>NC_092475.1:9452500-10072500 GCF_047495875.1 Pithys albifrons albifrons
TGTTTCCCTGAGCTTCAGAGGCAGAACAGGAAAGCACATCTTGAGTTTCACTAATAAATGCGTTTTCCCCCAGTTGAAATGCTGGGGCCAATTTGTTTTCTACCCCGTTATTTTTAGCAGTAAAACAAGCCATTCGCTGTAAACTGCCTGGGAAACAGAGCCCCCAGGATGGCAGATGGAGCTGCCACAGCGCCCGCGCTGCCGGGTCACCGCCTGGATGGTCAAATCCCATCCGGCCCGGGGCTCAGCTCAATGGCGGGACAGGACCCACCACCATTTCTTCTTCAGCGGTGCTGTTCCCTGCCCTTCCAGCCTGCAGCACCCTGCAGTGGCACCTGGGCAAGTGGGACCTGGTTATTGCACTGACCAAGCAGGCAGACACCTTTGTCACTCACTGGGTGCCACATGGGCTATGATGTGCCACATAACAAACCACAGCCCATTGCTCCCCCATGCATGTCCCTGCAGCAGTTCAGGGCCTTTCCACTCCCCACAGTGCAGTGCTGCCATGGCATGGCCTGTCTTGTAGGACAGGGGCAGAGCTGTCACCAGAGAACCTTCTGAAAGAGCCTCACATATTTGCAATTCATTCCCAGACCCTTTGTCCCCCCGCCCCTGACCTTCCTGGCAGTACCACAAGCTGTGATGCAGGGTAGTCATTTATAGCATCATGATGCTGCCATCTCTGGTGGGAGCAGAAACACACTCAGGATCAGGCTGTGCCCTCCCTGTGGCCAAGGGTCTCACTTGGCCATGGTGATTCTGCAGTGGCAGCGGCAGCTCAACCGCAGATTGACCTTCCCCAGAAGCACGATCCTTCTCCAGACACACTCACAAAGCCTGTCTCCTTCCTCACTGGGATCCAAGGTCTCCTGGTAGGGACCAGCCCAGCCCAGCACCGGCAGCAGCACCGCAGAGCCTCCCACCCCCAAGTCCGAAACCAAACTTGCTGCTAGCCCTGATTTAACAGGCACTCAGCAAATATTTCCACAAATGCTTAAGTATGGGCATTATTATTTTATCTTATTATTTTATAATTAAAGTCAAGAGCCTCAAACCAAATAAATGAACCGACTATAGTGTCTGAGATCAAGAACTTGCTAAAGCAGAGCAGCACCTTTCCTGTTTGGTTGTGGTCCAGGCACTTAATGGCAGGTACTTTTTACCTGGCTGATGTTCAACTGACAGCTTTCCAAGCCCATAAAAACTTATTAGGCTGAAAATAGAGTCTGTGACCATAAACTGTCAAAAGCACTGTCAGCATTTCCAGTCCAAGTGTGCTTTGTGTACAGCCACTGGCAGGTCAGGCTGCTGCAGGAGCAGAGTGGAGACACGGGGCTGTGCAGCCCTTTTCAGGACCCATTTTGGGTAGAAAAAGTAATTAGGAAAGGCTTACTAATGAGCTGTGGGGTATCGGGATGGCATGGTGAGGTGTAGCAAGGCTGGTACTGGGCAAGGTGGTTGAAGGCAGTCATAAGTGGAGCTGTATCCACCTACTTTGGGGTTTGAGACCTGCAAGCCACATGCATGGAGACCATGTGGAGGCAATCTGCATTTGCAACCAGTTTATATCCAGTGCTTCATTAATTCCCTTGCTGAGCCTCCAGATCACAATGCAGAGCAAAGTGCCTGCAGCCATCTGAGCTACAAAGAACCCGGGAAGGAGACAGTGGGAATTCTCAGAGAAGAGAGAAAGCCATGAGGTTACTGAGCCTGCAGGAACCCCAAGCATCACCAGAGGACACAGACAAGGCAGCTCTGGTGAGCAGGAGGATAATTTATAGGATGACTTATAGAGTCAAGGAGCAGAAGTAAACACTGCTACATCCAGCCTGGATCTGATCAGGGACTCTGAGTCCACAGAAGAGGCATCACCATGGCTGTTCACATGGAGAGGAGGGACCACTCCTTGTGCCCAGCTCACGGTGCTGCCTGGATGGGGTCAGCCCAGCAGTGGCTGGGGTCTGTTGTGGTTTAAGGACATCATCTGGGCAGCTGCAGCTGGTTGTTATTCATATGTTGATACCTAATACTTTTTAGAAATTACCTAATCCATAGCTTTAAAAATACTGTGTGGCATTGCCAGGCTATCTATTATCTTGGCATTAAATGACATTAAAGCCAGAATAGCTGATGCTTTTACTAAGGCAAACAAAAACATCAATTTGGTGTTTAAAAATAACCAAAAGAGACAGAGAACACCAGAATGGTCCCCAAGCCCTGAGAGAGTTGGAGCACCTTGTGGCCAAAACCCAGGAGGAGGCTGATGCCTGATGGGCCATGGGACTGACTCAGACAGACCCACACTGCTCGTCCTGGTGCCTGTTTAGTATCTTTCATCTGAGACTGTTAAGCAGCTTTGCTTATTTCAATCCATTAGAACTAGAAAAGCTTTTTAATAAACTCCCTGCCAGCCTGGAATTAGTAGATGTGGGCCAATTAGACACATTAATTAGGCACTGGTTTAAACACAGATGAGGTTTGACTTTGTTTACCAACCTTAGAGGAAGCAGCTCCTCAAAGTTCACCTCCAAAGGACTGAAAAAAGGCGAGTTTACTCCCAGTCAAAAGTCTCTCACAACAGAAACACAGTGCTTTGACTTTGGTTTTATTTTCAGAGCCCCTGCTTTCTCTCTGCCTCCCCATGCAATAACAATGAGGCATTTAATCTTTTAATGCAACTTCTCACTGAAAATCAATGATAAAGTACATTATCTTGCCTGCCCTGAACCTGCAGATCCAGCTTGACCTTCCCCAAGTGCAGCGATGTCAGGGAAAAGACAAAGGTTGAACTGGAGGGTTTTGCAGTGGGGAAGTGTGAAACTTTCCTGTGCCTCAGGAGGAACAGGACAGGATGGCCCAGCACAATAGCCATCTGACACAGTTTGGTGTCTCCCATGTTCTGTGGTCACTGCAGGCAGAAAAAAGCAGCATGTGAGTGGTGAGAGGTAGAGCAGTCTTAACCCAGCCTGAACTATGAAGTGCCCAGCCCCACCCTGAGCACAGTTCTGGTTTGTTACTGGGGGATTTCTCATTAGGAGATGGATCCTGCTTCTTTTGTTCTTGCTGAGCAGCATTTATTCCACAGGGGTCTGTGACCTGCATGAGGAAAAAGCAAAGCCCAAAAGAAGAAATCGATGACATCCCAATTTCTGTAACTCCTAGTGCAGCAGGGAAAGGCCATGCTGAGGGAAGAGCCACACCACAAGACACTGGAAGGTGAGAATTTCTTCTGGGGTCAGGAGAAGACCTTGGAGCCAGCTGAGGTCAACCCTCCACCAAGCCCCAGAGAGGACAGGGCTGGCAGAAACCATCCTGAGGAAGCACTGAGGGCTGTTCATATTGCAGTGGCAGAGAGGGCCCCTGCTGCCCCCAACAGCCCCATCGCACTCACAGACCCACTCCCTATGTAGGCACCACCTTGAGAAGGGTGTACCATCACTGCCCAAGCAGTGCTGGCTCTCATTGCAGACACAGGTTTGGAAACAAACCATGGAGGATTTATTTAGCCCATGATCAGCAAAGATTGATGCTACTGCTAAAGGAAACTGGGCAAGTACCTTGTGCCTATTGTAACTCTTGGGTAGAGAGCATCTCCAGGGTTTTCCATGCTGGTATCTACAATGGCATGTTGGCCCAATATCTGCACAGAGCAGATGGCTTCAAATAACAGGCTACAGCATCAGCTTAACACTACAAATCTTAGCTTAGAATGTGATCTGTAAGGCACTTGAGGCTGCATCACTCCTCCTAAAAGATGTGTGTACAGGCACCCAGTGATGTGATCACCATAAGGTCTCTTTCCTCTGTAATGGAACCAACAAGAGCTCAGTTAGCAGCCCTGGGGCCTGTCTCCAGGATGGGATGTCATTGCTGACCAGTGGAAAAGATTACTAGCAGCAGGTGAAGTCTATCTTCTCAAGCAGGTGGCCCCCACATGTCTCTGGGTCTGGAGGTTTGACAGCATCCCAGGCCCCGTTAGCAGGGCTACGAACGCACCACAGAGAACACAAACCAGACACATTCCTGCAGTGGAGGCTGTCCTGCATGATTTAGGAGGCTGCAAGCGCTGCGATGTCGAGCAGCAAGCTGACAGCTTGTGCTGCTGCTGATGGATGGTGAAGTCTATTTTTTTTCCAATAACAACTTTCACTAATGGTGCTGGCACGGAGGCTCAGTAAGAAGGAGGGAGGTGGCAAGTGGCCAGGGTGAAAAAGAGTTCACAATTACAGTAGGAAAGGCCACTGTGTCCCTCATGCTGGCCATGGAAATGCTGAAGACCAGGCTGGAAAGGGCTCTAGGAGGGCATTGAGTCATGCCCTGCTTTAGGAGGGCATCTGCTTGTACCCAGAGCATTTTCAGCAGGCACCCAGACATCTGCTTATCTTTTTTTTAAACTCCCCCAGTGATGGGGTGTCACAATCTCCCCCAGCAGTCTATTCCAGTGTTTCACTGTCTTCATGGTTAAAAAGTTTTTCTTATGTCCAATGCAAACCTCCATTGCTTCAATTAAAGCCCAAAGCATCTTGTCCTCTCCCGAGAGAGAAGCAAGATGGATGGAGGGATGTAAGCCTCGTTGATTTTCTTACTTGTTTGTTTTATTCCCAACCAAAAGAAGGAGAGTTTATTTCTTGAACAAGATACTATCTCCTGCAACATGCAACTCAGAAGTATCTTTCTATTTTTAAAAGTGAAGTATAGGAGTTACATAAAAGCTATGGAAACCAGGAATGGGAAACAGGGTCTTCACTTTGTGGGCTCTGCCTCCTACCACAGCTGATTTCGCCACTCCTCAGACCTGACATGTGCTGTCCACAGTCCATCAGTGTGAGGAGGCTGTGCTTGCTGCCCCTCACACCAGCACAGGACTGACAGGCCCCATGTCCCCTGTGCCTGCAGCCACTCATCAATGTGCCAAAAAAAAGCAGCAGAAACACTGAACCTGGTTATTTTGTTCCTTTCTGCCCTCTTAAAACAGTACTGGACAAAACAAGTCAGACTGTTTGCTCTGGTGACTGGCTGGGTAAAGCAGAGATGATGCAGGTAACGCAGACACATAACACAAATAGGTAACACAGATAGGTAACACAGATAACATGGGTAACCCAGATAACACAGATAGATAACATGGGTAACCCAGATAACACAGATAGATGACTTAACTAACACAGGTAACTGTTCCTCAGTGCCATGGGTGTGAAGCGGCATCTCCCTGCCCAGAGCTGGGCAGAGCAGCAGGAGGAAGGGCTGCCTGCACAGGGATAGCACTGCAGGGTGCTTCGGGTCAGCCACACAGCCCCAGAGGCCCCTGCTGCCAGCAGGACAGGCGGTGAGGGTGCTGGCATGAGAAACTCCTCCAGTGTGGGTATATGCAGCCAGGGGCAACTTGAAGGGACAGGGCTGTTACCAGGGTCACCGGCACGGGATGAACCGCAGCCTCACCAGGGCTCACCTGCAGCCGGGGCTGCCGGCTCTGCCCAGGGTGCCAGGCAGGGAGGGCATGGGACACAAAGGAGCCTTGGTGTGAATGCGAGCTGGTGACTGAAGCAGCTGGTGCCACGGAGCTGGTGCCGTGTCCGCAGGGGTTGGTGCCTGCAGGACCCAGCGCGGGATGCTCCAGGAGCCGGTGCCCGGAGCGCGCAGGGTTTGGCGCCCGCAGGACCCAGGGCGGGACGCTCACAGGAGCCGGTGCCCGGAGCGCGCAGGAGGCGCTGCGCGGTGCCCGGCGCTCGGTGTGCGGGCGGTGCGCGGGGGGCGGTGCGCGGTCGCGGGGGGTGCGCGGGGGGCGGGCGGGGGGCGGCGGCGGGGCCATGCGGAGCGCGGGCTGAGCGCGGCGGCCGCCCCTCGCCATGAAGCGGCAGAACCTGCGCACGGCCGCGCTCATCCTCTGCATCTTCTCCTACCTGCTGGTGGGCGCCGCCGTCTTCGATGCGCTGGAGTCGGAGGCGGAGAGCGGCCGCAAGCGGCTGCTGGAGCAGAAGCGCGGGGAGCTGCGGAGGAAGTACCGCTTCTCCGCCGACGACTACCGGGAGCTGGAGCGGCTGGTACTGCAGGCCGAGCCGCACCGCGCCGGCCGCCAGTGGAAGTTCGCCGGCTCCTTCTACTTCGCCATCACGGTCATCACCACCATCGGTGAGTGCGGGCAGCCCGGCTGGCGCCCGCGGCATCCCTCCATCCACAACCACCTACACCCCATGTCCCTTCATCCCCACCTCCCAACACCTCATGTCCCTCCATCCCTGCATCCCATCTCCCTCTATCCTCATGCCCCTGCATCCTATGTCCTTCCATCCCTACCTCCCTGCACCTCATCCTCCTCCATCCTGCACCTTCAGTACCCCCGGGAGCTCCAGGACAGCCTGGGGAGTACCTGCTTGGCGAAGGCAGGTCCCGTCCTCGCAAGGGTGGGACATAACTTCAGTCTAGCCCTGTGAGACCCTCAGTGCCAGGCGCTGTGGGAGGTATCCCATGGGCAGGCTGGGGCCACCCAGTTCTAGGGATGCGAGGGATGCTGCTGTGGCTGTGGCCTCGAGACATGATGTTGTCCGAAGGAAGCAGCGGCTCGTGGAGCTTCTGCAGGAACCTTCGGTGCAGGCAGCTGCCGAAGTTGGCAGCAGCGTGGGAGGGCAGAGGTGGGGGCCACGTCTGTCCCCTGCTCAGGACTGTAGCCGGCAAACTGGACGAAGAGCTGGGCAAGAACTGTTGACTCCTTTGCCAGCTCAAAACTCCAGATGTTTGGCTGTGTGAGACCAGCTCCAGGGAGCCAAGAGAGCCACCAGACACTGCCTCTCACGCTGCCTGTGTGAACCTGCAGAGAGATGGATGTCAGCTTGGAGGGGAATGGTTGAATCACATTAAACTCCCACACAGGCACACTCACCCATACTAGAGCCCAGCGCCTTCAATTTTGCGAGAGAATGAAACTAAACTGAATGAGGGATCCCTTAATTCTAGGTGAGATTAGCCATATGGGAATTTAGCACTGTTTAATTAATCCATCGTGATTAATCCTTGCACCCTGAGCATCCCATGGGGGTAGACAGGCACGGGATTCTGTGCTCGTGTCACTGCTTGTGCTGGGATTTCAGTCAGTAGATGTGGTTTGGAGGCAGAAATTCTGAGGCTGAATCCTGCCCTGCCACAGCCAGCAGCCACCTCCTCATCTGCAAGACAGGACTCAGCCTTACCAGAGGACTTGGGAAGGGTGAAATCCCTCTGGTAGCTGAAAGCATCATACTTCAGGACAGGGGTTGGTGGGATCAACTGCACCACGTTACCAGAGGACAGGAGGTGGCAGAGGGGCAGGTACCCTGCAGGCCCTACCTGGGGTGTCCATGTGCTCCCACAGGATAGAGTTTGTGCAGCTGGGAACACACGTGGCAAGCAGACAACAATGGGCCCTAGGCACAGTTCAGGTCAGGCCCCAGCAGGAGGGAAGGATGAATGGCTTCAGTGAAAATCTCCATCATTGCCTGACAACTTAAAGCTTCATTTACATGATTTTCCTGTCGGCTATGACAAACAATGACTACACTTATCACAATCCCCATGCGATAAATAATTTCAGCCCAGGTGCCGTGTTTCTGAAACACTGGCATGTCAGATCTCTTTATATTGGGCTGTGCTCCAAATCTCAGTTTTAACGTTATTGTAGCTGTGTTTACTCTTTCTAATTCCCTTTGTCATTTTGAAAGCATCAGTCAAACGCTCTTTCAACAGTCTCTCAGGGTATAACAACTGTTTTTCCACTTACTGCTCTTCTAGATCATTATATTTATCTCCTCATTGCTGTCACTGTATTATCTTGTAGCCTGGGACCTGGTAATTGCACTTAAATATTAAGCTTGGATCTGACTGGGGTTTTTTGCCACTGCAGTCTCCTGTCTGCTCTGTGAATGTGGCATGCAGGTATTGAGTTCATAATTTTTGATTGCGTGGGCTTGCGATTAGACAAAGCAATTATAACCTGGTCCCCTCCTGCCTGCTCACAGTTCAGAACACAGCGTTGTGGAGGATAACACTGTCCTCAGCCCCTCAGCCCTGTCCCATGAAGGAGTTTCCTGGAGCAGGAGGTGCTCTCCAGAGTCTGGGATAATGTGGTTATCCTCCTCTAGTCATCCCATCACTGTGTGCTGTCAGCTTCCACTAGAGTTCTGGAAATCCACTGTCAGCAAGGACAGAGGTGAAGCCAAGTCACAGCTTAGAGTAAGACTAAGAATTAACAAGAGGGCATCTTCTCCATGCAAAAGTCACATGAAGTCCTGCAAAAAATGAAAATATAAGTAGCTGTTTGTGAAAGGTCCAGCAGCAGTGTGGGAAGGAGCCACTGCTGTTCTGCAGGCACCTTCAGAAGGGAAGTTTATGGCCCTGGTAGTTCCCTGTAAAAGTAAGTCGAAAGGCTGGGATGCCTTTGGAAGCTGTTACTCCTCACACCACGTGACTCCCTGGCACTGAGTTTGTTACTCATCCACTGAGGTCAGGGGCCACCGATCTCTGTTAAGCGGCTGTAATTGAGGTGGGCACAGAATCGCTGGAGTCCAGACAATTCCAGCGAATACCTCATTATGCCTCACAGTATAATTGTGTGTGACCTTCACTCACAGCTCTAAAACTTGGACCAAGGTGGGGCAATTAAATCTCAGAAGGCATTCAAGGCAAACCTTGTCCTCCTTGAACTCCTTGTACCTGGGACAAGAGCTGACAGGGCTGTGGTGGCATAAATACTTCTCTGCTTTTAAAACAGCACAACCCCTCCTCTCCAACAGTCTGGCCATGATTTAGGTCTGAGTCTTAGTGACACTGAAGTAAATCCGGAGTGGCTCTGTGGAGGTCCTCCCAGCCTTACCTGCATCTGCAGGGACTGACTCTATAGCTCCTGTCCAATAAGGTCACGCAGCAGGTGCACATATAGCTAGCCTGAGAGTCAAAGGTTCACGTGAAGCTGGAGCACTTTGGAAGAGCAGGAGCAGGTGCAGGGGAGGTGTCAATGCCCCTGCAGGGCCAGTTGTGGACAGTCCTGGCTGTGTACCTTTCCCCAGGGTGACCTGGTGTTGTAGGTCTCAGCCTCCTACGGAGCCTCCATTCTCCCGCACAGTGGGATTCAGGTCACCCCACACACCTGGTGCTGGCACAGCATCATAGCCTCTGAAGGAGGCTTACAGACCCCAGTCCAGCTCTAGAGCTCCTCCTGGCCTCTTTGACAAGCTCAGGGTCTTTCAGGAGGGTACTTTCTCTCTGTAGATGCCAAATGAAGTTCTGCCTACATGATACCACAATGTGCTGTGGCTCTGTTAGCATTGCCTGCAGATCTGTTACTGAGTGACTTCCCATTTTCCCCCCATTCTCCTACTGCTCCTCTTGGTCCCAGGGCAGCCTTGCTGGAAACCCCAATGAGGGCCTGACAGCACTTTTTCTCTTTCCTTCACAGGCTATGGACATGCTGCCCCGGGCACAGATGCCGGCAAAGTGTTCTGCATGTTCTACGCCATCCTGGGCATCCCGCTGACGCTGGTCATGTTCCAGAGCCTGGGGGAGCGCATGAACACCGTTGTGCGGCTGCTGCTCAAGAAAATCAAGAAATGTCTGGGCATGAGGACAACCCATGTCTCCATGGAGAACATGGTCCTAGTGGGCTTTCTGTCCTGCATGGGCACCCTGTGCATCGGCGCTGCAGCATTCTCTTATTTCGAGGGCTGGACTTTCTTTCATGCCTATTACTACTGCTTCATAACCTTGACCACTATTGGCTTTGGAGACTTTGTGGCTCTGCAGAAGAATGAGGCTTTGCAGAAGAAGCCCCCGTACGTGGCTTTCAGCTTCATGTACATCCTTGTGGGCCTGACCGTTATTGGCGCCTTCCTCAACCTGGTGGTGCTGCGGTTCCTGACGATGAATTCGGAGGACGAGCGGCGGGACGCTGAAGAGCGAGCCTCGCTGAGGAGAGCCCGGAACAACATCCACCTCAAGCCAAAAGAGGACAGCCGGAGCAGCAATGCCATTTTTCTCCCTGTGGAGGACAGGACAAGCCAGATGAACCTGATCCCACTGATCCAGGAGGATGCGGAGAGGCAGCGGCGCCAGTCGGCCAACTCGGCGGCCGTGGTGCCCTCCTTCTGCACATGCCTGTGCTACAGACCTCAGGTGTGTGGCAGCCCAGTGCCCTCCCACCCCGAGACCCTGAGCTGCCACACCAACCCTGTATATTACAACTCCATTTCCTACAAAATTGACGAGGTGTCCCTGAGCACACGGGGTCAGACCGGCTCTTCTCCAGGGAGCACTTTATCATCCAACAGCCCTCGCTGTCGGCAGCACCCCCGGCTGCGGAGGAAATCCATCTAGGAGCGCATGCCGAGCCGTACTCAGCGCTCCAGTCTTGCTACCATGATAAATTAAGAACAGAGATGTCAGGTTCTTCTTACTCTCTCATTTCTTCTGTTCCTCTCCCCTTTCAGCTGGCAGCCAGCCCCATGCTGGGTCCAGCAGGAGCCTTTATTAAACCCTGTTGAGAAATGATTACTCCTTTTTTGCAGGCACTGAATAACATTGTTAGTTTTTCTTTGCTTTTTCTGCCCAAGTAGGTCCAAGCATTTGGGTCTGGCAAGAACCTCCCTGATGTGAAGCCTGGAGAGCTGTAGGTTTGCTTTCCCACCTCCCTGCTCCCCAAAAGGTGCATTGCTGCTTCCCCACCCTGCTGAACCTTGGTTATGGTTGTTGCCAGCACATGGGCTGGGATGCACTTGCTGAGAGTATCAAAAGCAAAGCCCATGTGAGTGAGCCCTGTAGGGCTGAGGACCTTTAAGCTGTCCTCTGATACTGGGTGCAGGTAAGTCAGTGCCATGCAGTAGGTTTGCAGCTGGTGGGTGGCAGGGAGAGGTGGGCAGGAGGGAACGGGTTGCAGTCCTGCAGCTCAGCATATGGGGACAACTTCATGGAGCTGCATCTCCCATGACCAGTCCTCGGTCTGAGCTCAGGTTTGTGGCTGGCTCAGTGCTTTTGGAAGCTGGAGGCCCATGCACTCACTCACTTGCCCCCCAGCACACCTTACCTCTTACACCTTACTGCCCCTGGTAGGTCCTCCTGGCTGAGCTGACTGGTGGGTTGCCGTGCCCCACTCGCAGGGGAAGCTGAACTCCTGCAGTCCAGCCGAGCCCAGCTCCTCTGCTGAGCCCACACTGTGCTAAGGGCAGCCCCAGGGAGAGCCTTCCTGAATCACACAAACTCACCTGCAAAGGGCTTGGCCTTCTTTTTTTTTTTTTAATCACCCCTTCCTTCCCCACCTTTCCTCCAGCTGGAAGCCCAGCAGGTGTGCCAGCTCCTCACCTCCTCCCAGTCCCCATGAGCCCATGTTTCTGCTGGGGTTATCTGAAGGGGCTGATCCCATCTCTGTGTGCATCCCCATGTGGGATGTGGTACCCACACAGCCACACCTGGGAGGCTCTTTCCAGCTGGTGGCCTTTGTCTATCCTGTCTCATCTGCAGGAAATCAGAACTAGGCTCTGACAGCGATAGGAGCTTTGCTTCACTTTTTTTTTTTTTCCAATAAAGGGACCTTTTCATTCTTAGTTCTATCTAAAATATCCTCTGAGGGGGGTTTTCATGGAGGAAAATCCACTTTTCTTGGTGGGGAAGGCATGCAGAGTGCCAGCACTGGGAAGGTCTCAGGGCAGACTTTGCTCTCTCCCCTTTTGTTCTGGGTGGCAGCTTAATAAAAAGTGAATCCAGCTAGTGGTGGTTGGTTATTTGTCACAAGGAGAAGCAGAGGAATGTGTCCAAGCCCCAGACTCCAGGGGCTGCAGTTCTCACCAGGGTCCCAGCAGTTGCCTCACTTTGCACCAGTGGTCCCAGATCTGAACCAGCTGGGTGAGCCTTGGTTTAAAGAGTGGAGGGGGCAGAAAGCAAGCTGTGAGTGTGTAAAACAGGTTTAAAAATGAGATTTTCATTGGTTTCTGAGCTCCTCAGTGGTGTCACTTCATTGCTGATTCCACCAGCTCAAGCCCTTTGTTGCCATGTCCTATCTCCCCCACCCTCCCCAAGGCTGTCAGCCTGAGGTTTGGCTGTTATGGGGTCCCTTTGCCATGAGAGCAGGCCAGCAGATGGGAATCTCTCCCTCTTTCCATGTTGAACCTGGGACACCCTCTCAGTGGCCAAGATGGAGCCAGCACCTCTCACCCTCATCCACTCTCGTGGAAAGAAGGTCTTGAACTCCTGCACAAATCAGAGCCTGCATGGCACTGCCCTGGTGAAATCCACCTCTTAGGGAGCTGGAAGCAGGAGAACATCCCCAATCCAGAGGCTGAGACAGCTTTGCACTCTCCCTCTGGATTCAGCCTGGTGCTGCCCATGCTCTGTGGCTCTGTGCTCATGCCACAGAGCCCGATGCAAAGGCAAAGCCTGGTAGAGGCAGGGGGGCTGGTGGTGTGACACCTGCACTGTGAGGACAGCGCTGGTGAGGAGGTGACAGTGCAGAAAGTGGGGTACTCCTGTTGTTGCTGCTTCCACATGGGGTGAGCTTCCAGGCAGCACTGCTGCAGAGCCTGGCTGCTTAGTGACTGAGCCCCTCCTGCTTTAGAAGCTGCTGATGGAGATCAGCTGAGAGGGAGATGCCAATCATCCCCCCTGCCAAGCTAGGCTGCCCTCAGACACTCACTGCTGAAGAAACCCCCCTCCTCCTCCCTCCACCACTGCTCCCCCAGGGGCTGTAGCTGGGGCAGGTGAGAAGCTGCCCCTTGGTCCTGCCATGATGACCTGCAGAGGGATTTGGAGACATGAGAAAAACTTTTAAGAAATTCTCAGTGAACTATGACTTGTGATCCCTTACTCCCATATGGGAAAAGGGCTTGTGGTGGCTCCCCAAGGAATGCTGCCTGTTCTGACCACCTCCTCCCACAGACTGCTGAAAGTACCCCCAAACACTTCCCAGCTGAGTGCTAACAAAGGTCATCCAGGACCAGGCAGCAGCTGCACACCCAGTAATGTCTCCTTCCCCGGGAATCCCCAGGCTCCCCTGCACCCACACTAACTCAGGATTCCCAACAGCCTGGGGCAGGGGTATTTTTTTCTGCCACCAGAGTCTTCACCTCCAGGGTTTCAAAATCACCCTTGAATGGCCAGCACTGACCGTGAAGGGTCTCAGGAAGAAAACAGGAGGAGGAGAAGGCTTTGGGGGTGAGCAGAGTACAGCTGGGAGCATGTTCAGCTCTGTGCCTGGAGAGACCCATGGCTAAACTACACCTGGAAGTGTCACAGGGAAGCTCAGGTTTGAAGCTGGGGCTGAGTGAGGGAGCTGAAGTGGGAAGGAGCCTGGAACAGAGCTGGGACACACCGGGCTGAGCTGCTCTCATTCCCTATAGGCAAAAGGAGAAGGGAGGGGCCAGTTGAAATAAAGTTGAAGATCAGGGTGGTGGCAGCAAAAAGGGCAGAGACACTCCACAAAAACCCTCCAACACACCATAGGAAAAAAGAAAGGTTTTATTATCACCATTATCAACATTTTCATTAGCTTAACACTGAATTGTAAATCACTCAATCATTACATATTGTCTGAATAAAACCTACAGACAGGAAAAAAGTATAGCAGAATCCTCTCCCGATTACAGACGAGCGGCCGATGTCCCACCGGCGCTGCCGGGACATGTCCCACCTTCCACCCAAGGCAGCCCACGCACCTCGCAAGTGACTCGCCACCGGGGCAAGCAGCTCCATTGCCTGTGTTCCCTTCGGCTCCACAGAGATCACATCTCACCAGATGATGTTAAAAACCTCCAAAAAGTTTTAGAGAGGGTTACAGAGGCCAAAAAGAGGCACATCAACTGCCCCTACTCCTACAGAAAGGCAAGAGGAGTGTAGTGCCCCTGCAAAACTATTGGGTTTTGTGAAGCAATTAATGAAGCAAAAAGGTTTAACCCATGAAAGCAGATTTTCCTACAGTGGCCAGGCCCTGGCAGGGCGGGGACAAGGCAGAGTTCTGACACACTGGCGTGGGGAGGTGGGAGCGTGGATGGGCTGGGGGTGGCCCCAACCCCGAGCAGAGGCCAGCTCTGCTGCATGGCCCTGGGGCTCCCAGCAGGCAGCGTGGGATGGATGCATCAGTGCAGAGATGCCGTGGGCAGCCTCAGTCCCCTTGGGTTGGAATAAGGCCTCATATCAAGAGGGAAGGGAGAACCCATGTAGGGAGCAGAGGATGCTGGGGAAAGCAAAGGGAACCTAGAGGAAAGCCAGCTGGGAGCTCCCCTTCTCCCTGGGCAGCACAGAGGCAGCTCCATCCCTGTCTTCTTGTGGCTGTCAGTATGGCACATCCAGCCTGCCTGGGCTGTGCAGTCCCTGCAGAAGACCCCTAGCTCCTTCCAAGGATGGGAAAGGAAGGACCCCCTGTGTTTTGGATCTAGGACTGCCACAAAGTGTGGGCAGGACATAGGCATCCCTGGTGGGTGGCAGGCCATGGCAGTGCTGCATGAGGGGGTCTCGGGGGAGGCACTGCTTTCCCAGGATGCCCTTTCCACCTGGTGCAGGGAATAGCCTGCAGGGAGTAGGAGGAAGGCAAGCCCAGCATGGTGAGGTTGAGAGACTGTGCCATGGATTCATTCTCGAAACCTCCCTTTCCCTTGCTCCAAAGCCAAAATTATCTCCAGTTTGAGAAGATAGAATTACCAAAGCAGAGACCAGTGTGCAGCACTGGTTAAGGAGCAACAGCCCTGAAGAGGAAAATGCTGCAGGATTGAAAGCTCCAGGCTGGCTTTCAGTGGGACCTGGAGCAGCTATCCTGATGCATGGTGCCCAAGAAACTACAAAAAACAGCTCTTGGAAAGCCTGTGGGATGGCTTCAGCAGGTGTGCCTGCATCCTTCCCTTGGGTTGCATCTGCCCCCATCCCGCTCAGGGAGTGGAGCTCACGGCTGTGCCCTCACAGCCCCTCTGCCACACACAGCTCTTCCCTGCCCAGCACGGGGGTCTCAAGCCCACATAATGTGCCCAGTGTAAATGCTACTGGAAAGTCAGGAAGGCAAAGTTGTTGGGTTGTTGCCTCTGCTGGTGCTCCGGAAAGGGCTGGTGCAGGGTCCTTCTGTTTTCAGCCTCTAAAGTGCAAAGAACCAAGTGCTACAAGAAACTCTGCCCAGTTTCTCTTCTCCACGAGGATAAGAGCAGCTACCATGGGGAAGGGAGGGCACAGGGTGTCCACACTGTGAGAAGAGCTCAAGGTTCCCCAGGAACAATTGTGATGCTGCTGTTGTGGGGTGAGCAGCTGGGTCTGGATGTGCAGCTGCTTGGTCACAGGGAAGTGGACACTGAGCAGAGGGGTCTGGCAATGTGAGTGGAAAACTTGTCAGCCACATTCTGAGAACACCTATGCACTTGCAAACTCCCTGGAAATTAACATGTTCTCAGACACACAACTTGGTGTGCACTGGGAATAACACAAAAAAAAGGCTTTCACTGATCATCCCCTTTTCTAGATGTTTAGCTCAAATTTGGTAGCTGCAATTTCATTTTAGATGCTCCCTCCAGGTTTCAATATGCCCTGGACTCCTCTACTGACAACACTTTGCATTTACACATCTGTCTCTCCTCAAAGCATTTCACAAAAACCAGGAATTCTTCCATCATTCCTCCAGGCTCCCAGCACCACTGGGACCTGCTGCCTGCACAGCCTGGCAGGATTGAGAACAACATGGAGACTTGTTCAATGGGAAATGGGCGAGGAATCCACAGGCAATGAACTGGGAGGCCGTTTTGAAGCTGTTTTATTCTATGCACTGCATCAATGATGGAGCTTACTTAAAATCCAATATCCTGATCCTGCCAATTTGGAAAAATCTTTAGATGAGCCCAGCACTAGCACACTTCTGGAGAATGGCACAGGACAGCCTGTGCCTATTTTACACCTTAGTCACCTGTGATCCTTTGCGAAGGTGCAATCTCTCTGCCTTGGGTGGAATTTTCTAACAAAATAGACAAATACCACCTATGAAATGGACAAAATAACCCACAGAGCCTTTAAAGAAGAGCAGTCCAATCTGCTGCTCTGAAAAAAACCTCCCTTTAGCTTGCCCCTGGTATCTCAAGGAAAATAGGAAGCTGCCAGGCAGAACTCATGTGGCCCTAGAGTGCAAAGGCTTTTTTGCTTTACAGGGCTACGGTGGCAGTGGGAACCATTCTCGTCAAGTTACAAATACTAGATAGCCTAAAAAAACCAGGAGATTGAAACAGTCATGAAGTTTATACTGAAACTATTTTTTACCTCTGTAGTGAGAAGCCACCTACAGCCGTTTCATTCTTCACCTAAGAGAGATCTCATGTCAATGAGCACAGACACTCACAGAGAAGTCTAAAGGATGAATATATCTCACAAGGCAACAGCCCAGTCTTTGTTTTTTACAATCAAAGTTAATATGGAGCTTTTTCGAAAGTGACATCATTGAGATTGAAGACAATTATAAACTGTATCAACAATATGTACTACAGCCTGCAAGTCACAATCTGTGCACACCAAATGGAATATATTATTGCTTGGTAGCCTATTAGACTTTCTTTATAAAAAGATTTTTATACAGAGTACAGGATTATGACAAAACTAGCTAAGTAGTTCTCATCTTGAAAATACAACATCGATTCTTTCAACAAAGTAGCTGAGAGTTAATGAACAATAACAAATAGTTACTAATAATTTTATGGCCAGTTTGAACAGAATTTCTTATAGGACTCTTTACTGGTGTTTATTTACATATGCCTCTTTTCTTTTGGAAAAAATTTGATAAAATATAACAAGGAACATAGAAATCAAAAGAATGAGTAAACTTCATACCAAGAACATCAAACATTTTTGAAAACACTAAAATTATGTTACCTGTTAAAAAACATACATATCATTTTGTTTTTAAAGAAAAATATTTTTCCTGTTTTAAAATATTACCAACAGCATGTAATAAACTAAATTAAAATGAGTTTCATAAAAAAGTTGTCTTGCTGTCTAAACATTACTAAACATGCTTAGGTTGAGATTCTGTTAACTGCCTCAACATCATAAAAACAGCTCCTTTACAGGAACTTGTGATATTCATACTCCAGAAGACCTGCAAATTTAGAACAGTACATTGATAAAGGATCTGGTAGCTAGGAACAATAAATATATATTTTCATTCAAAGCAAATAATTCTGCAATGTCCTTTGAAACAATCCATGGCCAAGAAGTAGGGATGCACTTGGAAAAACAAAGTCACCTGGCCTCACCCTGCCCACAGACACAAGTGTCCACACTGCTCAGGCTGCAGGATGAGAACCCATGGATTGAGCTGCAGTGTGAGGATCTTGTGCTGTCTCTGTAGCACCCCAGCTGTGTTGGGGCAAAGGGAAGGAAACACCAGGAGACTGGAAAATATCACATTTTTTTGTCTGAGTAAACCAGGACCAACCATGGCCACAGTTGCTTTTTGCTCAGAGCCCAAAGAGGATAAAGCCACATGTGAGGCTGCTCTCCCTCTGTGCAAGGGATTTCCACTGGGGAGAGATCATTCTGCTCACAGCATCAGGATTTCTTTGTTTTCCATGGGAATAGCAATGCAGGTAACATTTAGGGATTGGCTCTCCATGGGGTTTTTGCCAGCAATCCTTCCATTACCATTACAATGTAGTAGTAGATGCACAATCCTGAGCTGGGCAGGTATTTCTTTCTCCTCAGTCTCATTCCTTATCATTGCTCACACACCAGAAATACTGTGATGCCTTTTTTCTTTTATTTAAGTCTCCTGCTCTTCCTCTCTGACCCCTCTCTGACTGTAACTAACAGTGAGACTCAGGCACAAAAAAAAGACTCATCCAGGACTTGCAAAGGGAACTAAAGTTCAGTTTTCAGTTCCTCATCACTCTGGTAAACCACTGCTTTGTACACAACCACACTGATAATCCCAACTGTCACAACACATCACCTCAGACAGAAACTGGCCAGGCAAATTTTTAGGGAAAAAAGGGACTAGACTTTATAAAAATAAGCTATTCCAAGCCTGAGACTTGCCTTGGATGCTATACTGGGAGTCTTTAAATTGATGGGGAACAAGAAGAGTTCTTTTTTGAGTACAATACACCATGGTCGGTGTAGGAATCACAGGTATGAGAGAAGCAAGAATTTAGATTTTAGGGTACTGTGTGACTCTCCTGGCCTTACTCTCTGTCCCATGGGCACTCCCAGGAGGGCTTCTGTGAGTCTGCTTTACCAAGAAAGGTCACCTGCACTTGCCAGTTCATGTGACTGTGCTGTGCATGGTGGCCAGGGATGGGAACGTTCACTTACTGAGGAGAAACAGGACTTGGAAGTGAGTAAAACAAAAGTGAGAACCACTGGACCACAATCAACCACGTGAAGAAGGCAGAAAAAACTAGGACGGAGCAGACTGTTAAACTGCCTCCAAATTACAGAATCAGAGATATTAACAAAAATAACACAACTGGAACTGTAACTTCTTTATTTTACCCTGACAGTGACCTTTTACTGTGATTAAAACCAGACAGTCCTCAGTGTTATGGAGTTCTATGGTAACTAAACTGATCATCACTGAGCCTGCAGAGCTTTCGGAGAGGCAGGATACAGAGACATGTTGCATCTGCCAGGCAAACAGGAACTGAATTTTTTGACAGACAGTCATTAAACAAAGTTTTCTGGAGGAATATTTTTGGCATGTATAGTCTCCTACTCCCTATTAAAGACTGCAAAATGCCGCATTCATCTCACTGGACACAGGAAACCCAGGATTAACTTAGCTCTGACTGGTAGATAATGTCCAAACTAAGTACCAAGACAAAGGTTTCGGCATAACTTAGGACAGAAGTCCTGTTCCTCACTGCCAGGTCTGGCATGTACCTGGAGCTCCCCACAGTCCTTTTAAAGTCATAGTTATTAAAAGATCCAGTGCTACAAACCACTAAATCTACCTTATCTATTCTAGTTCATACATATATTGTACAATATTGCCTAGTACTCACTACATACCAAGAGGAAAAGATGCTGACTTGAATTACAGTAAATGTGCTTTTTTTTTAATTAAAAAAAGAGCGCCACAACATAGTTTGACCAGCATGCAACAAACTTTCTTCAGCTAATATATAGAAATTGTCTAATACAATTAGAAAAAATAATTAGTGAGAGGCCAGAGACATATTTGATCAAGGAAATTAAGAGATTTATCTGAAATGTTGAGGCTTTTGCCACTGAAGACTCAAAAAACTAATCATTCTATGTCCCTTGTCCTCCTTTCCTCTCCTTTCTGTTATTTAATTTTTTTACAGATTATTGTAAGGCCTATAATTTTTGCATCTATCCTGTAATTTATCTTAAAATAATTTAAAATGCCATAGACAAGCTAGGACCAAAAGCAACTGCTTTTACCATCCACTCAACACTCATGCTTTTATTCTAACAAAGCTGAGGTCCACATGCAGAAATAAATGCTCAGTATTTCTCTATGACAGCTCAAGAATCTCTCATTCCTACACGGGACATGGGACCTTCACTTTTAAATCACAAAGTAAAACATCTCCAAAAGCTTATTTATTCTGGGACAGCAATCATCAAATCCTTGTTAGGTACTAAGACAAAACCCAGCCAAAACTGAGCTATCAACAGAAAATCTTCAGAGATTCTCTGTGATTTTGGATAATTTAATTGTCAGAAGGGTCCAGTGCACTTCCTCCAGCATGTGGCTCTGCTGGCAACAACTGCCACAGCTCAGCAGCTCAGAGGATGTGCTTGATTGGCTAGATCTACAAGACTTGTTTACAGTTAGTGTTGCACTTTAATGAACAGAATATACATGCTGTGACCACTGTGTTGTCGGATTCCTCACTCACTACCTCTCTGTACTTTGGGGATCGCATCTCCTCTTGTAGGACATTTGATGATGTCTGTGTACTACTGAGATTGTCTAAAGCTTCCCTCTCTCCACGAGGAAGGTTATGTGCTCTCCAGCATCTTCTTGTCAGAAAACAAACTGAGGTTTCTTTCTTCTGCACCCCCAGAAACCCCAATCTCCTCTCCCATGGCAGAATGAAACAGTCCTGTTTCAGGTCAGTCCACAGCACAACAGGAAGGGCAGCATCTCCAGCAGATATGTACCAGTACAAAGGAGATGGAGGAAAAGCAGGAGATAGGAGACATCATGACTGAGGGATGCACAGCAAGGGAGGTCACAAGTAAAGGGGTCAAATTGCAAAACGTTGTGTCTCACAATACAAAACATTTCAAGCTGCAACTCTGATGTTCAGCTCCCACTCCTAGTGTTTGGGGGCTTTTTCTGAGCAAAATTGCAGTTAATTATCCTTCTAAACTCGAACTCTGTTTAAACTGTCTGGTCTAAGTAGGTGCTACTTGTTCTCTCACCAAGTTTACTTCATCAGCAGTGTTAAACATGTAATGCAGTAAAGACACTTGCTGGTAATTTGGCACAGTTTGAAAACACAGCAACGACAGTGTTACAGCTAACATGACTCAGAGACAGGGAACTGATTCTAAAGAAAAAGTTGCAGTTTTCTTTCTTTTTCTTTCTTTCTAAAAGAAAGACCCTATAAAAACCCTAATGCTTCCTCTTAATCTTTCTGCTCCTGCTCTTTTTAGGCCAGACATTAACCTCTGAATTTTTCACATACTTTCTCGTGAAAGAATCTGTATTAGAAATTTCTAGTATGCACAGTTAAGACAAATTCCTTCCTTACTTTCCCCCAAATTCTTTCAAATGCTGCAACTTTCCAGGGTTAATATTGATCTGAAACAAGGATCCAAGAATGACAGCGAGATAAGTTAAACAAGAGGTGTATGTCTAATTTGACAACTAGGACTCATGCCCCATGGCACCTCCTCCTTGGATGGAGAGGACACAGTGCCCTCCCCCTCATCTTCTGTCTAAGGTCACTGGTTTATCCTCCTCTTCCAGCTCCACAAGAACTGATTGAACATGCATTGCGCTTGAGGTCAGAGTTCCAGCAAACAAAACCTTGACAGCATGTTTAAAAAACAAAAGCAGTTCCCCCTTCCTTACTCACTAAGACCTGTCACAGCAGGGTCCCACTGTGCTCTCCAGGGAAAGCTGTGAGGACTGACGCAGGAGCGGGCCTGTAGTGGGGTCTACCATGGAGGAAGTTGGGAAGAGCTTGTACCAGCCAATTGCTAAAGTTGACAAATCCAGTTCTTCTAGGAGAACCCTGGCGACTCCCATGAAGTGCTTGCGTTCCATGCGTCCATAGTTTCCCCAAACTATCACCTTAGGAACAAGAAGGGGGGAGCACAGTTAATCCTCCAACTTGCACGGCTGCTTGGGAAGCAAAAGTCTGAACAATCCTTCCTTCTATTCATCCAACTTCTTGAAGCTTTACTGCAGCCCAAGAAGACCAGAAAAATTTACTCTACCAGCAGGTAACATGAAGCTCTGGCTGATGATATTACTACTTTTTTAAGTGCATGTTTACAAATCCTAATGTTACCTGATTTTTTTTCACTATGGAAAAGAAGTGCTTGTGGATGAGACACCATTCTGCTGTTCTACCTGCTGGGCAGGGACAGCACCTGCACAAAGTATCCCTGGAGCTGCAGTCCAACACCTGCAGGTAAAACCTGGTTCTGGTACATAATGGGCCCCAGACACACCAAAAGATGGCCTGGGGGAAAAAGGCAGGAAGAGTTCCTCATGTGGAAAAATAAACAAACAAACAAAAAGGTGTGCAACAGCTTGGGTCAAAAGCCAACAGTTTGAGGAAAAAAGCACGTTTTAACTTCTGCACTCGGAGCTTGTGGCACAGGGCAGACAGAGACGAGGCACAGCCACTCACCTGGAGGAAGGACAGGAGCCGAGCGCTGGCAAACAGGACCAGTTACACAGGGGACACATGTGGAGTGGCATGAGGGGAAGCAGAACAGATGGCCAAGACCAGCTTGGAGACACAGAGGAAAGGCTAATGAAAGAGCTGGCAGGCAAGCAGGGAAAGCTGAATCACACTTACGACATGATGGAGACCAGTGGGTGGAACAACAGATGCAGTGAGGGTCATGGGCTTAGGCATGCTGGAGGTCTGCACATGGGCAAGTGGGCCCTGTGTGGCTCAAGACAAAGGTGACGACTGACTCCAGAGCAAGCCTGTGTTCTGAAGAGGAGAGGATGAGTAGGACGGGTTATGATGATGACTAGTGATCTCTGGCTAATCCTGACAGCTTCTTTCCCTATGCTCCAATTAACCACCACATTTCAAATTTCTGTAAAATGAGGTAGGAGAGAACCATGAATGGCAATTAAAAGACAAAAATTCACACTCTAGGCCAGCACGAGATGGAGAGCAAGCCACTGTGCTAAGTTGGTTTGGCGACATGGCAATCAGCAGAGAGTCAAGATCCTCACTTTTTTCTCTTACAGTAAGTGTCTTTCCTGGCAGTAAGGCAGCAAGTAAGGAAACCCACACAAGGTAAGAGCAGACCAAGCCAGGTTCCACCCCAGTTTGGTCAAAAATGTGCAATCATGTTACCTTGGGGGAAAATGCTTCTGAGGAAGAGGTCACTAACAAGAAAGGTCCAGCAGGTAATTCATATGCCAGTGGAGGTAAATGATTAAAACTCATGGATTAACTACATTAAGTATTACAAATGGATTTTAGCCAGGCTTCATTAGATGGAAATGATTTTGATATGAATCAACAACGCAAACCACTCTTCTCTCTGGAAACAGAGGTGCAGAGTTGAAAATACAAGTATGACAGAAAATGTATGGCAATAACAGAAAAGAGATAGAAAAAGACAGGATATAGGACTGGGTGATGGCCAAAGCAGAGTGCTCTGAATGTGTATAAACACAGGAGACAACTCGTGCTACAAGACTGTTTAGCACCTATAGATACCACCTATCTCCTAACTGGGGCGGAAAAAAAGAATTAAAAAATAAAATTCAACTTTTCCTGGTAGGCATTCATGACACTTGGCAGGAGGTGAAATAATAATCAGTTTGAGTATGAAAAAAAGGGTTTCCTTTCCATTTGTTACAATCAGACAGAATACATCTGGTTCAATGAAAACACTGGCTTTCTGTCATCTCTATTAATTATCCAGATCCCTTGCCAGACTTAGTATCTTCCCTAAGAGGTGGAAGAGAGAGATGGGCAGACTTGAGACTTGCTCGTCTTACCTGTAATACTTTGCCCTGGGGGCTCTCAGCAAACAGTAAGACCTGATTGTACAAAGGATCTAATGATTTGCGAGCCACTTTTGTCTTCTTTTTCGCAATGCACACGCCATTCTCTAGCAGGTAAGCTTTGATGTAAGCAGCTGGAAAAAATAAATATGGTCAAACATGAAAAAATCTTCATGCTCACTGTCGAGAAGTGCCACGTCTCATATTTCTAAAGGCGGCATTTACAGCAGGGAAAAGATTTGTTCAAGCAGCCTTACTTTCAATACTGCACACAGATTGCTTAGTTCCACCAAACCCCAGTGAAATTAAAATTTTTCCTATTCACAAGCATCACATAGGAGGTTGGGGCTCATGGATTTACTTTAGGAGATCAAATCATACTACCTGGCAGTGTTTTGGAGCCGGGTTTTGGTGTCAGTCCTCGAGCCTGAATGATATCCACTTCTAGCTGTCCATTTCGCTCTTGCAAGCCAATTTCCACATCCCCTAAACCAAAACATCAAAATAAACATAAGACTTTGAAAACAATATATCCCTGAGCTATTAAAATGTTTAAAAAACAATCTTCACATCCTGCCTGCTACAAACTGTACATGCATGATTTTCTCCTGTGTTACTCTGGAGCAGCTCGACAGTGATTCCAGCCTACATTTTCAAAAGCAAATTCGACTGCCAGCCCCCTAACATGGCTCTGGGGACTCTTCATGGCAGTGAGCATCTGAGCATCTCATCTCTCCCAAACAGAAGCACCTAAGATTGCAGGCTGCTTTGGAATACACAATTATGGTGGACCATTAAAAATTCCTTACAGAGCACATTAGGCCTTAGACAAAGAAAAACCCCAAGATGCACAGGATGCATTTTCAGGGCTTTAGCTCTGTTTTACTTAGTCTGTGCCCTTCAGAGCTGAGGGAGAAAAGCACAAAGCTGCTGCTCTCCTACTAATGCCACATTTGCTGCAGTCAGCAAAACCTTTCAGTCAAGCTCACTTAATTTAACAGAGAAATGGAGCAGGACAGTGGTAGATCAGCAGACACTGGACACATTATTAGGTGGCTTATAGGAGCAGTCTGTCCAGGACTAAATTAAAGCCTCTCAGCATCTTTGTGTTCCTTACCCATGGAGGTGGTCGCCAAGGTCTGACGCCCAACAAACTGTGCAGGGCCCATGCTCCCCAAGAAGTCACTGAATTGCCCTGCAGATGCCAGATGAACTCCACTGAAATTCAAGCTGCAAAAGAAAATTATTTTGGCAAGTGGTTAATTTGCATTTTAAAGCAACCTATTAAACGAAGAACCAGATTTAATACATCTTTGAAATTAATGACATCTACAGAAGCCTTCTTCCTTTGCAAAACTCACTGCATAGTTCAGTTACATGGAATCCATTCAAGATTTATTTCCTTGCACAAAAAAGCCCAATAATGCCTGAAGTCACTGTTTATTTAATATTTGTTTAACTGTAACTAATTGTCTGTAAGTAAAACTCCTGCCATCTCAGGCTCATACACAGCCCTTCACCTGTTCCAGGTAGCTTATGGTATCTCTCTTGGTAGCCATCCCTTCCCAATTCTCATTTTTGGGGAGGAAATAATGCATCTAGAGCAGTAGCTAAAAGTGAGATGAGGGAGTGAGCATCAATCCCCTTGGGACTTAATTCCCTATTTTTTTATCACACACACGGAGAGTAACACCTCTCCTTTTTAATCAGAAGGTCGCATTTGCTATTGCTCAACACCAGAAGCATCCATCATGTCCACTCTGTGATTTTCATACCCTCTGCCATGACTGTAGTCACAAAGAGGACCTGAACACTGGTGCAATGGACAACATCCTCAAACACCAGTAATGCCTGTGCCACAGTTACCACAGCAAAACAAAATCTGCTGAGAGGACAGAGCCCCCAAATCTAGTCACCAGGCAGCTGCAGCTGTTTCATGGTGTGGCTACAGGTGCTGGCCACTGCACTTGGACACGTGTGAGGCAAAACAGAAGCGCCAAACCCTGTGGCACAAACCAAGACTTACCCAGCTGCACTCTGATTTACACAGCTGTTTTAGAGGTTGTAGAAAAACGTGCTGCAAACGATAAGGCGGAGGCTCAGGACCAGCTTTCAACACCTACATTTGTCCTGCAGGCATCTGCCAACCCATGACACAGCTGCTGAAACACACGTCAGGAGCTCTGTGCCGAGGTACCCACGCTGCCGCGCCGGGTGTTGCACTCTGCCTCCAGGGAAGCTGCTGCGTGCCAAAGCCAGGCACAATTACAAACCTCCTCCACTTTCCTGAACGTCCTTGGAAGGGGGCAATTACCCACGTAATGATACAATTCCCTGCTTCCCCAGATTCGTTTCTCAGGATGCTGTGAGGAGGCTGCACATTGGGTACAAGTGACGGCAGATCGACCCCTGCCTGAGGGGCGGACTGAGGACCTGCAGGCTCTCACACAGCTGAGTCAGCCACAAAGACTCACTGATGCCCCCCTGCAAGCCAGTTACATTTTAAAATACATTAAAAAAATTAAAAAACTAAAAGAAATTCTCTTTAAACCCCATTCAGCCAGCAGAATGTTAATTTCAGGTTAGGATTTCAGCTCTCATTAGCTATTTGCAGACCTGGTCTCAGCCCCACAGGAATATTTATTTATTCTGACAAGGAATTAGGAAGGCAGCACACACACCTCAGCACCTCGCCATGCATGGGCTGAAAAGGACATGTCACAAGCACAAGTCCTTGTGACAGGTTCACAGAGTGGCTCAGCCTCCTGTGACAGGGCCACTGCATTTAAATGGCCCGACTTTTCCATGGAGCACTGCACCTCCTCTCTCTGCTGACCTGGCTCTTTGAAAAACCTGGTTACTGCTGCTGCACAGGGAGCTGCTGAGCCATCACCATGGAAAATGCTGCCCTTGAGCTCTTTACAAATGTCACCATTGTGAAAAGGGATGAGGGAGAAAGATGTGTGGCATCCTGGGAGGCAGGCTTGGGAGGGGCTCTCCAGGATGGATTTTCCCCAGTTCAGTGGTTTTTTCACTCTGCATCCACTGTTTGCACAAACACCCAGGGGGAAATTTTGAGATACAACAGAAACAGTGGGATTTATTGTTTATTGTTGGCATTAATTGCAGAGAAGACTTAACACTTTTCTTGGTTTATTCAGTGTTACCAACTCCTCAACAGCAAAAGGTGCATCCCCAGTGGCAACATTCATCCCAAGAGCAAAGGTGGCACAGGGCCACACTCTGCTGCCTCTGGGGACACCACTCCTGCCCCATCACTCACCTGGCATCTGCTGGCCCCACCAGGGCAGCCCTCTCTGGGGAGAAGCCCCCTGAGCACAGGCCAAGGGCAGAAGTGCTGGATTTGTGGCAAGGCTCCAAGGATGAACAGTGTACAGAGAGAGACATCCCGAGGGCTGGTAAATCTGCAGGGACACTGGATGGGGGAAGAAAGGAAAGAGGGAGCCTGGAGCCAGACAGGCTTTATCAGGGTCATGATTTGCCCATACAAGGAGGGAAGAAGAGAGTCCTGGTGCACACGAGGACCAGTAAGACTCAGTAAGCCTGCTGGCTCAGGCATTTTGAGCTGCACACAGAGAGTCAAAAAAGGATGAAAACTAGTGCTTAGAGAACTCAAAATAGTTCAAGAGAAAGGAAACCTGACAGAGAAAGACATAAGGTTCAGCAGGAGATGAATGGACTATCAGCTAGAAGGTAAATGTTTTCTTTATTTTCCTCAGTTCATGGAAGACAAATGGGCCAGGGTCTCACTCCTGCCCTGGGGAGTGTGTGACCTGAACAAGCATGTAAATAACAGGCTGGCAAGACAACTCACAACCGTTCAGGGAAATGTTCACTGCTGTGCTCAGAACAGATGCTTCGGCTAATTAACAAGACACTGAAGACCAGGACAGATGAGGGGAAGCCTAAGTCTGAGTGAAGCTGAGGGCTGTGAGAGCCCACAACACACCCAGAACCAGATCTCAGAGCAGTTTCTGTCTGGGGTGAAGTCCAGCCATGTTACTGCAGTGGGGACACAAAACTGGGAGAAGACCAGCCAGAAACTTCACATGTTGCAGGACAGCAAAGAGAAACCCCTCCAGCTCCTGGATCCTCAAAGTAATTCACTAAACCTGTCACAAAAAAACGTTTCTTAACTGCTGGGGGTAGAATCACATCAAAGGCTGATGCCAGGTTTTGGTCTGCAGTTTATACATGTGTTGAGAGAAGCCAGCCATGCTCTCAAACACCAGCTCACCCCTCTTCTGGTCTGGTAGAAGGTGTCCCTATCCATGGCACCAGGGCTGAAACCAGTTGGTATTTAAGGTCCCTTCCAATCCAAGCCATTCTGTGATGCTATGACTGCTGCTAGAAAGGCTCTGCTCAGCAGCTGGGCAGCTCAGGATAAAGTAAAAGCACCTGTGAACGGAGCAGCCAATGCTGGAGCCTGCATCAATGATATAGAGAAAACAGCAGGAGAGCATGAAGGACAGTGCTAAAAAGCACAAAAGCAAGAGCTGTTGTGCTAAAGGTGAACCAACAGCCACTGGAAATGTTTACAGCAAAGCAAAGGTTGCTGTTACTTCCACACTGATTCAGAAGTTGGAGGGCTCTGGACAACCTCAAAAGGGTGAACACTCCTCAGTGCACAGCACAGCGAGAGGGCAGGACGCTGCTGCAGGGACACCAAGGCTGGGCCACAAGCACAGACCCTCACAAGGAGGGCAGCTGAGCTGCTGCTCGAATAAAGCTGCTACTGCTTTGCAGCTCCAAGACTGATCCCAAGAGGAATGGCAAAGCCCACTTAGAAACACAGGCCAAGGTCAAGACTCTGCCAGTCTGGATAACAGCCCTAGTTAATAGGCTTACTATAGCACTATATGAAACTCAGTATTAGGTTAGACAGTTAATGTTCCTTACTGATGTTATATTTGACTAGGAAAACATATTGAATTAATTCTTTAATAGATTATGCCATTAGCTGGTGAGGCTGGCTGCTTCATTGCACAAAGGCTGACCTTTTGGAATGCTGCTTTATTAGACATTGGAAGCAGTAGCTCTAAATCAGACTCCTTGGCTTTGACCAATTCCTGGACATCTATTTGAATATTGCCAATAACCCTGGAGTGGAAACAATTTATGTCTGGAAAACTCATAAGCTACCTCCAAGAAAGCCACTGCTTCTCCCTTGAGAGGAGGGAAGGGGAAAATAAAACTGCAGAAATTTAGTATGAATGTGAATTAAAAACAGCAGGAACCATTTCACTGCATCAACTAAACTTATGCTCAAATCCAGCTTGGTGAGCTCTGTCTGTCAAGTGCTCTGAGAGAAGCTGGGATGCTGAGGTGAGGGGGATGTATATGGTGAAACTGGTGGGAGAGACCTTCCCCATTCACTCACTTGCTTTTTCTGTAGCTAATGTGGGAAGGAAAAGAACTTCAGGGACCACTGTGACTTCTTTCAGGTATTTAAATGCAGCTCTGGTGCTCCCAAGAGCCCTTTCCTGCCACTCTGCTGCATGCTCAGCAGACTTTTCCTGCCTGACCTCTGATGAAACTGAGCTGTTCTGACCTGCCCTTGATTCAAACAACCACCTCTCCAGCTGAATCATCACACACTGGATGTGCTGGCAAGGAGACAAGCTGAAGGGATCTGCCACAGGTGACAGTGGTGGCTCTACTTTGGGTGACAGCCAGCAGATATGTTTCACACACACTGAAGCAATCCTGAAAAGCCCTTCTCCTCCCAACGCCAAACATGCCTCTCCCTTAAAGGCAGAAATTGCTACAACCCGGTTATCACCGATATGAGGTGTCTTTTTTTAATTGCAATCTAAAGAAAAATGCTAAAAATAGCCAGAGGAATAAAGAGGAAGCATTTTTCAGCTGACTTGCAAATAGCAGCTGTCACAGCCAGCAGGGCCTTGGGGATGGGGGCTGCAGCAGGGCAATCTTGTGCTGCAAAGGGTCGCCCACAGAGAAGATTAACAAGTGACACTCCTCAGCCTTTTGTCTAAAAGGGCACAAATCCTCCCCTGAGCCAGGGCAGCACAGCCTTTGAACAGCAAAGCAAAATTAATTATCTCTTCTCTGGCCCTTTGCTCTCACTAATCATGATTCACAGGCTTTGCTTTGCCACAGCAGAATCAGAACAATTTTAACGAAGTTAAAGATTATGGGTTTGCTGTGGAACTGGTCCTGAGTTGAATGTGACTGGTATTGAACAGAAGGCAGAGACAGTGCAGGGAGCTCTCCAGGGTGTCAAGGATAAATGAAGGACATTCTGCTGGAGGATGCTCAGACCATGTCCCTCAGCTGTAAGTAAGGAGGCAGAGCAGGGACAGCAGAAAGACGACACTCGATACTACTGATCCTGGGATCTCTGAGCCCCCCAGTGAAGCAGAAACCTGCATGAACATTAACATTATTTGCATAGGTACCAGCTCCCCTCAAGGCTCAGCACAGGCTGCAAACCCCATTTCAGCCAGATGAATAAAATAGCCATTTCTAAGCCTGAGCTATCCCTGGCACCGCAGTCAGTGAGTACAGCCACCTGCACACCACGGCAGCAGGGACACACCTTGGGACAGCAGTGACAGCCCCTCTCGCTGCAGCTGTGCAGACACCCACGAGAGGGAGACAAGACCCCGCAGTCAGCGTTGGCAGCAGCGCCCATCCCATCCCAAGGCCAGCACGCTGTCCCCAAGCAGAGCAGGCACCAACCACCACCCCGCCTTTATGGTACAGATGACTGACAGTATCTGTCCTTTGTGACACATTTATAGGCAGAATAAAACTGTGTGCTCACCCGATCTTAGGAGCCACGTGCTCCAAAGTGGGCCTGAGATTGCCTAATGTTATTCTTTTAAATACAACATTCCTAATCCTGATTATTTAGGAAACCTGTGCAGCAGTCTCTGAAGAGTGTGCTCCTGCACAGCATGCTCTAGGACAGGATGCATGGAAGCTGTAGTGTAATTTAAGAATGGCTTAAAGGCTCTTTGCCAGCTGCTTGCTTCTCTTCTCTTTCAAGGTAGCAACATTTCCTGACCTACCCCTTGCAAAGATCCAGATCCTTCCTCTCCTCATGCAAAGCATCATACAGATGCTTCCTTCACAGCACAACAGCTGCTCTTTGTACACAACTGGATGGAGAACAAGCTTTTCAGAATTTGCTCGTAAACTGATCAGGATTTGAATGTCTAGATGGACAACACTGATTTCAATGCAAAATACTATAAAGAGAATGCAGAGCAGCTGTGCTGATGCCTCTCACACAGCTTATGTGGCTCTGCTCAGCCCCTTCCACACCCCCATCGGTGGTGGTGGCTGCACCATTAGCATGCGGAGTGTGTAACAGCACAGACACACTTAGGGAAAATGTATCATTACTTTTCCTGTCCGTGTGGAGTTTGTCTGACCTCTTTTCTAAATCTATTTTTAAATTGCTTCTGGGACTCTGTATGCCAGGTATCCATTATGCTGTTGCAAGTGTCTACAGAATCAGCTTGTCAAAATCTTGTAAACTCAAAGGAAATACAGCAAGAATGCATCTCCCCAGGCCAGCCAGTCCACATGCAGGTCCCAAGGCCAGAGCAGCCTTATTTACACCATCCTTGACAGCTGCTTCTCTAACTGGTTCTTAAAATCCTTCCCTGAGAGTTTATTCCTGTGCTTTGCTTTACTCTTCCCTTCCAAATATTTTTTCAGTCCTTCCTCTTTATATATCATCCTGAACACCACTTGTGAATTATCAGTTTGCAAAACAGACCAACATATTCTATTTCTTTCTCCTGACACTGTACTTTTTACTTCTGTCTTACAAAACTTTGACACTGGTCTTGATTGAACCAGCTTGTAATGGCTACACACTGGCAGCTGTGTCCCTGTAGAAGAAATGCAGAGCAGATTCATCTGCTCCCTTCACAGGCTGTGTGTCACACCTTTTTGTTCAGGAGCTCTGTCAAGAGAAGAGAATTTTGTATCCTACCCCTCGGACAAAATCCCCATTCCTGCCTTTCTATTACACAAGTTGCACACCATGACTCCCACAGAGCTGCACTGCTCCACTGGCAGTGGGTTCAGCCAGCTGGGGTGATGGTGAAGTCAGACAGCTTCAACACAGCCACTACCTGGCACATCCAGACAACAGCTATTTTCAGGAGATAACATTTTGGCTTGTTCTTTGCATGGATTCATTCACCCTATCCACACAAACACCTATTACCATCATCTCAAGTCTCCAGAAGTGATACATTCTTAAAGAGGTGCTCCACTTTGTCTAGGACACACATGGGAGGTGACTGAAGTCCATGGTTCAGAAATTATTGTTCTGTCCTCATAAATATTTTCCAAAAGACTTTTTTTTTACCCTCTTAGGGCACAAAGTTGCAATTAATAAGCAAGCTGCCTAAACATATCCATGCACCTGAATGGTCTGACTTGCACAGCTGAACTAACAACAGATTCACTGAACACCTACATCTAGCACAGAGCTAAGTTCTCCAGCTCTGTCTTAAAAACCAGGGACAGCAACACACTCCTTCATCCATAAGAAATGGGGAGGGGGAAGTCTCCTGAGACTGATAAAATATTTGACAGTTATTTTATTTGAGCATTAGAAAAACCCCATCAGAACTCCAATTTCAGGGAGCAGTAATGTTCTGTGTAACAATCACACTCATCCATATTGCATGTTAATGTCTTTTAAATCGCATCTTACACTCAGAAGCCAAGTAGGTATCTATCAGCTGAGGAGGAAAGCAGAACTTGTGAATGTCCACTGCCCCATCTTTAAAATATTAATGATGCACGTGCAGAATTATTAATGGAACACACATCCGACTACATTGTCAGGGGATTGGACACAGAGCCCCTCACCCTGTCAAAATCAATGTGAATGCTGCAGGAGCCCTCACTTCGACTGGGAAGGTTTTCCATAAGCATCTATCCCTACAGGACCCAAACCCATCCTAATCCCACCAACTGCACACCTCTCCTCTGCCAGGCAATATCTATCTCTGCCTCTCAACAAGCTCTGCTTCTCTCCTGGCCACTCCACTTTCTGTAGCATTTTTAGCACTGTGACGTGCTGTCTTATGTGCTGTAACACATTGTACTCCGCTCCCGTATCCGATTCCTTCTGCTGTATGAATTCTGCCACCGAAACAGTGCTATAAAAACCATGCAGAGAATTCTGTACAAAGACCTCCCTCATCCCCTTCCTCACCTTGCCAGGCGAGCTCCATTTTTAGCAATCACTAGTCATCTCAGACTCGCTGAATAAAAGATAGCTACCTGTCTTCAGACAGCAATTCTGTCAGTTCCCAAGAGGTTGCTGAAGGTGGGATTTACTGTATTTACTGCTGTAACTACAGCTCTCAAGGTCACATCCTTTCCAAGCTGTGCTGGTCAAGCTTTACCAGCACAAAAGGATGTGCTGTTGCTCAGCAAGCTGATGATCTTCTTGGCATATTACATAACAATCTCCATGCCTTTTCTGGTTACCATCTAAAATGGCATTGATTTCTTATAGCCTGAACTGTATTAACAACACATTTCATTACAACTTTTAAAACAACTTGAACAAAAGAAGAGTCCTACAGATAATCTGCTGTAAAAGAGTCTGGAAGTTCCCTGACTTTGGATGCCAAAAAGAAATATTCAGCAAATAGCCCCAACATGAATTTGTTGAATGGGGTGTTTAGGAATCAGGTCCTTCGGTTGTTCTTGAATGACAGTGGGTAATTTTCAGTAAAGAAAAGTGAAGCTACACGTGGCCATGTGGTCACAAGCCAGGCCAGTATTTTCTCCAGCTTCCTTGTATTTACTGCACCACAGTGAAGCAGAGGACAGGCAGCTTTCCCAGCCTAAGTCCCAGCATTGTTTCACACCAGCCCTGTATGCCCAGCAGGAGAAGTGGTACAAGCCATAGCCTACAGAAACAGCACCAGACAGAACGAAGCTGAGGGGCTCAAGATTCCCATGTCGGCAGCACATGTTCCAGGCTGTGTTCTGCCTTCAGGCAGGGCTTAGGCTGGTGCTGCCCTCACCACAGAAAAGAGATGATACGGCTGACAAGGTGCCTCCTTGCTGGACAGGCACACTCAGATAATACAAGAACAATCCTCTATGTCTTTGCTAGTCATCACCTGCTGTGCTTTTCTAAGGTAAAAATCACCTGAGCTCTCCATAACTTAATCATCTCAGCAGTAGCCAGCAAGAACAAAAATGCTATGAGTACAACTCACTAGGCACTATGGCAGCTAGCAGGCTTTTGTTCCAGGTCCATTTTTGTCTTTCTGCTCCACTTTCAGAAAGAAAAGTGGTTGGCAGGGACAAGTTACACACAAGTCCAGAATTTATTGCTTTTTGAATGCTGTACATGCTGTCGTGCAGCTGCAGCAAAACCCAGCCAAAACAAGATGTAGATCATGCAAGAGCCAGGATGGAGCTGGGATCTCTGCTGAATCTCAGGGGGTTGTTTGTGAGTTATTCCTATATTCGGAATGGTATCCTTGCAGTAATCCTGGTGTCCTGAAACTACCCCATAGGCACTTGGTACAGTGCATAACTGTTCTCTCAAGCAAGTTTTTAGATATATGCATAGAAGAAAATACTCACTGCTGTAAAGATTTGTAACCAGTGCTAAGATTGGTCTAGATGAACTATGAATGGAAATATCTGAGTGTGAAACTACAATGAACCTGTCAGCAGCAGATCTGTCCTACAATGACAGGAGAAGGCAACAAGGTGAGAGAGCACTTCACTTCCACAGCCTGTCTGAGGGCAGAGTGTAGCCACAAAGATCTCCCAAACAAGGGAACAAAAAGGTGGCAGGGCTGCTTGAGATCAAAAAAGGTAAGACCCCGAGTTGAAAGATCACTCAAAAATAGCAGGTAAGTACTAGAAAGTGTAAGAAAAAAACAGTCCAAGAGCCAGTCTGTTGTGAGGAACAACTCAGCAGACACAGCAAGGGCTTGACAGATGGTGTTCCTGGTTCTCCCTGCAGCACACAATCCATCCTGGCTACAGCCCTGGATGCACAAGACTTGGTGTCTGCATGGGGTGGTAAGAGCATGAGCAAGTGAAACCCAGACAAGTGAATGACTGAAAACAGTTTTGTTTAGAATAAATATCTATTTTCCCTTTCTTTTTCCCTTCTACAAAAACTCACACTGAATTTTGTTATATTAGTTTCCTACACTAGAGCAAAACAACTGTGTAATGTAAAACCTGGCTAATAATTGGAGGACTTTTTATCTTGCAACAATTTTCACAAATCAGTGAGTTGTCACTGTCAGCACTTACTGGTATGTTGTATCAGCTTAAATTCCAGGAGATGCATCTTTTTTATAGCTAATCTATATAGTTCACCTTCGGGTAAAGGGATTATTTTATTGAAGAAGGGCCTAGTATGCCTGAGAGGTGTACCTCTGCATAATATGCTCTCCATAAAAAACCCCTAGATTTCATGCAGTCTGGTATTCAAATGAAATCAGAATTGCTCAGAATCATGCACTTCAGGAAATTCTTTGACTGTGATACCTTGCACTGGTACAGAGCAGCTGTAGCAGCTGCCACCAGCTCACTGCCACAAACATGAAAGCAGTCAGTCAGCATTGCTTTCTAAAAGCAGTTTGTATGGCTGAGGGCAGGTATTTGAGCCTCCTGCAGCACAGATTCACCAAATCTTTGATCATTTCAGTGTGCCCTCTTTGGAAGTTGTCCTTTCAGTCCTTAAGCTGAAAAGGATTATAAAAACATACAGAAGCTGAGACACAAGCCCTCTTGGAAGACGACGTTTTCAATCCATCTTCTTCCAAGTGTGAACACACTGAAGGGATGCACAGGTGGGAAGAACTAGGACAGCCTCACCTTGCTGAAAACCAGATTTTTGACACTCACTGGTGAAAACTGCCTCTGACCTGGGAGTATCTGCATCAGTCACAAACCCAGCTTTTATCAGAAAGCACATAATCTCGCCACAGCTAACAGAGATGTATGAATCTTCATTTTGCCTCCCCAGGAAGACAGCTACAGCAAACGAGAAAGGTCAAGAGAAATCTGATTTAGGAGAACATATTTCTGTTCCTCAAAGCTATTCCCAAAACCATTCCATTCTTTGCTGCAGGAAAAATAGCAGAGAAACTCCTCTCCCTATGTTTCAAGAGAATTGAGTCCTCTTAGCTCTTTGTACTCTCAGCTCTGTTTGCTTATCACTTGTGGCTCAGACAGATAGCTCCAATTCCCACTGGCTTTCCAGAAGAGATTAATTATTCCACCTAGGAACAAAGCATCCAGGAACCACTTAATCACACTTTTCAGAGAAGTAAAAGAAGAAACTATCCCATCCCTGGCAGAGGCACTGGCAAGGATGTTCTGGCAGCATTCAAGGCTGGAATACCAAATGTTAAGCTTGTTCTAATAAAGACATTTGGGTTGCAAGACAGGGTTTGCCTTTCTCTGCCGAGCTGATAGCTACATGTCACCTGCCTTCAGGGTGAAACAGCACTTGTATGGGTGCAATATTTTGTTGGCAGAAACACTCTTTCCCCAGGAAAGCCCAGTTAAAGCAGCCAGCACTTGCAATGATAAGACAGACCATTCAAGGAATTACACCCCTTCCCCAGGAGGCTAAGCTATGCAAATATATAAAGGAAAGAATTCTGCTCTGTGTGAAAGCAGATTCTTGCCCGACATTGCAAAGGGACTGAACTTAATCACTAATCCTCTGCAACAAGTAGCAGAGGCAGAACTCCAAGCCACAGGACTGTGCTAGTGTAGCAGGAATATTTCCCTGGAGACAGCAGCTCACAGAAGAGATAAGGTACATCACAGCTTTGGAGTGACAAGATTGCTATCGCAGCCTGTGCCTCATTACTATTTTGAACCTTCAGCACAGATCTATGATGCCTTTCCAGGATTAGCCTACTTCTAAAGCTAAAGAAAGTCTCTCTTAATTTACAGGCTGTTACTTATTTAACACCAGAATCACATTAATTGAGAATGCCTTTGGACTATCCCAGCATTTTAGCTGTACAGTGTTCTTGGAATACCACACAGGACTAGAGAGAGTGTACAGAGCAATGCCAAGTGTGAAATTTGGCTTAAACAGAGCACGTTTTAGGTATACAAACACTTTGGCCTCACATCTAGAAGCACATCATCTGATCGTATATTTTGCCTTCTTTTTTAATACTTGGAGTTTTTGCTTCCAAAGATTCCCATGAATAAATTATTAAAATCTCCATATATGGCTTCAAGTAATGCAAATACAAAAACTAGAATTGGACACAAGTCAGGTCCCAAAGTTCTGGCCCAAAGACTCCTGCTTTGCATTCTGGTATAAAGCCTAAATGCAACAAAGTGTATTGTAACTTCTGGGGTCAAAAATCTTCTCAGAAATACATTCTTTTAGGATACTGTAACTCACATGAATAAAATAAAGCTTGCAACCAAAGTATACACAGGCTTCTGAATATGTATTTTGATATGATTTTGATATGTGCTATAATGTATTGTTACTTTCAGCACCTTGACACCTCTCCCCTGCTCCAAATCAAAGGGCTACTTTAAAACAGGGAAAATGCACAACAATTGTGCAATATTAAAACTACTGGCATATAATTTATGACCATTAATGAGCCTCAGCGATTCACCCTGAATCATTCTTCCAAAAGCAAAGTGGTTAAAAGTAATGGGTATCTGCTTCAGCTCAGAATAATGAGGATACTAAAAAAAGTATATAAACAGGCTAAAGTACGTGCCAGCTATGCAGAGAGATCTGCTCTAATTGAATGGGCAGTACACCTGCAGCATAAGCAAGTCAGAAAAACACATCATCCATCATGCTGGAAAGAAATTAATAGGTATAAGGACAGTGCATCCCACGAGTGATTACCCAGCTCTCTTTTGATGACTTACTTTCCCTCTGATCCATAGCTGTTCATGCTGTCCTCAATGGACTCATGGCTGGCTTGACGGACGGTCCGGCTGGGCATTTCCACAGCCAGCCCAGTCTCTGTGCTCCTCTGGATGGCTCCTTTCAATCTCCGACCATCACCATCTAGGAACACAAGGGGAGAAAAGGCCATCAGATTCTATTCCCAAAGCCTTTTGCAATGACAGAGCCAAGGAGAAGCAGAGAAGGTCTTTCAAAAGACCAGCCTGGCATCTGGCAGCCAGGCAGTACTTTCATGTCAGGCATAAGTGTTTCCTTACTCAGTCCTGCTCCATCAGCAGCTCCCAGTCATGTCTGGAACAGACTCAGTGCTCCATCAAGCCAGGGCCCAGCACATATTCAAAGCATACACACCACCTTGCCTACTCCAACCATTTGTACCAATTAATTATCCATGGAGCAGGCATGCACACCAGCTGGCTACACCTGAAGCTGCCCTGTCAGAACACAGCAACAGTGACCTCGAGCACAGCTGAGGTGTACAGCCTGACCATGCCTTAAAGCCTTTCCCAAATTCCATGTTGCTGCCTTAGGCTGTGTGCAGCAACAGTGGCAGGTCCTGCAGTGCATCAGGAGAGCAGAGGGGAGGAAAAGGCCAGACAGCACCAGAGGTACTGTGAAGGTAGGAGAAGTACAGGGGAATAGTTGGGCACAGCCAAAATGTTCCCTGGTGGCACCAGCAGTGGAAAACCCTGGAGGGGACTATTCCCCTTGGTAGACGCCCTCGGCTGCAGCATAAAGGGATTTAAGTAGGTTCTGGTTCCTCCTGGGTACAGTCTTCAGAGGCTCAGCCCTCTGAAATTAACAGCTGCTATTTTCATCCTCCATCTCTAGCAGTCTGTTTCCCAGAACAAACCATGTTATGTAATGAATATGTAATGAATACCATCACTATTAATTGCCATAGCTGGTGTTAGGAAGCTCCAGATTTCATCCCACATAGAGCACTCATCCTGAAACACATCTGCTACAAGTTTTCTGAACAAAGCAGAATTATCTAAATCCTCTAAAGATGCCTGGGCATTAATGTGGATTCAGGAAACAAACCTCTGACCCACAGTTCTCTCCAAAATCCACCACTTTTGACTACCACCCCTGGAGAAGAAATGACCCAGCTACTGAGTCTAGAGAACTCAGGATCCCCAAATATTAAAGAAAACAAATCTTTCACAGAATCACAGGATGGATAAAGTTGGAAGGGACCACAGGGGGTCATCTGGTCCAATCTCCCTAGTTGAGCAGGATCATCTTAGACTACACTGCACAGGATCACATCCAGAGGGTTCTTGAATATCTCCAATAAGGGAGACATCACAGCCCCTCTGGGCAACCAGTTCCAGCGCTGGGTCATCCACACAGTAAAGAAGTTCTCCTTCATATTTAGGTAGAATTTCTTGTGTATCACTTTCCAAAGTACTTTGGAAATACGAGGGTATCTGTAAGAAGCCACATAAAGAATGCAGAACTCTGTTATTTGTGTAGCAGGATGCTTGACCTAAAATACTCTTCTTTAGATCTTGGTGTGAGCTGGCACTTTCAGTAAAGTATCAGGAATGCTCCCTATCCTACTTCTCAAATTACATCTACACCAAAACACAAAGACAAAAATTCTCTCATAAATACAGCTATAAAGTAACTTTTCCTCTGATATCATGAGGTTTCCAGCTGTGTTAATGTGTTGGCCCTTGGGCCCTGCACCAGCTGCTGTCCCCACATATGGTGCAGCACGTGTACACATGTCCCTATGGGCTAAGGGGATGGAATGTGCATGTTCTGGGTTAACATTAACTACAGTTGGTACTGTTTGTGTGCCTTGAGCAATGTACAAAGCACATTGTATAAATCAGGAAGTTACACAAACATAAAACATATTTTTCATGTGCTTTCAAAATCCAGACCTTCAGGCAAGAATAACAATATGGGCATCAACAAAAGCAAAGACTTGTGAAACGGTTGTGCCGTTCCCCAACCAGCGCAGAGCAGTTCCCTCTGACGCACCTTCTAAAGCCTTGTACAGCTCACTGGAGCCTCTGATGGGGTTTGTAGGTTCCTGTCTCGAGCATCCCACACCCTTGAGGGCAGACTTGATGGTCCATTTAATTTGTCTCGCATTCACCTCCACAAACAATCTTTCAGTCATCTGCACGCACCAATTCCCATCCCTCCTTCACGTGTGCACTCTGAACACTCATCCTCCTGCCCTGTTAGGTTAGTCCTTACAAAAGCCTTGCTGGCAGCCAGAGTCAAACAGCAAATTACATAAATGCAGGAAACAAATTAAAAATGCCCCATTGCCCAACTATGCAACATCTGTTTAAAAAAATCTATTTCCCCCATCTGATGAGACGTGCCTGGAGGCATTCAGACTTAAAAGACTATTCATCCACAGCTGGCAACAAGCAAAAGGATTGGGACAGAACAAGGCTCTGAAGAAACCCAAGGTGCTTGCTGCTTTCTGCCAGCCTTCTCCAGATTCAAAGCAAGGGACATAAAGCAGAAGGGCCCAAAACCCAGGACAGGCAGCACCAATAGCACTGTACCAGACACGATTCAGCTGTAGCACCACACACACATTGTTGCACTGCCGGCTGTCAAAGAGTGGGTGGTTTTCTAGTATACCTGACTGCTTTTACAGCTATGACACACATTTCTATTAAAAAAAAGAAAAAAGTATAAAGGAGAAACTTTGGAAAAACAAGACAACAGAAATAAATTACAAGAATCCTTTGTTCCTTCCTATTTTTTCCAGAGATGCACAGCAACTCCTGTATCTCACAAACAATTTCCCATTATTTTGGAGAAAGGTTTCTTTAACTTTTCTCCCCCTACAGTGACTTTTTGCCAGAAGTTTTCCTTGAACAGAAGGAGAGAAATTTGTTTAGCCAAAAAGGCAAACCCACAAACCACTGTGGCCAGAGGCAAGAATCAAATGGGATAAGAGATCAGCATAAGCACCAGAGGTGCCATCAGATATAGATTCCCAAACTACCCACATAAACCCTTTCATAGTCAGCATGTAATAAATAGGGATACAAGGGCAGATCAGGAGTAGCACACCTGGAAAGCATCAGCGCAGAAAGGAAATAAATATGGACAAAGCAGCTCTGCTCATGTGCAGGCCAAAAATACCTCACAAGCAACAGTCACCTACCAGGAACCTTCTCTGGTCAGTGTGGAGCACCACATAAGGGCTGTGTCTCCTCCCTTAGCTGAAATCTTTGTGCTTCGACACCTTTGCAAATCAGGAGGTTAATGAGATTCATTTACGTGGGTGTTGCCTGGCAAAATCATTTGTCTTAATTAGTTAGCAGTATCTGAACAAGTAAGAGCAGTATCGACGTTTTCTGCAGCATCACGCGATTTATTCCCTGCACCTTTTCCAATTAAGCAGTAAACAACAAAGGTTAAGCAGTCAATCAAGGCTGCAGGGTAACACATCACTGAAGAGCAGATTTTACTTTGGGATGACCTTGGGAAGGAGTAATTTTTTGGTCAAATATCCAGGATGAAGAGATTCAGCACCGTGCTGATGCCAAGAGCCAGAAGGGCCCAGCAGTCCCTTTGCCAAGTTCTCAGTGTTGACAGGAGCTTAGATTCTGCTCTGTTCAGCCAAACAATTTATGTTTGGCTAAAGAATATCTTCTGCAGCACTATCCACTCTGGATTTGAAGATACTGAGAGATGAAGAATCTGCCATTTGCCTGCACAGTTTATTTTACTACCTGACATTTAGAGATCTGACTTAAGTTTGCCTGGTTTCAGCTTTCACCCATCAGTTTTTTTAGTGCCCTTCTCCATCGTGAGGGCTGCTTGTGTTCTCGCTATAAAGACTCTTCTGCACTGCAGTTGAGTTCTCTCTCAATCTTGACAAGTTAAACAGACTGAGATCTTTATGTCTCTCATGTTCTGGCTTTTTTTTCTCCTAGACATGAATCATTTTAATGACCGCCCCAAATTTTAAACATCCTTTTGAGAACTTGCACAGCAGAACTAGAGTCATGTACAGAGTTACAAACCAGCCTGTACTCTGATCTTCCCTGCTTCTGCTGGCATCTCCCAAGGCCACAGTAAAGCTCCTGGTCACATCACACCTCACCTGGAGGCTGTGTAGTCTCTACTGGTCCTGCTGGTACAACCTTGTAGAACATTATATTATGAAATATGTAGGCAAATAAATTCCATTTGAAAAGAAAGTAAGCAAAACTCCAGACAGCTCTATACAGCTCTCCCACCCTCAATACTATTCACTCTCCTTCTAATGTGCATATTGCCTGTAAATTTAGTGAGGTTTAAACTCATGGTTGCTCCAAATCAAATGAAAACACTGAACAGCACCAGCCCTCCAAAAGAGCCTCCTGCCTTTGAGGTTTTTCCCTGACAACTGCTTTTTGAAATGTGGAATAAGTTTTTAATCTATTTATCACAACCACATTTCTTTTTAGGGTCAGGTTGTTCTACACCTACATACTTATCACATTTACCCAGATACCTGCTTTTTCAAAAACTCGGAGAAAAAAATTTCTCACAAGACCCATTTTCCCTAAATTCGTCTTGACTGGTATTAGTTATAGTCCATCCTTTTGTTCATTATTAATTAGACCTCATTATCATGTTTCCCTTAATTCTGTCTATGAGGGACATCAGAGCAACTAACCAGAAGTTCCCCCCAGAAAACCCAGTAATGAACCAAGAGGAGCAAGGTGACTGTGCAGGTGCCCTGTGCAAACCAAAGCATCCTTTGGAGAAGTCTCTTCCTTAAGTAAACTTTCAGCTGTCAACCACATCTAGAGGCAGCTCTTCTCAAGGATGATGCCACACCTGAGGCAGAATTGTATTTGCCACGAAGAACTGTATTTGCCTTAAGTCATGGGGGTGAAGAAACATAAGAGTAGCATTGTCCCCCTTCTCTCCCCCAGGGAGTCACCACTTCTCCTGCCCACTTCGATGCATGACTCTCAGAAGACCTTCCTCTCTGCTATTACGAGGGCTCTCCATGCTCAGAGACCATCAAGTCTTGAAAATCTATGCATGTTCTGCAATTGCTCATCACAAGGTCATGTTTATATAATTATTACTCCTACACAGAATTATTCTACAATAGATGTTTATTGATGACATTTCTGAGAGACAGAGAGTGCCCCTTTCACTGTTATCCTTACACAATCCACTCATCAATTCCTTTTCCCCACCCAGGTACTTGGTACCATGCTTATCTTTTCCACTTTCTTTTCAATTTTCTCCTCCATGTTCGTGCAGTTCACTGGATCCTACCAAAACAAAAAGAAACCAGCATGATGCATGTGATATAAACCCTCGTGTAGTTTAGAATTAATTGATATTGATTTAACCCTGAGATTAGGAATTGACTGAATTTCAACTCAACCAGCTTTGCTCCCAAATTACCCAACCACTTCCAAGCACAGACACAGCGGCACCCAAAGCACATGGCACCAACACAGCTCAGCCAAGACACAGCAAAGGTCTGCCAAAACAGCCTGGTTAGCTTTTATCCCTTCCCAAACTTCACTTTGAGGTGCAAGGGGAAAATCAGGAAGGGAAATCAGCTGGATGCTTTCACTTTTTTCTATTGTAAAGCTTTGGAAAATAAGACATGCCACATCTTCCAGGAACGATTACTCCAAGCTTGAGCTTGGGAGACTGCATTCTTACTGCTTTTCTTGCTCAAGCCAAGCAGGGTGCAGTGAATCCCATCCATACATTCTGCAGGGTATTCACCTGGGCAGACTCTGCTCTCTGGCTTCAAACCTGGGTTTCTCAGCATGTGAAAAAAAGACAAACCTTCAAAATACAAACCTGCACTTAGGAAACTTCAAGAACTGACAACCCCAGCAAGGGAATACAGAAAAACCCATCTGGCAGAGTCAATGCAGCCCTCAGAACATGTTGTAGATCATGTAGAAAGCAGAGACAGGACAGGACTGACTGCCTACAGAGATTTGCCCCAAAGTAACTCCTCTTGGTTCACGCTGAATCTGCCTGCTCTATCCTTGGCTCAAACATGGACTCACAAACCCTCTCATTTTCTACAGGCACCAGCTTCACATTTAGGGTCAAAACCAAAGAGTTGATTCTTTCTTCCCCATGAAGATCTGCCACCAAGAAAAGATGATCCATTCAGTTTGGGGATGAAAATGGAGAAGGGAAAACACCAAACAACCATCCTGATATTAGCACCTGCTGAGATTAGGAAGAAGGTCCCCAGGTCAAGCAACTGGTCTTTGGAACATGTGTGGGCAAAAAGCAGTAGTGGGAGACCCAGGTCAGCACCTTGTGAGACTGCTGAAGCCCTGACCATTTTCCCTCCAACCTACTTTCAGATACACTATAACTTCTCCACTTTAAAATATGTCACTGCATTGTCGTTTTAAAGGGTTTAAAAATAAAAGATCATATTTTTTTTCTCTGTTTAGTCAGATACTGAGTCCCTATGACATGTGCTAAGATCTGTGTGCCATGAATCAATTCAGAGATGAATAAAAGAATTCTATTGTTTGGCTTCACAGGGAAAAAGAAAAAAAAAAAAGAAAAGTCTTCCCACAGCCTTGTGTGAATATCCAACACCTGTTCCAGCCTGGCACATGGTGAGCAGAGTGGCTGTTGGGGTGGGGAGCACAGGCCCTTTTACAGGGGTATCTCTTCTCAGAGCAAGCTCTCCTAAGGGGCTGCTACTGCTGAGGAAAAAAAAATACAAATACTGGATTGTCACTTCAGAATGCAGTTTAATGAGATGAACTCAATCTCATCATGCCCGGCAAGCTCTGACATCCTGCCAAGCATTCCCTACATCAACATCCTAATGGAGTGTGAATTATGAGCACCTAAAGAGAGGCAGTTTGTACTGTGCTCCAGAACATGCCAGGCTATCATCACAGCCTGAGTAATCCACCAGAATGACAGAAAATGGCTGGGGATAAGCAGGGGCACTAATCAGGCTGTTTGCTTCATTCCCCTGTCCCAGTTTCAGACACCAATAAAATCACACCCTTTCTTTTCAAATTAAGCACAGAATCTTCTATGGGACAGGAAAAAGTATTTCAACATGTCAATTCTTAATCTGTGCAGCTTAAGCAATTCACAGGGTTAGGAAAGTTCAATCAACTCTTCTTGTGACAGCCAGAAAATAGTAGAATTAGCAACTACATACATGGCTGTTACAGCTACAAACCCCAGCTGAATGCAGGGCAGGACCAGGATCCCTTGTCTGTGTGGGCAGCCTATGAAGATGTCAGTGAGACACCTTTGATCTCCCATTTGTTGTATGGTCACCAACACATTCCAGTGCTCCTGGGCCACAAAAAAGCACTTTCTCATCTTAAGAGTTCAATGCAGCCTGTCCTCATCCACATCAACAGTGGTGACACCCATGTGGACATCAAACCAACTTCTCCTGAACCCGGAGTCTCTTGTTCCCCTTCACCATTAGAAGAGGACAAAAATCAATCACGGTTTATTTTCACTAAGCAGGCACCGGGCAGCAGCCTCCAAGGCTGCCTTTTCTTTCCATCACAATCCAACCCAAATCTCAACTCCTCAACCACTTTAAACCTGCATTGTCTCCTCCAAGCCAGTCTGAGCTTCAGTTTGGTTTAAATCCAGCTCTATTTAAGCAGGTCTCCATCCCCAGTAGATGTTATCATCTCTTGCAGCTTGGCTAGGGCACTAGTAAAGCATCAATTTTGCTTCCTTTCTTCATGAGTTCCATTTTAATACTTCAAATGAGGAAAACGCAATAAATTTTTTCTGCTCCTTTTTGAGGTTAAAACCAAATAGTTCCCATGACACTATTTTTAATTTTGACCTTTTTGATAATTCATTTATATAAAAAAATTCACTGGCCAAATTTTGTTTAAAAAAGCCTAAAGAAAAAGTTCTGCAACAAACATGTAGCCAGGAAAATCACTTTCAGATTTCTTTCCTTCATCAACAGAAGAGAGAACACAAACAGCCAAGAGGTAAACACATACATCCCACTGTCAGTGACTTTCAAACAGTTTTGGACAATCATAAAAAACTGTTTAGCTTTTCACCATAAAAAAAAAGTTGCAGTACCATAACACTAACAAAAAATGTTCATTTCTTTCAAGTATTTCATGGGAACTACTTCACAGCTAGATCCAGCTCTTCAGAATTCTTTCCATGTCTCTGTTTTGTTTGCTGCAGCAGGATCCAAATAGCTTCATCTGATGGCTGCTCTGCATTTTATTTTCATAAGAAAACAGAACACACTGCCCCCTTCTCTTCCCCCAATCTGCCAAGCTTTGCAGGAGAGTCTGATTAAGTGAAATGTCCATATTCATCCAGAAAATTCACTGCTGTAATATTTCTCCAGCAGCCCAGCAATGAAACCTGAACACTGTCCTGTCTGCAGCCCAGGTCTCCAGGGACAGACAAGCACAGAACTGGTGATGCTGCACCAGTTGTCTCTAGAATGGTCACATGTCTGGGACAGACACATCCCACATCCCATGTCCTCCTTCATCTTCTGCTGCTTTTGTGTTTGGGCAAAGGATGATGACTTCAACATATAATCTTACTACAATATTTATAATGCAATAAACCAAAGAGAGATAAAAATACACGTACACCTTCTGACTGCACAGCAATGAATGGATTCAATGTTTTACTTCTTGGATTGTATGGTTTAAGCCTCACCAAGAGTTTACTCTCCTCTGACACCTGCTCACCTGGGAGGCCCAGGGGGTATGTCCAAATATCAAGGCAAATCAAGGGAAGAATAACTGATGCACTCAGAGAACATGTATGTTTGGCACAGTAACAAGCAATTAATTTATTTTAACTACTACATTGTAATATTTATTCCCTAGAAAGCGGGGGGCAATGCCAGACATAATACCAACAACCAGCCGTGCTTTACGTGTTCTCAGCTTCAAAGTCTTAGAGCTTTGCCTATGAAGATGTGGGTATCAGGAAAACATGAAAATACTTGGGCTGATTTGTCTGTTGGGGCCACCCCAGAGCTTTCTTTTAGTTAACTCACAAGGAGAACCAGAGGTTGAACCAACTCATGTCCCTGTGGCTGGAAACTATCCAGCTAACCAATAAAAGTGGTGAAGGGCAGGTGAGGATCTCTGCTTAATTACAAGTGAGTTGAACCAGAGCACTCCAATGTCCTAATTCTGCCATCAGTCTCACACTATTAATAACTCTGAGGGTGTTGCTTAAGTCCAGGTTCTGAAATATGAATGAGCCTGAGCTGCAGAAAACCTCTCAATATAGAAAAGGATCACAAAAATGAGGTGAATTCACAAAAATAAATCAACTAGAAAGAGCCATGGTAGAGGATGGCATGAGATAAAAGAGCTTCCCTGCCTACACTTTGCTAAGTCAGGCAGTTTTGCACAAGGCAGTTGTGCCCCTCCTGAGCCCACTAAACCCACCTGCTCACAGACTGTATATCCTGGGAATGCCCAGAGTTCTGCCCTTCTTTCAGTAACTCCTGGGAAGCAAGAAGTGGGCAAAACAACTTCAGCAGCCTGTTTGCAAGGTGTGCTTTCGTGCCTCAGGATTCAGGTCATGAGCCTCATGAATCCACCCAAACTTCTCTGAAGAGCTGAAACACCTTTCCATTCCCTGGATGCTCAGCTCCAGTGCCTTGCCTTCACTCAAAAAGTTAATTCTAAACTGAGATTATGTATCAGACCTTTTCTTCCAGAGGCACTAGTTTGCATGTGCTACATAAGAATGATGGGGAGAGAGTCAGGACAGAGGCTAAAATATTGAAGTATTTGGCTCCCTCAAATTCATAGCTAAGGCAGGTAAAGTTTAGTTCTGGTACTGACAACATTCAGAGGGTAGGAACTGACAAGGCCATATTTATTAATGAGATTTCTCCCCTTTCTTCTGTCCCACTGATGCTCTTCCAGGCGCAAGCAGCTTTGTCAAAACCACGTGTGTGTGAACACAGAGAGCAACAGTCTTGGCACAGTGAATGAGTCATGCAACCTTTTGTTCGCTGGTTATAAGCACAATTAAAAACACAGCCACATTTCCCTAACAGGCAGGAAGCCACAGAACCCTGGAGTCATTCATAAACTAGAATCATGGTGCAGAATCACACTTAGAATAGCATTTGATTTGTGTTTAGCCTGGGTTGTAATTACTTCATCATATTTTCCTTAAGGAAATGAATGATCAAATTCACAAGGAGTTGACTTTAATTATACACACTGCTTAATAACTTGTGTCCATTTGGAAGCAATTATTTCATCCACTGTGGAAGCAGAGAGGGGGAGCCGATGGTCTGGTTTCGAGAGAAGTCAAACAATTTCAGGCATTCAATTCCTCATTCCAGACAATTTCACCAGATGCTGCAACTACCTGTGTCAGACTTCACCAAAGGTTCTTTCATGTAATACCTGTAGCTAATGCTAGAGGAAGCAAGCCAGTATATCCTTCCCCTCTAATTCTACATATTGCTTTGCCTCACAGGGAGACATCCTTTGACAAGCCCATGGCTATGAAGTGCACGTTGTACCAGGCAACTACTGCATCCCACCACAGGTGCACAAAAGGGAACCATTTTATTCCCAAGTGGTACAAAGAAGAGTACAAAGATCTCTGTTTGTGGCACATCTGTGATCCTGAAAGGGTGAGCACAGATGATGGCTGCACTTCCCAAAAGCCTGTGGAAGAGCCTCGATCAGCAGCTCTCCAAGCACATGAATGAGAACTCTGGTTTTGTAAATGGATGCACTGTACTCATACTGGTTCTCACATAGATCCCATTCCAGGATCAGGGTTCTGGATCAAGTGTCTGGTTCTGCCTGGGTGGAGTGAAAGCAGAGCACTCCGCCCTTCATGACCATGGTAATTTGGCTGCAGGCATCTCTGGACAGCTGGAAGAGAGGGTCAGACTTCAGTGCCCAGAAGCAGGACAGGAGCAACAGTTCCATACAATGTAAAGTGATCCATGGTGACTAAGAAATCAAAGCAAGTTTGTCTCACTGCAAACAGTTCTGCCAATCACACATCATTAAATATGTTCAACTGGTGACAAGTCAAGCCGTTACACACAGAAAGCACCATCCAATACCAAAAACAGAGGCACTGAAATTTAACTAGCAGACACCTAAGAAAAAACACATTCAAGCAAAATTTTCACAGCCCAAACCCTGAAGAGACATATGCATACTCATCTGAGTGACACACTCTCCCACAGGCAAACATGGCAGACACATATCTGCCTCCTACATCTGTTTTCTGCATGCACAAAGCAGTGCTCAGATATAAAAACATTCCAAATTATTTGAAGTCCATTGGGAAATTCAGCTCACTGTTTGCCTATGCAGAGTAAAGCCCTGTGGCCAGAGCGGAAAAACAGACATAACATGTTCATCTCTGCTGAAAGCTACTGCAGAATGTGGGAAACCAAACAAAATATCATGCCTGGCTGCAGATTACTGAGGATTAGAGAAAAAAGCCATCAATGCAGCAGATTAATACATTTTAGGAACAATACCAAAATCCAGTTTTCTCAATTACCAACCACTAGAAGCAAGAAGAATCAGTCCTTTGTGAAGAAGAGACACACCACAGTGTTCAATATTGTATTGAATGGAATTTGTGTTAATCATTCATGGTGTACAACAGCCAGGCACTGGCACAGCAGTGTGAGAAGCGATGGCTGTTTGCAGCATGGCTGCCCTGCAACATGGACATGGCAGAAAGTTCACCAAAATCCTGTGATTTATGCCAAATATTTACACATACATTTTGTAGAAGGAGCAAGGATGAACAAAACACTTTAGAGCACCCTGCTGATCTCTCTCTCTACTATGACAGCAGAAAAGAGATGAAGAAGAAATTGTGATACAGCCAGTGTCAGTCTTGCAGGCAACTCTGCCAGCTCAGGAAGATCAAACATGCACCAAAGAGTAGTGTGTGTATTTAGGAGTGAAAAAATAGTTTTAATGTAACTACAAAAAAAAAAGAAACCAAACATTTGATGGTAATCTCTTTATAAAACATGCAAGCAATGACTGCCCAACAGCAATGACACAAGGTCAGGAGAGGACAACGTGCTTACAAAGTACCTGTGTCTGCGTCACTTTTCTGCCTTCTTATACCTGCAGGTAACTTTCATGTTTCTGTTCTCATACTTAGCAACTGAGCTGGTATAAGGAGGCCTTGAGAGTTCTCAAGATGGTACTGGCAAGGTCAGAGAAGTGCAATCCCCTTCCATCACTGACTGCGCTCCAAGGGTTCCATTTCACTCTGTGTAACTGTGCCAGCAACAGGCACATGAACAGCCACCCACCCCACTTCACCAGTGCAAGGGAGGGGCATTTCAACATGGAAACAAACATAAGAAGGTAGGACACAATTTTGAAAGTGAACTGGAAAGTGAGACCCTCAGCCCCAACCCATTCACAGTCCCTGATCACAAGTCAAAATTACAAATCGAGCTCAGGAGTGAAATAACGTCCCTTCCTCCTCCTCCTCCTGCCTGCAGTGACAGGAGTTCAGGGCTCTGTTTCCCTGGCAACAAAAAAGAGCATCACAACAGCCTCCTCCCTAGCAAACAACATACGAAAATGTGTCATCTTTCTCTCTCCAGTGTCTTTTATCACTACAGAATAAGTCTGAACTCAGAAGTCTCCACTCAGCAAGAATGGAAATAGATATCCATTACTGCTATTTAAAATGTAAGTATCTTTTCCTTGGAGCCTTTAAGCTTGTCCAGAGGTATACAGCAAGTAAGGGATTTTCATTTATTAAGTTAAGCAAAAAAAAAAAAACCAACCAAAAACCAACCTTGCTGAAGTTCACCTTCGAAGACAAATTACAGAGTTTGAGGAGTTTGGGTAAAAAAAAAGGCAGCTTATGAATTTAAGATCTGCATTTTAGATTCTGTTAATATTCACTTTTGAAAAGCATTAGAAATGAAGATTACAAATTTAATAATGTAACACATGCGAGGAATTATCCTGCTCCTCATATAAAAAGGCACTTTGCTCATGCCTATAAATTAACTTTCTATTACTGTCATTAAACCAGCATAACATGCTAAAATTACAGTCTGCCCCATCACAGAGAAGAACTTAGCAGACATCCCATCATCGCATGAGAGGGGCAGTGGCACTGCTCCCTGCCCAGGGGTGGGGATCCTCTCACTGTAGGACTTTGGGGTGCTGCTGGACATTAATAAGGGTTCAAAAAGCACCTGGACAAAACTATTGAGGAAAAAAGTCAGGCAGCACCCTAAGAAATCTGGGCAGCAACTACTCACTGGGTTATGAGGTGGGCACTCATACAAGATGTCAAACTCACAGCTGACTGAAGTGGGACTCTGGGAAGAAGCCAGGCATCTGCTTTCAGGTTTCACCACCTCCTGTTCATCTGTGCCTTACACAGGGATGGGGTAAGCCCAGACTGCTGGTGATCAGGTCAGGCTGATGCCTTGTCCCAGCACTCATCTTCTTCTCAGGTTTCCTCCATGGTGTTAGACTCTCATCCAAACACCTTGGCAAACATGAAAACCTCTTACTCCTTCCATTTTGCCACAACAGAGAAGCAACATTGCAGTTCTCAGGCTGCAGTAGTTGCTCATTCACTTACTAAGCTGCTTCCAAGCCTTCCTCCTCTATCACAAGTGCAAACTGGATGCCCTGCATGACCTGCCTGTGTGCCCAGACCATCAGAGCAGGCTCTGACCCCACCATACAGCATCTGCTGCTCCCCTCTCGCCCAACATGCTCACATTTAACTCTACACATTTGGGCCATTGGGGATGATGTTATAATGCCCTCATGTGAACCTACTGAGCAGCAAAAGCATTAAAACCTATATTCAGTGGTGTCCTCAAATGGGCAACTACACAGAAGCATTAAAATTGTACTGGCAGGTGTTTATGGTCCCATGTCCCACAGCTCTTCCTCCATCTCTAAGTTACTGATGGGTTTTGACACATTTCAATAACAGAAACCTCTATGCCACTTCTCAGCCCTGGCACTGTTCTTCCCTTTCACCAGCAATGTACCTAAACAGCTACATATTAACTCTGTCATTTGTCTTTTATTTTTTTAACCTGTTTCACCCCTACTTTATGCAGCAGGCAGCCAAAAAGACTTACTCACATCTCAGTTTCTTCTAGATGAAATCTGAGCAACCAGCACTGAGAGAGTGAGTTGATAGCATGTTGATGGTTCTTGCCCTTTCTTTGCTCATGAATTGTCCTGCAATTTATAAGAAAAGCAGCTGGTACTTGTTCAAGATTACCAAAGACCATCACTGGTCACTGCACCCACCCAGCAGATGCTCTGTGACAAGGCAGGTTGATATGACAGGCCAGCACTGGGCCTTTCAACCACCACTGGCTGGCTTTGACAATATGGGTCCTTGCTCCACAACAGATCAGCTTTTTAAGACTGCTGGACGACTTTCAGTCAGCTGAAAAACTTTCCATTTACCCCAATATTCGTTTGAAGGAGCTTAATGGTTTGAAATTAACATAAAAGGGACTCGTGATAATCAAAGTGAATCCATTTGTGAGTCTGACACATGTACAGAATGCACTCCACCAAAGCCTGGTTTAGTCTCCCTGCTGAAGCAATTTCTAGGTCATAACATGTGCAGATGTTTGGAGGTCTGTGCTTTGTCCTTGGCCTAATTTGGAGAGAGACATTATGGTTTGCTTCTACTCAGACTGTACATTTCAATCCAAGAAACTGTAAGGCCACACTTGATTTTGAAGTCACTATTAAATTTTACTCCTCTGGCTCCATGAATAACTAGTACATCCTCCTTGTATCCTGACTGAATTATCCTCCTGTTCTATCCATTCTCCTTAGAAATGTCACTTTATGAAGCATGACTTGGCCCTTCTGAATTACACGAAATTTTTCTTTTTCATGTATTCTCTGCTACAGATATGTGACTTTTCCCCCTCTATTTTCCTGTCATAGAACAGCTTTCCCTTTCAATAGTCACAGCTGCTTAATGAATTTAAAGTGTGACATTTTGTTTTCCACAGTGAGCTCTAAGAGAAGCGTAAACCATCACTGTGAGATGAACTAGAAAACACAGAGGGCAGCAAGCCCTTCCCACCAGAGAAGCCACAAGAGCACCCACCACACCCTGCAAGTCTCAGCTTTACTCAATTATAGACAAGTTTCACTAAACAAATCAAAATGTCAACTTTAGGAAGTATATATGAGCTTCTATATACAATACAGTTTCACAAGCCCCAAAGAGGGCTACTCGATGTGCTACCCCACCCGGCTACTTGGATGCTTTGCTCTAACAACAGTTCCAGGATCCAAGGGGAGTTAAAGCCTCAAAAGACTTTCCAGAGCACTGCACAAATTCCTCTGATGTCGCCCACACGGGAGGCTACAAATTGGCACCAGTAGTTGTCAACATTTTATTTTGATCTTTTGGCAAACAAATCCACCCTCTGAAATGTTTGCAGGATGCCGAGATAAAAAGCAGTAAATGAATAAAACCCCAAGAAGTTTGAAAGGTTTATTTTTACCAAGTAATCAATACCTTCTGGCAGTCTACCTCCAGCTCTAATAATACCAGCAAGGATAGTGACCCTTGGCAGGTTTTGTACACTGCTCTACAAACATTATCTAATTAACCACCACAATCCACTTCTGGAAAAAAAGAAAGCATTATCTGAAGTTCTTCTACAGCAAGACAGAGAAAGACAAGTGTTGGGGAAGGGATACTGATGGACAGAACTAGGTTAGAGTTTAGGAGATTCAGCTCTTGCATATCCAACCTCACCACATTGTTACTCCAGGACCAGCTCCAGGGAAATGGTGTATTTTTCACACAATCCATGTGAACCTTCACAATCTGTGCTTAAGCACAACTCTTGGTTTCACTTTGCTGTGATAAAGCATTAGGACAGTGTCCGAGTCAACTCATTAATAAATCAAACTACAATAAAGCAGTTGGAGGGAGATGAATTATTGAACTCAAAACAATTTATCTCTGAGACAAAACTAAAGTCTGTAAGCTGGGAGCTACTGAATGCTGAGCCTGATTGGCCTCAGAACAGCTTTGCTGACATGCTGCAGACTGACAGTCCAGTTCTCCTGTACCATGTCTCAAGTGGAAATTTTCTCACAGCATTTCAGTGAGGTACCTGATATTTTGATGCTGATCATCAACATTAAAGACGGAAGATGAATTTCAGGTCATTAAGTCAATCAGGAAAGCATCTCAGGGGGATGCTCACCTTGACCTCAGACAAGTCTAAGAATCAGGTCTAAACCCAGAGTCAGCATATGTGTAGATATAAATCCAGTTTTGGACTCTTTCAAACAAACTATTTTCTATTACTTTGGGGCAGCCATTACAGAGTCACAATATTTAGTCAACCTTTTCCTTCTAGTCATTAATCATGCACCATTTAACTACTGGTTTGTCATTTACTCTCCTAATCCTTTTCAAATCATTGTACTTATTTTCACATCTTTTTCCAATCCCATTCTCTGTGTCTTGCTCATTACACTCCTTAACTGTTGTAGGCTGTTTCAACAGACATGTTGAGCCAGACGTGGTTTGAATCACTTGCTGTGTATATGGCCAATGAATCGTTTACTATTGCAACATTTAAAATATAAACAGTGCTGCACTTAATTATCTCGACAGCTGCTTGTAACTCTATGGAGGAAGGCTGAATGACCATTTAACAATGTACTCAAAAAACAAGGTTTCCAACCTTGTAAAAGAGAACAAGGAAAAAGGGGGAAAACGCCTAAGGTTTCCATCTTCTCAAAATAAGGAATTTTGCTTCCTTGGCAGACAGTACTGTTTTCAAAGGACTGTTATTTGCAATTTCGCTGTGTCCTGAGCCAACCATTCCTACCACTCTCAGGAGACTCTTTGTCTCCAGGAGCCAGCACACGAGGCCAGACTGAGGGTCACAGGGCAGCAAAAGCAAGGTCACATCCAAATGACGGATGCCAAAAACCCGTGACCAATGAGTGAGACAGAGCAGCGATCACCTGAAAACCTAAAGACAATGAAATTGTTCATGGCCAAAAGGAAGAGAGGAGGCACTGTGATGTATGTGGGAAAGAAGGAACTGAAGTAAGTAGGTGGCTGACCACAATGGACCAGCTCTCAGAGGTACCCAGAGCACTGGAAATCTCAGCCCAAATATACACATCCACAGAATCACTACCAGCAACAAAGCCTGGCAACACAGCTTGACATGGAGCCAATGTCATCCTGAACACTTCCTCCCTTGAATCTCAGTTTCCACTTCACTTCAATAATCATGTCCTGACCAATCATGGCAGGGATGCAAACCTTAAAACCACACATATGTAAAGAAGAGATGACTAAGAGCCTGAAGAGTAACTGACTCATTCACCCCAGAGGACAGTTAACAGAGGCTAGAGAGGATATGTCACTATCATTAGCTACTAATTCAGTATCTTCAAAGACGGTAGGAAGCAATGAACACTTCCTTCTCTTCAGCACCCATCTCCTCAGATGTGGCCATCAGCCCACACTGAGGAAAATGTGCAAAGCTCAGAGGGAAGATGAATTCAATGCACTTGGTACACTTAGGAGAGTTCTGTCTATGCACTGTTTGTCACACTCACTGAAGCCAAAATGGTCAACTAAAACAAGTGAAGGACGAAACACCTCCCAGAACATCATTAGCACTATGCAGGAAGGTTGTGCAGCTTCCACTTGCCAAGGAAAATGTTATGGACACCGTAACCTCAAATACACTCACATTGTGCAACCCCACTAGATCAGCAGCTCCTAATTAATTTAGAGTGTGGATAAGCCCTCAAGCACCTTTTACTATCAGTAAACCCAACTGAAAGTGATGAAGAGGAATCATTATGCATAACACCCGCAAGAACTTGCTGTAAACACATTTGGCAGCACAGAGAGGTTCCTTTATGGCATAATCCATTTTTATATACACCTAATATTTTCAGGTTTTCAACTGATTGTCAAGAGTGTTTGTAGAGGCTGTTAATGAATCTCACTGCTAAATGCAGTTACAATTCTGTAGCTATTAATACAACTTGACAGCAGTTATATCAGCTTCCAAGTGAATCACAGTTGCAAACTTGTAGGTGTTCGATAGCTGTTGTCACATCGAAACAGAACATTGTTAAATATACTCCAAGTCTGCCCTAGTTTTGCAGCTCTTTCCCCCTTTCTGCACTGCAGCCTTAGTGGACTGAACACCTGCTGGTCTGAAGAAATAAGCACAGGAGAAAAAACAGGTTGACTATTAAACTACTTGGATCAGCGAGTTTTAAAATGTTCACTTTTGACTGCAATTGCCTCTCAAACCTGATGAATATAAAAGCTTAAAAGAGCAGGTCACTAAACTTGTTACAATGTCTAAACCTTGTAAGGTGTACTCATATCGAGTTATTTTTTGTCCCTCCTTGCAAACTGAAATAAAAGGCTGAGAATTTTTCTTGACATAGTAATTTAGCATTAAAGAAGCCAAATCTAGTTTCCAAGCCATTTACTGGGCACCAGAAGCCCAATGTTGCTTTAATGTGCACCACTGACACTCACAGAATACATCTGTGTTGGTCCACTTTTATATAAAAGTGCTTTTTTGACAAACCTGACAGAAACCTTGGAAGTTATTAATAAATATTTTGCTCAGATAAACATTTTCAGACCACCACAGTGTCACTGCTTCAGGATTCTATCCCCCTACCAACACATTTCATGCAGATAGTACTCTGTACAGGTGATGCTTGAAAACCCAGCTTCATGGCTCCAGGGGAGAGGCATTTCAGGAAATCAACAGCTTTCTAGATTTCAGGAAATTAAACAAAATTATACCCTGAAATAAGACTTCCTGATTTTTACAGCCAATCTGTCCTACATGCTTGCTGCCTCTCTGCAGCAGACGGCTGCAGTGAACAGGCTGTGAAAACAGTCACATTCACCAACTAAAATGGACTGTGGATAATTTGCCTGGTATTATTCCTGGAGCAGCAAGCCAGATTTTGCCTCAACCAACCATGCAATATTTCATAGAGCGCTTTAGTAGGTAAACCAGACAGTACTGAGACAGAAATAGAAAAGCATTGAAACAGGGCTGACAATGCCAGGTTTAGAGGCACTCAGCTTGGACTGGGTCTTGGGAAAAACTGAGTTTAGGCCATGGCAGCGTCTCCTGTGCAGGAGCAGTAAAAGTGTTTCTGCAGAGACAGAGCAGCCAGGTCACAGGAACAGACCTACTCCTGTTACTAGGCAAAAGCCAGGAATTCAGGGGAAACAGATGAAAAACAAGTTTATAGAAAGATAACTTGGGACTCTGGCATGACTCAAAGCAGAGCCCTGGGCAAAATAGGAGTTGAGAATTATAGTTGTGAAACAGTCCAGAAGTGGGTCCCAAGGAGCAGATATGACTGAAAAAGCCAGTTCTGCTCCTACCCCTAGCCTCAACCTGTAAATTCTCAAGTCTCACACTTACCCTCTCAGACCCTTCAAGTGAAATACTTTAGACCAGATGTAACGACCACAAGCTCTGGGTTTTATCATACACAATCCCTTTATGCTACAGAAAGACTGTGTGAGAAATGGCCTTGTCATGCACCCACATACTTTGATTGAACATCCACATCTTGTGCACACAGGGTAGGCAAATCCTTAGTTAAATCTTAAAATCTCTTTGCCCATGCAATTTTCAGAACCTACACATGCACAATAACTAAACCAAGATCTCTCTCCTGCTTTTACAAAGTACCAGCAGAAGTGAAAACATGAGCTGGTGGAAGGTCCATGGGCTGCCATACAGGAAATATCTCCACCTCTTATTTCTTGCCAATGCTCTAGCTTATATTGAAAACAGCTTTCCCGATGTCAAGGGAAAAGAGCCAATAAACACATGTTGCCTGCATAGTGATGCTAATTTTGGAATACAACACCTGGTGAAAATACAGAAATGTAAGAAGAAATGGGGAAGAAACACAGGGGGAATACTGAAAATCCTATCAGGACATGCTTACTGCAGAATCAGCAACAGAAACTGAAATATTTTCAGGCAGGCCTAAACCATTGATGGAGACAAAGAAACCAGGAGGCAGTCATGGATGAAACCACCCAAAGGCATCAGGCCAGGCACCAGGTCCAAAACCAGCCCATGTCCAGAGCAGCTGATGGCTCCTGCAAAGAAAGGGGAGGAGGGAGCAGACTCCTGTCAGGTGCAGGTGGACATCAGTGACATGCTTTCTCCAGACTGAAAGGGTCAGACCAAAACAAGACAGGAGTCTTCCCGAAGTGAGGGATCTCAAAGCCATCCAAAAATCTGCAAAATAAGAGAGCAGGCACCTCTGATGCCAGGTACAACACAGCTATCACGTCTGAGAGGGAAAGATGATCTCCTAGTGTAGCAGAAGGCAAAACCAGGTGCTTTTGAGATGAATTATGTGAGAGATGCTACACTAAATGAGGAATACTTGCCTTATTTAGGACACTCAAAAGCCCAGAAAGAGCTTTTCTTCCACCTTCAGCCCCAGAACTACAAGGAGTCACTGATGAAATCCATACAATCAGTACCATGGTGTTCCTCAAGGCCCCAGATGGAAGAAGAAAATACATTGACAGCAGCATGTGCTGACACTGCAGTATGAGAACGGGTGTCATGGGATGCTAACGTTGCCATGGAAATGTCCTCATACCGCGTAACATTTTGACACTGTCTGTTTTCTGAGCAGCAGCACTGGTGTGGAGCCTGCAAAGCCTCTATGAAACGGCTGCTCGAGTTTCACCACAGTTATTACTGCACCCGGCAGCCAATTCAAACTGTCTGGGCATTGGAGTTTGACCAATCTGGCAGCTCTGCTTCCTAAAGTGCACGAGGAAGCTTTTAACAGAAACTGTTCCATAAATCACCCTGATTTAGCACGCACTGTCTGCCAGGCTGAGCGCTGGCCTGCACGCCCACTTTCGGCACTGCTTGCCCTGCTTTCCACACCAGCGTTTTCAATGTTCCCTCATCAATGTTCCTGGAATTGCAGAATCCCAGGGAGACTCTGCTCCTCTGATCCAGATGGCTTTGCACAACCAGAGCAGCAGAGTGTCAGCCCCACACTTGGATGGCTGTGGGGTGATTTTCTGAACTGCTGAAAGCAGGTACAGCCCAAATCCCATTCACTTTCAACAAACACCAGAGACCAAAACTCACAGGCAGTTTTGAAAAAGCCTAACTTTGCATATTTAATTATTAAAATAAGCACTGACTCTTGTAAAAACTATGTTTATGGCTGCAGAAAGCTTGGTTTTATTTCCAGGCACATCAAGTAACGTGATTAAATGTTTTCCTTGTTTACTTACACTGAAACAAAAATCCCAACTCTGGAGGGGACGCAACTGTGGACTGTGTGATCCACAAAGGCAGATGTGTGGGGGTAAATGCACACAATAATAGCCATGTTTTTGACAAAGACAACAAATTCACTATTGAAATGTAACACTGGGTTGTGACAGTAATTCCTGCAATTCCTTATCATTTGGGGGGACTTGGGGGGGCAAAAAGAATACTGACAAGCTTCCAAAGTTAATCTGTAGCACTGTCTACATTTACTGTAAATTTAATGCAACTTGCCATAAAGGTGGAAGGGCTCTGCAGAACTGCTGCAGGGTAGATGCTCTAATCCCACAGGTCAATGGTGAGGTCTCATGGCAGGGCTCCAGCCAGAGGGATGACAGCACAACCTGAACAGAAGGGACAAGGAAAGCTGCTGGGTCTGAGTTGTGATGATACTGCCATCCAGAAGTGAATCGACTACAACAGCTGGAATTCCAACAGCCATCAGAAAGGAAAAGCCTTCTCTTCTTTTCTGACAATTTGATTAAAACACAAATATGGATATAAGGCAGCAACCTTAAAATCTTGAATAGTGTTTTCCTAACTTTTCACTAGTGCTGTGATGTCATGTGTTAAGTACAAGAAAGGAAAGGTAAATAGTAAAAATAAAAAATAAAATAAAATAAAAAAACACCCACCCACACAATCCTCCCAGGATGCTGAGAAGTGCCAAACGAGGAGCTGGATTTACAACAACAACAAAAAATATCTTAATCTTCTTAGACATCTTGGCTGCAACACAATTTACATGTTTTCCATCCACATGGCAGGATACATTCCCTGCTAACTGTAAATATGCATACTGCTGGTGGGCAGCTGGCAGAAGTCCCACACCGCTGGGAAACTGTCACCACTGGGAAATGTCAACCTCATCCATCGTGCCCAGGGAGCTGAGAGGAGCAGGCTGTGCCCACACTCCTGTCTCTTGGCGATGCTGCTGCTTCCTCATCAAGGTGGGTCACTCTGCAGGTCTGACCCCACCAATAGCTAAGCCATTGCTCTCAAGAGGTTGGTCAGCCCCAGAGAGGGATACAGTCATTTGTTCCTTGGGGAGGGAGAATATAATCTCTTAAATCTGATCTATCACCATTGTGAAGTATCATTAATCACAATTATCTTCATTCTAGCAACTAACTGAATGACATCTCAGCAGTCCCTTGATTCGAGTGTTGCAGAATGAGGCGATGAGGAGGTGCCTGAAAAAACAGGGCACTCCAGATGCACTGAAAGGAAAGGTTTTCAAGAATGCTGCACTTTGCCCATGGATCCTCAGTTACAAAGGATCTTTTCCAGCTGCCAAAATCATCCACAAACATTGCACTATTTCTGGAGCCCAAAAGAAAAAGCACTTTATATCTATTTCTCCCACCTCTCAATCCCACAAACATTCCAGTATCACGGCTCTTGCTAAGCAAAAGATACAGAACTCAGACCTATACCAATGGGATCAAATAGCTCAACCCTCCAGTCCATGCAAGGAAATTCACTAAAGGCACATGGAACTTCGGAGCACTGAAAAAAATCAAACGCACAAATGCCAGAAAGAGAATGAGCAGCCGGGCAGCAGTTGTGTAGAGAATGATCTGGAAACAGGCTTGGATCATACCCTGAGTGAGTCAGGAGCAGTGAAACGCTTGCAAAGAGCTGTATTAACAGGAATTCTGCACACAAAGTCTGGGAGACAGTTACTCCTCCCTGCTAGGGGCCAGAGAGCAGCCAGGGCACTGTCCACATTGCTCCTTCTGCACAACTCCAAATATAACAACAAGGCCAACACAAAGCTTGAAAACTGCTCTATGCAAAAAGAAAATATCAATCATGTCTCTTTGATCCAAAATGCAAAAGGAGGGAGAGAGATGCCAGGCACTGATGGTTTTCATTACAGTCACTTCTTGCTTGGGATTATTGGCACAGGAAAGAACAGTTTTGCAATGAGAAGAGTTGCTGTGAAGACAGAAGTGATCAATTGTTTCCCATGTTGGTGGGAACAGTACAATAGCAATCCAACTAATTTCCATGCAGATTTAAACTAAATTTTAGAATAAACTGTCCTAATTAGGAATAGATTAGTTACTTGGGGAACAGATACAAATTATTCCTCCGAAACCCTTCTACCTCTACCTTTATAAGAGTAAGGACACAGACAATAGCACAAATTCCTCTTAGTCATAAAACAGCTTTGAGAAAAATGTAACATTTACCTCTGTACACACTGTACTCTGCAAATTGTTGAGCACTCAAACACCTTAGAGCGGCTTCTGCAAGGCTGTATGAGTTCTTTGTGTATTGGACAAAGGTGATATAACACTCTGATGGCATGAAGCTGGAACATTATCCATCTCAATGATTTAACTGTGTCTGAATTTGGCTAAAACGTAGGGCTGCAGAGCTTTGCTGTGTTCCTATGGGAAGTTAGGCTCTACCAGGGCTTCACAGTCTTTACATGTGTGCTGTTTTGCAAAAGCAAAGACAAAAATATAACTTAAATGCAGATTTCAAGGCAAGAACGGTTTGACAGCAAAAGCAGAAAATGCCTAATTTGTGTGTGTCACCAGCAGATGATTTAAGCAACGACACAACTGATGGATCATTGTGTTGCAGAATCCCTATCCTGACACATGTTGCCATACAGTATAGCATTCTCCCAAAAAATAAGGCCAACCCTCAAGGGAACATCATTTGGATAGATGGGTATTCAAAATGTGTTGAACACTTCCTCAGAGGAACAGAAATTCTTATTCAAATATGTTAATGGTGTTTCACAACAGATGTCTGTGGGGAAGAGAAGACAACAGGGCTGAGAAATCTCGTGGGAGTCAGGTCTCACTGCCCTAATAAAATACATCAGTAACTTGCAGACCATATCCTAAATTAAATTGTTCATATTTCTAATCTAACTGAAGGCATTCAAATACAAGCAGAAAGTGCTTTAGAAAATAATTGCACAGATAAATTATTCCTCAAAACAACTACTTCGATCAAACTTAATTCTTCCCTACACAAAGCAGATACACACATTCTGTCAAACAGAAATGTTGAAGCAAAGTAGTTACAGCATTTCACAACTTGTCCTGATGTAGGAATCTGACAGAGTAAAGATAATTTTTTTTTAGCCTGGAGAACAGAGTGCTTTTGAATTAATAAATGTTGCATTAGAATTAACTGCACATGAAATAGAAGCAGTAAGGAAACTGTATCTCATAGATAGAAAGCTTTCCAGGGACAGACTCTTCTATTTGGAAATCAGCTGACAGCAAAATGAGAGAAAGAGATACCCTTTCCCTGTGGCTGGCAGGGGTCTCGTGTAACCCACACTTGGAAACTCCTGCACATGTGGCTGGAACTCAACACCATCCTCTGCAGACCTGTAATACATATGAGGCCAATCACAGACACCTTCGAGGGAAGGAGACAGCACGGAGCTTTCCATGACAGTAAGTGTGGTGCAAAAGGAGGCTGAGGGGACAGCACAGAGCCACCTCGTGGCCCATGACCTCATCCACAGCCCCTCTGCCCTGTAAATCCACACCCAGATGACCACCAAGGAAACTTCTACAAAGCACTTTGTGGCACAGCCCTTGAGATCCCAGGGCTAGCAGCTACCTCTCTTCACCCCACCTTACATCATTGCTTAAAACAATTCCTCAGCCAACAGCCAGCATGAGGCACAGGTGGATGCTCGAGGTTGGGGCGTGCAGGACAACTCTGCGGGACACTCCCTGGGAGACAGGAGTGGGAAGCAGCTGGTGCCCTGCGAAGGCTGCCTGCCATGCTGAGCGCTGACCGATGCCACGTCACCCTTCCCTGCGCTCTCCCATCTGTCCAACCCTCCCCATCTGCTGGGTTGAGCCACAGACCGCGAGCGCCCTGGGACTGACACTGACATTTTGCTTTGCATTTCTACAGGCACAGCATGAACTTGGCCGGGGACTGCGGCTCTCACGTGCAGCCACAACACCACAAGCAACACAAACAAGGACAAGGTTTCAAAACCTTTGTTCCTAGTGCTGACTCATTCACAGGGCTCCTGCTCTGCTCCGGTCTCACACAGCCACAGCGGAAGACAAAACTGCCTGCAATTGCAGTCCCCTGATCACAAAGGAAGCGGCAGGCACAGGGAGAAGGAAGATGCCTCCAATGCACAGGGCAGCTAAGGGACAGCACGGCTTGTTCAACTCTGCCACAAGAGGTGCATCCCCGGTGTAAGAATCCGTCGCTGTATTTAGGATCTGGATTAACTTGTAACTGGGTCTGAGACCACCAAACTCGGCAGGAATTATCCACAGCATCTTCTTCAGGCTGCTGGTCCCTTGCATACACTTTCCTCTGATGAAAGACTGATCTGACACTAGCTCTCCTAAAATTGTTCTCATTTTTTATTTCAACTTAATCCATTTACAAAACAAACATGTTTACCTAGAGCTACAATGTGCCCAGCAGGGAGAGAGGCATTTCTTTCAATCACTGGGAGAATACAAAGGCAAGGATACACTCTTTACTGCGCAAGAAGAGGAAAAAGCCCTGATTTTCCTGCCTCCTGCATCAGGCAAGAGCACTGGCACCGCTGGGTAATGCATAGCTAGGTGAGCTCTAGGGTCTGTGTCTGCAGAGTTACAGACTTGAACTACCATTTCATTTGTAAAAGACTGATAAGGAAAACAGCCAACATTCCAGGTGTACAGATAGTTTCCCTTGTTCCCTATATGCTTGCCATGTGAGCATGGTTACCTCCTTAACAAATAAGTAACAAAACTAGTTAGAGGCTGACAGAATGTTAACAGTAACTTTGGATGAAGCAAAACTGACTAAACACCAAAAGGACGTAATACGCTTATCTACATTTTTAAAAAGCATACAAATGGACTAGTAAAGACTTGAATCATCATTTTCTTTAAAAATATGTACCCCAATACAGTGCTGTAACTGAGAAATAACCATGGCAACGTGAAAACACACACAGGAGCTCTCTCTGTTTAATAACTTTGTGACACCGTAATGTTTAAAATTATAGAGGAGGTCAGTGTTTAAAATTATAGAGAAGTTCAATAGATAAAACCCAAACAAAAGAATACTCTAAACTAATCTAAATGTCCACCGCACATTCTTCCACCCCAACATTTTAAATGGTTTTATCAATCCATTAAATTAATATTTCACATACTTTCTCTTCAAAGGAATTGATCACAACACAGTGCCTCTGCCAGTACTTGATAGTGTGTGAAAGTAACTGAATTTTATCTCTAATTCAACTCTTTCCTGAATTAGCAGCTGACATGAGGAAGGCTCACTGTCAGTATCTAGGAGACATTTTGACTTTGGAAACCATTTTCTTTCTGCCAGACACTTGGTTCCAGCTGGCTGAGACATGATTTGATTCTGCTGTCTTGCTGCCAGGACAGAGGTCTGCCAAGCTGGACAGTCTTTGTGCTGGGGTCATGATTCAGGGGTCCCTTACATATCCCTCGCAGCTGTTCTGTACCTTCTCCCACTCCCTGATCAGAGCAGCCCTGCTCTTCACACTTGTGTAAGGAACAGGAGTTTTCCCTTGTGCTGATGCCTGAATCAGATCTGGATTTTGGGTAGCTGCATTTGCAGTGTAACCCACAGCTACAGTCCCAAACATCCAAATCTGCATCCCTGTCAGATGCCTTCTGCCAGCACAAGCAGGTGTCCTTCCTGAGAAAAAAAGCAGGATGCAGGATGAAAGAAGCTGGTGCGTTACCCACTTAAACCACAGCACAGCTGGAGCACACATCAAACCTGAGAAGTGCTCCTGGATCCTGCAGTTTAGGTACGGGGGCTTAAGGAAACCCCATTCCCTCCAGTGACATAGCATTTCCTTACCTCTGTTTCTTTAGGTGTAGTCCTTGTCCTCTGTAGTACACAGGGCCCTTGTCTGGAAGTTCTCACCTCCTCAGAGCTGAGGACTGCTTCTGGCTTCCCAACTCCCAGCACTGCTACACCAACTATCCTGCTCCTCAAACCACCTCCTCTCCCCTGCCCAAAGCTTGCCCATTTTGCATGTGCAGCTCCAAGTCAGTTGCTTGCTCTCTACCAGATCCTCACTTTCTGTACTGCTTTAGCCAGCTTTCCAAACTTGATGTTCTGCACAAGGAGCAAGCTGGTTCTCTTCCACATCAGCAGACGCATTCCCATTAACCTTCAGGATGTGCTTCATCCCAGACTGCACTGGGCTGTGCTAAGGCCACTGCCAGCAAAGGGGGATTTCATACACCCCAATCCCTCAGTTTTAATTGTGATCTGCACCCAGGACTCACCAGCTGCCTACGAGGCAGGTACCCACAGTCATAATGGATCTTCAACACGCTGTCATTAATCCACATGCACTTGTCACTTGACAGCAGTTTGGTCCCTTCTAACACATTCCCACAGGAATACCAGCATCCCAAATGGCTGATTCCAGCCAAGACCAAGAGAATGGGAGGTCCACAGGATAGCTAAGATTTGTGTTCACACTGTTAGAAAAAGGCATTCTAGAAATGTGCCCACAGAGAGTGCGTGATTGGTTTTTATCTCTTCTTAGTCTACTACTCCACAACTGAAATGGAGCATAGACATTTACGTAAGTAAAACCAACAATTATTCTGATAGTAACTGTAGCTTAAAAATCCTTAACTTCACTAACATTGCTGAGGACCTCAGTGGAGCAAAGGCAGTGGCAGTCAGCCAGCAGGAAGGCCAGCAACATTACCATGCCGAGATCAAGAGAGTTATTAACCCAGAGTCCTTACACTGCTGAGCACAGCCAGTAATTTCAGTTATTTCAAAGTCCCACTGCAACTTTCTGATGAACAGAACTCCGTGTTTGCTCAGCATATCCCCTCTGTATATATGGCTCGGAAACAAAAAGGGTATTACAACATCAGAGTGCAAGTCCGCATCCACCGCTTAGGAAAGGCAGGCACACGGCCACATCTGAATCTCCATCACCCTCATGCTCTGGAAATATTCAAATGAGATCCTGTGTCTTGTTTTCCTGCCTACACTGTCTGCCTGCTTCTGCATGCTAAGATATCATCTGCACCCAGTTCATTGCCCAGACACACTGCAGGAGGAATTGAGAAAGATGAAAAGAGTCTTCTCACCTCATGTCCAGAAGGTAGACAGCAAAGAAAAACGTAAGGGCCTTGGCAGAAAAGGAAATATTCTATAAGTACAAGTAAAACCAGATTCTATATTTTTCAAAAGCAGAGACATTTTTCCAGACTTAGAGGGGGAAATCCTGGAACCCAGAGGCATCATTACCACTGCCCAGATATGGCCAGACATGTTTCCACATTGCCACGGCTCTCAGCACTTCTGTAAATGTCCTTTTACACCCCAGTATGACCCACCCATAGTAACTTCAATGAAACACCTCAAGAATTTTTATTGTTTGTAGATTTACACTCTCATTAGGCTGTTCTCCTATTTCAGAGGAAAACATTGTTTCCTTTAAGCTTGGCCAATTATCAGCTCATCTCCTTTTTCTGTAGGATGACTATTCTCTTAAAGATGTGGTTCTCAACTTCAGACAAAATGGATGATGTTTCTGTTTGAAATAGGATTGTTTACTTTGTCAATGCTCCTGGGATCAATTTCATTTTTTTCCACCATCTCCCATGGAGAACATCTTGTCAAGTGCAGCATTCATCTCCCTGAATGAGCTATCGAGATCTATTTTTTGTGACAGAAATCATGCAGCAACTCAAACTGGTCAGAATATCTTACAATTGCAGGACCATGCATGGGTATGAATAATATAGAATCATCTCTGGCACAATTTCAGCATAAAATAGATGTCATGAAAGAGAAAATTATAGGCTTGTATTTTTAACGCCAGAAATAGAGTGGCACACGTTCTTCCTTGCTGGATGCTCATACGTGTCTGAACACACACTCACGAGCACAAAATAGAGGAGCAACACTGCAATGTCCCCGTTGCACTGAAACCACCCCGCGCAGCTTCACTAACGAGACAACTCACACAGGCGAGATCTGCTAATAAGCTGCTGGAAAATGAGGTCTTAATTGTAGATTTATTTAATTCAGAGACAAGCACTCGTGTTGTATTAAGAGCAGCCTATTAACATTCGTGCATGAGCATTCACTAAGGATGAATAAATACAACTGAGCGCAAAACCGCTTTTCTAAGAGCTGCAGGAGGAAGCATTCACCTAAACCATCACCCTACTCAGAGCAGGAGGGGTCGGACACCAGGGAATGAAATGCTGTTCCAAGCATTGCATCGGGTTCTCGAACTCGAGCAAGTCTCACTATCAATCATTTCTGAAGCAACAGCGCTGAGACTTCCCAAAGCTCCCCTTATTGTCATGTACACTCCCCAGCATTCACAGCAAGTATGTGGTGCAAATAAATAATCAGCAGAATTTTGAGACAAAAAAATTTTAGAACTACATCTGCTGGAGGATACGGTGTTCTGCCTGACACCCCTGCATGATGCTGATGACAAGTCTAGGTTAATCACACAGATGATGAATTGATTCTTACGTCAACTCCTTTAAAAACAACAACGTTACAGGTGTAGCAGCTCGCGGGCTGATGTATTCCTGCTGGCACCTGCACTTCTTGGGAAGAGCCATTAGACAAAGGAGCATGCCGGCATTTTGAGGGATGCGACCATGACAGCCAGTGTCAAAATATGCCTTAGTTACCAACTTTCATTATTTGCTGCTCACAAGATTCACTTACAGGTTCAGTCTCTGGGAAAAACACCCCTCAAGTAACAGTGAGCCACTGGGAATAGACCAAGCGCTCACCGACAGCTCCCCATCCACTCCCGCGTCCGCCCTCCCCACCCGCACAGCGGCTGTGCTGCCCTCCACTCCCAGCACCTTCTCCAGAACCCACTCACTGGCTGTCCTTCCTCCCCCGTTCAACACAATTCCTTTCCTACTTTTCCCTACCAATGCTCCTCCTTTTGAAGCTTGGTCTCCTTTTATCACCGCTGCCAACTCTTCGAGGCCAGAAAGGTCTTTCTGGCACCGCATCCATTCTGAAAGGCTTTTGTTTCGGGATTTACTTTGCCCTCGTTTAAGCTGAATCCCTTTATTTCTCTCTCCAAAGGCAGCAGAGTGCACAGCTAACAATTCCCGGGAACAATTAGCCCCAGAGTTCACGGTGCATAAATCAGAGCGAACACACCACCCAGCAGAATGGACGCCTTCGCCCTGAGCGCTGCCCTTCATTCACACAGAGCATGGAGCATCAGCCGCTCCATTTGCAAACACCGCGGGTTCCTTATCGATTAGAAGCAGAAGCGCGTTTCACCGCTGGGCTACATTCCCAGCTTTAACCTCCAGAGGAGCACGGTCCCTGCACACACACACACACATACACACCCGCCGGGCAGCGCAGGAGACACGGGACAGCCCCGGGGCCGGGACACCCACCCGCACCGCCCGCGGATGGGCAAGAGGACACCGGGAACCCTTCCCGCACCACCGCCCCCTCCATACCCGCATCCTCCTCGTCGAAGCTGTTCATGCAGGGGAAATAGATGGCGAGGGCCTCGAAGGAGGCGGAGAGGCTGAGGCGGCTCTGCGAGCGCTCCATGAAGAGCCCCGTTCCGGGGGCGCCGCCGGGGGTCTCTCCCGCGGCCGCGGGCGGCTTGGCGAGCTTGGCCGCCCCATTCTTCACTCGGAGCACGGCCCGCGGCGTCTTGGCGGCGGCGGGGTCGCGCTAAGGCGGCGGCGAGGCGAGGTGGGAGCGCGGAGCTGCGCGGACCGAGCGCGGCCACCACCACCTGCTGCTGCTGCTGCCGCCGCCGGCCCTGCGCGCTGCCCGCCCCGCGCCCGCCCCGCCAATGCCGCGCCGGGGCGGAGCCGCCGCGCCCCCCGCGGGCACCGCGCCGAGTATCCCACCGGGCATCGCCCCACCGAGCATCCCTACCGAACCAGCCCCCCACTGAGCATCCCACCGAGCCAGCCCCACTGCGGCAGGTCTCATCCTTGCCGTGCCGCAAAAGGTGCTCCACGCCCCTGTGACAAAGGTAGGGCAGGTGTGAGTTTGCTTCTCTGTTGGTCTGAGGTAGGCAGAGGAAAAGCATGGTGCTGGGTTTGGCCCCGCTCGCTGAAATGGTAATCATACCATAGAATCATATCATAGAATCAACTGGATTGTAACAGACCTCCGAGATCATCAAGTCTTGATCCGACAAAACTGTTATTACTAGATCATGGCACTAAGTGCCACATTCAGTCTCACCTTAAAAACCTCCAGGGACAGAGAATCCACCACCTCTCTGGGCAGGGGAGGGGGGATGCATCCCTGTCCTTCCCAAAGGGCTGCTTCAACCATTGCCCATACCAGAGGTACCTCTGTCTCCCCACAAAAAGCTGCTCTCAACCAGACCACTACACTGCTTAATTCCATGCATTAAGCTTTCTTCCCAAAGGTCATTGTCATCACTGAGCAGAACACTCTTTTTCAAGGTACCTCTTCAGGAACCAAAAAACCACTCACCCCAAAATATAAAAGCCACTGTTGGGATGTATACAAGCTCCCAGGCAGAAAGCATAGAAGCCAGGATGTTTTACTTGGTGGGTTACATTAAATGGGAGGGCAGCTGCCTGTTGTGGCTCAGCATTAGGCCCATTCTGTGTGCTGTGTGAAAAGACCAAATGTAACATCTTTCACAAAGTCCAGCTTCTTGCATTTCTTTTTCAACAAGCCTTATGGAGAATTAGTACCAGCTGTCCACAGGTCCTGCCTACAGCAGAGACATCACCTGCTACCACTTTGGGGAAGGAAACCCAGCATAGCCCTGTTTATTCAGTGCAACAAAATTTGGCATGGAATGAGACAGGATGTGCTTCCAACAGTGCCTTGATCTCTCCAGGAAGGTTACTGTCCCCTCAGAGCACAAAGGAAGATGTACCTCATGTGCTCGGTCTGTCCACCCATCATGATATCCAAATGCCATCCCATTTAACACATGAAGTGACAGACCTATTTGTGCTATTCCAAAAAACGCAGATTGAGAGTCCAACATCACCCTTAGGAGAAATGTGGCTGAAACCAATATATGCTGAGTGTTGCAGAACAACTGCCTGGAGTGAAAAAGGTTTTTCCCTCTGCATGCATGGGCCCAGCTGCAGACAACCAGAAGATCAACAAATTGGGCTTCCTGGGTCAGTCATTCCCAGCCTACTTGAGCTTCAATATTGTAACAGGCCCAGAGACCTCAGACTTACACATACACCCTCTGTTTGTACTTCCATGCACAGTAAGAAAAATAAGAATTATAGCCCATAATATTACCTGTACTCTTCTCTCAAATAGTTAAGAAATCAATACATTAGAAATCTTTTCTCTACTGAAAATCCTACCAAAGCTGTATTATTTTTGTGGCTGCCATCATCAGGAAGCAAGAGCAGGGCTTCACCCAGGGAAGTGGTGCCAGGATCAGCCCTGGCACAAGGCAGGAACAACCTGGAATGACCCCATGCCATGGGAGGTAGAACAAGGCAGGGATAGCAACAGGTGTAGTAAACATGCAAACTCCAAGGTCATCTGTGAACAGCCAAACACCAGTTCAGGAAGAGGTCTAAGGGAGACTCACTTAAAAAGCTGCCCAGGCATAAACTGAAGGACTCTGACATTGAAGGTTAAATAGAGCTCCTGGCCGAGGGCGTGAATGTGACCCTCAGGTGAGGTTTGTTGGGGCAATTAAGGCCAATTAGTGCACTCCCAGCCCTGACATCCAGAATCTTCATTACCAGTGATGCATCCAGAATAGCAGAGGTTATATGAATACCATATGCCAAGCTGAGTTTTCAGGGCTTCCCAATAGAAAATATGGTATTTAATTCAAAATCTAATAAAAATTTACTCTGGAGTTAGAAGGTTATATGAATTACTTCATCAAAGCCAGGTCGGGCAGGCAATAAAGCAGAAGGAACAGAATGAACTTATTACAGACAATGATGATTCCAGGTCTGAGTTTTGAAAGACAGGGGAATCAGTGAGGAATGTATTACCATATGTTTAAGAAGATATTTCAATAGCACCAATCAAGGCATTAGCAGCAGCTACAGGGACAAATCTAAGTGCATTAAAGCTGTTAAGACAGCTCCTGTCTACTAGTCCTGCCAGCACATTTGATCAGAGGAGCAAGAGGCATCTGTGAATCAAAATCTGCTTCCAGGTTGCCAGGCACAGGAGCTACCTAAAAGTGCTGAGAGCTGCTTTCTTTTCATTTAAAGAATACAAGGAAAAATTTAAATGGGAAATAAAAATTTAATCTCAGCTTTGTGCTGTGATCATCTAAATGTCTCTTATTTCACTACATCTTGAAAGCACAGTGATGGCAGACACAGACCTGTGGTTTGGAGAGCTGATGACTTTCCTTAACACTCTTCTCTGTCCTTTGTTTTCTTCACCAGCACGCTGGGACTGAAGACCCTTCTGCTTTTAGTGCTTTGAGATCTACCCCTGAGGTGCCAAGGAAGACCATCACCATTCCCGCATCACCTGTGTGCACCTTTCTCCATGCTCATCCATATTCCAGCTTCCTCTGCAGACACAGTGTGAACCCCTTGTACCTGCGCAGCTCAGCACCACTTGGAGGTCACATCGTCTCGAATGCTCCTTTTGTGAAGTTTTTTCCAGGCTGCTTCCCACCTCCTTCTTTACCATACCTGTGGGACCAGCCATGCAAAAGTCCTTCCCTGCTCCCATCTGCCACAGAGGGTCTAGGGCTGAGTGCTCTCTACGTCATCCTTTGGCTTTGGTGTCATCTGCCTCTCATTGCCTGCTACATTTTGCTCCTCAGAGCAGGGACAAATCTGTGTCTTGCAGGGCTCTTGGATTATTGATTGGGCCAAAACATGCTAAAATAAAACCATCTGCCTTAAAGTGAGACAAAATGCACTGACAGCTGGAAATCAGATGGACAGTTAAAGGCATAATGCCCTCCCAACGCCTGGAGGAAACTGTTTGTTTTGGCTGCCTGTTTAAGGGAAATACAGATTTTCAGTCAAGTTGGAAGTTGTTAGTCTGTGTTCTTCTTCACTAATCAACATGGACAGAAAGATCCTTGGGAGGGACTTAGAGAAGTGAGGATAAGCAAGGAGGAAGGTTGCTGTGATGTTGTAAATAAGCTGAAAGTGCAACTGGGAACAAATAAACTCAAAGATTTAGTACCTCCAGAACAGCACGTCTGTGGCTGTTCTAGTGGAAGTGGTTAATTGATTGTTTCCCCAGTGAAGCAGGCTCTGACTGATTGAACCATGGAAAGCTCTGATAGATTTTTCCTGCTGGTTCATTCTCTTCCCACTAGTCACGTAGCTTATACTTTTGCCTTCACTCTTAGACGTCGGGGTCAGCCTAGAAAGTTAGGGGGTTTTATACTGGAGCAAGAGGATATGCTCCCCTCTCCTTCTTATATTCCCTGTGGTTCTGTGTATGCCTTTTTGGAAATAAAACAAAACTTCCTGATTTGTGTATGTTTCTCTTTCTGCTCTGTCTGCCCACTGCTCGCTCAAAACAGGGTCCACATGCTGGGAGCTCAAATGCAGCAGGGAAACAAGCCCTGCTAGTGAGAACACATCCCGTGCACAAAGCTGCTCGGAGTAACTACAACATTCCTAAGGGCAAGGAGAGTCATACTACCCCTTCCCTGAGCAAAGCTGATGCTGGAGCCAGGCAGTTCATAGTTGGCAACACACAATGTTCTCTAGCTCCCAAAAGCAATTGCAGACTTGATCATCCCTGTTCTCCAGAGCTCTAATTAATTCCCTTACAAGTTCCTCTTGGTCGTTCTGGGCAGGCTGGATGGCCTGAGGTGAGATGTGATGAGCGTGGATACAGAGAACCAGTGAATAAACACCACAGAAGGGCCTGTGGTCCTGTGGCATTGCACCAACATGGGCTGATGCTCAGAGATAATGGCTCACATGCCCAACCACACCAGGTACCACAGCTTCAATGGACTTGGTTGTTGTACACTTACATAACAATACCCACTTCAATTTATTTATTTTTTTGTGTGTGTGTGTGTTGAGGGAATACTTCAGGCTGAAGCCACAGAAAACCAGGCACAGTACAGACACTGGGCGAAAATCTTTCTCTTCTCCAAGTCCTCACTGTCTAAATAGCCAAGATAAATCACAGAAGGCAGGACAATTTTTCTTATACGAGTTCAGAATACAAAGCATGGGGAGTTTTGCTTGGCTTGTCCAACACTGCACAAAGAAAGTGTCCATTTGAGCTAGTAACTGAATGCAGATTTCCTGCCTTAATCTCAACACTACCTTCTGCTTTTCACTAATAGAAGCAATATTCTAACCTTAGAAAAATTCAGTTTTAAGCAGACATACTTTTACACCATCCTGTGTTGGTTGGGATTCAGGTAAGCCAGAAGTGCTCTGGTTTGTGCATAGCCCATCCAGATCCATGCCCTATAGCTGTGCTGTATGCTGTGTCAGTTCACAATGCTCTGCACTTATTTAAACCTGAAACCCCATCTAGAAGCTGATATCCTGTTGCTTTAGAGTCACATCTCTCTTCCTCCCTCTTTAGCTAACAAAACAAGCCCACAAAGGTGCTAAACGACTAGTCAGACAGAGCTGAGAGGATGAGTAATGAGATGCTGAGCCGTCAGCCCCCTGTCCCTTGCTAGCCCTGCTTCTTCTCGCATTTGTCTAGCCAGCATTTTCCCAAGTTAAGAGAACTGAAGGTTTCACGGCACATGCTGCACTCTGGTTTTACTTTTGGCATCTACTAAAACTGGATAGGTGCAGTGGCTTCCAATCCCTGAGAGCAGGAATGTGGGAATGGGCTGGGCACTGCCATGGAGTATAACTCAGCAGACCATCTTCTGCTTCACTGTGTCCTTCCAAATGTTGAGGTTTGGGTTGGGCTGGTTTTGTTTCAGCCAGCCAGGATGGGTAAACGGATGTTCAAACAGGACGATTCTTTTGTGATGCCTAAAATGTGAACCCAGAGTGATGAAGTGCAGGGCAGTGGTGATTTGCAGACACATGTCGTCTGTTGCAATATTCAGTCACAACTGAAAGGGAAGAGGAAGCACCTGCATGTAGAAAGTGCTGTTAAGAGCAAGTACTTGCATATCCACTCCCCTGATTTATCATAAACACACCAGCTCACCAGAGGCTGTTCTATTCCCCATCTCTCCAGGCTGGGAAACACTAGGCACAGTGAGGAAAAGCTTGAGAGATGCAGGAAAAAGAGAATGGAAGATCAAAAGCAAGAAGGCAGCCAAAAATGCTGAAGTGTGGGAGGCACAAAAGGAGCAGGAAAGGTCTGGGGAGTTTAACCAGTCTAAAGAAGTTTTTCAGCCAAAGGCAAGTTTAAAAAACTGCAGAAATCGACTTGGACACATCCTATGGCCTGGAGAAAAAAGAGACACAAAGTAGGAGCTCACATGAACAGCCCATCTACCTCCTCTAAAAGGATTCATAAAAAAAAAGGTCCACTTGGAAACTCCATCAAGAGTCATGGGCATCAGCTCAGGCAGGTGGTTGTCTGTCCTGTGTGGGTGTGAAAATGCAGAGGCTGCTTTGGAAACGTGCACCATGGTGTCTTCATCCTACAAAACATCCAGCAGGGCAGACATTTTGTGGCAAATATTTCAGGGGTTTGGGAGAGGGATTTAGTAGATTGTGGCAGAATAAAAGGATGGAATTGTGCAGACAAACCACTCCCTTCAACCCTTTCATTCATACCCACTCATGGCGTTGGCATTGTCACAACAGAGGCAATGCTGGGAATGACAGGTGGAATTTAGTACATATGAATTTTAATCAGCAATTATTGTAAAACACAATAATGCGTCAACTGGTGGGCAATTTAGTTCCAATTCCAAAAATATAGACTCATCCACTCTAATTCTAAATGTCCAATCTCTTTGCTCCAAGCAGAATAGCATATAGAAATGTATGAATGATAACCAAGCAAAGTAATGATGTCTGGAGAATTAAGATGGCTTAAGAACTATCCAGCCAAATTACATATTAATAGTATGGCAGCCATCCCAGGCCATGCTTAGAGAGACTCAGGCTTACTTTTCTCACTGGCACTCCAAGGGCTCTGTCTCCATCTGATTCCCCCCTGCACTCACATAGGCATATGTTTGTGTCTGTGAAAGGAGAGGAAATGTTTAAATCCTGTTTTAATGTCAATATTCAGTGCCAAGACTGGGAAGTTCTGTTACCTGTGTGACTAGAGCATTTCCTGGAAGGAATACAGAAAATAGAATCATAGATATCTCATCTTTCTGATATTCAGAGTCTGAAAATGTAAACTTAGTTTTTTAGCTTCTCTACTTCCAACCCCCTGCCATGGTCTGGGACACCTTTCTCTAGCCCAGGTTGCTCCAAACCCTGTCCAATCTGGCCTCAGACACTTCCAGGGATGGGACAGCCACAGCTTCTCTGGGCAACCCATGCCAGGGCCTCACCACTCTCACAGTGAAGAATTTCTTCCTAATATTCCACCTAACCCTGCCCTCCGTCAGTGAGAAGCCATTTCCCCTTGTCCTGTCACTCATGCCCTTGTACAAAATCCATCTCCAGCTCTTTTGTATCCCCTTTAGGCACTGGAAGGGGCTCTAAGGTTTCCCCAAAGCTTTCTCTTCTCCAGGCTGAACACCCTCAGCTCTCCCAGCCTGGCTCCAGAGCAGAGGTGCTCCAGCTCCCTGAGCATCTTCATGGTCTCCTCTGGACTTACTCCAACAGGTCCACATTTTTGTTGGGTCCCCAGGGCTGGATGCAGTGCCAAAAGTGGGGTCTCATGAGAGCAGAGTAGAGGGGGATAACCTCCCTTGACCTGCTGATTTTGCTGCAGGCTGTGGCATAAACCTCCTTTAGAGCAGAGATCTCTCAGCAGCTCAGTAAATGGTAATTTAGTTTAGTTTTAATGTTAGGATTTGTGTCCTTCAGTTGCCAGAACATATAATCATGTGGACGAAATATTCCTCACTGCAAATGCCTCATCTCAGAGCATTCCCACTCCCTGAAGTCAGTGGCTTTCAGAATAATGACCCTTTTGCACACACACTCAGGCTGGGAGGCAACAGGTTTATGAAATATCTCTTTTAAATGAGTCTGCTGAGCCTGTAATAAGAAGAGGACGGAATTAATCCTGTCTCTGGCTTCCTACAGATGGGCTTTAGTACTTGTAAAAGTTGTAGCAAATGGATTTGCTCCGGCCTTGGATAGACATTGACAGATTTATGAAGGAGGTGATGCAGCTGCAGCACAACTGCAACTTGGGGGGACAAATCCCTGCAAGTTCTTGAGGGTACTTCAGATGTGTTGCCATCTCATGGCTGCACCTGTGAAGAGGTTGGTCACAGCTATTGCATCCTGCAGTGCTGGGCAAGGCACTGGAAGCCAATGGGGAAGGGGGAAAATGCTTTTTCTTCATCTCAAAAACCAAAAGAAGTTTGGCAAAATGTGTTTGTATGTTTATGGTACTGTCACAAAAGCCACTTTTACCCTCTTTCCTGGTTTGCCTTGCCTTTTCCCTCCCTCCTCCCTCCAGTCTGCGATAACCGTGTCCCAAAATGAAAGGAAGATTCAGTTGACTGCAGTTAGCAGAGGGGCTAAATTTGTTGTACATTATGCACATTCTTCACGATGCAGCATTTTTTGCTGAACTTGAGAGGAATAATGTTACATAAGAAGCCCCGAACAGATTGTCTAAGAACACTATACAAGACAAATAATTTGAAGCTGTGACTCAAACTGTGTAACTACAAACTGAAGGCAAGACCATTTTTTATCAACCAAGTGATAACACAAGTTTTATCATAATACCCTAAACGTTGCCTCAACTTGAAAATAAACAGAGATCTCAATAACCTGCTGTAGATATCATCAGCAAACTCACATTTAGCTTCACAACTCTATTCTGTCTTCTGACATAACCAGTCCACAAACCAAAAATAATGTGCTCTACCTTCAAAATGCCTTATCTATATATGCTATCAACAGACTGCTCCTTCAAGTGTTATAAGTACTCTCTTAAATCTCCAAGTATAGAAAACTATAGGAGGAAATGAAGGGGATTCTATACAGGGAAAAATGTGTATCTTCTGAAAGTTTAAAATTAAAGCAGCATATGATAAAATTCACTACAAGCGTGTCTTGGAAATATATTTTTACAGTGATTGGTTTAGTACTCTCAGAGTTATTATATTTCTTATCATCTGTCTATAAAGATATACTGGAAGTATCAGCGAAAATCCAGATAATGTTTTCATGTTTTTACAGACACTATATTTCACACTAAGTACTAGAATATATCACCCCATTTCTTATCTCACTAGTCTTGTTTTTATTCCCCTCTTCACATTTAATTTCAACTTTTTTTTACATTTGCAGCCTCATGAAACCATTCACCTTTGTCAGTCTGTTTGAGGGCATGGTTGCCAGAATTCCCACTGCAATTCAGGCTGGGTTTCACACTTCTTGCCAAGAAGAATTCTTCAGGTTCATGCAGATTGCTTTCAGTCTTCAAAATATTAGGCCCACTCATTCAAATACTTAGTAAAAGTACTGTAAAGCAGTTTACCATATTTTACTTTTGCTGCCAAAAAACTCCCTCAATTCAGAGTTCAGCTATTAAAGTGTTTATCATTATTGCTCAAAAACCTGCTCTTTTTCACTTCAATTCTGATCATTAAAAGCTTGATGTTCTCCATCTCACAAAGGTGCTGTGCTCCATTGCCTTGACACCAGTGCAGAACACCTTCGGTTCTGCAAAATGGAGCTGTGGCAGTGATTCAGGACTGCCTGAAAACTGCTTCAATAAAACAGGACACTTGTCAAATGAAAGGAAATATGGTTTGAATGCATCTCAGGGGTCAATAAATCTGCTGCTGGTTGTAGAGATAACTACCTTGTCTTACAAGGTCCAAGATGGCTTTTAGTTTATTCCAATAAAATTGTGGAGGATGTAGAAATATGGGTGGGAGGATAATGGATCAGCACAGATTGTACCAGCTCCTTGTTGGATCCCTGATGGACTGTGAGGACTGTACAGTACCCAGGTTCAAGTTTAGGGTTTTTTTAATTTTGTAAACACCATGTCAGTTGCTTTCAGTCCTGTCTCTCTAAAATTCACATCACTAAAGGAGACAGGGACTTTGTTTATCCAGCAGCACCTGCCCAAGGTCTTCGTGGACTGATGACATGCTCCTCAGGATTTGTACCAGCTCACTGGGGGAGTCCAGCAGCTCATATCTGCTTTCCTTTTTTCATAAACAAATGGACAAATTCAAATTTTATGTGTTGCGATCACACGTGTCAGCTCTAGCAGAGATGTACCCCGGCCAGGGGTACAGTCCCAGGAGATCTCCTGTTTCCCAAAGCTGTTGGTACTGTGCCCTGTTCTTGTGCAACATCCCAGCTCCGCTGACTGCTCCACTTTTACCTTGAGCACAGATGTGCTCTTTCTCCAGCAGATGCATTGCTGCCCTGGGGCAGATCACTTATTGGAGCAGATGCTGATTTTTGCCTTTCACGGCAAAATACACACGATGCTGTAGCCCTGGACAGACTCTGGAGGAGCTGCTCCCCCCGTGCTCACTTCTCAGTCCCCAGCTGATGGCTCTGCAGGCATCTGCCCAGCTTTCTGTGCCAGAGACTCTACTTCGTAACAAAGCCTCTTTCATAATGCCAGTGAGCATTAGAGTGGCCTACACATCTAAATATTGAAGGAAATGTGAAATACTGACATATGAAGAGACAAGATGTTTGGGTAACTGAAGACCAGATTTAAACCCAGAGCCCTGTATTTCCTGCAAACTCTCCTGTAACGGATTTTGCAGCAGAAACCTGTGCACCTTGTGAGCTGTATCCCAACTCTGAGGGGTTTGTTCCTATCACCTCGTTGCTGGGGGAGTCCCAGGGTGCTGTTGTTTCTGCCTTGTCAGGTTGAGATCCTGGCATGGGCAGTGTGGGAGCTCTCCTATCCCCAGATACATGCCATGGGTGTTACATGCACTGATGCAATGGAAGAACTTGATCAGTTGTTCCTCAAATAGGAGGCAGAGGCAGGGGTTGTCTGAACACCTCTAAGGCATCTGTTCTTGTAACATCTTGAGTTCTCTTTGTCCGTCTTCAGTACACAACTTTCTTTTGGAGGTTGGTCCTCAATGAGAGGAGGAGCAGCTCATCACCAATAGCAGGGCTTCCCTGCTTTTGTCTGGTTTTCCTTCATTTTAGCTATGCTTGGGTCACTTCCCTGCTCTTGCCTGTCCACTCCATGCACACACAAAGAGCCAGAGGAGAGAAGTGCTGTACCAGCACTGCACCAGTGGGATGCTCAAAGGGCACCGCTCCTCTTGGCTGCCAATCAGAATAAAATCTGGAAACTGGATCCATCTGCAAGAGACTTTGATTATTTAATTTGCTTTCTGCTTGATTTAGCTATTTTCTGAAACAATTTCAGTAGTGAAAAGCCTTTTCAGAATAGAACAGGAAGATTTTCTTTCTTCTGAAAATGCTGAAACAAGATGTTTTGCTTCTGCCAGATTTTTTGTTTGTTTGTTTGTTTCATTTCAAAACAAAATTCCAGTGAAACACAGTCAATTTTGTGGAGTACTTTGATTTTGATGGGTCCATATCTGCTGGCTTCAATATTTTTCTGGCTATCTCCATTTGGGAGAAGCGTGAGGGAAGGCAGAGCAGATGTCACACCATGCTTTGCAGAGCTGGAGATCTGGCACCCATCCGACAAACAGCCTTAGGAAGAGTGGGAACGTGGTGTGGGTGCAGCTGGGGCTTGGAAAGGGACAAGACACTAAGGAAGAGGGAGAATCATGGAAACCCTTCTGATGACAGAGCCATGTAAACCACTGATGGCCTGGCTCTGGTGCCAGCCTCTGCTACCAATTTCCAAGGGAGCTCAAGCAAATATCTGTGGCCCTGTGACCTGTGTGTGTGTGGCTCAGCTTCGCGAATGAAGATTTGGGAAGGGCTGTCCCCACATGGGTGTGCCCTTCCAGCTTGCGCAGTGGATTTTAGGTGAGGCTCAGCATGCGCAGAACTGGCCCCACCGTTTAAGTCCTGAGGTTCATCTGCCACGGCTGAGCGAGCTTGGACAGTGCCAGTGAAGTCCTCAGGACTAGAACCTACAGCACCCGGCATTTCCCAGGAGGTCTCCCATCCAAGTACTAATCCGGGACTGACCCTGCTGAGCTTCCGAGATCTGACGGGATCGGATGTCAGGAAGGCCTGTGACCTGTAAAGGAGGCAATAACAGAGTGACTGACCCCTTGAGTCAGTGTGTCTATACAGGTTTAAGCCTTTTAGGGCTGCAACACTCTTTGTGGGGCTACAAAAGACCTCTAAGATCATTGAGCCCAACCTTTAACCCAGTACTGCCAACACCAACACTAAACCATGTCCCCAGTGGCCACATCTGCATGTCTTTTGCATCCCTCCAGGGATGATGACTCAACATAACTTTTCTGTTGTTATTTTGAACATCACAGCCCTCATCTAGACTGTGAGCTCTTTGCTCTGTGCAAGGCAAGCAAGAGCAGTAATTGCCTGGACCTGTGGGTTTTTGTTAAGACAGTCAGTGACAGAAGAATTTAAATTCACATCCCAGCATCCTGTTGGCACAAAAAGAAATCCAGGCTTTGCAAAGTCAAAGAGAAGCAGTTTTGTCCTCTTGGGAGCTACAAAATAGGTTGGGATTCCAAAAATAACCTGTTACTAGTTATAGATGCTCCAGCTCTTTTACTGAGACATGAAAACTTGAGCTGGGTTTAATACAAGACACTTGTTTAGTGTCACCGTGACCTTCTGCAGATTTCCCACCCCAGCTTTAACCAAATTACAAATTAATCTACCCTGTCACTTCATTGCTTTACTCTTGCGTGAAGTGCCCTTAGTGAGATTCAACTTGTTTTTGTAATGCCTTCGTTTCTTCATGAATTCATTTGCATGGAAACCTGGTTCCCAAGTGGTTGGTCCAGGTTGTCAGGAAATGGAGAGGACTTCAGGTTCTCAGAAACACCCAAATGAAATAGGAGGTCTCACAGGTGAATTCATGGCTTAAGGTTGCTGTTCCCATCGCTTTAGAGTCAGAGATCCAGCTGGCTTAGGATGTCTAACAGTTTCACACCTGCATTGACAGAGCAAAAAGCCATGCCAAATTTTAGAGAGAAAATATTTGGCCCTCCTAAGAGAGTTATGGCCCAAGGATTTTTCTAAGGGAAATTATCTAAAACACAAATCAAGCACAAATTCCTGCTTTACAGACCATTCTGTTTGACACAGGCAAAACAGAGGAAATCATCTGAGCAGGGCCACAGAGATGGCCTTACCCTGGGTGCATTTGGGTGTCCGTAGTGCTGGGGCTTGAGATGCTGGAGCACCCACAAGGGGTGTTGCAGCCAGTTCCAAGCTCAGCTCTTCTCACCCTGTGTCCAGCCCTGCCAGCAGCAACCAAGTGTGTCAAAAGCCTGGGTCAGTCTCACCAGAGACTGCCTGATCCAAGCCCAGGTGGAGCATCCCTGTGTCCTTCTATCCCAGGTCATCCCTCTGAACCTCATTGGAGTGTGGTCCCTCCACAGCCTCATCCCCCAGAACATATAAACCCTTCTGTGCAAACACAGAGACCAGCCAAAGATCTTCCCATGGATGTGGAGATTAGAGGCAGGAGATGAAGGGAGGGTGGGGTGAGATGTGGAGGTTGGCCCTTTCCTCCCCACCTTTCTCATTCCAGCTATTACATATTTCTTTTGCTCATTTCTAGTATCAGGAGTGCCAAAGCCTTCTCTGTGTTTTGGAGGAACCACGAGCTGGAAAAGAGGGAGGATTTTAGCTGGAAGTGGGATAGCTTGGAGGAAAGGTCAACAGCCTTATATTCAGGGTTCACTTCTCTTGCTCCATCTGCTCTCGCTCCTGTGGTGCCCCAGAAGAGGGGAGAGAAGAGGCAGCAAAAGGGGTCAGTGGAGCAGAGATAAACAAACAATTTCAGGCAACAATTCATCATTTAAAACCAAGGCAGAGAAACAATTTTCCAGCTAGCACAGCATTAAACAGTTGGGCTAAACCACTTCAGCAGCAAGCAGGTGTCTCAGAGCTCAGAAAACCTATCCATCCGTGGCCACAGAGTGATTACCCTGGATAGCTCAGATATTTCCAAGAGCAGAAGGCCAAAGTCCTTGCTGTACCCACTGTTTTTATTGATTTATTCATTTGCACGAAGTGCCAGAGATGTCTCTGGAGGATGCCTGAAGTGGTACAGCCCCTGTCTGAGGAACAGATGCTCCTGGAGAATCATTTCCATTTGCAAGACCTCACATCAAGAGAGCAAACATGAGCCATTCATGCTGCCTTTGCCCCAGCCTCCCCCTGTCCTCAGCTCTGCCCTGCACTTGCCATGGCCAGAGCTACTGTATTGTTTCAGTGCCAAAGCATGCGGGAAAAGGTTTAGTCTCTGTCTGGTTTGCCTGGTGTGTTCAGGCAGAGCCCTGGCTTTGACCAGGTCGTGTTGGAGGTGGCACAGAATCTGTCAAGGAGAGTGGGAAGGTCCGGGGCGGGGGGGGGGTTAGTGTTGTAGTCTGGCACTTAGCACATCGTGAATTTTCTGAAGCCAGAGAAGGGACTGTGGAGCACTTCAGTAGGTAAAGCCCTGGGTGAGTTTTGAAAGAGTGTGAGGGATTTGGGAAGCGCAAGGCTGGACCCTGCTCTGGCACAGTGCTGCTGAGTGCATCCCAGCTCCCCTCCCAGCTCCACTCCCACCTGCAGGCTGAGCCGAGCCTGCCCCAGCCCATGAGGGTCAGGGCTCGGGGAGAGGGAGGCGGCACTGGGTGCATTGCCCTATCTGGGTCAGGATGAGTCCATCAAGGGGTACAACCGCTCTGGAGCCATGTGACATCCAGGAAGCACCTTTCCTTTCCTCCTCCACCTGGGAGGTCCACAGGCAGCAGACAGGTCAGTGCTGGGGCAGCCTCCTCGTCTGCTCTGAAATCCAGGTGAAGAGGAGGAGGAGGAGGAGAGCCTGGAGCTGCCCAGAGGTGGCTGATGCTGCTGTTGCCGTTGGCAAACTGTCGTGTGTCCCCCCCCCCCCCCCACCTTGCTGCAGAGCTCTGACGTCAGACGCCTCTGACAACTTTGCTGTCAGTCAAAAGCCTTTTCACAAACAGACAGTGACAGTTTGCAATGCAACCACCAGATCTCGCTGGCTTCTTTCCCTTCTTTTCCTTTTTAAGCACACGGATTTAAATTTTAAATCGCTGATCCATTACTGATCTCCTGAGCAAATGAACCTTCCCATGGTCCCTGGTGCTGTGTCCTCTCCTCTGTCTGCTCTCTGCCTGCTGCCACAGTCCTTGGGACCAGCCCTGACCCCGGAGCCTTTCAGCAGCAGGCAAGAGCCCAAAGCCTTGGCTCTACCAAAACCACGAAGCTCTGAGGAGCCAGGAACATGGGCAACAGCAACTGGAAAAAAGCCCTTCATTTCCTGGGGCTGATCATGTTTAGAAGGTGGTTGAGACCCTTCAAAGGCTCATTTCTCCCCTTCTTTCATTTATCTTCTTTCCTTTTTTACCTTTCCTCCTTGCAGGAGGAATCAGGGCTGGTCCCTGCTTTGATCTTGGGTCCTCCAGCTGGAGTCTCTGAGAGAAGATAGAGATCACCAGGATTTAGGTGCCTGTGCAGGGAGGCAGAAGGCCCAGTACCATTTTCTCCTTTATTCTGAGCTGTGCTGGATCCCAGGAAGTGTAATATTTGCTTGAACATGTCAGTAAATCCCCCCTGTGCTACAGGAGGTCACCTTCCCTAATCTACGATGTCCAATTACGTAACTGAGATACTGAACAAATAGCTTAAATTTAATCTGTGTTTGCTTCCATCTCAAGCATGGCAAATCAATTTCTGGGCAAGCACAGCTTCTGTTCAGGGTTTGGAATACATACTGGTCATGGCAACCTCCAAAGGAGAAGAAAAAAATGAGAGAAATAAACTAAGTAATGTTTTACTGCCTGTTGCAGCACCTCTCCCTGACAAACATCACTCCAGGGCTGGTGTGCCAATGCCTTCAGCGGAGGCCAAGACTTGCTGTGTCCAGGCGAGATCCTGGGACAAGGGAAAGTCCTCTGGATCTCAGCAGATAGATGCAGTTTTGAGAAGCCTTGTGTCAGTGTCGTGAGGCACCAACTCTCATGTTCCCTGAAACCCTCCTGGTAACAACATGGGTGATGGGAGGCAGAGAGGGATTCAGTTCTCTTGTTTCCCTCCCCACTCATTTTTCTTTGGTTTGTTAATGACCTTTCATTCAACAGCAGAGATATTAATAGGATGCTTCAATTCCAAATGTCCCCATCTCCCCTCTCTGCTCCTCCTCTCTTCACACTTTCTGGCACTCTTAACAGTTTCCTTCACATTAATTAAAACAAATAACAAGCTTATACATCTCATCAGGGTAATTCAGAAACTAAACACATCAGCCATCTATTTGACCCACTCACTGCAGATGGAGCAAAACCAGCTCTTTCCTCCCTGCCATAGTTTCTCCCTCTCCCTGTTGGAATAAGGATGTGCTTTAAACATCCATCCTCAGCCAGACACCATGGTGGGCAGAAAATGCTATGCCTCTAAGCACCTGATGTGTCCTGCTGCCCTGCCCTGAGCTGCTGTGGCTGGTGTCAAGCCCATGTCATGCGCTGTCACTCTTCTCTGCATGGCATGGATGTCCCAGGTGCTCTGAACCCCAGTAAGCATTGCCCCACTCTCTCCAGCAGCTCAGGACTGCAGCTACTCCAGCTCTGCAGCCTCTTACTGCCTCTGGTATTCATTTCCCAGGCTGATGGAGAAATAAACAGTCCTTGGCATGCTGGGGTTTGGAGCTGGCCATTAAATGCAGCCTCCTGCTGAGCCCCTCTGCATTCTAGGCTGCAGCTCAGCCCTTCTCAGAGCAAACACAGTATAGGTCTAGTGCTGCTTACAGCTTATTTCAGGCAACAAAATCCAGGAGCAAACTCACGTTGCCTGCTTCCTTAGTAATCTTTGTGTGGGATCCCATCAGACAGTGGGAGGGGGCCAACAGAGGGGTGGCTGGGGGTTCACACCACTCCTGGGGATGGGAAATAGTTCTGCACATGGATCCCAACCCGCTGGGTTTGTGTGGGCACGCGTATGGCAGGAAAATGCCTCCATGGCTCCCAGCCTGGCACTGCCAGGAGGCAACAAGAGTGGCCAGCATGGGTTTCCAAGGGAAAGAGAGCAGAAATTGGGTGACAAGGAGCACACACTCCTCTTTCCAGGGCTACAAGGAAGCACCAAGTCTCTGCCCCTGGAGGCAGCAGGGAGAGGGGACTGCGGCCCACTCCACAGAGCTTTTGTACATGAAGAGTTAGCTTCAAATCTCCTAATTTACCCTGAGTTCTTCTGTTTAATAGTATTCATAGTGGGAGCCATCTGGACCTGGTATTTTATTAGCTTAGAATAATTCAGCTGCTTTGTTAATCTCATCCCATTTCATAGGGTTCATTCCAGTTTCCCCACAGTGCAGCCTGGGACAGGGCACTGCCCTCACTCTCCTGCCTGACAGGTCTCCCATCACCCACAGAGAGAGGCAGCCACTCTGTGCAGATCCTGACCCTCCAAACATGGGCCTACAGATTTCTTCAAGGTCTCTGACTCTCTTAGCAGGCGGTTGGAGGCTGCTAAATCCACTGGGGTTTCCCACTGGCAATTGGGGACTGCAGTGAGTCCCTGTGGCCCCTCACAAAACCTCCCCAGTCCCTGGTGAGGGCAGAGCTTGGTAGTTCCCAATGGCCCAGATTTCCAGTGACACATCCCACATCAGGGGACCTCCTCAGCCTCCCAGGAGTCCAGAAAGCAATGCTGCTCCTCAGCTACAGCAGCTGCCTGCTGCCCCAAACTCTGGCCTTGTTACAAAGCCATAATTGAGTTCTTATCATCCTGAATGATTAAATTGCCCTCTATCAAGAGAAACAAATTTACCAGCAAATTTTCTCCTGCTCTGCCTGTAGCTGTACCACTAAGTGATCCCCAGGTTGATGGTAGTCTTCCAAAGAATGTACAGAGGGATAAGTCTCACAGACATTGTGTTCCTCTCCCTCTCCCTTTTTCTTTCTCCTTCTCCTTTTCTTCTTCTTCCTCTCCTTCTCCCCTTTTCCCTCTCCCTTTACCTCTCTTTTTCCCTCTCCCTTTACCTCTCTTTTTCCCTCTCCCTTTACCTCTCCTCTCCTCCAGAGAAATAGCAGGAACCACGTGAATGAGATCATCTGCTCCAAAATTACTCACAGTGAATTAATCACCCAGAACGGCAGCAACCGCAGTGGGAGTGAGCCAGGGTCACTGGGAAGGAGCTGGTAGCTCAGGGAAGGAGAAGCAGTCCCATGGCAGGGATGGTGCTTCCTGGGCAAAGGTGCTGGAGGAAAGGGCCCTCTCTTTTCCTTGTCTGCTGCTGACCTGGTGTTTGTGCAAGGCATGTGCTGTGTCTGGTGTGTGCAGAGCTGAGAGGGCACAACCAGTTTTCCCTGCCAGGAGGGCACAGGGAGCAGGGAGAGTCAGGAGGTGTGCAAGGTGGTCTGGCACTGTATTCCTGCAGAGGGATTGCAGGGCCAGGGAAACAGCACTGGGTACATGGGAGCTAGAACAGATCCTGCTGTGTCCTGATGGAGAGCCTGGCTGCAGACTCAATGGGATGATTTCCCGTTGGGGAGCCTCCTCTGCCAGGTCCCTCCGCACAGAGCCAGTGCTCCATACCATGGGGATTAGGTTATGGCTGATAGAGGAGTGCAGCCACCAGAAAGCATCAAATTACTTCTCTCTGTCACCATAAATTAGATGCTCATTCTGCCAAGAGAATCAGGCTTCTTTCTCCCCAACAAGGAGCCAGCTCTGAACTAGCTAAATATTTTCCTGCCTTTTGCCTTCCTGCTGCCCAGCAGAGTGGTGGGCATGGGCAGGGATGATGGTGCTGCCCTGGAAGAACACTTCAGGCCAGCCCAGGTGGCCCACAGGTAGCAGCCAGCACTTGTGAGGCTGTTGGACAGAAGAAGGCCTTTGCCTGTACCACTCTGCAGTGGCAGGTGACCAGAGCTACAGTGACAAGGACAATTCCAGTGTGTCACTACACTACTCCTAACGTTTAACAAATCTGCCCATGATGCTCTCAGAAGTGTAGGTCCCTAGTACCCACCTCAGGTACCTCAGGTACCTCAGCTGCTGCCTCAGCTTTCCCTCATCTTCTGCAAACAGAAAGTGCAAAGGTGAAAAGGTCTTTGGCACCAGGCACTAGCTGGAATTGCCAAAACTGAGTCAATTTAGGAAACCATGTGAATCCCAGCGGGAATAAAGCAATTGCATTGGGCTGGAAAGGGCAAAGCAACAAATGGAGCTGGGGAGAATGAGCCATTATCGAGCAGCGGGTGAGCCGGCAGCACCACAGCAAGAGGTGACAGGGAACAGACCTTTCTCCTGCTGCCCTGTCAGCTGTGACAGTGCCTGATCCCAGTGGGGTCTCGGCAGCCTGCACAGAAGCTGTGCCTACAGGGAGGTGGCACAGATCCGGCCCAGAGACACAGCAGAGAAGTGTTTCTGGTGCCATGCAAATACCTCAGTCTGTGCTTAGGATTTTGCTCCTTCCTCCTCCCAGCTCCTGGCCTCTGTGATTCATTTAATGACATGTGATCTATGTCCATGTTCACCTGGCATGGATCTGCATTCCTGGTAGATTAAATGATGTTCACATGCTCAGGTCTGGCAATATGGATGAGTTATTACCCACAGAGCATCTCAAAGCACTTTTTATCTGTCACCCCACTTATGCAGGTTCAAAGACATGAGCAGGTTTGTTCAACATCACCCAGTGAGATGAGCACTTGCCGCTGGGCAATGGCATTGGGGGCAAGCTGCAGGGAGCTCCTGGATGGGGATATAGAGACCAGCACTGTCTTCATCAAGTCTGGGACAGGTTTTTTTTGCTTCCCAAAGTATTTTTGCAGGCAGTATTGTTTTAATAACACGACACTACTCATCACACAGCCAAAGAGGAGGGCCACGCTGCTCCTGGGGACAGCCAGCTCCATTTGTCTCTGAGCTCAGCTCATGGTCCCACCACAAAGCCACCTCATGTGTCCAGCTGGGGCTATGGACATCGAGGCACTGCCAGAGCCTTGTACAGTGCAATAGTGCTCGCCCAGCATCCCAGTGGAGGAGCTGGGCTGTGGTCCCATGAGCTTCAAGATAACCAGGATGTTGCTTCCTCAAGTGAATGTTTCTCAGGTTGTTTTAATGCTGGGGTCACTTCAAACCAGGGATGCTCAGACATGCACTTCCCAGCATGAGTGTGCATGTAGAACAGGAGGGCTCCCAGTTAGGGATGCGTGTATGTGCTCAGGGCTTCTTTGGGGTTTTAAGAATCCTAGGGAAATTAGATTTTTTTTTTTTTTGGTCCTTTCAGTGCTTTCTGGAAAATCACATGCCTTAATGAAATGTCAGTGAGTGAGCTCTAAGTCATCAGCAGCCCAGATAAGGTCCAAATCCATTTTGCTCATGTTTTGCCAGTTTCAAAGAATCCAAACTATATTTTAGGGATTTATGCCCATCATAAAACGAAGCTCCTGTCCCAAAACAGCCGTAAGAAGGTACGGCTGAAAATATAAAGGTTTAATAAAAACTTGTGGAGTAATTTGACTCTTAATCCCAAACACAATCTCTCCTCTCAAATAACTGCAGTCTCTGCAAGATTAAATTCTCCCTACGTATTGTTTTTAAGTCTGATACCTTCTATCAAGCTTAGCTGGGTTTTAAGTTCTTAAATCGTGGCTCTGTAATTGCACATCTTATTCAGTTTGTCATGCAAAGAGTTCCCAAGGAAGCTTTTATAAAGATTTTTTCATATCTGGCAGTAGGGTGTGACATGTGTCTGTATTTTGAAGCTGTGCAGTGCAGGGAATGCAAGAGGTCGATATTTTTGAAAAGCAAGAGAAGGCTGTGGCTCACATTCTCGTTTTACCATGGAGTAGCAGGTCCCAGAAAAATCAGGACAACTGCAAACTGTTGTTGAGCTGAGTGCTTCATAAATGATGGAGAATGTGTCCCTCAGGCAGAAAGGGCTTGGGGAAAGGCAGAACTAGTCTCCCCCTTTGCCCTGAGCTTCCTTTTCTTCCAGTAATTAGCAAAATCCCAATTCACAATGGGTAACTGAATAGAAGTTTTAAGTAAGGGCTACAAGAAGAAACAGGCAGTGATGAAAAGAGGCCTGAAACTCAGGAGACATGGTGGAGCACCAGACCCTTCCAGATGACCTCCAGCAAGTCCTTTGATCCTTATATCCTGGAAACACTGATGAGGAGCCATCTCTCTCTCCTGTTCTCCTCAGCCTGGACTGCAGCCCTCAGGGTGACGCATGCACTCCAGATGATGGTCCACATCCAGCTGGAGCTGCGGAGAAAGGGACACAGGGCTTGCGGGGTGTGATGTCCATACAGCCTTTCTTTTTTGGGGTTCCTCAGGCCAGGAATGTGCAGTGCTCCCTTCCCAGGGCTTAGAAAATATCTCTCAGCTTTATTGCAGTTTCCCTGGACAAAAGCAGGATCCTGCAAAGGACCTGTGTTGGCTCTGGCCATACAAAGGTCTCCAAAATACCTGCTTCACCTGCTTGCCTGGGGCTCACTGGAGCAATGCCCTAAAAACTGTGCCACTGCAACAGGCAGGTCCTGGCTGCATCTCACTCACTCAGCAAAATGTCACAGCCTGGTTATATTTAAGTCCTCAGCTTGAATATCATTGTCGTAACCTCCCCTGCGATTTGCCTGGGCAGTGTCATAATTTATAGTGCCCTTGCTCAGAGAACAAGTGGAACATGTGATGGCTCAGCGAGCTATAAATCACGACAGAGTTTCCATCTGGTCCAGCATCTATTTATACCTCACCAGCCCCAATTAACTTTGAAACTTGGGGCTGGTGATTAAGGAGAAAAATGGTTCTTGAAAAGTGTGATGGGATATGCAGCGATGTGGATGGGAAGGAGGAGATGATGGTGGCTGTTCACTTCTTTTCTGAGGGAACTGCATAGCCCAGTGCTCCAGAGGACACTGAAATGCAGCTCACAAGACCAACTTGGCCTTTGAATCAGTTCAACAGCAGCTGTGAGATCCTCTGGGAGATAGAGAATTTCAGGGCTGATAGTAAGTCCTGGATCCTAACACATATTCCCTACAGCCAGACAGTTGCCTTCCTGCCCCAGGCACTGCCGACCATGGCTCTGGTCCTGCATCTCAGGCAAAGTCAGCGCTCCACTGGGCCAAGGGAGTGGTAGATCAGGTCCAGCAGCACTAAGCAAAATGAGCTCTTTGGGAAAGCATCTACAGGTGGTGGGACCAGGCTCTGCAGGATGAGGGTCTCTCCTGTGAAGGAGACTGGACCACCAGGCTGATTGCACTTCACCATCTGTACCTGGTCATCCCCAGTATGGAACTGAAGGACAGCATGCGCCAACCAAGGGAACCCAGGAGAGTCTTGAGAAAATGGCACATCAACATTCTGTGTGCATCCAGATTCCTTCAATAGGGGCACAAAACCAAGCCAAGAGAGCTTGGCCCAATCTGAGACAGCTCCTCAGCAAAGACACTGGCACTGCCTCCTTCAGAATGCATGGAGGGTTTCATCCTGGTAGAGAGTCCAGCAGAACCACTTCCCTGATGCATGTCAGCCCAGCATTAAGCCCACAGCTGCTGCCTACTGAATTAGAGAGCACAGCCTGACCCGGTGCTTGACAGCCCTGAAGCGCCTGTAGAAGTCTGAATTCAGCAGGTTTCATCCAACTCTGAGGAAGGTCACAGAGGTGAGGCTGAAACCACTGTGGGTTCATCTCTTAAAACACCACAGCACCATGATGGGGACTCCTACCTTCAGCTGAAGGCTACAGCTCCCTGCTCTGTCCCTGAATTGTTTTGTGATGCACTGCTCCAACCTGCCTACATCTTACCCAAAAGGTTCTGGGACTGCTTTGGGCTCAAATCTTTATGTGCCATTCCAGCAGCTTTCAGATGTGGATGCAAAAACTTAGCTTGGACCTGGCACAGGGTACAACATGGCCCAGTGCACTGAGTCCAGTGGAGCTGCTGTGGGCTCTGCACTAGCTGGGACACAGCAGTGAGGGGTGGTACAAGGGGTAAGTGGGCCAGAACATCCCCTGGGCAGATACCCAGCTCCACGGGGCAATGCAGTGGCTGGGAAGGGTACAGCAGGCACACTGGGCACTACATCTCTTTCTCCATCCATGCCGGATCAAAGCCCCAGCAATGAGCACAGTGCAGAGATGCTGTGCTATTGCCTTCCTAAAAAGAATCAAAATCTGTGCCTGGTTCTCCAGTATCCACCTCCCCCATCCCTTACTCCCTCATGTTTTCCATCTCTTTTGCTCTTGCAGCACTATCACTGCTGGAGTCCTGGCCAGCTCCCAGCTCAGGTAATTACACGCTGTCCTCCAGTATTTGAACAGGATGTTTGTTCTCCTTGATTTCCTGCCCTACTCGCCTGTGCAGTGCTGCAGGCAGCCTGTCACCCTGAGCGAGCCTATTTCCCTGGCAAAGGCAGTCATCCCAGGGTGTCCAGCTCCAGCACTAAGTGGGCATTTTGTAAACATGGGATTATGTATGTGCTCTCCCCAGGGAGCCCAGATGGGCTGTAGGATCTCCTGGGATGGACACAGTGCCCTGTACAGGTGTGGAGCTCTAGCACTATCCCCATCCCCACCTCAGTAGGACAAAATTTAGCCTGGAACATTAGCTAAGAAAGCTCCCAGTCACCCAGGTCCCCTGCAAAAGGCTGTTTGTGGCTCATACCATGTCACCTCTTGTTGTTTGCTATAAACCTTCCTTTCTGTTGGCATTAACCATTTATAGACATGATCTCAAGCACGTACAGCCCACACCTGGCAGGAGGGTAAGAGAAACAGGATTAATGTATATCTGTCCTACTTTAAAACCCACCAGGAGATCATGAACAGAGCAGTAGCATGGAGCCTTTGCCAGCAATCCAGAAGCTCTGTTGAGGCAGGGTTGGGGATTCTCCACCTGTCTCTGAGCTTATTCCCACCATGCTCCCTGATGCAGGTGGATCACCATGTTGCAGATTTCTCCATGGCAATAGGAACAAGCTCTAGGGAGGAAAAAGTTCTACTTTCTAGCAAATCAGATCTATTCCTGTGTTTTACTGGACTTTCTGCAAAGGAACCTTGAAGAAAGTTGGCAACAGTTTACTTTTTTCTTTAGAGTTTCTAGAGCAGGGATGTCTCGTTAGCTAAAAGCTACAGGGAGAAAGAAGAAAATTCTTAGAGGGAAAAGTAGAGCACAGTTCTGTTCCATAAGGGTGGAAGAAAAATGCCCTGAACGGTGGAGCTCAACCCTGCTCTCCAAGAAACACCTTTTTGCAGTACAACCTGACCGCTGCACAGCCTGCTAAGCTCTTGGTCAGAAAGGAATCGATTTTACTAGCCAGGCTGGACTTGACATTCCAATCTCATGATACAAAGAATCTTAGGGCCCAATCCCCTCTGCTTTGTGGTGTGCACACAGAGCAGTGCAGCAGGTTATCAGCCCCATACAGCTACACTGGAGTCCCAGTTTACAAAGGGGCAGACAAGGGGCAGTCCTATAGCTGCCAGCTCCTTCAGTCCAGCTTCTGCTGACTGTGGCACAGCTCTGGGCTTCGCTGGAGTTGTCACAGTGCTGTCAGGCTGCAGCTGATTACTGTGAAACACCAGAGAATAGGAGCTGCATTAGAAAGCCACGTTTTCCTTTCTGAGAAGGAACTCATTAGTAAGCACTTCAGAAGATGGGCATTCTTTTTTAAGCAAAGTTTATGGATTTGAGCTGGGTGGCAGACAGATGCCAAGCAGCCTGGGGATTGAGAAAGATGCCTGGCACAGGTTTGCTCTGTGTGCAGTAGTGATAACCCAGAGCAGCTTCTCTCCACCACCAGTCTCAGCTTTCCAAGTGACAGAAGTGCTCCAAGAGGATGATTAGGCTGGGCCTGCTATTTTCTCACTCAGTTCCCTCAAGGCTTCCTCGTTCTGGTGCTTACAGACTCCACTGGCTCATGGCTTTCCTGTGCTCAGGACTACTTGGAGACATTATTACCCCATGAGTTGAGTCCTGGGGCAGGCAGAGCAGATGGCTGTCTCCAACAGCAGGAAAATTGGGAAAGGAAGAGGGTGGGAAAGATTAAAATCTTTGGCACCCTTCATGTTCATCAATAATTGTTTCCTCTTAAAATGGCAAATTTCTCTAGTTCCAGGGAAGCTGTACCAGGAAAGAAGGCAATGGACTACACGTGGGAGAGAGGCCCTATAGAAAGCAAACACCAATTCCATATTTTCTTGTGCACCTGTGGGAGGGACCGATGTGCATTCTCTGGCCATGCTGTGGATGGAAGGCATCTCAGTCCTGCAGCCTCTCATGGGGAAACCAGGAGTGTCTGAGTTGCAGAAGAGCAACAAGGTCAGCAGAGGAATTGGCATTTTGATAGACCTTCCGCTGTCAGAAGAATCCAGCTCCAAACCTTCTAGAGCAAACCAAGATGTGAGGGATCACACACATATGTGCTCCACCACACCAACACAGCACAGAGTTAATCGTATCACAGTGAGCTCCTTCCTCTTTCTCTTTATGGAGGTTTCTTCAGACTTTTGACAGTGAGGAAGCTACTGAAGATGCAGCCGTTTTGCCCCATGGAGATGGTGGTTGTGTGAATGTTGGGTGCTGGGCAGGGTGAGCATCCCTAGGCTTCAGCCCTGGGACACATTGGGGCCAGGTGCTCTCAGGATGCTGTGCAGCACACCCACCTCATTTCACAGCCCGCACCCAGTACCCCTGCGTGGGCTGGCATTTTCTACCAGCCTCCCTCTCCTTCTTCTGGAGGTAATTTGAAGCCTTGCTTTGCAGAGCAGCTCCGCGCTCAGGCTGTGCTTGGGGACGGCTGGTGGCAGATGGTGTGCGTGTGGTGGCAAGGCAGTGCCACGTCACAAGCTCTCTGAGACATTTGGCCAGGCTTCCTGACAGCCGCGTCCCACCACCCAGGAGTTCAGCTTCCTGGCAAAGCCAGCTCTCCACTTCTGAGAGCGCTCCTCTCCCTGTCTCCAGGCACAGCCAACACCAAACACTTTTATCTTTGCTTCCTCCCAGGAGAGAGGCTCGTTGACCAGCAGGGCAGCCTCATGCCCAGGACCAGAGAGATCTGACCCACAGTTGAACTGGGAGCTCTGTCCCTACCAGTCTGGACCACCCCCATCTGCTGCATCACACCCTAAACTTCACTCTGTGTTCCCTCTGGTGAGAAATATCTTATTTTCATGTTTTTGGATAAAACCCAGAACAAGCAAACCATAACTAATGGTAGATATGACAAATAATGATGATCATGGGAATAGTGGCATCACTGCTGCTTCAGTGTTTCTTCTGATTTCTTCCATTATTTAGACATATGTGCAGAGAAGACCACAGAGATTTGGCCATAGAAAGAAAAGTGGGCAGATAAAGAGATATCGAAGGGATGTATTATGGAGGATAGTAACAGCAGTCCTCTGACAACTAGAAGAGTGTAACAACCTGGGCACTCTGAGCTCACCTGCTTAGGAGCCCACACAGTGCTTTCTCCTGTTGCCTTCTGGTCACAAGTTCTCTGCAGCTACAGTGTGAACTTGTCATCACTGGGTTTTTGGGGTACAGTTCCCAGGACATTTTCCTGATCTATTACAATTATTGCCCGGGTTATTGTCATTAACCACAGGCCCATACATGCCCACAGGAGGTCACTGGGCACTGCGAGAGGGCACAGATCCCTCTAGGCTTAGATCATGCACAGATAGAGGCTGCCTTTCTGCCTACCATGGGGCTTCCCCAAGACCAAGATGCAAACTGACAGCTTTTTCAGATGACTGTCGCTTGATAATGCTGTAACAAGTCTTGATTTTGGCCCCTACAGTCACACAGAAGCTTCAGAGGAGTCAAGACTGCAGCCTGTCCTGCTCCCCTCCCTGCCTGCTTTTACATGGCATTAAGCATCAGCTAAAGCCCATGCCTGGCAGTCCTGACTACTGACAGACCTGTCACCAGCACTGCTGCATCGTGGGAAAAGGCTTTATCCCTCTGCCTGCAGCTTTGCCTGCAGAAATGAACTCTCTGAGCACTCCCATTAGACTAAAGGAGAGAATCATCTGAGAGCTGGGCCCGTTCGCAGTACAGGCTCAGAACAGTCACAGTAGATGGCAGGATTTGAGTGAGACCAGAATATGGTGCCCTGACAGGGGTGTAGATTTGACTCTATTCTTAATCAAAGGTCATTAAATTAAGATTTCATGAGACCCCACACTGTTATAAATGTTGCTGAGCTCATTTCCCCCACCGGGCAGTGATTTATCTCACAGCCTTGATAAAATGACTAAGCTAAAAATGTCACTGAGTTGTAAGTAAAGTAGAAGGAGCAGGAGAAGGACACGATGGATTTTCCTACCAAGGGAAGCATTAATAAATGGTTTCTTTCTGATGTTCTCATTAGTTCTCTCTCATTCATCCTCAGGACCTGCCAAGCACAAATGACACCACCGTTCTGCACCAGAATGGAGTGCAGATGCCCCCATGCAACCTTCCTGCCTCCAAAACCCCAGTTCTATCTCACCCTTCTTAGTAGCTGATGTATTCAATGGGAAGGAAGGAAGAGATCACAGTACTTCAAGAATCTTATACTGTCACATCCAGCCTTGTTTCCTAAATTTTTTTAAACCTTCTGGCAGGAATGGTTTGGAGGAGGCAAGTGGCAACACCACAATTCTCCAACACAACCCCTTCTCCCTCCTCATCCAACAGTGCAGCAGGTCACTTACACAAAAATGATGTTCTGGATTCATTTCCCTTCCTTTCTCTCTGTGAGGAGGTCACAGCCTCCTCTACTTTCTTTGAATCTAATCAAGAATATCTTTTTTTTCCTTGAATCCCTACTCCCAGAAATGAATGCCAAAAAATTAGTGCCGTTGCTTAGTTGTGACTGATCATGAATCATATTAAATCGCTTCTGTTCCTTTATTGGACATGCTGCCTGGTTCCTGGTATGTGCTATTAAATTACTGCCCTGACAGTGAAGAAACAGCAACTGAGTGGCAAATTGAGTGCAGAAGGAAAGAGACAGGTTTGAGAATATCACAGGACCACAATGTCCTCATTTTCCCTGATAATCAGGAAAAAGTCAACATTCATGTGTAAGAGAGTACTTAGAGCAGGAAGCAGAGCAGTGGAATTTGAGGCTTTTCCTCCAGGGTTTCTGAGCCCTCCAAAATCCCAACACCACATGCTAGGAGTACGTTCAGAGTAGTCCCAGGGTAGATCCCAAAAACAAAAAGGAAGGACCTTGCTGTGCTAGCTCAGTACTGACACATTGTTCATGTCAGGCAAAACCATTCTGCTTGGGCTGGATCAGATGGATTGAGCAGCAGCATCATCCTTGTGCAGGGAAAAACAGGGAAGAAAAATATGGGAGCCCTAACACAGTACTCCAGTGCTGCAGAAAGCTTCACACAAGCAGAGATATGTTCAATCATCATAAAGGTTGTTCAAAGGAGAAGAGATAGCCAAGAATGGGAGATAAAAGGAGGTTAAATGTGGGCTGGGGGAGGTCTTGTGGACATCAGAATGTTGGAAAGGTGTCTGTTTCTAAAACACTTTTGTGTGAAGGAGCACAGGCCATGCTTGAGCCATTTTCTTTCTTTATTCTTAGTGAGCTGTTCACAACTTTCCTGTGTTGAATGCAGAATCACAACACTGCTGAATATTATGGCAAAGCAATTAAATGAATGGAGAAATGGTGGGAACAGGATAGTATAAATGCGTATAGAAATTTGCATCATTGCAGCTTGCTGAGAAAAGACACCAAACCACAAATGAGGAACAGGAAAAGAAAAGCAACTCGACATAGCACCTTCATCTGCACGTGCAGATCCCATGGTTACACACCAGCTTGGCAAAAGAAGAAATGCTTGGCAAAAGAAGAAATACTTGTCTTCTGCTCCTCCATGTTGTTATTCTGAGGAGATTATTAACACTGAAGTGTTGGCCTCCCCATCTCACTTTGCTTTCCTGAGTGGTGTTGCTGTACCCTGGCTCAAGGCAGCAATAAAAGAAGCAAGACCAACTTTGGGATGTAGAAGCACCTCCTCAGATCCACCTGTCCAGATTCCTTATTTCCTCAAACCATCGCAGCTACAATACAAGGTCAAAGAAGAGCATACATATACCCATTCCAGCCAAATCTGTTAGTCTGGTGAAGGATCTTCTCTCTCCTGAGCCACCAAGTTTGCCTTCTCTCTGTCTGCAACTGATGGCCGCAGTTTGAGCGCAGCTCGGGGACACCTAGTGGCTGGTTCCACTTGTAGTTCAGGGCTTACGGCAGGTTTGTGGTGCTTCCTCCAAGAAATCTGACAGAAAACTGATTTAAAACAAAAGGACACACTCTGTTTCTATTCCTGGGGCTAAAATTACTTCATTCCTTGACACATTTACATTTGCACAGTGTCTAGGTATACATTTGTGATGTTTATGTTATTCCTTTGCAGCTCCATCTCACCCAGCTTGGGGAGCCATCTTCTGCTATTTTCATTTCATCATTTCTTTACCACTGTTGCTTCTTTATTAAGGGCTTTCTATGTTCTAAGGCAGCTGGCATTAGCACAGATAATTGGATAATGTTTTGGCAATCCAAGAGTGAATATGTTAACATGTTCCCATTTACTGCCCTGGCCTTTGGCTGATCTGTGAGTATTTGATAAATGAATCAGGCTTGAAATAAAGATGATTTGCAGAACCAGGCAGATCTTTAATATGTATAAGGAACTCTCAGCTAGGATTTTCAAGAAAGCCTCAGGCTGTTATGGGCCCCAATCCTTATGCCTGCAGGATTCACCTCATGCAAGACCCTAAAGGAGTCAAAGAAGAAGCAACACTCCCAGTGTGTTTTTCTGAACCTGCATAGTCTCAAACAAGATGTAGTGTCCTGGTCAGAGGTCTGGTGACAGTTGATGACTTTCTGGGAATTTCAGCAAAAAATTATCTATGTCTTTTATTCAACCTTCTATTCAGCCTATTCCTGTCCATCCCCGATGGCATCTATTAAACCTGGGCAGAGGAAAGACTCTATCTCAGCTCAGGGATTGCCAGGCTATCAGGAGAAAGGATTCAGTGCTGAAAGGAGCTTTGTAACTGTGGCAATCTTTTCTGACTTATGTTTGTGTCTGCGCTGCTCTGAAAAAAGGTGACCTGAGGCACAGCCAAAAGTCCAGCAAATGGCCCACACCAAAGCCTTTGGGCAGCCAGCTGGGAATCTCCTGCAGTGAATCCAGGCCTGTGACATTGAACTAACTGCGTTATGAACTCCTTTGTGTCCTGTACTCTCCGGAGTGCACCCTCTGATGGGTTATATTTCATTTCATCTATACAAATGCTAAGAAGAGGATCAGTTTCCCCTGATTCTTCTCTAGGAATCCTGCTGAAGAAACTCAGGTGGCCCATGATCAGCCCACTGACTGTCTTCTTGCTCTCTCCTTGGAACATGGGACTAACCCACACTGCTGGGAGAGCAGGGCTCATGATGTCAAGGGGTTCATTAAAAGGTGGGTGTCAAAAGTTACTCATTTGGAGAGCTTGTCCTGGAGTCAAGGGGCAGTTTAAATGGTTTCTTAAGAAACACAAGTGAATCTGCAAAAAGTTGACTTGCATGGGAGACCAACTTTGGGCCATCTCAACTGCCCACCATTGCTCACATTGAGAGGGCAGCAGGAAGGAGCTTTTTGGTTACAGTGTTGTTGCCTGGGATAAAAATATGGTCTGTGCTTGGAAATCATATTGTGGTTTCTAAATGCTTGTCACTGAATAACCCTCAAAGCTAAAGTGAGTCTTGGTTTTGTATTCTCTTTTTTGTTTTGCCAGATCAGACTGTCTTATGGTTCAGCAGGGAAATGACATTTTGTTTTGTAAATACCCACAGACAGAACTCCAGGTTTCCCTATAAAGCTTTAAGATTTGTGAAAAAGTAGATCAAACCTACTAACATATTGAATCTGGTTACTGAAATTTCAGGAAGAGCAGCATGATGAAATGTCCTTACTTTGCCCTTGGGAGAAATGGTACCTTCATTATAATGAAACAGCTTTTTCATATGGAAATGGCAGGTGGCAGGAGTAAAAACAGACTTTCATTTTCAGAGAAACAGACGGAACAATTCCACTGAAAGTGTAATAGCAGAGCTAGGTTGGAATTGTTGGCAGTTTTATTCTGCAAAAATATTCTACTTTTGCTACGATGGAAGAAAGTGTCACCCCTTACCTTCTGTGTTTATCTTTCCCTCAGTACAGCTCAGATACAAATATCTGCAGTAAGGACCAGAGTTTAAATATAAAGTAGGAAGAAACCTAGTTCAGTTTGTTTGGAAAAAGTCTATCCCAGAGCTGCACACAAACTTCAGGTAGAAAAAGCAATTAAGAGCACTGGATGTACAAAATAATCCTTAGAGCCAGTGTCAGACAAAACTGAACTTATAGCTCTCAGAGCTGTGATTTATTAATCCTTTTATCAGGCCTATGCCATTCTCTGAGTTATTTTCCAACTCTGAATGCTGGTAAGCATTTCCTCAGAAGCTGTGGACTGTCAAACTACTAATGGTCTAGTGGTAGGTGCTTATTAAGAACAGACACCTTGAACCATAAACCAGAATAAGAACAGATATCCAGCTGGAGTTGTGCTACTTCTGGGCTCTCACCCTGACTCATCTGAGAAAACTCAAGTTTTTGAGAGTCAATTACATGAGGAGATGGAGGAACAGTCATGTCCTCCTCTTCAATTGATTCATTGTACACAGGAATTTGAGATTTGGGGCAGAAGTCATTGTCCTACTTTGGAGCAGATAAAACTTCACCCTATGCTGTAAATTATTTTTTAAATGTCAGGGTTTTCACAGGATGAAGGTTAAACATTTCATGCGTTTATACTAATTATAAAGAAACTCTTCAGAGCTCCAGGCAGCTTGTACAATTCTTTAAGCTTCAGATTTTAGCCCTTTGGATAGTTCCTGTTTAAAAGGAGAAAAGGAAACACCAAAAGCCCAGGCTGGACTTTGAAGTGTGGCCTGAAACAGATACATATTGCTGTGAGAGAAGCTGCCTTTCCCTGGGGACATCCAGAGAAAACGTCATGCCACGCTCCCTATGTGTTATACCAAAGAAGGAGCTCCACCACTCCATGTATTAGGGAGAGATTACTCCCATATTTGCCAAAAGGGGCCTAGACTTGTCTAAATTGATCTCACCAAACCCCAAAGGGATCCCTCCTTCTGCCAAATGGAGGTTTCACCTCTGGGTGTGTCCCCTCCATGAAGAATTCCAGCTGACCTGTACCCACCACGGGGTGACACATTATCAATATTTTAGCAGACCTAACTGTGATTACCTACAGGGAGGATTATTTCTTCCACAGCTACTTTTCTAGCAGAAATCCTGCTTCAAAGGCACCTGGAAGATAGCTAGTTGTGAAAAAGCTGGAGCTCTGCAGGGCCCAGGCAGCCAAGCCTTGGAACTGACACTGGTTTGGAAGCTCTGCAGAGCAGACTGGTATTAAATATCAAGAGAGGAAAGAATGAGAAAGCAGGAAATGGAATAGTATTGGTATTTCCTAAAGATCAGAGTTTCCTATAAAATGAATGTTTGCTATGCAATTTCAAAATTTGCCATTTCAAGACATTTGCCTTTCTTTAGGGCTTGTCAGAAACAGCTAATAAATAAAGTTCAGGGTTTGGGAAGCCACCTCGTCAAACCTCTCTTCACATGCAGCTTTGAAACCGGATTTCCTAAAGTCACTGAGTTGGCAGTTTTGAAGGATTTGCTATGTGTTCCTTGGCTTGAATTTTTCTTAGGCATTACCTGGCATCAGATGTACACAACAACTCTACACGTCTCAGCAGCTACAAAATTTACAGCAATATATTCTGTCCCATTTTTGCTTGGGTTTTTTACTGTCACTTTTTATGAGCAGAACATAAATTACCTGAGTTTAATTCATGACCTACAGTTCAGTGCATTTCCACAGAAATAGCATTCTCTGTTTGGGACACTACTGCCAAAATTGCATTCCTGGAGATGAATTCCTATCCTATCCAAGACATTTGTTCCAACCATATTTCCCATCATACTATTTTATACTATTTAGGTCATTTGTATTTTCATGCTCCCACAGTTACTTCTTATAAATTCTCTTGCAATTATGCCCTTAACTGTGTTCTCTAAAGTCACCTTCAGACCTTTAAACACCTTCAAATTAAAGCAGCCATTTGACTTTGACCCAAATTGCATTTAATAGAGAAGCTTCACTAAACCACTTGCATTTCTTGGACAGAAGGAAGAACTGAAAGATGCCCAAACAAAGAATTATTTAGTCTAGCATTTAGCAGGCAGGGACGATGAGGAAAACCTGCTGCTCTTTGCTTTAAATGTTGCTTTAATTAAAGTTAATAATAGTTCTATCCTATGCAAGACATTTATTCCTGATCCCAGTTTGGCTGTAAATTTAACTCTAACTAAGCTAATTTGAGTTTTAACTTCATCACAGCAGTCTGTAATGTCACAAGCAGCTTATGTACAGAGAAAATACAGACAAGAAGTGCAGAGATTTTTTTATATTATTTCCTGTTGTAGAAATATTCATGAGAAAAAAGTTTTCCTTTTTTGTGCTCCTTGTTTCTTCCTTACAAGTCTCCTTATCTCCACTATGTACAATTCAAAGCACACAAGAACTTGCACTGACAAATGATGGAATTCTTAATATACTGATGAGGCTTCTGGTGGACATCCATCCCAGCTGTAAGCTCCAGCAGAGCAGCTGTGACAGCTGCCATAACCTCTACACCAGTTCCATTTGGGATCCATCACCTAATCCATTTTTAAGTTATCCATGATATCCAGCTCTACAGCAACTGAAATGCCCAGGCTGTGCTGTCTCATACATAGAGCAGAACAAAGAGAAAACGAGTACCAGAAGAATCAAGAAATAAAATATAAGGTGATGATCCCATTTTGTGAATGTGTTCCTTACAGCACAGAAGTGTAACACCTTCCCTTTCCATTCAGAGACAGGCTGCAGGGAGACATCAGCTGCAGGGACAGCGATCATGCAGTGCCATCAACTGTTCGCTTCTGGTACCCACAGCAACTGAGACCTTTTGCTTTCAACAAAAACGACCCCCCAAAAATCACAAAAATTAGACAACTCATCAGGACTGTATTTCTAAACGAAAGTTTATCAACCAAAATACAATATTTTAGTACAAATATCATGTTTGCTTTTCCTGTGCCAGAAGCCACACACCTGAGGGCAGCGATTAAAGAGCTCAAGCTCTTGTGCCATCTGCTGGGAACAGCTTCTTTTGTCGCTGCTGCTTGCACGGGGAGCAGAGCCAGCCCTCCCTGTTTGGCAACTGGCATCTTTGACAAAGAGCTTGTTCTACTTGGTTTAACTGCTATTGATGTTAAGTAAACGTAGTGCTAGAGAAGAGCTTTGAAGCCTGAAATCCTCTGTAGTGAAGCAGTTGCAAAGGACAGGAACAAACTGTCCTTGTAGCCCCAGCTGCCTGCAGAGAGGCTTCTTCTAAAGGTGAGGCCTGTGATGCACCCAGGGAAGGGCTCAGGTCTGACGGTCCTTGTAATGAACCACTCCTCTAATGAGGGGAATCTTATCTCAGCCATGGGCTGTCTCCTTTTCTGGAGCAGAATCCTGTGATTTCCTCTCTTGTGGATTTATCCTCCATGAGGCTGTACCTCACCATGAGCACAACAACAAGTTCTGTCAATGCAACCACTTTGCACTCCCTGAAGCAACGGGGTTTACCCTGACCAGCTGTTAAAGCCAAATTCCATTTATACCTCTCCTGAAATGCGACTCTTAGGGAACATGCAGAGCAGTGTGTTTTCTGCTGGAGATCCAAGCAGGCTGGTCTTGTGGAGATAAAGGATTTTTGAGTTGAGAAAAAGGTTTTGAAACTGCAGGCAGATTCTGAGGCCTACGAGCAGGTACTAAATTAGTTCTGTGAGAAAAACCAGCAAGCTAACAAAACCAAAGTGAGATAAGGAAGTTTTGGGTCAAGCTGCCCATGAGAAAGAATGTTGAAGAGGTAAAATTCTCACGACAAAGTGAACATCTGTCCAGAAAGTGTCATCCTATTAAAAGCTGTAATGAGGTTTATGGACACTGTGATTCAACGTATAAGACTGGGCTGTGGGTGGGATTTAAGAATATATATTGTGTAATTTGAAGTTAGAGTTGGCTTTTACCTTTACTTATTTTTTCCTTTCTTCATGGAGTGATTTAATAAACTATCTCTTGGGTGTGACACCTGTGAACTGTGCCCTCATTATTTTTTTTGGCCGCCACCACCTACTGCGTGCTCTCACATGGTCTCTCTGTTGGGCTCATTTTCTCATGGATCGAACTGTCCCTGAGGTAAAGGCTGTTCTTGCACAGAGTTTTGGATCTCCTGTCTCAGACCCTTTGAGCCAACGTGCATTTCCTCCTCTGAAAGGTGATGCTTTGAACCACTCGCTGCTGTTACCACATGTTTCAGAGGTTTGGTGTTGGTTCCAGTCTTTGCCCCTCTGTGCCTGGAAGAACTGCAGGGTGCACAGCCCATCCCTCCCACCAGACCAGGCACAGATGGGCTGGGAAGACCCCAGGGTAGGAAGAGCTCAGGGAGGAATGATCTGTATCACAAACACGGGTATGTCTCAGTGGCCTCTGACCCAGCAGGGACTGAGCCACAGGAGCTCTGTGAAAGCAAAGGGTGGCACTTCACCTCTGTCACCACACAGTGTGGAATTGTCCTATCTGGGTATTGTGATGAAGAGTGCACAGTCCAAAAATACCAGTTAAGAAGGATTGCAAGCACTTCAGCGGTGATGACAGGAATTTGATCAGGACAAATTGGAGGAGTAGCATGAAGGGAGCTGGGTGCACCTCACTGAAGGAGGAGGCACGAGCTGTGACAACATGGGCAGAGAGGTGAGGAGGCTGAGGGTACAGCAGCAGGGAAATGAACAGGTGCTGACAGCACACCTCCACAATCTGGGTACGATACACGGATATGTGTGAAAGAAGTGTTGAAAACAAGTAATTTTGCCATGAATCAGCACTCCTGAGGCCTCAGCAAGAACACTGGGAATGGCCCAGACAAAAACTGGGAAAATAGAGGCTATGAAGATCAGAGGGAAAAACAAGTTTCGTCTAGAAAAGGAAAAAGAGATGACAATAACTGATTGAGCTGAATTGGTGTTTGCAGCTTAAGATAACTTGGGAGTGCCAAGTAATTTTCCTTCTGACTTTCCAAAGTAATTAACCTTTAGACCAAGATTAAGCAGGAAACTAATGAAGTCCTTCCATCACCAAAAAGGAATCTGACAATGACTTTGATGGGCCCAGGATTGTATCTGAAAGTAAAGAGAAAATTGGACTCTGGGATGCTGTAATTGAACCCAGTGCCTTCAGCCCCAATAATAACACTTAGGCAAGTGCTGCTGCCATAAACTTGAGACACGGGAGAAGAGCAAGGGGTTGTGTGTCCTATCACTTCTTATCCAAAAGGATTATATGGATTACAAAATTGAACCTTTTTCCTTGGATTCCTTCTTGAAGACCAAGCCAAACTTTTCCTCATTCCCCAAAAATGCTTTCTCTCACCATTCCTCTAGAAAATGTCCTTTATTACAGTTGCATAAAACTTATCTAGCTGAGAAGGATCTTGGTTTTTTTCAGTGAAAACAAGCAATTTTGAGTAGTAGGGAAGAGCTGCTACTGGAACAGCATTTGCAAGTCAAAGCATTTATGAAATTTTAATTTCTGTGAGGGTGCACAGAACCACCTCGGGTGGGCCCCTTTGGAATGGGTTGCCCAGGGAGGTGGTGGAGTCCCCATCCCTGGGGTTGTGTAAGGAAAGGCTGGATGGGACACTGAGGGCCGTGGGGGTGCTGGTCACAGGTTGTGCTCCATGCCTTTAGAGCTCTTTTCCAACCTAATCGATCCTGTGACCCCTACCATGAGGTCCAGCCAAAAACCAGCAGCGAGAAACGGCAAGAAACCCAGAAACTCCGGTTCTTTTGTTGCCGGATCAGCCACCGCACTCGCAGGCCGGGGCAGCTCCCCGGAGCTCGCAGGAGACAAAGAGCCCTCGGCGCGGCGGCGGCCGAGGCGTGACCGGGTCAACGTGCGGGGGTCCCTGTGCCCTGGGGGTGTTCGGGGCCCGGGGGTTTCTGTGCCTCGGAGATGTTCGGGGCCCGCGGGTCGCTGTGCCCCGCGGGTGTTGGGGGCCCGCGGGTCGCTGTGCCCCGAGGGTGTTGGGGGCCCGCGGGTCGCTGTGCCCCGGGGGTGTTGGGGGCCCGCACCCCTCTCGCTCCCCGAGCCGGTCCCGGCGCCGCCGCCCGCGGGAGCGCCCCGAGCCCTGCGGTCTCCATGGCGACGGCCGTGCCGGGGCGGTGCCCGCGGGGCCGGAAGGGGCGTGTCCGGCGGCGGAAGCGGGGCCGAGCGCCGCAGGGTGTGGAGCGTGTCCGTGCGAGCGGCCGCCGCGCCCGTCGCCTCCGCCCGAGCGATCCGAGCCAGGTGAGGGGCCGCGGCCCGCATCGGGGTGAGCATCGCGGGCAGCATCGGGATGGGGATGGCGACGCGCGGAGGTGCCTGCCCCGCGCCCGCCCGGCCCGCGCCCACCCCGCCCCGGCAGCCCCGCAGGCCGCGGAGGGCGCGCCGCGGGAGGGTCCCCGCGGGAGGGTTCCCGTCCTGCCCGCCCCGGCCCCGCGCCCCCCGGGGGCACGGGGTGACCCTCGCTCGGCGGCCGCTGGCGGGCCCGGGCGGCGCCGCCCCCTCGCCCAGCGCTGCCCCGCCCCGGTGAGTCACTCGGGCCCGGGGCGCGGCCGAGCTCACCTGGGCCCGCCCGCGGCACGGCCGCGATCCCGCGGGGGCACCGACCCCGGCACCGCCCCCCGCACCGGGGCGGGCAGGGCAGGGCAGGGCATGGCAGGGCCGCCCTCGGGCCTCCCAAACCCGGAGAACTCCGTGCCCAGCCCGTGCGGGGCGGCCCACGGAGGGTGATCGTGGCAATGCCTGAGCGCTCCAGGACGGAACAAAAATGATTGTATTGTTGTTTTCCCCGTTTTGATGGCTTGTGTCCGTCTGGGAATAGAGAAGCGTTTTAGGGAGGACTCCGGAATGGAAGCAAGGTTGGTCCAAGCCAGCCCCAGCCTACAGAAAGGCTGGGCTGTACCCAGAGCCAACAGCAATAGGCTTTGTTTGAGGTGGGTATAATCAGATATCAGGGTGATGAAATGACAGTGGCACCGTCACTGTGTTGGCATAAATGCATCTCACGCAGGGATCACAGTATAAATTGTTTGCCTTCAGATAAATTCCCTGTTAACAGTTAAAATACCATTTCCAGTGGTAGGAAAACAAAAAGCACATCATGTAGCATCCCAAAACCTGAATTCCTATGGAAAAATATCAGAGACTGAGAATGTTAAGGTTTTGTAATTTCAGTGACAGTAGGAATATTTGTGTCTTCACACTTATTGTTGCAAAACACCTTAGTCAAAACATTTAGTACTTTTTTATGAAAGGAAAGCTTTTATTTCAGGGTAATAAAGAGCTATAGTCTGGTCTAGCAAAGAGAACAAGAATGTGAGTGCCTTTTTCTTCCTTTGTATTAAAGGACTGCAAATGTATCCCTGGTATCATATTTTGTTTATTAAATTGGTACCAATAAAGTGATAGACTCGTTGCACAGATGGGTCTGGTGCAGTTCCCTCAACCTCATTATGTCAGTACCGCATGTTCTGATCTCTGCTATTTTGATGTTGAGTCTTTTTATTTTTTCCTGAGCAGGCCTGTGCCAGTGTGCAGCTTTTTGTGCTGCATGTGAATAAACTCAGATGAGGAGGAGCTGAGTAAATAATTATTTGGTTAATGAGGTAAAAGCTCGTACTCTGATCCGTGTGGTGTCCTAATAGGAGGCCTTACAGTGGTGTGTCTGTTACGTGGCCACACTTCTTGCCCCACCCTGTAATATAAATACTGGCAGTTTATTATTAACAAAAGTGATTTACCTGTGATATGAATACATTAGTTTGGCACAGACCTCATGCCTGGGGGAAGATTTTTTGGTCTAACTCACTATTTCCATCTGAACTCTGTCCAAAAATAATTCTGCTGGTTTGAACAAAAAGGTGTTTCCATGTGAGTATTTTGTGCTGTGGAAGTGCCAGCGTGTCTCCACCTGCAGCTGTCCTGAGTTGGGGCCACAGAGGGGAGAGAGCTCTGCTTTTCAGCCTGGCATTAGGAAGAACCAAGGCAATTAGCACTAAATTCAAGGTCTCAATGCAATATCAGTGTTCCCACACACTACTGGTACTGATCAAAGACATTTTGTAATTCTCTGTGGAGACTGAAAACCATTGAATTTAATTTTATTCAATAGTTATATTGTTCAGATTTAGGAAGCAACAAGTAATGATGACAGATGACCAGAACAGGTTGAGGCATGGCTTTATAGAATGTTAATTTTATCTGAGCATTTGCATGGAGATTTCAGCTGAAGGCCAGGGCAGATGCAGAGGAGGCCAAAGTTATGTGCTGCACAAGGTCAGCAAGAATATCAGAACTGGGAAATTATTTGCTTTTTTTTCCCTCATTATGTTTGCAGGATTTTATACTGGTCTTGCTATGCCCAAGCTTCTGACAGTTGTATAAGATTTTATTGTTCAGATCTCACCAGACCCATTCATTTTCTAATTAGTTATTTAACAATCCATATTAGTCTTTGAGGGATCCAAATAGAGAAAGACAAGTAATGAAATCAAATGCCTAATACTGCAGTAAAGCAAGGGAGGTTTCTTGCATTCCATGGAAAAAGTTGATTCATTTCCTGTAAAGACTAAACGTTGGGAGCAGTCTCCTTGTCAGGGAATGCCATCCCCATCATGCAGATACTTGTGCCAGCATGTGTGTACCTGAATTATGGAGAAAGAGTTTCCATTTGTGTTAGAAACAGAAAAGCTCTTATTCTCTGTAATTGTAGAACTCTAATTTGAAATGCCACTTACCTCACATGAATGTTTAATTGTGGAATGAAGCCAAATCAGGTATGTTCACATGTTGTTGGAATATTGAACTGCAAACTCTGTACCAGTCTGCTGCTTTTCCTGTTAGAATCTGAAAGGACTTACAGAGCTTGTGACTGAAGTAGGATTGCCTCCCATTTCACCAAATCTGGTCCTACATTCCTTGCTCACAGTGAAACATGCGGGGCTGTTGTTAACCTGCATCTCTGCTCAACTCAGCAGGGGCCAGTATGTCAAACCAATAACTACCTGGCTGTCTCACCAGTATTTTACAGTGTGGAAGGGTAGATTACAGTTAGATTTACAGTTTGTCTGGTAAATTCTCATGCTTGCTATAACAGAGAGAAAAACAGTGCACAAAAATCGATGGCTTAATTAGCATCAGAGGAACAGGTCATCAAGAGCAGCAGACTCCAGACCAATGTAAGCTTATTAGTATTGTCCTGTCAGTTCAATACCTTATATAAGCCAGAATTTTTTCAGTGTCAGTTTTCATTTGATTTCTGCAGCTTTAAACACAGTTAGTTCTGATCCGTTTTGGCTTTGTCCTAAACAGCCCGTGGGAATGGGAAACAATAAAGGCCACAGAGCAGATGGAGTAAGTGCTGAGTGGAAGGTGTAGCTCTCAAGATCCTGCACTCCTCTGAAGAATGTTTTACTTCTGGATGTTTTACTCCTCAGCTGTTGCTGGGATATGAACCTCCTGTTCTGTGTGTCCATCCACTCTTGACATATCCATGGCTGTTCTGTCTTCAGGGACTGTTGCCAGGGTGGTCTCACCATCCCTTCTCTCTGCCACCGAAAGATGCAGACAGCTACAAAATAACAAGTTTTACAGGCTCTGACCTCTACCTTTGATGCTTTGTGATTACGTTTCAGTCTGTCTACTCAGGTGTAAAGCTTTTCTGAGGTGGAGTAAACACTTGTAACTTCCAGTGCCTCCATACCTGCTCTTCTGCATTTGTAAGGGAGGTTGAAGGACCTCCAGGCTGTATGGGAGATGGAGAAAGAATAATACCAAAAAAATGATATTTTAAGTGTGGGACTTAGGGTGATTCAAATTTCCGGCAGCTGGTACTGTTGGCTGTGGCATCTGGGGAGTGGTTGGCATTCCTTACTGGGAACAGTGTCCAGCCACTTCTTTTTGGAGGACTACTAAGCTGTGGTTTAACAGATTCTTAAGAAGACAGTGTCTTAAGAATTTGAAATGTGTAAATGGATCTAACATCAGAATCTTCTGCTTAGACCAGGCAGCTTTCAGGACTCCTCCATGACTGTGATCTGCACGTCTCTGCACCTTTGCCCTTCTTTCCTCCTTCCCCCTTGCCACCATGGCATGGCTTCACTAGTGCTAGAATAGACCATTCCTGTCAGCCTCCTGTTCACCACCTTTGTGTGTTTTGCTCCAGCTGCAGGTAACCTTTGGTAGTGGCTTCTTTGTGTGGCCTGGGAGCATTCTCAGCCCTGGGCTTTGCTTGTTCCAGACTGTGGCACAGGATCCACTGTTAGAGTGTAGCTTTCATCTCCTCTCTGGGAGGGACCAGTTATGACTGATAGTTGCTTCTTTGCCTTTTCAAACATCATTCCTTTCCTTGTATCTTTTTTCCTTCTGGCAAACACTTCCCTATTTTGGAGCTCAAGCCAGCATAGCTCTGCAAAGCTCTCTGCAAGCTTCTAACAAGGTAAGTAATGGAGACTCAAATGAGGATTTTAAGTGTTCCTTTATGCAGCACCCTGGGGAGGAAACAACAGTAGGATTTCTGTCAGTGGCAGATATTTTGGTGTGGGCAATTATTTTCTTACTGCATTTAAGTTCTGTGAAATCCGTGTTATTGAATAATACTTTGTGTTTCATAGCAAACCTATTAAGAGTACAAATATTAAGATGAATTAACTAAACTCAAGTCCTTGTATACTGAATTCTTATGTCAGAACTAGGCCAGTGAAGTTCTGAGGAGCTCAGTCTTCAGTGATGGGTTTGAGTTACAGTTGAGATGTGCATAAATTAGTTACATTGCTGAGAAAGGCTGCTTCATGAGAAACAGCATTGTAGTCTTTGGGCTGGTATTTTGCTTGTGTAATTGATGTGTTAAACTGGTTTCTGAATCTCTTTTATCCACTAGGTCTTTGTGTCCCTGCAGTTCCCTCTGTGATTTCCTTCATGTGTCCTTATATGAACCCATTGACTGTGTGAACTGTCTTGCATCTAAATATAAACATGTCAGTGAGCCTGATAAAACAAACTCTGCACCCTTTGGAAACTAAACTCCATGTTGTTTGTGAACAGAATCCTGCACAGATGACTTGTCTGCAGATCAGCCACTATTGGCAAAGTGCAGATCAAAGATAAAACTGACTTTGCAATGGCAAAATGTAAACTGTTGGAGCTCCTTCCCTCTGGACTTCAACAAGCAGGCTGCTTCCACATAACAATCACATTCCATGAGAAGAGGAGTATCAGATAAGATGCTTGCAGTAGAAATACTTCTAGAAGCTGTGCAGACAGTGAGGAAACTAGAACTGCTCTGAAACTATTTTGTTTAAGTGACTGGTTGTTTAAAGTTGGTTCTTGTAATGTAAAAAGCATTTTTCAGGTATACTTTGTTCAGATGGTTGTGAGTAGTAGAGAAATACCCCTCACAAATTACTTCCTGCCTTAAGCACATAGTCTGCAATTGGTGCTGAGTTAAGAGAATGGTTTGTGAGGTTTAATAGACTCAACAGGGAAAAGTGGGATGGGTTCTTTCAATCAGAAGAGGACTGATGGTTTCCTTGGGCTTGTTCTGCATTCTTACTAGGATAAACTTCAGAGTATGGAGAAAAATGCACATTACAAATGCCACTTATCCCTTTTCCATCATCAGGACCTGTCCTTTAGATAAGTCTGTGGAAGCCAGTGATAATACAGGATATCCCTATGGCAGAATCTTATTGGGGAAGGGAGACCCAAGTTCATCACCAGAACTTGTCACACACTGCCCTCAGTCAGCCTGACTTGTCCAGGCCTTCAATCTCAAGTCTGTGTGTCACCTTGCAAGAGGTCCCAAGATCCACTAGTTTAAACCCAGTAATTGAAATGGAACTGACCTGCAGCCCAACTTTACTTACCAGTCTGCAAGAGGTCCGTTTCCAGGAGACTGGTTTTAGCATTCCATATCCTTACTTTGAGTGCCTTACAGGGATGGGTGCATCAGGATCTACAAAGGATCAAAGGCAAGCAGGAGTGAGTTAGACTTGCAGATACAGAGCAGGTACATTTGGTTGCTGGATTTACTTCAGGAGCTTTCATGTGAAATAACGTTTGACTTGATATCTTGGGTGATCTATTTTTTTTTTGCTAAAGTGGAATATTGTCAGCTGGAGGGGTAGAATTTAGTTAGGACTCATCCTTGGCAGAATGAGCAGTGTATGAAACTGGCAAATACACAGTGGGAATTGGGGTCTGCATCTCATTGTCCTGGTTCAGGATTTAGTGCAGGGGGCTGGTTTTCTTGGATAAGAGTGTGGTAGGTTATAGGCTTGGAGCAAAATACAAGCTGAGCAGTCTGTGATGTTCTCCATTAGAAGCCTGTCAGACTGGCAGCTTTGAAGGTGAGAGGGAAAAAGCTACAGCAATCACTTTTGGCCTGTTGGTTCTTTCTAATAGGGCTGTAGATGCTTCTCTAATTAATAGATGCCTGTGAAAGGCAATTATAAAGTTATTGTTCTTGTTTGCTTTTTATTGTTCCTTCAGAAGTTATTTTTAGGCTGTTAGGTCTCAGCCTGAAAACTTAGTGGGACAGAGAAAGTGCTGATTAGGATTTGGGGAATAGGAGAGGGTAATTATTGCTCAGTACTGATGAGATAACAGCTCTGGATCTGTCCAAAAGTGAACCTGCAAACCTGGAGAAATTTCACAGCTGAATTTGGGATGTCTTGGAGTTTGTGAGATACTGAAGTCTGCTTCACTTTGATAAAGGCAAAGAAACTTGTTTAATTTCTGCTATGAGCCTGGCCCTAGATGGTGTATCGAGTATGGGGTTGGTAGCTCAGTGGCTGAGTTAACTCTATGCTAGCATTGTCATAGAGAAATAAGCAACACTTTAAGCTGCCCCACTGGCACATTCTTTACTCACTTCATTTTTCAGTGCTTCAGCTCTTCAGTGGCCTCATGGTCATGTGATGTGTTTTTCTTGGCTTCTGTTGCTAAACTGTGTTATCAGAATGATAAACAAGTTGTTTCCATATAAGCAGTTTGTTTTGCAGTACTGACCATCATGTGGGCCACGTCCTACTCAGATTTTGTGAATGTCAGTGCTATTTAAAAGGTCTTGAAAACCTGAGACTGGTGCCCACCTACCTGTGTAGAATTATCCATTATGTGTATGTTGATACATATGTAAAAAAAGCTGTATTTTCTGTCAGATCAGTATAAATGTGCTTTCCATATTGCCAACAATTACAGCTTTACTGGGTATGGTTTATGTAAACCCACAGAAACCTCTCCTGTTGGTTGCCAAAACTCAGTGTCAGGAGGAGCTGTCCAGTGCTTCAGTGCTCCTGAGCAGCTGCTGTTGTACAGCAGTGGAGGGAAACAAAATCCAAAAACCTCAAAGCTGGTTGTTTCTGGGTCAGAACAGGGGATTAGTGTCTCACAAGTTGAGCTGCGGCTGGTATGGAAAAGGGGAAAGATTCTCACGGGGCTGTGGTTAATGCCAGTATGACTTTTGTTGCATGTTGAGGAATGATGCTTTCATATCTTTGGGATTGTGTTTAGTCATTTGCACATAGAAACAATGCATATTTGGCTAAAGGTCAAATAATTTTTTAAAGGAAACCCTTTGCATTGCTCTATTAGAGTTTATAGATTTCTCTTTCATTAGTGACTAAAATCTGCTTCACCCTCCAACATGAACTTCCACAGTGCAGACCATCAGGAGACATTTTTCTCTATTTTTATTCCCCGCTAATTGCAGGAGAGCCATGGACAAAAGTGAGTTGGTACAGAAAGCCAAACTGGCCGAGCAGGCCGAGCGTTACGATGACATGGCTGCTGCTATGAAGGCTGTCACTGAGCAGGGACATGAACTGTCCAACGAAGAAAGGAACCTCCTCTCCGTGGCCTACAAGAACGTGGTCGGTGCCCGTCGCTCGTCCTGGCGTGTGATTTCCAGCATTGAACAGAAAACAGAGAGAAATGAGAAGAAACAGCAGATGGGAAAAGAATATCGTGAGAAAATTGAGGCTGAATTGCAGGATATCTGCAATGATGTTCTGGTAATAATCCAACAGCAAAAATAACAGGAGTTAGTACTGCAGCATTTTTCAGAGAGGCTTTAAGGAATCTTAGTGCTGTAGACACTGCAGCACCTTAACAGGGGAATAATTTTGCATAGCTACATACTTGGATCCAATCCTGGCTCCTAAGTTATCTAGCTTGTTTCTTAGGGAATTTGCTATAAAAGAGCTTTTTTTTTTTTAGCAGAAAAAAGCAAACAGGGCCGTGTTGAAGACCCCTGGCTGCTGGCTGGGAGGGATGGTTCACCATGGAAACAAATTTAGATGTGGGGTACAGGCATAAGTCCTGCTAAAAGGCTTACCATTTAAATTCTTTTGTTAATGAATGCTGACTTGGTTAGTACTTTTTTGGAATAGAGAAGGTCTGTACTGCTCCCAAACTGGTTTTGCTCTTTCACTCAAGACAAGTGGGATTCCTTTTATTGTTGTTCAGGTTGTGTAAGATCAGTCAGGACCAGTTGCTGTCAGTGCTCCGAGTCCACATGTGCTGATTGTGCCATTGTTGAGCTTTTCAGCTGGAACTGCAGATCAAATCCATTTCTTGTGGATCCAACTCTGCTTAGAATTCAAGTTTGTGGCAGCAAAAGTGACCAGATGTGTTCATGTCCAGCTGCTGCTTTTCATTAGTTTGGCTGTGGACAAAGGTTTGCATCAGTGTATTTCAAGGAAAATCTTCACAGTCCTAAGCCCATTAGATTCTGCAGGAAGGAATTGTGGGTGGCCTCAGCAGAGCAAGTTTTCAGCTTTCCCAAGATCAGGTTACAGGTACTTTCTCTGGGGTTTTTTTTAGAGTTTAGACCACAGTAGGCAACGTGATTACCAGACAAGTCTGTGTAAGTCATGACTTAAATCATTGTTAATGTTTGAACAGTTCATGCTCACCATTGTAATGAGAGCTCTGTTTCAGACATTATTTTTGTAGCTTGGATTTTAAAAAAATGATGTTTCCTTTCTCAGGAACTCCTGGATAAATACCTTATTGTCAATGCCACACAGCCAGAAAGCAAGGTCTTCTATTTGAAAATGAAAGGTGATTACTACAGATACCTTTCAGAGGTGGCATCTGGAGACAATAAGCAAAGTAAGTAGAAATGAAATCTCTCATTCTGGGAACCAAGCAGAATCAAGTATAAAAAATACTCCTGTTCTTCTCCCCTAACATGAAGTATTTACTTCTTTTCACTACTGCTCTGTAGTATTGAAGTTGGATGCAGAGAAACTCTTTACTGAATTTAATAGAAGTTACTGACAGATGTTCATCAATCCAGTCAAATTCTGCTTGCAGGCCCTGACCACAGTCGCTCATTTTCAAGCATATTTGGCAGTGTGAAATCCTTTTCCTGGAGAAATTTTTTTATTTTCTCATGGAAAATCTTTAGGTCTCATGTGTAAACTATGAATTTAGCTCAAGTCTTCACTGTTTGCAAACTCTCTGCATGCAAATATGGGTTATTGGGTTCCTGGGTCCTGAACCCAGGAATTCCAGTTTCCTGAATTCCAGAATTCCTGAATTTCAGTTAATACTGGAACGGTGAAAGCAGTGCTGGGCTGTGCCTGAACTCCTGGTGAGTGTCTGATGGAGTCCATGTCTTGCAAACTTGGTTTGATGCCAGTATGAAGCTGATAGTTACTCATTAGCCAGGTGGACTGTTGGCTTTCCTTTGAAACCTCAACCTGAAATACAAAGTTCATGACCTAGTTGCAGCAGTTTAGATAACTCTTCTTGCCCATGTGGTTTTGCCTGGATTTATTTTTGTAATTAAAACTTCTTCAGCTGAACTGGAAGTGTTTAATACCAGAACACTGACTTAGGCAGAGTTTCTGTCCGTTCAGATTGGTTGGAACTTCTTGAATAAATTTCATTTTAAGTCCCTATTAAACTCCTGAACCTGATTTCTCTGTGTCAGAGCTTTAACTGAACACGTATTTCTGCCTTCATAATTCTGCCACTCCAAGGCTTGTACCTTGGAAAACATTGAAAGAAATGTCTGTGCATTTGTAACTATATGAATTTCTAGTGGCACAGTAGCCTGGACTGAGAATATAATCCCTTTCCCCATGAAGTGCAGAGATGTACTGTGCATTAATATGGTTGAATTACTCCTTGCAGCAACAGTAGCAAACTCTCAACAAGCTTACCAGGAGGCATTTGAAATTAGCAAGAAAGAGATGCAGCCAACACACCCCATTCGACTCGGTTTGGCTTTAAATTTCTCTGTCTTCTACTATGAGATACTAAATTCTCCTGAAAAGGCCTGTAATCTGGCAAAGACGGTAAGCACACTCTTCATATCCCCAGTTTTTGTGTAGGCTGAGGAGATAATTGCATGGTTGCTGTAGCACTTTGTAGATGATTATGCTTTTTCATATCAAATTGCTTAAAAATACTGTCATTAAACTGTTGTCATTGTAGTTTGTTTTCAGGTAAGTTGGTTTGCTGGACTAGCTTAGCTTTAGGTAAAGCTAATTTGCTACTGCAGCTGTTGCAGTGACTGGGAAGAAAAAATGCCTCTAATTCCTAATTCTCTTAGAAAGTCCACCTAATTCTCTTAGAATTATAGAATTGGTTGGGTTGGAAAAGACCTCCGAGATCATCAAGTCCAACCCTTGGTCCAACTCCAGTCCCTTTACCAGATCATGGCACTCAGTGCCACGGCCAATCTCAGCTGAAAAACCTACAGGGATGGTGATTCCACCCCCTCTCTGGGCAGCCCATTCCAATGCTGTCTGATCTCCAGCTTAAATTTCCCCTGGCAGAGCTTGAGCCCGTGCCCCCTTGTCCTATTGCTGAGTGCCTGGGAGAAGAGACCAACCCCCACCTGGCCACAACTTCCCTTCAGGCAGTTCCAGACAGTGCTGAGGTCACCTCTGAGCCTCCTCTTCTCCAGGCTAAACACCCCCAGCTCCCTCAGCCTCTCCCCACAGGACTTGTGCTCCAGTCCCTTTTCCAGCCTCATTGCTCTTCTCTGGACTCTGCACCTTAGAATGTGCTTGTGTCAAATTTGAAAACACTTGAATTAATTTAACATTTCTAAAGTGAAATAGTTACTTAAATTTGAACAGTTAATAAATACACATGAAATGTTGTTTGTGTGTCCATTTTTGTAACCCTCAATGACCTTGTGTATCCATGTACATGTGTGCCCCTCTCTCCAGAGACTAAAATAAGCTCATGTGATGGGTTGTGCCTAACAAATACTTAGTTATTTTTTTCTTGCCCTTTTCCCTAAAACAGGATTAGAACCTTCTAAGTGGAGCTTTTTGTGTCTGTGAAAATTGTCTGGTAGGAATTTGAGTAACATGCCATTTGGTGAATCTTTGTGTTCTTAATATGCACTTCAGTAAGATTTTGTAGCAACAAATGATGTTTTGTTGTAAAATGCTGCTGCTGTTTGTGCTTTTTTTTAGTTAAAATGCTTAGATCTGTTTGAAACCTGAGTGAAGAAATAGCACTTATGGCTCTCAGACTTGCAGCATTGATTTTCACGTGTGACAGATGGATAGGAAGAATGGTTTTGTTAATCTCTAGTGGAACATACCTGATTTCCTCTGCCATTTTGAAAATAAATTGAAAACCTTCCACTGCACTGTCAAAAAACCTTGTCTTGCATTTTCTTGCCAGGTTACTCATGTACAGTATATATATCAGTGTAATTGTACCTTTGTCTTCCATTGCTGGTTTAGACCAGTGAGACCTTCCTATCTATTGAAAGTGTTGCTTTTAGTTGTTGTTCCTAAACCTGACTTCAATCTGTGTGAATCATTTTTCAGCATGATAGAGTGCTGTTGCCTCTTCAATATTGCCATGGTAGCAAAGTTGTTCTGAGCTTTGATCTGGACACCCCTGAAGAATTCTATTTTCCCCTGGCTGTCTGGTGATCTGGTGCTCACTTTGGTTTACATTCCTTCTTTTGGTGGAAAAGAAAAATACTGGAATCTTTTGTCACAGAATTTGAATAGTAATGTGGAAAATTTGTAAGCACTTCAGCGAGCAGAGTGTGAAAGGTCCGTCTTGCATGTTTTCAGGCGTTTGATGAAGCGATAGCAGAGCTGGACACGCTGAATGAAGAGTCTTACAAAGACAGCACTCTGATCATGCAGCTGCTTAGGGACAACCTAACTGTAAGTATCATGGGGCAAACCTGCACTCTGGGCTGCTGTGCTGCCTAAAGTGGGACTCAGAAAGCTGATGGAGTTCTGTACCATTAGAAGCCTTTTCTGAGGCATTAACTGCATGTGTTCACTGCTTTTTGTAATCAGACCAGCTAGACTTGTTTGTTCAAACCAGAAATCACTTGTTAACCACTGTAACAAACTCAGATTTGTTTTGTAACACAAAATGGAGTTTGTTCTCAACAGCAAGTTTTATTTGTACATTGCCAGCTTGTCCTGGCTTCTTCCTTGTTACCTCACTCATGTTCTGGTTTGTTATTTGTTAGCTTTACTGCTAAGTTCACTTCTGTATTGCTCAAAGTTAAGAAAATTGCCCAGCTACTGCTAATTGTGCTGTCTTCCCTTCCTGACAATTGTAATTAACTGTGTGCTTTCAGTACAAACCCGTGTTTGTGTTTTCTTACAGCTATGGACGTCGGAAAACCAGGGAGATGAAGGGGATGCTGGGGAGGGAGAGAACTAATGGCTGTCACGCTTCACTATATGTTCAATGTCACCCTGTATCCTACACATAATCCCTTTGTGCGACAAGCAAAAAGAATAGTACATCGACTTTCACAACCTCAACGTAGCAAAAACTGTCTGTGGGGTAAAACCGGTTGGTTGGTGTTCTGTGTACCTAGAGCGGAGGTCGGTTATTCCAATGGCATTCCGAACTTTCCTATTATGAACATTTACAGTTACAATTACCGTGTTTATATTTTTAACTGAACACTGTGATAATGGGTTTTGTGATTGCAATTGACTTTACAAAACTCTTATTGGTAGAAAAATAGACATCAATTATGTAACTCTGGCGAGCTTAATTTGGCACCAAAATAGTCGAAGTACAATTCTGTTGTAAAGTTGTACAGAAAGTTATAGAGATTCTATTGTGACACTGGGGCATGGAAGGAAAACAATCCAACGTATGGCATTCCAGTTAGGGACACTGCTATGAGGTAGTTGAACAGGCACACTCTGTAGACATTTGTAACCGAGTCTGAGGCACCGCTTTCAGTCAAAAGCTCACTTTGTCAATCCTGTCTTTCTGGGGATGGGGTTTGTTTTGGGGAGGAGGGTAATGGGGGAGTTAGCAACTTGATTTCCAAACTCTTTACACTGGCAGATAACTGGGATTTGACTTCTAAAAGTGCTTTCATGCTCATATGACATGCATGACTAAGCCCCTTCCCACAGCAATAACTTACCTAGTTACACCTTAGATATTTTTCAGTAGTGAGAATTCTTGGTTCGCTGCCATGGACTTGCAATAGGAAAAGATTCAATTTTTTGAATGGCCTTATTAGTTTGGATGATACCATGAAGTGATCTGCCACTTTTGCATTACTTTACTCTTAGATAAATCAAAATCTCCATGGTATTCCCATTTTGAATTTATCCTGAAAACTTCTTAAGTAATCCACTGAGCCATCTCTAAGTTCACTTTATAGAAATTTTTCTCCCATTGGACCCTGTTCATCCTTGACCCTCTCACCTGTTTAAACTCCATTAAAGAATTTTAGACTCCCACATACACGTCATCCTTTCTTTGGTTCTGGGTGATGTCAGGATGGTGGGTGAGGCCTGAGCCTCCCTGAGGACAGGTTTCTTCCTTGGGTGTTTGAGAGCTGCCAGTGCTGTTGCAGCCTTCAGCTCTTGTCTGCCATTCTGTGGTAGTACCAGGATCTGGCTCAAATATTCAGGATTACCCATCTCATACTGGAATGCAGACCTACACATCTGTAACGCTTGTAACTTGTAATATTTGAGCTCCAAACATCCTCACCTAGTCATGTTCCGAACATGTCCCATTAAACAAAACCTAGTAAGAGTTGCGTGAATAATGCAGTGGAAAAGATTAGGAATAGTCACCTGTCAGTCCCGCGGTATCATCCCCTGCCTTCACATTCCACTTAGGTATAGGATCCATCTGTTTGTCCATCTGTCTGCTGAGGAGAATTTCATGCACTGATTTTAAAACTCCCCTCTACTAGCTGAACAAATTGTGCAGTTAATACTTGGCGCTTGATAAACGCAGTAGTGAATGTGGAACCGAGCCTGTCTGTATATCTGGTAGCTCTTTTCGCTTTGTTTTTACTGACCAGTATTCTGCCTAAAGTTTGCTTCTGTGACGGTTATATTGCCTAGCACACACGTGGTTGTGAGAATAGTATAGCAAAAAGAAATACCTGGTTATTGATGTACTAGATTTGTGTATGTCTTTTAAACAGTTCTAGTTTCACCTTACACGAAATAATCAGGAAAGTGTAAAAGAATTCAAAAGTGGATAATAAAAAAAATTTTATCAGTTGGTCATGTCTGTTGTCTTTGCTGTGGTAGTGGCAAAACCTGTGGTAGTAAAATCACCACTTGTGTTAAATTCTCAGTTTGTGAATTATGTGAGTTGATTCATGGTTTCCAAATACTAAATTACTCATTCCCCACACACTCTCAGAAAACACAGGTTGTCTTCTTTTTTTGTTGAGGTCATACTTGTAATATATTGTCATTGCAGGGCTTAAATGCAACTGTAAATAACTATTTAAACTTGCCATGAGTCATTGCATACTATATGGTTAAACGTACCGTAAAAGGAGAAAAGTCTTGGTTACATTTAGAGGGTTTTTTCCCAAGGAATCTTTTAAATGCCCACTGTAATGCAGGGCTGGCCTCACCTCTGCACGCCCAGCTCTGCTTGTCTCAGCCCGTGGTGTGCAAAAACAGCACTAAGAGAGGAAAGTGGAGGAGTATTCATAGACATAAGAGCAGTTGAAGGGATAATGGCAGTAACCAGGAAGCCTAAAAGCACCAAGGAGGCTGGTCCTTCCTGCTCCCAGAGCCTCCTGCTGCTGCAGTGGGACAACACAAAAGTGTGCACGGTGGAAAATGTCACCCGGCTGATTTTGACCACTCACTACAGAGGGCATTAGGCCAAAATCTAACCAGCTGCTGATGGAGCACTGCTCAGCCCTGTGCCATGGATTTAAATGGTGGTCCCCCTGTATCTATAATTATTGCTTGTCATTTTCTTCAGCCTTTATGGACAAACCTTCTCTTAAATGATTTTATAGTGTACACTAATTTCCAGTCTGACTCATACTGATGTGATTGTCAGCTCTGAGAAGAAAAACTGTTCTGCTGGCTGCTCCTGTTCCTAGACCACTTCTGCCTCAGTCCTTCTGTGTAACAGCTCCCATCCTTACTGTCTTGGGGAAATTGAGCTGCAGAGGGTGGTCTGCAGCAGTGAGTTGAGGGAATATCTCAATTTTTCAATTAATTCTGTTTTTTTGAGAAAGGACCCTCCAGCTGGCACAGCCACAGTGAGAGTTAAGGTGCACTCTTCGTGGTTAAGTCACCTAATTGGTGCCGCTGTGGCTTATTCCTAGCACTGATGCTTGTCTAACCCTTGGGTGAGGCAGCTTAGTGTGGGAAACCACCAGAACGGTTTTGCCAAAGTAAAGGTTCCCCTGATTGCCCTGCAGCTGACCCTTGGGAGGGGATGGGATGGGGTGCAGCTGGGTGCTGGGCAAGCTGCTAGTGGAATTGCACTGCCCGGGGCTAGAGGCTTCTTTGTGCTTTCATGCAGCGTTTCAGCGGCACAATTACATCCAGCTCAGCTGGGGTGCAATCTCTGTGGATGAAAAGTGACTTTACAGCAGTCGTGAGCCACACAGACAAAAGGTGATGGCAGAGGCCAGGATCCCATAGCCCGTGGGTCTCTGTTGGGTGCTGAGGGAGCTTGCTTTGGAGTCGGGAGTGTGACACTGCCCGGGTCTGATGGGTTTGTACCGAGCTGTGTAAGGCTCCCTCCTGCCCGTACTGCTTAACCTCAGGCAATTACAGACCAGAACGTGCATGTGACTTCCAAAACACTTCGAGGGTGGGACACACGCTGTTAAGGGCTGTCAGTGTTCCAGGGCGGCACGCAGCGCAATCCCAGTGCCTTTGGTTTGGGAAGACGCAGAAGTGTTGGAGATGCCCCAGCTGCGATCTGCGAAAACGAGGGGATGCAGCCCCCGAACGCTGCAGCTCCGCGGAGCTGGGGCCGGGCGGGGTCCCGCGGAGGTGTCCGCACCGCACCGCACCTGGCGGGGGGCGGAGGGTCCCGTCCCGCCCCCGGGGCCGCCGCGGGAAGAGGCGGGCGGCTCCCGCAGCAGCGGCAGCTGCTGGAGCGGTCCCGCAGCCGAGCGCTGGGCGTGAGTGCGGGCCCGGGACCCACTGCCTGGCTCCGGCTCGGTGGGGCGGCTTCTCCGGGGCGGGGGTGACCGGGGAAGTGCGAGCAGTGCTCTGCTCCGTCGCCCCGTCGTATTCCCGGCGGTGTGAGCTTCCCCTTGGCCCCCGCCGGGCACGGGGGTTGTGCCGCCACTGCCCGGCCACTCCGGCCGCCTCCTCTCTGTCTGAGCCCCCTTCCCTCCCTGCCTCACTGGCTGCGGGGGACTCTGGGTTTGCTCTGTTACCCTGCGCTCGTTTGGGGGGCACACTGCGAGGCGCATCTGGGCTGTGCGAGTAGCGGGGCTGTGTCATAGAGCCCGTGCTGGTGACCACCCTTTGCTCCATGCACTTCTCTCGTGTGTGTGTGTGTGTGTGTGTGTGTGTGTGTGTTTATTTTGGGTATCTGTATGTATCTAAACAAGTGTCTCAGGTCTTTTGAGTTTTCAGGTAAGATCCCTGAAGTTTAGAAGCTTTTAGGGCAGGAGCTGCAATTCTGTGTTCCCAGGCAGTACCTTGGGGGTCTCAAGCAGCAACTCTCCACACGTAACTTTATACCCAACTGAAACCAGGCAGAGACCGAGCATCAGTTTTCTTGCTCCAGGGACTTCAGCTGAGAAACTGGGAAGGGCTGGTTAAAGGGCTGTGTTTGCCTTGGTGGTGATGGAGTCCACTGCAGGGAGTTGTGTCAGCTGCAGGTCTGCTTCCTGCCTATGGAAGCAAATCCACATTCCTTGGCTCTGCTCTGGCTGGAGAGAGCCGTTAAGGAGTTAAAATGGAACTCTCTGGTGGAGAAGGGCTACTTACCTTTTGAGGAATTAAACTCCATTTTATTTTTGGGGGGGTTTGAGTATTGAGAGAAGCAAGTCTGTGTGTGTAGTGTGTCCCTCTGGCTACTCCTGGGGTGTGCAAGGGCTGTTATATGCGTATCACCCCAGCTTGGCTTTTGCACCAGCATTGAAATATCCTGAAAAATTTGGGGATTGCGGAGTCCTTTGGCATTCCTGTTCCTGCTGCTGCTGGTGGGAAGGGAAGGCTGTGGCCTGCACTTGGTCTGTGGTTGCTGTAGGTAATCTGAAACCTGCACCCTGCAGCATTGGGTCTGTCTCTCTCTGCAGCTGAGCTCCGTGGGTGACCATGAATGCCAGTGGCCCTGGCTATCCTTTAGCCTCTCTCTATGTGGGAGACCTGCACCCAGATGTGACTGAAGCCATGCTCTATGAGAAGTTCTCACCTGCTGGGCCCATCATGTCCATCCGAGTCTGTCGGGACATTGCCACTCGCCGATCGCTGGGCTACGCCTACATAAACTTCCAGCAGCCCATGGATGGTATGCTCCCCCAAACACAGCTCTGAGGAGCTGCCTCACAATGGGGGCTTGGGGTTTGCAAGAGGTGGAAGAGTGAGCAGTGGAAGAAGAAGAACCAGTTGTCTAAACGGAGGTGTCAGCTGTTGGGGCTTGGGCAATACTCCACTGTTTGAGTTTTAGTTGCAAATGATGAGATAAATGGGACCCATTCCACACCCATCCCTTCTAAGGGATAGGGAAAAGATGTGACTGCTGGGCTTTGGGCTTATGGGAGTGGAAGGTGATTTTCAAGAGTTACCCCCCTACATGAGCTGGTGGAGATGCCTTTTCCTGGGGCTGCCCACTGGCTCACAGTGTTAGGCCCTTTCCTTACAGTCACTGCCATCATACCAAGCTGTAACTGAAAGGTGTTCCATGCTGAAATGAGGCAGTAATGATGGGAAGGTGTTTGGTTAGTTGCCCTGGAGACCACAATCCTTACTGGGTAAATTAGGTGGGCATCTCCCAAAAGAGAGCTTGCAGTGAAATGGATGATCCTATAGGAGTCAGGCATGCTTTGAAGTGGGAGAAAAACAAACATGAAGAAGTGGTGTGGCTGAACAGGTGGCTGCCCTGGAAGGTTGAGCTGCCCATCTCATTTAGGTTAACAAGCCTCTGTCCACCAGAATGCCTGATTCCTGTGCTCATCTCAGCTGCTGCATGATGTAGAGGACATCTGTCTCTGTTACCCTTCTCTCCCCACCCCATTCTTTGCCAGCTGAGCGAGCCCTGGACACCATGAACTTTGAGGTGATCAAAGGCCGACCTGTCCGCATCATGTGGTCGCAGCGGGACCCTGGGCTCAGGAAGTCGGGCATTGGAAATGTCTTTATCAAGAACCTGGATGACTCCATTGATAATAAAGCCCTGTATGACACATTCTCTACCTTTGGAAACATCCTGTCATGCAAGGTACGCATGCCCAGGGGTCCAGCAGGAGAGGGCTAGCTGCAGAGCTGCCCCTGCTCTCAGAAGCATGCTCCAGCCAACTGGAATCCATTTTCTCATTTCAATTCCCCCAACATCTCCTCTAAATTCCCAATTTGAATCCAAAAGGCCTTACCATACTTCCTCTCAGAATGGGGGCTTTTCCTGCAACCCACCTTCTTCCCAGTCCCTGCACAGAGATGTTGTGTGTCATCCTGTCCAAGTGCATCAATGGTATGGGGGTTTGGGTTGCAACCACCCTGACACAGCTGCACTACATTGGGAGCAGAACGTCAGGGAGGGAAAACCCTCTGGAAAATGAGAATGGCTTTTCCTGTGATTTTCTCCTGTGCAAACATGGAGAGAAACAGTGTCTGCCTCTTGATGTTTTGGAGAGATTTGTTCACACTTCCCAACTTGCTCTGTATTTGTAGGTGGTTTGTGATGAGAATGGATCCCGTGGCTATGGCTTTGTCCACTTTGAGACTCATGAGGCAGCAACTCGGGCCATTGAGACCATGAATGGGATGTTGCTCAATGACCGGAAGGTGTAAGTGCTAGGGAGAAGAGTCTCCCCTGGGCTTTGCACTTAGCTTTGCTTTTCCCTTTTCTTGGTGCACCCTTGGGAGCAAGTGCCTGCCCTGCTTGTGCTGTCCCATCCTGCTGCTCTCTGTGTTCTCCCCTTTTCCCGTCCCTACTGGGCACAGCAGCTCCACTGCTGTCTGAAAGTGAGTCACTCGTGGTAAATGCTGGTGGAAGTGTCATAGTGTTTTGGAGCTTTTCCTGATGATGGGGAAGGAGTCCAACCCCAGGCTGGGTTTTATTGCTGAGGCAGTGTAACAAGTGCCCACAAAGCAGGGCTGGTCCTTGATCTTAGCTGCTGGCATCAGATAATCTGGTCAGGAAGAGGTTTTGTTGTTGTTCAGCTCTCTGCTTGAATTGCATGACCTCATTCTTTACTTCCCACACAGGCAAACGGATGCCCAGAGGGCTTGGGAATAACTTGGAGGAAGTGAGCTGGCACTTGTTGTCATCTTTTGGGATGGTGGCATCTTTGAGGTCTTTTCATGTCTCCTGGGATGATGCCCCTACTTTTGGTAGTGCCAAGGGAGGGTTGGGTAGGGTAACACCAGAGCGAGACATGCTAAACTTGCTGCATGTGAAACACATGGTGGGTTTGTGAGTGAGCAAAGCCTGGCCTGAGGTGATGTGATCTCTCTTGGCCTGTACTGAAAGAGATGTGCTTGTGTCCATCTGCAGAGACTGTAGAGGTTTTCAGGTCCTTTCCTTCCCTCCTGCAGGTTTGTTGGCCACTTCAAATCCCGCAAAGAGCGAGAGGCAGAGATTGGGGAGAAGGCAGTGGAGTTCACCAATGTCTACATCAAAAATTTTGGGGAAGACATGGATGATGATAGACTGAGGAACATATTCTCCAAGTTTGGTGAGTACAGTTACTGAGGCAAAGTATCCTTATCTGATAAACTGGAGTTGGGGCAACTGGAAAGGAAGTTGGGGAGAGTGCTTGGTTGAAATACCAAGCCCCTTCTCTCAGAGGGTTCTGACTTGTTTAAATATTCCTCCATCAAAGGACCACAGCAGCTTCAATTGTCAGGATGCTACATGTGCTTCCCTGCTGTGATGGAGGATAACTTGTACCAGGTGCTCTCTTGAAAAAAGTAGCTTATTTCCTTTTTTGGGTATCAAAAGTCAATACTTATTTTTGTTTTATTAGGCTCTTTTTAATTTTCTTGAAGCCAGTGTACTGTTTGTTTATAGCCTGGGAATAAGAGATGTTGAATCTTAATTGAAAAGGCTTTTTTATTTTAGTTCGTTACTGGAGGTTGCCTCTTGTGAGCCAACCCCATGGACCGTACTGTCCATTCTTGGTTAGTGTCATCCCAGGTAATTTGTGGATATCATTCATATGAATCCAATATATCTGTTCATGTATAAAACACTTCAGTGCACTGGCTGTAGAGACTGAAAAGCCAAGGGGGTTGAGAGCAGTGCCCAGAATGGGAGGGATTCCCCTCACCAACACTCACAGCATCCTGTCCTTGCCTCATGGTTATTCTGCTGCCTATCCTTCTGAGCTTTTCCATGGTGCCATGGCCCTCCAATCTCCTTGCTGGGCTGGCATCTCATGGTGGCTCCTGAGCACAGTGCCGTGTGCCAGCAGCACCCCCTTGGTAGACACCCTTCAGACCATACTTTGCTTCCCCATTGCAGGAAAGACATTGAGTGTCAAGGTCATGATGGACAACACTGGCCGCTCAAAGGGCTTTGGATTTGTCAACTTTGAGACACATGAAGAAGCCCAGAAGGCAAGAGGCTCCTCACTGCCCGTCTTGTTGCCCACTGATGTTCCCACCTCTTCTCAGGGAGAACCTCACTGGCTTTTTGCTTGTCTGGGTGCTGGGACTGGGTATTGGATGTGCCAAACCTTGCAAGGGGGAGCAGGTCTCTGCTCATGGAGGGACTGCACTGGGGTGTGGGTAAAGAGTAGAGCTGTGGCCCTTTGCTTCCTGCTGAGCCCAGAGCCCTTCCCTCTGCTGGCAGGCGGTGGCTGACATGAACGGGAAGGAGATCAACGGGCGGATGGTGTACGTGGGCCGAGCACAGAAGCGGCTGGAGCGCCAGAGCAAGCTCAAGAGGAAGTTTGAGCAGATCAAGCAGGAGCGAGTGAGCAGGTACAAGGTAAGGGGAGAACAGGATGCTCCATCCTCCAGGTCTGCACCAGGAACATGCCCTGGGCATGCAGGGCCATCCTTGACTTGTGGAGGGCAGAGGGCTGTCTAGAACAGATGAGCATGCTGGGTCTCTTCTGCAGTTAAAGACTTGCCCAGGGGTTCAGTCACTGCCTGGGAATGTCCTGGGAGGTAATATCGGGAAAGAGGAGAGAGATCTAAACCCATGTGATGTAGGTGGAGGAACAAATGGGTCTGCTCCTTTGCAGAAATGAAAATATTATTCTGGGAATGAGGCAGGTTCCTGAGGTCCTGGAGCAGCTTCACTGGGATGGTCTGGGTGCCCTCTTCACTTGGGGTGTCTGCACTATGAGAGGAGCACATGCACAGTCCTGGCCCCTCTCCATGTCCCTGGTCCTGCAGTGATATCTCTGTGGTACTTTCCACCCTCTGGCTGAGCTGCTGGTGAAACACACATCCAGCTTGACAAGCTGCTGTAGATTTTGTGATCCCAAGCTGCTTTTTTCACCTGTTTGCAGGGGGTCAATCTGTATGTGAAGAACTTGGATGATGGGATAGATGATGAGAAGCTGAGGAAGGAGTTCTCCCCCTACGGCACCATCACCAGTGCCAAGGTGAGGGACTGAGGTTGCTACTGTGGCTCCTGGCGTCAGTTGGCCAGCGTGCTCAGGCCTTGGAAATGTATTGGGGTTATCATCCAATTGAATTACATTTCCCTGTGTTTTGTGGGTACTGCAGCGATCTGTGGACTTAGCTGTCTTGTTCTAATCCAATTTTAGGTGATGACAGAGGGTGGCCACAGCAAAGGGTTTGGATTTGTATGTTTTTCCTCCCCAGAAGAGGCTACCAAGGCCGTGACAGAAATGAATGGACGAATTGTCAGCACTAAGCCTCTCTATGTAGCACTCGCTCAAAGGAAAGAGGAGCGGAAAGCAATCCTCACCAACCAGTACATGCAGAGATTATCCACCATGAGGGCCCTGCCTGGCCCTCTCCTGGGCTCCTTCCAGACCCCTGCAGGGTACTTCCTTCCCCCCATCCCCCAGGTGAGTCCTGCTCCCCAGTGGCAGCCTTGCACAGGAGCCCCAATTTGTCCTGAAGCAGGGAGGCAGTCCAGGCTAAGAAGCAGACCCTGTGCAACCCTGGGCACAGGATATTGTGGGAGTGGTGAGATTGGTGCTGGGCTTCCATGTGTCATGGTGGAAGGTGTGTGTTCCAGGCAACTGGCTGAGGATTTAGTAGCTACTGCTGCTCCTCAGGGAACCAAGGGGAAGTTTGGTGGGAGGGTGTGAGCATGGAATACAAGTCTGCTGATGAAACCAGAGGAGGAAGAAGGGTTGCAGAGGTGCAAAAGCTCTTGGAGGGAAGAGTGAAGCTGCTGGAGAGCATGCTGGCAGCAGGGCTGGAGGTTGGTCTTTAAGTGTTCTGGCATGCTGCAGAGCGTGGTTTTGGCTTGTCTGTGTGCAGCAGCCACCAAGAGGCTCTGGGTTAGTTCTGGCTCAGCTCCCAAGTCACCTTGGATAATGTGTTCTCCTTTCCCAGCCACATGCCAGAGCTGCCTTCTATGGCCCCAGCACTGTTGTCCCAGTCCGTCCTTCCACTCGCTGGAGTGTGCAGCCCTCCCGGCCTCCCTGTAAGTCAGCCTGTGTCTCCCTGGGGGCTTTCAGCATGAGCTGGGCTTGATCAGGGGCTGAAGGTCTCTAAAAGCAGCACAAAGTCTGTAGCCATGAGGAGTTGTCTTGGAGAAATGTGCAGGGATTGTGGTGATGGGCACTGGGTGAAGAGATGACACCAGAGGTGAGTACTTCCTGGGCTTTCCCCAGACACAATTGCTCTCCCCAAGGTCTCCTTCCATGCCTGTTCTACAAGGAAGTTTCTTTATATATATTTTTAAAAAGTTTATCATGTATATGTTCTATCTCTTCAGCAGCATATCCTGAAGCATACGCTGCCGTGCCGCCCCGGCGCCTGCTGTCCAACATCAGCACCACAAGACAGGCTGCCACCCAGGTGCCCCGTGTGCCCCCCCAGGCCCAGAGAGTGGGTGAGTGGGGGAAGGACACAGCTGGGACATCACAGTGGTGGCAAAGGTGCTCGCTGTGAGCTCAGTATCCTGTGAGGATGGATCAGTTTGTGGGATTGCTCATGGAGGGGTCTGACAGTGCCCCTGGGTATGATGGGACCAGAGCAGTGTCTGTAGTGAATAAGCATGTAACTTTTGGGGAAGGTTGTGGCCTTTCAGGTAAGGGGACAGGTCTCTGATATGCACATTAGTCTTGTTGGCTGCTGCTCCTTGAATATGTTCATTAAAGCAGATGGTGATGCAGCCATGGCACCTGGGCTTAGTGCTTGGGCTGAGGTGGAAGGTGGGAAAGGACCGCTGGGGTAGAGACAGAGGATCTTATATGGTCTGTAATGACATAGCTGCCTTTGTAAACTCTCCTTCCTTCTGCTCAACATCAGACCACCTCAGCCCCATGAGCAGGATGGAAGTGCCCTGTCTGTCCTGGAGAAGCTGCCTTTCACCTGGGGCCTGCTTTGAGCCCACAGGAGATTTTTCAGGCCCTTTGGAGGAGCACACTGCTCTTGTGGCCTCAGCCTCCTTGGCACAGGCATGTGTTTAAGGGCTCTGCCTTGCAAATGCTCTTGTCTCCCTTGCAGCCAACATCGGGACACAGACTGTCAGCACTCGGGGCCACTCCTCATCCTCCCTGCCACGGGGTGCCCTGCACTACAAGTACTCCTCAGCTGTCAGGAACATGCAGCCCATGGGGCACCTGCCACCTGTGGTGCCGCCACAGGTGAGAGCTCTGTAGCCTCCACAGTGTGACAGTTCGGGTCCTGCTCTGAGATAACACAGCTGCTGATCCCAGGCAGCCCTGGGGCTCTGTGAATGATGCTATGGAAACCTTTCCTGGCAGCTGCTGGAGGGACTGGGGATATGGATTCTGTAGCCACACAGCTCTGATGCCTGGCTCCAGCTTTTCTGGAAGCTGGTGTTTGGATACAAACAGACACTGCTGGAGTCTCTGTCAGCATCATGGAAGGGTGAAATGTTCTATGGCATTCAGGATCCAGCAAGGTTCCTGAGAGCAGGTAACACACACCATTCCAACCTTTGATTGCTGCTCTTCCCCGTTTTTTCTGCAGGTTGTAGAACCTGCTGTGCATGTCCAGGGGCAGGAGCCACTGACAGCATCCATGCTTGCAGCAGCCCCTCCTCAGGAGCAGAAGCAAATGATAGGTGCGTGCCCTGGCAGTTTTGCTGGAGTAGGTCCTGCTGTGGGGTTGTCGGGACACGTGTGCTTGCCTGCACCAGGGAAAACTTAACTTCGGGGAGAAGTTGTGAGGCCTGGTGGGATTGCTCTGAGATTTTTGCTTTAAAAAGATAACAATAAATTCTGTCTGTGGTGGAACTGGATGGAAGCAACAAAACCATTCCCTGTTTGTATGAGCTGCCTGGCAGTGAGACTGCATCTGGCAAAGCCTGGCAGAGAGGCAGAGCTCCATCCATCCTCCTGGGCTGCCAGGCCATGATAAGGTGTTAGTAATTCCCCTGAACTTTGAGCCAACCTGCATCACTGCTCTTGGGCACTGATTAACAGCTTGGTGTCCATAGGGATTAATGTCAACTCTGACACATAGTCCTTGGTCTTCAGGTGTCCCATGTTGGAGTGGGCAGTGCTCTGGCATGGGAGGGCAGTTCTTGTTCTGCTGCAGGGAGGTGCCCTGCTCCATCTGCCCCATGGAGTTGGGCTGGCCAAAGCACAGCAGGTCACAGACTGGCTCTCTCCTCCCCAGGGGCAAACTGCTCTTGCAGAAGTTGGCACCTTCACCTGCACACTGGTGGGCAGGTGTGAGCAGTATTGCTGTTCCACAGCCCTGCTCCCACTCCAGGTGCCTGCTGCTGACTTCACTCAGCAGCTTCCTGTTGCTGTGACCCACCGGGTTAGGTTTTCTTGAGAGCAGTGATTTTTCCACCACCATCACCACCCTTGTATCCCTTCTCAGTTGAGAAGGCAGGAGGGCTTGCACTAAGTTTGAAAACTTAGGAGATACTGATGTCCTTCATGGTATTTGGAGCAGGTGAGCGACTCTACCCTCTGATCCATGCGATGCATCCCTCACTGGCTGGAAAAATCACTGGGATGCTGCTGGAGATAGACAACTCTGAGCTGTTGCTGCTCCTGGAGTCCCCTGACTCCTTGCACTCCAAGGTAGGAGGCACTCAGTGCCCAAACAGATCCTTTTCCCAGGGGTTAACTAACTGCAGCTACAAGGAAAGGTGACCACAGCCCAAGAGATGGGCCCAGGACACTGACTGCCTTGGGAAGACCAAGTAGGTGCTGTTTGTATTTTCAAGTGGAAAAGGAGCCCCAGTTTGATGTCACTACACCCAGTACACAAATGCCTGCCTGCCTTCAGCAGACAGAGAAACTTGGAGCAGCACCCTGAAAGCACAGGCCAAGCTCTGAGGGTGGTTTGGAGACGGCTGGAAAGGGAGATGGGAAAAGCAGGGTGGGTGTCATTCCCTGGAAGAAGACAGAGACATGCTCTTTTCTAAGAATAGAAAGCAGATAAATGCTGCTTCTCTGCAGTAAAACAGTTGCAGTGAATTGTTTGCATCTTCTTTTTGCTCCTTGGAGACAGGATCCACTTTTACCCTTTCACTGATGTTTTAGGAGGAGTCTGGGCTCTGCTGGGTGGTGTCAGGCAGCTTTACCTGCAAAGAAGTCTGACTTCTCTCTGTCAAGTTCTGACTTGATAGAAAAGGAGAGATGCCCCAGAATTTCCCTTGGGGAAAGACAGAAAGTCTCTGGGCTGATCAGTCTCCTGTAAAACAGCAGACTTGGATTTTATAATTATTATTTAAGTTCTTAATCTGCTGGAAGTGGGTCTATGCAGAGACCAAGTTGGGACCTGGAGAACTGAATTCCTGGTGCAGTGTACTCTTCTGTTGGAGCAACTCAGCTTTCTCTTCCTTGTATTCTCTGTTGTAAGATCGAGGAAGCAGTCACTGTTCTCCAAGCACACCAGGCCACCGACACCTCCCACAGGGGCAGCACCATGACATTCCTGCAGTGACTCTGGGTAGGTGCTGGGAGCTCTGCATGCTGTGCTCAGGGTCTCTGGTTTCTGATTCTGAAACAGGGGATTGGGGTTTTTGTCCACATCAAGTAAGGTTTGATGAGCAACTTAAGTATCTTTGACTGTAATAATCCATTTCTTAAATTGCATCCTCCATTTTTTAGACTTAGTTCTACTGCAGAGATCTGTGTGGGTTTCTTCTGTTTGATGAGGCAATGACTGTGCAACCAGAAAAGAAGATAGGAAAGGACCTTACTTTTCTATGGGTCTAGTGGGGACCAGCACAGTCTTTCCTGGGACTTTCCCCCCACCCTGAATCTTGGCAGTAGGAACCCTGTAAATATGATTTGTGGGCTTTTTCAGGAGAGCTGGCCCCATTTCTGCAGCTGGGACAGACACATTAACAAGCAATTGAGACTTTTATGTACACCTTTGAAGATAATATTTTCTTGACTTGTGATATAAAAGAAATTGTGTATAATCCAAGTTCATGTGAATTTCGTCTTGTCTAGTTGAAATTCTTCCTTTAGCATTTGAAAATTTCATATGGGGTTCTCTGTTTCTTCTAGGCTCCCGGACTGAGAGCAAGCCCTGAGAATGTTGCCTTTGAAGAACAGGAGCAGCAACCCCCCCATGCTGTACAGAGACCTTGGCTTGTCTTCAATGCCCCATCCTATTGTTTGTGTGTGTTGTAACCCTTGTAGAATTGCTTCCTCCTGCACCTGTAAAAATCCCCACATTAAATCTCTTCTCACCACTGAAAGCACCTTGTGAAATGTAGTGTGGAACCCAGCCTGGGTTAGTTGCCCAGGAAATAAGCACTGGTGAATCATCAGTTTAGTGAATTTATTGGGTTCTGTAGTTTTATTTGTTCATGTAGTTGGCACTAATAAAGAACTGATGCTTCCAACCTCAAAGCATGGGTTAGTTCCCTTGAAAGAAAGACAGACAGTGCTTTGTTTCAGGCAGGTGGAGGGATGGACTTGGGCTGCCTCATCAGAGTTTGAAGTTTGTGATGATGGTGAGGTGGCAGTCCTGGGAGCTGACAGAAGGGGACATACAGGGTTACATTAACAAATGGCTCCTCTGATCCCTTTTCATTATCTAGGAGGATGGATTTAAGCAAACTTCATACAATCTACCTGGATTTTATCCTTTCTATCTAGTTGCTAACTTCCTTTTAAAAGGCATCATCTTCCTGTGGTTCTCCTTTTGTAATGGACCTTGTACTCCTGCAGTACTGGTCACATAGTGTGTGTGCGTGTGCCTGTGGTGCACAAGATCCAGCTTTTGAGGTATTGTGGAGTAGCTGTGAATCAAAATCTGCATCTTTAGTATGTGTTCCTGGCTAGTGGTTTCAAGAAGTCACTGAAGGGCTTGAGGTGCACTGCGTCCCACTGGGATGCTCCCTGCTCACAGGAACAGCTGGAACCTGTTGTTGCTGTGTCCTGCTCTCTGTCTTGCTGTCATCATCCTGGCCTTAATCCTCTGCTCTTCCTAGTTAGGAAAGGAATTTCAGTCCCTAGAAGCTCCTTGGTACTTGAGGCTGGCGATGTACTGACCTCATTTGACTGCTTCCTTGAGCTGGCAGGAGCAAACACCTCTGCCAGCACCACCCACCTTCTTTCTGTGTAACTTGTGTATTGGTGTTGGTGTCTCAATCTTCCTTCTGTGCTGTATCATACTCTCACTTCAGCTCCCTGCTGAGTCACCCCTCCTACCTCTTGTTTTCCTTCCAGCATTTTAATAGAATCATTTACACAACTGCTCCTGCCACAGTGTCTACTCTGCTGGGAATCTTCCCTAGGGCTTTTCATCATTCATTTTTCTCACCTTTTGCCCATTTGCCAATCCTTTGACCCCCTTAAATATTTATCTTCCTCTTAGTGGATGCCTTACCCTGTGAACTGTGCACTGTTTAGGTATCTCCTCCTCAGTGAGATGCTTATAAAGGACTTTAATTAACTTGATATACAGGAGCTTTGTTTATTTCTCTCAAAATGTAACTGGCTGGAAGCTTTTCTTCTTTGCCTGTGGAGGAAATATGTTTATTTGCATGAATGTAATGCATGTGAGAAGCTGGAGTAGGACTGTACAGGTGAAATTCATTCTGCTGCAGCCCTTTTTTGGGTGTGCCTGTGACACCACCTATAATGACAGATGGCTGGGCGAGTCCTCTGTAAAGCCAGAGGGAATGCAGAGTGGGGACCAGGAACGAAGGAATACTGGAATAGCCTAAAAAGGACCTGAACAAGGACCAGGGTCTTGAAATTTTTTATCAGAAAAAAGCGAAGTTGGTGATTGGATCCCTGATGATACTGGGAAACTTCCAGAATAGCTTCCTGGCTGAACTCCTGGGGAAGTGTGAGGCTTTAGGGAATTAAGGCAAGAGCAATGCAAATGTGTGTCTGGAGTATCCAGCCTGGAATAGCTGCTGTGAAAGGGGCAGAGAGTGTTTCCTTGTAAGAAATCCTCTCCAGCTGCTCCTGTGGACAGCACCTGGGAAGTGTCCAAATGCGGCTGGAACAGGAGAGTCAGGAGCAGAAGTGACTCTGAGCTTGCAGTAGTGCTTTGTTGTTGTGCTTGACCTTTGCCTACCTGGTGGCATTCCTGGGGAAAGCCTTGGAGATGAGGCACAAACAGCACTGATATTGCTGAGGGGGAAAGAGGTGGTCAATGGTGCTGCTTAGGGAGTGCTGCAATGAGCTGCAGCTGAACAGTGCAGGTATCTGCCAGTCAGGTAACAGTAGGGCTTTTAGAAGGATAGCTCTTAACTAGGTGAAGCCAGTCCTGCTCCTGGATTCCATGACCTTCCTCTGCTTATCTGTGTACTGCTCTGTGCTTCCCCACCCTGAATTCCATCACAGCCTGGGCAAATGCTGGCTGTGGGATCAATGGAGCTGCCACACTTAGAAGTGGAAGTGGAGTGACTGGAGCAATTTGTGCCCCTCAGGGAGGAGTGGTTTCAAGCTCTGGCCTGTTATAGTTGATGGACTACAGCCCTGGGACCTACAGAAAGCTATTTAATGTCAGGCTAAGGTAAGAAGTCTTTGTCTTTATTGGCATTAGAGGGATTGTCTGCTCTCTAAATTCAATTCAGTACCTGCTTGAAACACTGCTGGGAGAAGCAAGGTGGGAAACAAAGATATTTGAACCCTGACTAGGGCTAGCTTCTGCATCCTGGCCTTTATTGTGAGGTGAATCATGTCTAGCATTGTCCAACTTCTGGACTTAGTAATTGAAGCAGTATGCGAGGCTGAACAATGGTTGGAAACCCTGATGCAGTGCTGTGCTCCCCTTGGCATGCCTTTCCCACCCCAGTGCCCCTGGAGCTCTAGGCTTTCTTGTTCTCTGAACCCTGACTTTAATATCCACTATGAGCTGAGGCCACTGTCTGAAAGAGGAAGGCACTGTACAGTGCTTGAAGTCTTCTGAAAAAAAGGGGGGACAGTATGAAGTGGTTAAACAAGTGTCAGTTCCCCTACACCATCCATCCCATAAAAAACACGGCTCTAAACTGAAAATAAACATGACTTTAATGGTTTTAACAGTTCTCAGAGTAACTCCAAAGATCATTTTACCTACCATTTTAAATCAGTGCCATCAATATCAGAGCAGAAGATCAAAAAGCATAAACATGCACTGAAGTATAAGCCAGACCTCAGCTGGGATGTCGCTGAATATTCTCCTCCCTGTAACACCCCACAGCAACTGCTCCAAAAGGCACAGAGGAGCTAAAGTGTTTTTTTAAAAAACAAGACAAAAAACCATTGCAAAATTCCCAAGCACCCAGAATCTGTAATAGTGCATAGTGTAACAAGGCAGGCTTAACTTGCTGCTGTTTTCTTAAATGTGCAGAATAATTAAAGAAAGCTGCTACTGTAAACATCTGCCCAGCCACACTAAGCAGCAGAACCCAGGTTGAGGCCTAGCAGGCAGCAAAGGGGTGAGGGAACAAGCTCAGCCCTGCGCAAGTAACTGTGCCCCTGTTACAAGAAGGGTATGTGGTGCTCTGGCAACTACAGCAGTTCTTGCAGCCACCTTATTTCAGTAATAGCAGCACAAATGCAGCAAAGCTGTCACCTGAATAAGGACAAAACCTCCCTCTGTTTGTAGCTCCTCAGAAAGAGAACAGCCACTTCATGTGCATCTTAGCCAGCATGGAAAGAGTCCCTGAGGCCAGTAGTTACAGGCAAGCTGGCTTCAACCAGGGAAGTTAACCTAACTGCCTTTGAGAGAGGGGCATTAAAACTATGTATGATCTTAGAGCCAGATTAATAGAAACTGATAGAGATTGTGTCTTAACATTTGTTGTGCTGGTACAGAACCTCTTAGATCTCAGCAGCAGTGGAAGATGGATTTCAATACCGATCCTGCATCAAGATTGGTCCCTGTAACAACATCAGAAGGGAAAAAGCTTTCTCCTGCAGTGAAAAATAAAGCTTTCCCTGTTGCTTGGTTACCCTAGGCTCTGTTCAGTTCTTGCAGCAATCTCAGTGCAGCTGTGTTCTTTGGTTCAGTTTTCAACAAGCTCTTGATATCAGAAATACTTGATTTGTAATCCTAGAAAGAGAGTATTTTTTAAGAGTTAGTGCACTAAAAATGCAGTTTAAGGCTGCAGAACTACCCCACAGCATCAGAGGGAAAGGCAACACAACTCAGTCTGTGACTCTCTCTGTAACTGCTCAAGCACTGGCATTGATGTAGGTGTTTTAAAACATGCTTAAACTAGGACTGACAAGATAATTTCATCACTAAAGTGGGTTCTGAGTCCAGTACTGCCTCCAAAATTTCTCATAAGACACAAAAAGACAAAGCTCAACACAACACATAGTTGCTTTCAGCATTTCTAGGACCAGGACCTGGTGTTAAAAACCTCATGAGATCCAAATATCGCTATGAAAGAAAATCCCCTCACAGCCCAGACAGGTCCAAGCTATCTGGTTGCAAATGTTGTCTAGCATAGAAACAAATTCTAAAGGGCATCTATGTCTCTGACTATGCACAAACAGGCACCTAGTCCTAGCCTAAAGCCCTTCAAAAACTCCTGACTTACCTTCAGTTCCTTAAATGCTTGAGCACGCCTGTAGAGTGCTTTAACATTCTTAGGATCTAACTTCAGAGCTTCTGTGCAATCCTGTGCTGCTTCCTTGTATTGCTTCAGGGTCAGGTAACAGAGAGCTCTGCAACAGATACCTGGTTAGAGACCTCTGGCTGAAAACATCATCTACTACTGCAACATACAGAGCAGGTCTCAGTGCAGCACAAAGTTGGGCTCCAAAACCAGCCTTGATCCTCATATATTATTGCATCTTACTTCTTGAACTCAAATTTACTTCAGTTAAATGGAAGAAAGAAAGGAAATGGCTTTTCTTTTTAAAGAAAAGGAGGTTGTTTAGAGTAACCTTCTCTGAAGCTAAAGAACCTGCACTTTGAGCATGGAGGTTCCTGCCTGTAGCAGTGCAGTATCTGCTCTGCTTGCTGCACTTGCCTTAAAGTACTTTGAGTCTATGTGGCACTTTGTGGTTCGTAGGGCAACAGGGAACACTCAAATACCCCAGAGTCCTGACAAACAAAGCATTAAAAGAAGTCCCTTAGCAGCCTGAAGCCGAGTGTCTCCATTCTCTGTAATGCCTAATCAAAGAATGTTATACTACAGGGGAGACTGCACTTGGGGTGAATGTATGTAGGTGGTTTTGTTTTATTCATTAGTTTGGGAGCAAATGTTAGACAGCTCTGTCAGAAGTACCACAGTGACTTATAAAGGGCTGAGAAGTACCTGTTGGTGTAAGTTGCACATTCCTGGTTAAGCTTTAAACTCTCACTGTACTTCTCAACTGCTTTTTTATGGTTTCCTTTCTTTACAAGTTCATTTCCTTCTTCCTTCAGAGTTCGAGCTCTCTCTATGCCAGCAGCAGTCTGGTCTGGAAACAGTGTGAAAGGATACAGAACACTATAAAATGAACAAAAACATCACAGCCTCCCAGAAAACAAATACCCCCAGACAAAGGCAAGACACAGAGACATCATAGGAACCAGAATCAACCAAAAAGGCTATAGCAGAACCCAGACTGGGTTTCTCCAGGCCTCAGCCCCAGCTGCAGACACACCAAGAAGGTGGGGCAGCTGTTTTGTTCACTACCCTTGTGAGCTACAGGGCTCTCTGCCCAGTCCAAGGGCACTCTCCCACCTGGTTTTCCCTGTGGTGTAGTTGCAGGAGGAGCATTTGCCCCAGGGGCTCTGGCAGAAGGAACGCTCCACCTTGTCTGGGCAGAAACAGGCACTGTGGGGATTGGCGGGAGCTTCTGACGCCAGTTCACACCATCCCTCTCCAGCAGGGCTTTAGTCATCCTGGAAGAGACATTCCGAGTCACCCTGGCTGTTGATTGGAGGGGCAACACCACACAGCAGCCAGAAGGGTCACTTTTTAACCTGGCTTGTGTATAAAGGACAGCATCTTTCAGCTAAACTTTTTTACATGCACCTCAACTAGGGTCCTTCTAAAGACAGGACATTCATAAGAGATCTGTATGTCAGTAGGGCTAAAAATACCACAGGACAAGGGCTGGGGCTGTCAGTGCACAGATGAGCAAGAAACTTGCATTTCACTCCTCTGTCTGGCAAGCTGTGAAGCAAAGCAGAGAGCACCAGGAGGAGAACAGGACTACAGCAGCCTGTAAATGCAGACAGCACAGAGAGGCCTAAAGAACAGGGCACTAGAGCTTGTAAATTATTATTTCCCTTAGACCAGACACTGTGCAAAGCAAAAACAGTCAGAGAAATCACTCCAGCATCCTGAAAGGAGCTATGGGCTCAGGCAGACAAAGGAAGCATGGGCAGGCCTTGCTTTGCTCGTGTGCCAGCGCTGCAGGGATGCAGCAAGGCTGGCACCGGCAGCACCCGAGCTGCCTCATCCCGGAGCCTGTCGGCGTCACCTGTTGACTCCATCGTGTGCCGCCTGCACCGAGCAGTCCACCTGCAGCGCCGTCTTGTAGTCCACGTAGGCCAGCGGGTACCTCTCCAAAGCTTCGTACGCCGCCGCCCGTCTCAGGAGGGGCTTAATCCCGAACGGGGCCAGCTCGAGGGCTCTGCGAAGGAGCGGACAGGGCGCACAGGGCGCCGTGAGCCAGCGCGGCCCCGGGGCAGCCCCGTCCGAGCGCGCGCGGCAACGCCCGCCCCTCCGGGTGACCCTCGAGGTGTCCCTCGGGGTGTCCCCCAGCCCCACCGCCGCTTACCTGGTGCAATCGGCCACGCAGAGGCTGCAGGCGCCGTCCTTGAGGTGGCAGGCGGCTCGGTTGGCCAGCAGCACGCTGCGCTCCTCGGCGGCGGCATCCCCTGCGCGGGACAGGCGGGATGCAGCCGGGATACAGCCGGGATGCGGCGCGGTCCGCCCACCCCACCCCACCCTCCCCGTCCCGGGACGCGCCGTACCTGATGCCTCCAGCTGCTGCAGCGCCCGCGTGTAGAGCGCGGCGGCGGGGCCGTACTGGCCGCGGCGGAACTCCTCGTTGCCGGCGCGGCGAAGCGCTCCGGGGGATGCGGCCATCGCGCCCAGGAAGCCGCGCTCCTCCCTGCGCCGCGCCGGGGCGGGCACTCCCGCGGCATCCGGCGGCGGGCGGAAGCGGCGGAGGGGAGCGGGGCCATGGAGCAGTGAGGGACACACCGCCCGGCTCGCCCACGGACCGACATGGAGACGGTGCAGCTGCGGAACCCGCGCCGGTAAGCGCGGGGTGCCCCTACGGGGCGCGGGGTGTCCCTGCCGGGCGCGGGATTCTCCGGAGCGGGACCGGGAGAGGAGGGAGCTCCGGCCCCGCAGCCTCCCGGCAGCGCCAGCCGGCCCCGGGGCCGCGGGTATCGGTCAGTCCGCACCGGGCAGGGCCGTGCCGGGACAGCCCCGAGCGCAGGCGGTGGGGAAATGGCTCGAAGGGAGCGCTCCAGGCGCGGCACTCGCAGCTCACCGAGGCTGCCCCGAGGCGCGCTGGCCTGTGCCGGTGCCGGTGTTGGTGTTGTGACAAAGCGCTCGTCGCTTATTTGTCCCTCTCGCCCCTCGGGTGAGTGTTGTGCGGTCTGCTGGCCCCGGTGCCCTGCGCTGGCACTGCCGGGACCATCGAGGGGTTCGCGGGGAGCTCCGCCTGTCTCAGCGCTGGGTCGGGCAGGGCTGAGCATCGGCGGCAGCGAGAATGAAGTGTCAGTGTCAGAGTCCTATCAGTGGTTTGCAGCTGGGGCGAAGCGAATCGGCAGCGAACAAAGGAAGCTGCTGGTCCTCGGTGAGATTGGCTTGGTTTGTTCGACAGACAGTGGTGTATCTTCTGCTATAAGCAAAAGCTTGGGGTTTATTCTGTAATTACTTATGCCAGTGTTTAACTGGCAGGTGACTCTGATTAGATCTCAGTAACAACAAAGGTGAGGTTGGGTTTGTGTTGCTGTTATATCCGTGTTGTATAAACATCCCGCAGAAAGGCAGCGTGTGTCTGACAGCGGCTATGGGTGGACCCAAAATAATTGGGCTCCTGGTCTGTAGCAGAAATGAGGTTGTTTGCTGCAAGCACAGTAGTTGTCTGGTTACTGCGTTTGTGTATGTGAAAAGCCCTTTTTTTTTTTTTCTTTTATACTAATAGAATTTAGGCCTCAACTTCAGCAAGAAGGGTCTTCCTCTTGCATTGCCACTTTTGGGGCTCCTTGGAAATGGTGGTTTTTGTGGTTGCTGATGCATGTAGTACTTTTTTTCCCCCTCTTCCCTCCTATTTTAACAAGAGCAAGTAACCTTCTGTTTAATGCTTATCTGTGCAGGGAAGCTAGTGACTACTTTCAGTATTTCACCACTTCCTGAGTCTGCTTCTATATAGTGTTTCCTTTGCTTCAGGAAGCCATTGTATGTGCTCCATGCGTGAGCTGCTCCTCCCGTGTGGCTTTTCTACATAAACATAATAGCTGGGGGTCAATGAGGGGTTTCTCGCTCTGTTTCTGAAGAAATTGGGAAAAAAGCTTATATATTTAGTATAAAAATTAATATTTCTGTGACTGGGGTCCTACTATTTAACAGCAGCAGTATGAGCTTTCAGGAGTAATTTGCAGTTGCAGGTGCACGTCTCACTTTAAACACTGTTCACTGTGAGACCAGTCAGCGCAAAAAACTCTGAGACGCCTAAATTTCTGTGTTTCAAAACCTTTTATGAGCTGGGTTGGGGAGTTTGGAGGGGGTTTTGTTGGATGTTTTATTGTTGTTTCAGGTTTTTTTTAGTTTATGTGGAAATTAAAGCTTGTTTGTGGGCAGTTGAATGCGGCATCACTGACAATGAAATACTTAGTTTTCAGAATGTAGTCCTTAGCTGTTTCAGAAGGTTTGGTTAACAGCTCTCCAGTGTGGACAGACTAAAAATATGATTGATCTTCTTGCTTTCTGTATGGAATATCCCTAAAAACTGTACTGGCAGAGAGGGGGGCCAAGTGAAGGATCACAGTACATGGCATGTTTGTTTTTTTCCTAGAAAGTATTTCAACTGACTCTTACTAGCAATACATTTAAGAGGGATGTCATTAAGATACTGCAAGAGTCAGATACAGTTATCTTTGTCTTTTTCCTGATAGAATTTTCCTAGTCTATGTCCAGGCCCACAAGATCTGAACTTATGATATTAAAAATGTGCAAGTGAGATCAGTATTGCCTCCTACCTCCCAACAAATGTATTCCATGCATACCCTGAGCATCAGGGAAGATGATGTTCCCTTTTGCATGGCCTTGGTATGTGTCCTTCCGTTCTAGGTGTTGAAGTCTAGCAGATAAGCTCAATAGCTGTTAGACTCTGCTGTACTGTGTTGGGATGTGACCACCAGCACACAGATCCTGGAATGCATTTCTGCCAAGCTGTAGGTTTCTGTGCCTGATCACGTTCTGTTCTTTGTAATTCCCATCCTTTTTTGCTGTTGGATGCTAATAATATTCACTCTCTTTGTCAGCTGAAATAAACTTACTCCGTAACCAATTTACTTCTTACCAAGGCTTTTGTACTTTAAGTCTTGCTGTTTATTCTTCTGTTTCAGCAAAGCCCAAACTTCCATAAAATTAGTAATTTCTCTCTTCTTACCCACACAGGCAGCTGAAGAAGTTAGATGAAGACAGTTTAACCAAACAACCTGAAGAAGTATTTGATGTGCTGGAGAAGCTTGGAGAAGGGTACGTGTTCTGTTCCAATGGGCCCAGTGTACGTTTCTCTAAGAACAGATCTGTGTAATGGGCATGTGTTGAGTGGTCTCTGGTGTTTCATTTTTGTCATGAGCCTATTTCTGCAAAGGTATGCACTAACATAGTGACAGTGTTTGGTTAGTAACAGAATAAAGAATTTGTTTTCTAAGAGTGTCATATCTTAATCCAAACAGTGGCTTATGGCTCAGCAGTAGGGAGTTAAAGCACTCAAAAATGCCAGCCTGGAATTGATAGAACTCTCTGGGAACTCAAGAGGCTTTGTAAGTCATCCTGGGTACCTCTTGTGGAAGATCTGCATAGTGGAAGTGAACTTCAGTGGCGTTGTGCTCTTGGTGAGGCAGAGCAGCATGGGAACACTCAGTGAGTGACATGTTTGCTGCCTTAAGCAGTTCATTTGAAAAGACTGAGCTGTGAATATGCCTGGCTGCTGTAAGAAAGAAGCCACAAGAATGATAATATCTGACAAGAACAAGCAAACCTCTCTGACCAGAGCTGTAGTTCTTACTGATGCTCAGCTTGCACTGTACGCTGGAAAAAGAGAATTTTATTTGTTGGATTTGTGCAAAAGGCTGTTTCCAAGCTATGGTCAGTGTAATGATGGTTGGCTCTTTTCTCAACATCTCAGTGCACTGTGACTTACTTGTATTACAGTGTTTAGAAACTAGTGGACTGATTATTTCCATGAAATTACAAAATATTTTTTGCAGAAGGATAGTTAATATTTTACCTGATGATTATACTTGTAAAAAGCAAAGCCATAATATTTGCATTTTTAAAATGTTCGTGTATTCAGTGTTTGTTTAATATTTTGTTTCCTAGTTCCTATGGCAGTGTTTTCAAAGCCATTCATAAAGAAACAGGTCAGGTTGTTGCGATTAAACAAGTTCCTGTGGAATCTGACCTGCAAGAGATTATAAAGGAAATATCCATAATGCAGCAATGTGACAGGTAAGCGTGAGCTGCAAAACCCATTATTGGGATGCAAGGAAAAATGTCATCTATGACCTGGCATTTAATCAAATAAAAGCCATGATGTTGCCTTAAATGTTTTTTGAAAGGCCGGACTTGAACAATCAAGTTACCTCGTACCAACTGAGTCATGTTAACTGACCATTTGGGTGGTGCAAAGGTAAGACAACAAAAATTTAGCTTGCAACAAGAGAGCACTAAGTCGAATAACCCTGCACTTGCTGCCAGCCAAGAGCCGAGTGTGTGAGCAGTCGCTGAGGTTCTGCCCATGCACCGTTGCTTGTTGAATGGTGGTAACTTGATTATGTGCTAAACAGCAGATCCTGTGTCCACAGAGGGTGGTGGATTCTAAACAAGACATAGAAAACTGTTAGAAGAAGGTCTTTTCATGGGGGCACGTGGATGAGAGCCACTAACGCATGACTGCTCTTGCATGTGCACGACCTTCGTGCCGACATCTGCTTGGGTGGCAGGACTGTCCTCCCCGGCTGTTTGCTGCCTGTGCAGGCTCCAGTGCAGTACAATCTGACCTCAGCATCCCCAGAATAACTTGCTGGCAGCTCTGTGGGCTGATGGTTGGCTCTCTGGGTTGTCTTTGCATGTTTTTATGGGAAAAAGTGCTGCAGTGACTGAGCTAATGAAGGGCTTGTGTTTAGGGAGAACCCTCTCGAAGTGTGTCCAAGGCTGAAGGTTTAACATACACTCATTTCTACTGTTAGGAATCTGGCCTTAAGAAATGCTACTTTGAAGGACTTCAGGCATGGAAAGCCATTTAAAATAAATTACTTGAGGGATATAAAACTGTCATCCCAGTCATTTTCTCCATTGCTGTTTTTAAATGAAGGTGACTGGGGGCAGGCAACAGAGTGTAACTTGAAAAGAAATTGTTAAAAATGTTACTGTCTAACTTGGAAAGCATTATTAGGTGTCTCTTAAATATTAATATCTTAAGGCCTAAAATGAGACCTTACAGTTGTGAACAGCAGAGGGAGTGAATCACTGAAGCATCATATTTTCTGTGCAGATATAAAGGGATGCTGTGCCGTGTGTCTGACTTGCTAGTTTTTAGTTTTTCATTAGAAAATGTTCAGCAGAGAATAGGTTAAACACACCTTTGTTCCTTAGCTCCATTCCCGTAAAATCAGGGACATTCTTTCTGTTAGTTTCTGCTTTACCTTTTCCAGAGAACAGATGGTTTTTCAGACCAGTGTACTTTCCTAGGTTGTTTGGTTTTTCATGCAGCCAAATAGCTGATGGAGAGACAGTTGTACTGAGATCCTGAAATAAATCCAGGGCTAAAACTGTAGGAACAGGAGGGTGCACATAGCAATGGGGGAACATTCCTTTTAATGAACATGATAGCTGTTTTCCAACAAATTGTGGATTTTATTTAATGTTTCCATTTGGTTTTAAATGCTCTGCAACAGCTTTACCAGGGACTGCTGTGGCCTGTTTCCCATTCCCTTGTCTTGCCTTTCTGCTTGCCCCAGCACTGACCCTGTTGTAACCCAGTTTAGGGAGTTAAACCAGACTGAAGTCTAATCGCTCCTCATTTCCGTAGGATTTGTTGTCAGACAGTTTAGCTCCCTGAACTGACTTACTGGCAGGTCATATGAGCAGTGGGAACAGGCTTGGCAGGACTGTGGTAGCCCTGTGTGAGTTGAGGGTGTTTTGGAGTACTTTTGATCAGGGTTTCAGTGGCACTTCAGCGCTGAGTTTCTAAAACATACTTAGGTACTCTGCTGTGTATTGTGCTTATTCAGTGATGCTGGTTACTGGTATTTGACCCTTGGTTTTCTCTTTTATTCACATTTCATAGTCCTCATGTGGTGAAATATTATGGCAGCTATTTTAAGAACACGGACCTGTGGATAGTCATGGAATACTGCGGCGCTGGATCTGTGTCTGACATAATTCGATTACGAAATAAAACTGTACGTCCTTCCTCCTTTGAATGTATGGATGGGAGGTATGGGTGTCCAGCACCTCAAGGAAACTGAGTAGTTTAGACATAATTCTCAATGTTCAATGCTTGACATAACCATTTGCCATAACTTGAGGTGTAGGTCCCTTGTTCCTCTGAAAATGAGAAAGGTGATTACAGTGATTGAATTTTGGTTATTTGGATATTTTAGCCGGTAGAGCAGATTTTGGTGGGTTGTCTTTACTGAAAACCCAGATTGATTCCAAATAAGACTCTATTTTGCCTTAGATTAGTTATTGCAGGATAAGAATTACTATCTGGGAAAGGATTATGGTTTGTGAAATATGGTAGGTGTGTAACTGTGTGCTGGTTGTAATCTAATTTGCTACACAATGCAGTAAGTCACAAACTAATTCCCCATTAGTATGGCATCGTTTAGTGAGGGCAATTAAATGGCAATTAGTGAATCTCAGTAAAATATAAACCAAAGCCCAATGGTGCTGTGTCTCAGCATGTGACGGTTTGGCAGTAACTCTTCTCTTCTTTAGCTCACGGAGGAGGAAATTGCTACAATAGTGCAATCGACACTGAAAGGACTGGAGTACCTGCATTTTATGAGGAAAATACACAGGGACATCAAAGCTGGAAATATATTACTAAATACAGAGGGACACGCTAAACTTGCAGATTTTGGAGTGGCAGGACAACTTACAGTAAGTAAAACCAGGACAGTTGTGTGCATTTGAGTTTTATCTTTTTAATCTGCATGTGAGTATGATGGGCTTTTGGAGACTTTGAGAAATGGTTCATAGCTGATTTTTAGCACTTAACATCAGCATAATGAGATTATAAACTAGTGACAGATTAGAGCAGAGCTTGCTCTGTGGAAGCTGTTATACCTTAGTAATGGCTTGCAATAGCATTTGCTATTTTCTTCAGGATATTTTTAACTTTATGAGGACATTTCAATTCTTCTTTGCAGCCCTCCAAATCCCAGTCTTGCTGAGCCTAATAATGTGCATGCTTGCAAGATAATTAGGGTGATAATTCATTAACGAGTGTTTGTGGCTAATACAGTTGCCGTTGTCTGGCTCTTTATCCTTTTCTTCTCAGGACACGATGGCAAAGCGGAACACAGTTATAGGGACCCCATTTTGGATGGCTCCAGAAGTGATTCAGGAAATTGGGTATAATTGTGTTGCAGACATCTGGTCTCTGGGAATCACTGCAATAGAAATGGCTGAAGGCAAGCCACCATATGCAGATATTCATCCCATGAGGGTAAGGACTGTGGCCTTCTAAAATGTATTGCTGTGTGAAATGAGTTTGCTATTCTGGCTGGCTGAATAGCATATCGACATGCCAGCTTGCTTTTAATTCAGTGCAAGTTGTTTGTTTTCTATCAGTTCTTTGTAGTGATGATTAAATGAAAAACAGGTCTTTGTCAAGAAGAATCTGCATGGGAAGAAAAAATATCACAGTCCTCTTCTGTTAAGACAACTGAAGCTCTGTGTTGGGTGTGAAGAAACATTTTCAGCTGGATTATCCAAAGTGGATTTTTTTTTAATGCAAGCACAGTTTTTTAAGATTCAAAAATGACATATTCACACCTTTTGGGGCACATAATGGCTCAGCCAGATGTAAGCACCTAGTGAGAAAAGTATGGTTTCTTGCAACTTGATCCCTCTGAGTGGATTTGTGTGTAATATTGGCACAAGCTCTTCAGAAGCAGCAAACTTGAAATGTCCATTGGCCTTTAGTACCAGTGTATGTTTGGGTGTATTTATATTGTATTGTTAGAAACTTTTAAGCTCTGTTTGGAAATCCAGAATATTCTTCTGCTTTCAGGCAATTTTCATGATTCCCACCAATCCGCCTCCAACATTCCGGAAACCAGAGCTCTGGTCAGACAGTTTTACTGACTTTGTGAAACAGTGTCTTGTGAAGAGCCCAGAGCAACGTGCCACTGCAACACAACTTCTGCAGGTCTGCCTTTTCTTACAAGAACGTAAGCTCTAGAGAAGCCTTGCCAGTGTAGCCAGTGCTGTGTGGCTGTTAAGATGTTGGTTTCATTCCTTGCTGCTCCTGATTGTAACATCTGATTTTAAAAATCTTAAACTCAACTTTAACTTTTCACTTCTCTAAGAACTAGTCAAACTTCAACTTCCTTTATCTTCTCTGGGATTTTGTTGTTTTGGCTTTTGGAGTTTGATGTTGGTTCTGTTTTGTTTTACTTTCAAATTCTCACCAGCACTGCCAAGAAACTGCCTCTTAAAACACTAAACAGGGGAGGCTAAATGAAAGTCGTTGCTCAGAATGGTCCAGGCATGGTAATGGTCTGTGTAATTGGTTCTTGACAGCTGACCTGCTAAGGAAAGAAAAGCAGAGTTAGGGGAGAGGAATAAGCCCAAGTTCTCACAGCAGTAGTGCTTGTGGAGTATGATCTTGTTTGGAGGGTGGAAGGGCTCCCTCCTGTGCAAAACAGAAGTACTGGATTTTTATTTTAGTAATGTTTCGAGTTAAACCTTAATTTGATTTGAAGTAGGCCATAGTAATAGTGTTTACTGTTGGATCTGGCTTTGGATGCAGTGCTTATTTGTTTTTAAAATACTTCTCAGCATCCATTTGTTAAAAGTGCCAAAGGAGTATCAATTCTGCGAGACTTGATTAACGAAGCGATGGACATCAAGCTGAAACGTCAAGAGGCTCAACAGCGTGAACTAGATCAAGAGGATGAAGAAAATTCAGTGAGTTTTAATAGTAACAGTGTACAAAGTCCAAACTCCTGCTGCTTTCATAAGGCTTAGCTGCTCTGGGTTTTGGTTTTGCAATATTTTGTCCAATTGCCAGTGGATTTGACCTAGTTCTGGAGTTTTCTACTTTATGACTGTTTAACCCAGTGCTTAGTACCTGCTCAGTCTACATTTGAGTGGGAGTGTCAGCATGTGTGACTTACTGTTCACCTTATAGACCTGTGATTAAGTAAGGCCACAAAGTACTGTATGCTGAAGACTTGATCCAATCCCAGTTGGATTATATTATTTATACAGAATGATAGTTTTTCATTGTAGATTCAGGACTTAGACTGCTCTCCTAGTATAAAATGATAATATCATCTGTGATCCACTATGATATAAGTATGTTGTGTTGTTTTACTATTATTGTGCTTTAGAACCTCCCTTATAGAAACTTTCTTCTACACAAGAGCAACCGACAGAAGCCTGAGGTGAGGGCATGGGAAGTGTTCAGGGGATTGCTGTGAATTGCAGTTCAGCTCCTTGTTTCAGTGCTTACAGCATGTGAATTTGGAAAGCATGTTCAAAGCTGTTTTTTGAGCCTCTGCCTGCTTCAGCCTGAATAAAAGAAATGGGCGACACCAGGCATTGTATGCCAGCCCTGTTAGGGGTTAGCCTTGAACAGCATGGTCCACAGTATTTGTGCTGAGCACATTGTTCGTCTGGTTTTCCAGTCCAGGGCCGAATATTCAGTGTGGATGTAACTTTATTGGTCATGTTGCCATGGTGTCAACTCTATGAGTATTGTACCCACTCTGAGAATTATTCCTACCCTGAGTATTGTCCCTGTTCTCTCTTGTGTGTTTCTGACTGATCTGGGGTCACATTGCTGAGAGGTGGTGTCTACATAGCAGTGTTGAATTGTCTCTGTTGGTCTGTGTGTTTTCCCAAAGCTTCTCTGCTCCATGTCTGCTAGCAGAAAAGCATTCCCAAGGGCTGTGGAAACTTCTGCTGTAGTCCTTTGTTAAATGATGTGTAGCTAACAAATTTATTACTTCCTCTCACCCACTCATCTGCACATAAAATTACTTTTCCTCCATTAACATCCTATGTAGTTTTCTCTCCTGCTGTTGGTTTTGAGGTTGGGAAGTGGATTTTAATAGACCCTGTTGATGCAACAGATAAAATACTCAGAACACTGGAATGTGGAGGGGTGTACTTCTTTTTTTTCCATGGCACTGAGGTGGAATATTACAGCTTGATGTGCAGTACCTGTGTTTTCCCTCTAAAGTAAGGCAGTGGTCACACATAAAGAATATGAGTTTCATTCTTGAAACACAATACAAGCATCTCAGTTAAGCTGAGATGCCTAAAAGCTCTACTGCAAACCTAGAAAGTGACTTTTGTTCCTGCAGTTGGATAGCTGATCCACCTTTCCAAGATATTAAATGAATTGTGGAAATTTTCACTTTGTTCTTCCTTAAATCCTAGACACAATATGTACTTGGTAAAAAGCACACACCACTTGAAACTACTGCCTCTGGCTAACAAGTCTCTGCCAGGAAGTTGTTCTACCAGAGTTTGTTTCAAGAGCTTGTGTTTTCCTACAAAGTCAGTCTCTTAAACCTTGACAGCAGTAATTCCAACTTCTACAGTATTAGTGCCTATTAACAAATGGAAAGATAAAAAATAATTTTCATTGAAAAAAATTACTAAGCTTTGATAATTTATTTGAATCCTTTTCAAAGATTTGCAAACACAGCTGATTTTTCTTCAGTGCTTCTGAAATTTACAGCAAGTAGAACTACCTAAATGTTAAAGATAGGAATAAAGTAAGATGAGGGTTTTTTAACGTGTGCCACATACTCTTCAGACTTAGATCTGTTGATTCATTAACATGACTCCTCGGGGAACAGTACCATTTGAGATAATGGTTTAGGGTCAGCTCCTAGAACTGGCAGCTTGAATAGAAACACTAATGATTGAATGAGTGTTGTAATCTATTCTTACAGACATGTCACCAGGTCAGAAATGAGAAAATGAGATACAACTTGGACTGAGAAGCTTCTGCTGGTTATTTATCTGTTCTTTTATTTATCATACTGGCAGAAAAGTATGAAGACTTTTCATTACCTGTTTGGAGATGATAGGGAGGGAATTAAATGCATAAACCAAATGTCACTTCTGTGTGTGTGTGTGTGTGTGTGTGTGTGTGTGTGTGTGTGTGTGTGTGTGTGTGTGTGTAAAAACCTCTGAGTTAGTGAGACTTGCCAGTGTCCTTGAGTACAGACATTCTTTTGGGACTTCAGCTCCATCAGTAAAATATGTGTTTATGGCATCTTTGTAATAGGAGGAAGATGAAACTGATTCGGGTACCATGGTGAGGGCAAGTGGAGATGAAACTGGTACCATAAGAGCTGTGAACACCATGAGTGATGGAGCCAACACCATGATAGAACACGATGGCACCTTGGAGTCCCAACTGGGTACAATGGTCATAAACACAGAAGAGGAAGAGGAGGAGGGCACCATGAAAAGTAAGGAAACATCTTTGACTTCTAGAATATTACTTAAGACTTCATGTGGGTTATGATACATATTCCCAGCCTGCTTTGATGTTTTTGAGGCTTATCTTGTCTTTTGGTTGTAGGGAACTAAACCCCTTGGGTCAGTGCCCTCTGGCAGTAGCAAAACCTTTTGGGGTCCAAGTTTTATTCTTTTTTTGTCTTGCACTTGATGTACCTGATTAGTTGTGCACAATTTCCACAACCTTCTGTGCTGATTGAATAAGATATGATTTTATATGGGGGTTTTTTTGCTTGGTTCTTTCTTGCTTATTTTGTATTTCTCACAGAATGTAGAGGAGGAGGACTCTAGCAGAGGGTTAATCAAAAAGTGTGTGTGCTTTAGAAACTGATGTGGCTGGAACCTGCCATCTGAAAGCAGCAAGGCTGTTTCGAGACTGATGCAGCAGTGAAGAGTTGATGCATCCAAGGAAGAGTTAAATTTTTGAAATGACAAATATCTTACAGGTTTCAAGCACAGCAGAACAAGCAGTGGGAGGAGCTGGTGTCTCTCTAGACTGGTGTGTTTTTTTATTGTTAGTCTAATCACTAAGGACAACTGAATGAGCTGTGTGTTGCTGTTTGAGACATTCGAATTGAAATCTGTTCTGCCCTAAAATAGGAAAGTTGACTGAAGCTGCAAGCCTTGTCTTAGGATATAAGATTTAAAATTATGTGTCTGTCTATGGAAGACCTTCCAGCTTGAGCTGGAAAAAAGTTGAAAATGTTTTTTTGATTAAAGAAATGACAGGGAGAGCCTTTCTGGCAAAGTATGACTAGAAGAAAAGGAATCTTTTGTGAATTATGGATTCTCATAGAATTCCGTTCCCACTGGTTGGTTAGGCTCACAGTGCTGAGGCAGAGGTAGTCAGGGATGACTCAGCTGGCCACTGTGGATGTTTTGTTTGCTCAAGGACCGAGGAAAGTGCTGAGTGGAGGCTCAGCAGTACTAAAATATGACCGTCACAGGCAAGGCTTGTTCTTTTGTCTCCTGCACTGCTGCCAGAGACTTCCTTGGCCATCTGATTTTGAACCTTTAGCTATAGTGATAGAGGAAAATATTCTCAGCAGGAGTTTGGAAAAATCCTTTCCTCAGAAATTTCTGTGTTGAAAGCTCCTTCCCTGTGAGGGCCCTTTGAAGCTTATGGAAAGATACTTGGTTCTAGAGTGAAATTTCAGAAGAAGCACTTTTTCAGACTTTGGCAAACACTGATTCACCACATTAAAATTCAGAGGTGTCAGCCCATGTAGCAGCTTGTGGCAACAAAGGCAATGGGGTAATGCTGTCAGGTGTTGTGGAACAAGGCCAGTCTAGCAAGGAGATGGATGGATGCTTAGAGTAGCTAAACTGTCATCCAAAGAATAGTACATTTCAACAGCATTAAATAAACCTGGTGAAGTTGCAGTTTCTTTACAAACAGCACTGTTAGTTCCTCATCATCAGTGGGTATTGTTCCGTTTCATAGCTCACAGTATCAGAGGTTTTGCTGTCTAGTGCTCCTGCACTGGCTGCCAACACTGTGTAAGTGAAGTGTCTCTCGAGTTTATCTCCCTGTGTTTGACATCTGCTTATCTTCTCACTGTCTTTCTAAGACTAGAGTGCTTATATCTCAAAAGCACCTAACACTGTCTATGAAGTGGTGTTTGAGGAGATGCCTTTGATAGTGTCTCCTGCAAGGACATGCTCCTGTTCTGACCAGAATCAGTTATGAGCATGTAGCAATGCCTTTACTTTGGGGTACTCTCTAACCTCAAGAGGGAGCTCCAAAACAAGCTCCAACAACTCCAGATCTGTGTGACTGGAAAGTCGAATTTCTATTTTAAACCTTCCTTAGACTTCAGGCTTCTTAAAAGCACTCAGTTATTCAGCTGCTGCTGTGTAACATATTCACATCTGGGCGTGTGGCAGAGGTGCTTGAGCAGCTGGAGGAGATCCTGGGTGCAGGTGGTGGGTGGCACAGGGACAATTTCCTTGTCCATGGGCTTCACTCAGCAATGTCTAGTAACCCCCAGCTGCCCTTAGCACTCTGTGCACCAGGTTCTGCTGCATTTTAATAACTTGCAGCTTGATTCCAGGAAATCTAAAGTTAATGAAAATGATCCTTAACACCTTTTTCTCCCTCCTTGGGAGTATAACTGTGAAATTCTGGCTGCTGCACAGGGCAGCTCTCTGTTTGTTTTTGGGATGCACTGCAAGGCAGTGTCTCTGAACAGCTTGTCCTTCATGAGACTTGCCTATAGCTTCATTTATCAGCTTGCCATTTCCATATTCATAACATTCAGTTAAATGGGTTTAGCCATAAAGCTCATCAGCCTGCTGCAGCACCCTGTGGAGCAAGTTCTTTTTGTAATTTTAAACATAAGTGTAATAAAGCTGTTTGCAAACCACTGAGTTTTGAAGAAGCTTTATTGATTCATATTTTTGAAGACATCTATATATTTTTTGACAGCTTGTGTTATGACTCACAATAGAACCTATTTAAAGTCACTATAAGACTTCTGATTGATGGCATTAGTAGGAGAATTTTGCTTCTCTAGGTGTCTTGGGTTTTTTAACTGCAGGTTTCTGAGCTCATGGTCTAGCCCTTCCTTCAAATTAAGAAAACAAATCTGTATCTTAACTAGTTTTTTGTTTGGTTGTATTTCTTGTTACCATAAAAAGCGTTTAAAGCATTATATTTCAATGTTTTGTAGATAGGATTGTCTTAGAAATCTCTAGCAAACAATTTCCAGTAGCATTGAAAGTGCAAACAACTTCTAGTAGACTTGAAAGTGATTCTTGCATAAATCAATTTGTGACTTCTCAGGCTCAGAAGAAAAGCATTCTTAAATTCCAGTATTTTACATCGTAAGGGAAGTTTTGCTTTGCAGTCAATTGAGCTGTAATTGTATTTGCTTAAATTCTTTCATTTACTTGGCTTTATTCTGGGCACTCAATATAAATACTCGGGCAGCATAAAAAATGTCACTATGGCATTCTGTTACTCCTTTTTGAAAGCACTCAAGTGATTGCCTGAAACCACAGATAGTAAATTGTGCTGCGACACATTTTAGTTCTAAATCAATTGTGAATGGATTACTTATGGATTGCAGTTAAACTATTCCAGGAAAACTTTCAACACAGCTGAGGAACTATAGATGAGCAATGATTTTTAATAACAGGTATTTCCATTGTGCTTGAGAGCTGGAATAGCTGTTAATATGACTGGAATAATCTCTTTTTAATTTTTCTGTGAGAGAATATATAGTGCTAGTAAACAGTGCAGTGTTTTTTGCTCTTTCTTTTTATGCTTTACTTCCTGTAGATCTTTAGGTAGTGGAAACTTGGCATGAGTTTGGCTCTTCAATTTAAGGAGTGGAACGTAATTTTATAATAAAGCAGATAAACATGTTTCCTTGCTTGGACACTGCAATACAATCAGATCCAAGTGAAATAGGATCTGGTACTATAGTCTGTCCTGTTTTCCGTGTTAAAGTGCCTCTTGCTTGTTTAAGCATCAAATCAAATGACACTGGAGAATGTAGAACTGCCAACAGTGGTGTGAGTTGGGCTGTCTGGTTTTTAGGTTGAGACAAATGAAGGATCTGGAGACAGTGGAAGGACTGTGGGTTTTTGTTAACATGGCACACATTCAGTGCAGCATCTGGTGCAGAGATATACCAGAAGCTTTAATAAGCTGTTGCCTCTACCTTGATAATGTCATGTGCAGGTAATAGTTTGTGAATGTTTAAAATCAAAAATTCTAGGCTTCATTGTTATAATACAGTTTGAGGTGGCTTGGGTTTTGTTACGCTTTTACCATGCCCACACTGCTGGGCAGGGTGGTGTCCTTTTAAAAAACTATTTCCCCTTTTGAGGGGAAATTGGGTTTCATTAGCAAATTAAATGAGCTAAGATGCAGACTTGGCAATTTCCTATTAGAAAAATGATTCAGAGCAAGCTTGTTAGTCTTGGTGGCTTTGTGAGACATCCAGTGGGTGACACTCAAACCTAAGCCAGAGGTATGTTACTGCCAACACTCAGGAAACAGTTTTTCCCCACAAATTAAACTGAGATTTTTCATGTAAATCAATGACTGTAAAAGCTGTAACATGAGCAGCAGAGTGAGTATGGGTGGCAGAAGGTTTATGCAATTGCATTAATACTGTAATTGAATAAAGTATTACTGGTATGTGGCTGAGGTAGCTATAGATGCTATAACATCATTAGTTGTCCTGAAAGGTGCAGTTGCACGTTACCCAAATCGCTGATGCAGGTACTGCAGGGAACAGCTCCACATCTTGTCAGGGTTTACATCATGTGCACGTCAAAGATACTGGCTGTGTTTTGCCTCTGGTTTTCTCTGTAGACGATAAGGCTTTGCAACAGCTTCCCACTGCTTAATGTTATTAATGTCCAGTGGTACAGTTCTGTGTTTAAAGTAAATTGGTCCATTTAGGCATAATTGGACCATAAAACACTCTCAGCATTGTGCATTTAAATAACATGCTGCTTATAGAAGCTCCTACATTGATTAAATTGTTCTCAAACTGTAGGAATCATCATAGTGCCACTCTTGAGGTGTGGAGAATACAAATCTTCACAGATATGTCTTCCAGCTTTGTTACTTTTTGACTTTTAATACCAGCCTTGCTGGCAAACTTGCCATAACGGTGGCCTACAGAGTTTATTGAAGGGTATTAAGCTGTGTGGACATGCAGACAGCATTTTTGAGCAATGGGGAGGAGTTACTTATGCTGTCATTTTGTTGTGGGGTTTTTGCTGTGGGTTTTGGTTTTCTCTTTGAATCCTAATAGGCTACTGGCCCTAGTAATTGAAATAATGACTCAGACTGAAGCATGAAGAGAAGTCCAGGGTCTAAGTGGGATGCTTGTCCACCTTCGGTTGGCCTGAATACTTGGCAAAGCTTTAATGCTAAGCCAAAGTTAATAATCTGTTAATATTTATATTTTCAGAGAGACTGAAATTGGAGAAAGGATGTATGTGTTTAACATAGCTATTTTTGCTGTTGCTAACAATTACTGAGCACTCCTCTATTTGTGGTGGGGGAATAGATAGATAGATAGATAGATAGATAGATAGATAGATAGATAGATAGATAGATAGATGGAATTGTTTTTCTGAACAGAAGCATTGTCTTGGAGAAGATGGGAAGTGTGCCTAACAGAGTCCTGACAGAAGGCAATGTGCTTCAGGAGACTCAACCAAGAGACTGAGTAGTAGTATAATCACTTAGTATGTACATCTCTATCCCATGCATTTGCATGTCCAGGCAAAGTATGACCTACCCATCTCTTCTAAGAATAAACTCACTCCCTACTGGGTCAAAATAAACCCTGGAGAAAGCCTTATACCTGAGCAGGAATAAGGAAAACTCTGTAAACTCTTAAATTCCTTCACTGCAGAAGTTCAGAACCAAGTTTGTTTTTACTTGCGGATTTTCAGGCTTCGGGGGGGAAAAACGTTCATTGCAATGTTGTTTTCTGTTCTCTCTAGATAAGCAAATGAGTTTCTGGGTTATGAATAGAAAGGAAGGTAGAAAGTGCAGACTTGGTCCTGTGCCATCTGGGGAGCCTGAGCTGTTACTCACAGGTAACAGATCTGCAGACTGTACCCCTGTTGACGAGGTTGTTTCTTATTAGGATTCATCAGAATCTGAGCCAGATGATGCAGAATATTAAATGTTCACTTCTTTCTTGATGCACCTTCACATCTCACTGCCTGTCACAGACTACTGTTGCTGGACTGAATTAACAATTCAAGCTAATGAGGTGAAAGACATAAGACACTGAACATTTGTGATGGAGGAAGAAAGCTGATACATATTTATAATCATGTCTGAATTTTTATGTAAAGAGACTCAAAAGGAGGTAACCTGGTTTTAAACAGCCTTCATTACTGTGAGGATTTCCTCCCCTTTTTCTGAAAGGATTCTCAGCTATATATGCTACAGCTTTGGATGAGTGTTGGTACTCTCCTCCTTAATGACATTCATATCTTATTTGTTAAGAGATTTAGGATACTTAGAGTTGATATTTATGGTCATTTACGAGTTTCTTCTTAATAGCAGAACCTGTCAGGAATGTTTTGATTTAATTTAGTTTGAGAAAGGACATAATTATAGGGAGACTTGTCCTCATAAGCTTCAAGATATAAGAAGTGTTATGTGGTCTGTGTTTAATGTGAGGAAATATCAGCTTCTCTTGCCATAGGTGAACTTATTAAGGATGGAGCACTTTTTGCTGTGGTTGAAAGAATTTGACATCTCTCTGCTCTGCTGCTTCAAATGACTCAGTCCTGCTCATATTATTAATACTGTACAAATTATGCTGTCCAGCTGCTAAAGTTCATCTGTGATCTCTACGAAATAGCCCAAAGCAAATAAAGCACAATTCTGTTTACAGTTTAATATTAATGAAGTGTTGCTTGCACATATTCATCAGGCACTGTTTTGTGCATCCTAAATATGTATTTTTGGTCTTAATGTTACATAATTGAATCTAAATCAGACAGCAGCTTACTGAGACTGCTGGGGACTAAGGCTGTTATGTGAGAAGTCAGTGGAAGATCTGTGCTTATTTAGACCACCCAAATGAAAGATGACATGAGAATTAAAAAAATAATTTTCAGGCAGGGAGGGAAGGTGAACAGTGTAGAGGATGGTGGTGTGAATGCTGAAAAGCTGAGGCTTACTTAAGAGTAAGTGCATGTACACTGGCTACCCATAAACTTCCAACTGGAAATGAGCGGGTTTATAACTCCAGGAGAACAGCAGGGCTGTCAACAGCAAGGACAAAGCAAGCCAACTGCTTCACAATAGATCTTGATCTCTCTGTGAAAGGGACTATATTATCTTGTATACAATAGTAGAAGACAGTGCTGCTTGTCCCAGGGGATCCTTTCTGGCAGTGTGTCTGAATAAAGGCAGTGATGGCTCTGCTTCCTTCAGAGCGCTCCTTCCTCATCTCTGCAGAGCTGCTTTGAGCTCCTGCTCACAGGGGTGCACCTTCCTGAGCACAAGTTAACTTAAAAATGTTGTTGCTCCTGACGCCACATTCTCATCCACACAAATACTCTACAGAGCTGAGGCCAGTTTTTTCTGTAAACACTGCTCTGAAATCTTTACAAATACATGTACAAATACATATGTACATGTACCAAGCATCACGTTTTATTTTGGTATTGCTAATGTTGATTACTTCTTTGTTATTGATTCACATTATCTTCTGTGTAAATGGGTTTATAGCATGATCTCCTGACTGTTCCCAGCCATAAATCCAGCTCCAATTTTTGTGATAGAGGGAGGAAATCTGTCACTGTGGCTTCAAGAATAGGTGTTAAGTATTAACTGTATAAACTGACGAGTAAAAGAGCACACAAAATGCGTTCCTGAGGTTATCTTACTCTATCTCCTTACAGGCTTTGTGACTCTAGAATATTCAGCCTAGGTAGATCACAGCAATCCCTTTAGAGAGGAAAGAATAATAAAACAAGGATTCTTCTGATGTCAAGTTTGAGTCAGAAGAATAATTGTAGAGAAAAGCAGGAATTTTAGTTTCATTACTCAGCAAGCCTGTTCAGACAGATAGAAGGACTTTGTAAATCCCACTTTCTTTCTGTAGGCATCCTTTGAAGCTCATAAGCTTCTGAAAATTTTCAATTGTGAGGGCTAATTTGACAAAATCAGCGAAATGAGTCCTTTGATTTCTGGGACTAGATGATAGTGAATGATCTGGTTTCATGGATATTCTTTACCACTGGGAATGAAAAGTAAATCTCTTGCTGGTTTGATTGACTGGGCTGTTTCTTCTTTATCACTGTGCTTTCTCTGCAGCATCATATGGAAAGGCAAATGGCTTGGAGGCTCCCCACACCTTCATTGTCATCTTTTGCTTGATATAAGGAGGTCTGTACTCTGCAGTCAGCCACTAAGACTGACCTGTCCCATTCCCTCAACTATTCAGACAGGTCAGATTTTTTGGAAAGGAGCAGATTGTTGTTCAGGTTTTTCCTTACAACTGGCCCCTGCTGTAGCCTGGCAGAGGAGAGGGTCCAGTACTGGCTTCTGCTGATGTCACCTTGCTTGCTTCTTGCAGAGCCCTTCCTGTACCTGTCAGTTGTCTTTTGGTTTGTCTGGGCTATTCGTGCTTTGGGTAAGGACTGTCTCAGCTTGCCCAGTACCACGAGCATCTGAGTTTTGCTTTCCAGTGCTGAAGGGTAATGCTGTTAGTGAAATCACAGTAAGCTTAGCATGGCGTTCCTTCAGAAATCAAAACCTGGGTGGATATTTTTTGTGCACAACTTACAGCATTCTTTGGACCCACTAGTTTCACATCTTTTTCTGTTCTCACACACGACAATACTGATGTTTTTATACTTTCTAAACATTAACTTTATACCAAGCAGCACTTGAGAGTTTTCCATGGAGCGCTTCGGTTCTTCACAGGATGGGCTGAGCTCTCAGAGGCCCTCCCAATGCCTGTGGCTCTGCACAGCTCCCCCAAACCTGCAATTCTGCAGTCAGCTGGACCAGCCCCAACAGAGCTGTGGTGTTCCATTTGTGTAATTAATATAGCTCCTAAAAGATGACTGCATTTCTAAATGATAGACCATTAATGGCTCCAGGGAGCTCTCATGGCTCATCCTTATAAGCAACTCTTTAGATTCCAAAATAGATGCACATCGAAGCCCTTCTTGTCACCACAGGGTGACCTTCTCATAAAAGGCTCTTCTCTGCCACAGTTGTGATCTCACTTTCTGTCAAATGTTCATATTTTAGTCTAACCCTATAAAATTAGGAAGTTAAATGCTTTTTGGCACAGACACGTTTGGTGTGGTGTCATCTTTCAGCAGCATCTGCTTCTGCAAATAGCAGGGATCGATTTTTGTCTTCGGCTGCCTGTTACCAAAATTTTAAAGATATAGCGGTGTGACTCTTATGTTGAATTAATAGCAGATCATCTTTGGAAAGATGACACTGCTGTTAAGTGCTAAGATTGACAAAAAGAATTTCAGTCATGCTGGGATGATAATTGATTTGGTGTAATGTCTTTCTCTCTCCGGGAACATTTCTGTTGGTCTTACTGCATATGCACCCCTACTGAGATCAGAGCAGCAACTAAAATTTCAGATATCTTAGATCTGTATTTCTATTCCAGCTATTTCTCCTTTTATGTTATCTTGCTTTTCCCGTTTTTTGTTGGTTAGCATTCCCTATTTTATATAAGTTAAAACAAAACCCAAAGCATTACTAAATAAAGACACAGTGCTTCATGATGGTGCATAGAAATGTACTAAAATTGGTGGCAAAATGTACTGAAATTGGTAACAAAATGTACTAAAATTGATGACTAGATGTTGCTTGTATTTGCAAGGTCTAATATGACTGCAGGGTTAGAGGTGTCTGACAGTGGGTGTGAAGAGCATGAGTCGCAGAGGTGCTTGGCTGGGCAGGGAGCTCTGGAGGTCAACAATCTGGTTCCCTGTGTGATGGCTGGGACAAGTGCAGTGTCATACCTGGTTGCTCAAGGCCTTGTACAGTTGCTTCAGCCCTGCTGTGTTGCACAACCATCCCTGTTGTGAAACTTTCTTCCATATGTTCAGCTGAGTTGCCCTTGCTGCAGTTCACACTGGTCCTCTCATCCTTTCTCTGGGGAGAGCAAGGAAGTCACACAGCAAGATCACTGCCTTGCACTTCAGGAGAGCAGATTTTGGCCTCTTCGGGGATCAGCTTGGTAGAGTACCATGGGATTAAGTCCCAGAGGGAAAAGGGGGCCAAGAAAGTTAATATCTAAGGATGACATCCTCCAAGCTCAGGAGCAATGCATCCCAACAAAAACGAAGTCAGGCAAAATGCCCAGAGGCTTGCCTGGATGAACAAGGGACTCCTGGACAAACTCAAACACAAAATGGAAGCCTACAGAGGGTAAAAGCAATGACAGGTAACCTGGGAGAAATACAGGGAGAGTGAACAGCCAGCGATCAAATTAGGAAAGCTAAGACCTTGGTAGAATTAAATATGGCCAGGGACATCAAGGGCAGCAGGAAAAGCTTCTGTAGGTATGTAGTTTTCCCTGTTCTTCCTTTTACCCCTGTCAACACCAAGCCATGTCATGCAGTTGTCACACTGGAGGCGAAGGATTCCATCCAGAGCATCCTTGACAGGCTGGAGGGGTAGGCCTGTGCAGATCTCAGGAAGTTCAATGAGGCCAAGTGCAAATATTGCAGTTCTTGTTAAAATACAAGATGTGAGGAAATGAGTGTGATTGTTTTAACTGACACCTGAATTAAGCTCTCTTTTGAGTGAACAGTCTTAAAGAAAATAAATAGAAAAGAACTGAATAAGCCAATGTCATTGGAGTGAAACATTTGCTTTCAAAGCCTCCTGTGCTACAAACAATAGTTTTAAAAACAGAGAGTACAATCATGATTTAGATTTCCTTTATTTTACCCCTAGGAAGTCTGAATTACTGAGACCCAGGCTGGCTGTCAGTGAGTTGTATATAGATTAGCCTGGGTAGTTACGAATTCTTCTATTTCTACAAAATTAGTTGGTGTTAAACATTGCCATGATTGTCCATAATAACTTACCTCCTGCTTCAAACAGGCTGAGCTGCAGCAGAGTACAAGGGGTGTGTTTACTTCATTCTAAATAAATGTTTTATCACTCAGCAGTAATTGGATTGCGATTGTATTTCAGTAATTATTCCCAACAGCAAATCTGTTCTCCACTTTGCAGACGTGTTCCCTGCCTGACCTTCATGCTGCTGGTCTGAAGGTGTCTTTCTTGATCTAATTCTCTGTGATGAGGTTTTTTGCTTTGCTTTTTAGAAAAGGGGAACTACCGCCAGGGGTAGAATAATTTGTCTTTGCTCCACTTGTCATGGTGCAAAAGTATCAGCACTTCAGTTCATGCTGAGCTTTTAGCTGGCCCTGGAGAGGCAACACCATGCAGGGCTTTTTCAAAATGCATCATGACATTTGAGGCCATGTAGAACCACACTTCTCTCAGTATCACAACCCAAATATCCTGCCAAGATTTCTCATACTTTGCAGAATTTGTTCTGTATTTAATGTGTCTATAGACAAATAATTCCCAAACATATCTCATCGCTGACCAAGGAATTCATCTGCTTGTCTGAGGATCAGACAGAATCTGCCAGTGAAGTTCTGGATCACTGGATGGCAATTTTATGTGCAAGAATAATATTCAGTGTTTAAATCTTAATGGGTTTCCAGAGTAGCTAATATTTTTTCAGGAGGAAAGCACTGGGGAATGTCCTTAAGAGAGGACCTGCCTTGTGACAGCCTACCTTCTGTACAGACTCTGGCAGCAAAGTCTGTGCATTACACAGAGCCCACCAACCCATCACAGAACATCCCCTGTGTGGTTGTCTGAAGCTCTAAACTTTGGTTGATTGCCTGCCTGACAGATTATATTTATTTAAAACATGTGGCATTCAGCAGTGAACTTATTTCCACAGTCTAGAATTAGGCAGTTCTGATGCTGTTTTCTGTTAACTCTAGTCCTGATCCTGCTTTCTGAAAATGATGGTTTCTACATCACTTAAAACATACATTTCCAGTATTAGTAACCCCTTGTAGTGTTTAGAGAACCTTGTCTTGCCGGAACAGAGCCATTTATTGGGTTACAGTGATGCTCACAGGTTTGGGTGAAGTATTTTATCATCAAGAGCAGTGCAGTGGCATTAAGCTGCGAGCAACCTTTAGCTGTGTTTGCAGCTGTCATGGTCTTGTGTTGCAGCCCTGCTAAAGCATGTCTGCTGTGTAAAACAGCCCCTTCATTTGGATTGGGACTCTTCACAAGGTATTGGCAGTGCTGTAACTCACAGGACTGGCCAGCTGAAGTGTGAGGAGTCTGTGCAGCATCTCAAGCTGGACTGGTTGCACTAGTGAAGAAATCTTCCTCTGGAGATACTGAAAGTCTTTTGGTGTTGTCTTGCTGTGAAGTTAAATTTCATGTTTGCTTCCTGTGTTGGCTTTTTTTTGCTGTCTGTGCTAGAAATCAGTATTTCCCTCCTCTCATGTTTCATCACTTCCTTCCCTGCTGTGCTGTCATCACCCCACAGCCAGAGCCGCCTCCGCTTTCTCCACAGAGCCCTGGGGAGCTGCTTTGCTCTGGGAACTTGTGGCCCTGCATTTCTCCCTGCAGTGATGGAAACCTGTTTGCTGAATGACTTTCTAGATTTATTTGTATGCAATAGTTCTTAAATCACAGGTTATTGAGTGGTGTAATGGCTAAAGGAAAAAAGGATAAAAAAGTGCTCATATCCCTAATCCCACCAACTACCCCATGATGTACCTGGGCACCCTGTCACAATGTAGGTTTACCAGCTTTTAATGGATCAGCAGCATTCTCCCTTTTCTTTTAACTCCTGCTTGTTCTAAAGAGTAATTTAGGCAAATGAGAGCAATGTAAATTGTGCTAAAGCCTTGTGCTCTTGGCTACTTCCTTTCTTCTCCCATCAGTATAGGTGAGCTCTTTGAGAAATGTGCTTGGGAGGCTTTTGAGACCTGCTCTTAAAAATTCATGTAGTATTCATGTTTATGGGGTTATTTTGACTCCTCTGTCTCTGCTTGTACCCTTACTCATTTCTTACTACCCCAAGTTTCTGAAATACAGCCTAAAATTTAAAGGTTAATCTATATATCTGCTTTACTTGAGTAATCCATTAAGAACGTGGGCTCAGAAGAATGAATTTATGAAAAGAAAACTAGAGCAGCAAACTTGAAAACTTACTATTTATAAAAAGAAAAAGAAAGTTTTATGAGCTAATTAAGCTTTTCTACACAAAGAATGTAGAACTTGAGTACTTCTACCCAAGGCAAGTTATGTGGAATTTATAAGGTATTTTTGGTCTTTGTAAGCTTCATTTTTGTCCTACTCTGCTCATAAATGTAGAGGTGAGTTTCTGCTTGTAAAACAGCGCTGTTTAGTTTTTGAACTTTCCTTGTTTTTGCAGTGCATGGAACCCTGGCTGGGATGAAATACCCCAGCCTGTCTTGCCAGCAGCAGTTCAGTTCAGCATTCAGTGCATGAATCTGGGTTACCTGGCAATGTGCTGGGATGGATGGACTGCAGGTCTCAAGGCCAAGGCCTCCAGCATCGTAATCACTTGTGTGGTGGGCTTTAAGCTTCCCTTCTCCAGTTTTCCCACTGTACAGTCAGTTTTATGATTGAAAAGCTGCTGAAAAATAGCATTTTAGAAACTACTTTAGCAATACTCTGTAATTTACTGTGTGCTAAAATATTAAATCACTTTTGAGCATGATGTAGGACTGTATAACCAAAACTGTATTTTTCAAAACATCTCTCTTTTTTATTATTATGTTTAATATTTCCAGGGAGGGATGAAACAATGCAACCAGCCAAACCATCATTCCTTGAATATTTTGAGCAGAAGGAGAAGGAGAATCAAATCAATAGCTTTGGGAAGAATGTGTCTGGCCAGACAAAAACTTCATCTGATTGGAAAGTACCACAGGATGGAGACTACGAATTTGTAAGTCTATACTTTGAAATTCAATCAATGTGACAATCTTGAAGAATTTTAGTCAGAGCTGCTATAAGATTATTTCTTGTTTTGACAGACTAATGGAAACTTGAGGAGATGGTAATGGCTAATGCATTTGGATGGGGCATTTTGAAAAACTCGTTTTCTTTAGGTATTTCTCAGTAATCTTAACCAGTCATTATCTGAATGCTTCCCTTGTTTAAAAGCAAATAAAACAAACAAAACCGCCTGAGGACATGAAGGTACAAACTGTCTTGCTTTACTTCCCTGTTAAAAAAAAATTCCAGATGGTAGTTGGAAAATGCAGATCCTCAATGTGTAATGCTTGACAAAGAAGGGTGGGGGAACCATTGAATTTCCTTGTTTTTCTCAAGCTGTGGCACTGGATTTTGTTTTGTTACATAAACATCAGGCTTGTCTTAATTTCTCTTTCAAATCCTTAATTTCAGTCTTCCTAACTAATATTCACATGCTCAGAATTTTCAGTAACTTAAGTCCAAAAATGAGCTATTATTCATAAATTCAATTTAATTTTTTTTTGTGAGTTTGGAAAATCTCAGGTTTGAGTTCAAAATGCCAGAAGCAGCGTGCTGTGCTGGGCCCTGTTCCCTGCCCATTTTCCTGCAGTGATCCTTCACTGTAAGCACCTGTTGCTCCCAGTGCACTGTGTGCCCTTGTGCTGCCTGTTCGTGCTGCCTGTGGCTCAGGCTGTCACGCTGTCAGGAGCTGGTGATATTCATTCCACCTTCACAAAGTGTGCAAAGCCAAATCCCTCTGCCAGTCACGACTCGAGGAGATGTTTCACTTTAAGGCTGAATAATAACCTGGTGTTTTTCATTACCTTTGTACATATTGTATAGACTTACTGCTGTTATACATATTTTGTTGTCCTTTCTGCTGCTTTTCTTATTCAGGCTGAGGGAACTCCTGTGTTCTCTCTCCTTTGCACCAGGCTATGTTTAGCCTGAAGGCTCAAAGTCACTGCATAAATATGTTTTGCAACTATAACCCTCAAGCTGGGAGTGTGTTGCAGGGTCTGGGCCAAACACAGGATTCCAGTCAAGTCAGATACTTCATTTATCTCATTCACCTTACTTGCTGTACCTTACTTTTATGATTAAAATTTGTTTTTCTGTGTATGGTATTTCCCAAGAAAGCTGGGCTGGTTTGGAGTATCTTAATAGTCTTTTGTAGTCTACAGAAGGGGGCTCAAGGGGAAATTTACTGTAATGATTTTACTTTCTAATTTGGTTGACAACAAATTTAGCAGTGTATTTCCACTGAGTATGATCTATCCCTCCTTGCTCACTGGGAGCTGTAGGTGCAGGGTACACCCAGTGAGCACAGATAACACAAGAAGAGGTTGGTGTCATTCCAGCAAACAGAACCTACAAATGTTTTTAGAACTTGCAAAGCAGTTCTTTGACACACTTGACCCTGTTTACTGATTTCCATTAGTACTGCAGTATTGCCCTGTGCACAGATTACCAGTGTGCTGGAAGCAATAAAAGTGAGCAATAAATCAGCCTTTGCGTCACCTTCCTGCAATAATTTTCAGAAATTTCACTTCCCAGCTGTATGTATTTCTCTAGTTCAATTGTAGGTGAATAGACTAACCTGCCTTGCATGTAAATTTTTGAACAGAGCTGCTTGATTTTCTGTAGGGTAGGAAAATTGCTTGAAAGCAGCCTTAATAATGTGGGTGTTTGCATAGCCCTTATCTAAGTGTTTGTGGCAGCAAACTCACATTGTGTAATGTATTCAAAGACTTAAAATTGTGTATTCATCCCATTTGCCCTCAAATTGATCAATTTGATAGCTAACTATGGGTAAAAGATGTGTTTATTAATGATTTGTTAATTAAGAGCATTGATGCAATAAGTATTTTGGAATAAGAAAAAATGCATCCCCTAGGTGTATCCAGTACATCTGTCATAGCCCTGCCTGCAGCTATAACTTACTTCTGCATTGTCAAAATAGGCAGGTTTGAGCAGCACTTTTTATGGAGTTTGCAGGTTTCCAAGTAGAGATGAGATCAGCAAGATGCTGGGTAAATACTAGTTCCTCTGGGCCTTAAGAAATGATTGAAATATTATTGCTTTGTGCTGCTGGAGACTAGATAAATATGCATTCTCTTCTGTATTCCTCTCCTTCCTATGTGAGTTGCACCTGGAGCTTCCTGTCCTCCAAAAAAAAAGAGGGGCAATATTAAATTACAAAAGATTTTTTTCCCTGTGGCAAAACCATTTGACCTTTTCTTGACTAACATTGTTCCTCTGAAGCAGGCAAATAAGACACTATTTATATCACAATGGCAATGTCTCGTTAGATAAGGGTTAGATTGAGTCAACCCCATCCACTGCAGAGCTGGAAACCCAGAGATCCTGTTCTGAAAGGTAAGGAACTCCATTCCTCCCAGACATGAGGCTCTGGCTGTGTCCTGGCTGTGGTCAGAGATGGCACTACCCCAGAATGTTTCCAGCCTTGGATTTCGGAGGTAGAAGTTGTTATTAACTGATTAGTCAGTGCCTGATGCTGTTAATGTTTATCCCCACTCCTGCTTGAACAAGGATCTCTAAAGATTTAAAGCCCTGCTTGATTGCAAACAATGTTTTCAACAACACTATGATTTGTTTAACAATAGGGCAGGGGGGAATACTAATTATGGGCAAAAATTCTTCTTTTTGGGAAGAATATAACAAACTCTGAGCAGGAGACTGCTGCAGGGGTGGGCTGTTAATGGGCAGGCTCCATTGTATGGAGAATTCCTAATTGCCATAATCAGATCTCAGAATTTTTGTAGTTGAATTTAATTTTGCCAGTGAACATTAGTCACATGCTGTTGCACAGACTTAATAATGCTAGAAGATTTGTTTAGACAATGTCCTACATTTTTTCACTTTAATCTTTCAGTACTACTGTAACATATGGGAAAATTAGTTGTGTAGTGTTTCCTGCCCTTAGACACAACAAACCCTTTACTTATTCCCATTTTTAAAGCCTTTTAACTGCTCTGAGCAGGTCAGTGTTCTAATATCACTTGTGGCTAAACTGGGATCACTTGTTTTTATTCTGCCCCTGCTTGAAAGGCCTTCAGTCTTGCCAAACCTATTGTAGCACATATTTGTGGATCAGCCAGTCATGAATGTTTTGTATTACATCACTAATCCTTTTATTGAAAGGCCGTTTTGTTAACAAATTAGCAGGTGCCAGCCACTCCTGGCTTATGGGAGCTGTGATAACACTGAGACTTTTCCACTTTTATTTCATGAGTGTGGTTCCACTGGTGAAAATCAGTGGCAGTAGAGCCCCAGTCAATCTCAAATTTTACCACCATGATGCAACTGCTGCATTTTTAATGCCTGTATTAAACTTAGATTTTACTGTAACTCTAAGTCATAATTTTTCATATATCAGTGAGTCTTTGCTAATCAGGTATCCTGGGGACATATTTTGGATGTGAAGTGAAATAGGACATGAACTTTTAAGAGAGACTTGAGCAAGAGTACTGCAGGATATCAAATCTTTCCACAGCTTTTACACATGGAGTTGAAGCCATTTGCTCCAAGGTCTTTTTGCTTCCAGCATCTGTGTATCTGCCAACCATTCCTGGTCTGTGTAAGGCCACCTGTCAAGAGCTGGATTGGTACAGACACTTTTACAGTGTCTGAGCTGCTCCTGCTCTCAGTGCTTCCCTGGAGAAGCAGCAGGTGGGAGCTGGGCTGTTGAAGGAAGGCAGTGCCATTCCCCTGCAGGATCTTGGTGGAGAGCTGCCACCACCAGCAGTTGTTTTCTGCGTTGGCAATCTCCATCCTGCTGCTGCAGTGCTGGGGGGAAGCTGACATTCAGAAACAAGGTTTATGTCTCTTTCCTAACAAGTATGCTGCTTCCTTTGGGAAGAACTTAATTTGCTTGCATCTGCAAGCTCTTGGTGAGTCAGACTTTTCCCGTTCCTACAATTATCCACAGCCGTAATTTGGGATTTTCCTTCTCACCCCTTGGCTTAATGAAGAGGATCTGCATTCACAGGTTCTCATTGAAGCAGAAAAACTTTGGAGCAGGACTGTTTTCCTTACAAAAATAAAATTAACATATGCCCTTGAGAGTGTGGAGGTTTGCAGAAGTGGAAGGAGTAGACACAGCCAGTTTCTCAGATTTCTGAGGAAGGGCTGTGCAAGGTGGCCTTTGTTCAGTGTCACCACCCTGCAGTGGGAGCCCGTGCTCCAGCTCTTGTGTTTCCATGCTGCGAGTGCCACTCCCTGCACTAGCTCATCATTTTAGCTCCTTTTGAGCAGTGTCTCGCTGCCTGCTGATGGGAATTTCTTTGGACAGGAAAGATTGCTGTGATTTCCCTTGGTTCCAAAAGAGACTTTATCACTTTTTAGTGCACAGTGTCATCTGCTTCTCTACTGCTGGGAAAGACTGTCCTGTGAAGTACTGTGGCTTCTGAAATTTTTCCAGGGCAAAGGAAGGATTAGCAGGAGGTGTTAATTGCTTCTAACTGGGGGGAAGAATGCAAGTGCTGATCAGCTGCCACTTTTGTCAGGGCTGCACAGTCAGACAAGCAACATGTACAAGCAACAGTTCTGGTCTCCACCTCACCACATGCCTGGCAGGGATGGGCAGAGAAGGGGCTTTGCTGAGTTGCAGGAGTTGTGGGGTCAAACTCAGCTCTTCCCCCAGCCAGAGAACTCCTTCCAATAACCAGCTGCCTGTCCTGTTGCTTCCCAAGTGCTCAGGCCACAGCTTGCTGTCTGTACCTGACTTCTCTGTGGAATGTTCTCCTTGAAACTGGCTAGTTTAGAATGAGATATTTATTTCAAAAGCATCTGTAGACCACTTGCTGTTGTCTCTGGTTTTGTTTCCTTGCACCAAGTCCTGCCTGGGGTTCCCTTGGAACTGGAAGCTGTAGGAGCTGGATGATGGTTCACTGGGCCAGTGGGACAAAGGAGGGGGCAACAGAAACATATTTCACACTTGCAATTGCAGTTTTTTCAGATAAGAGACAAAGCAAAGCAAAACATAAAGAAAACACATTTTAATGAAGTCCAGTTTCTAAAAGTATATTTGCATCTTTAGGAGTTCTTAAATTATCTGCACTACAAGAGTTGGTATTGCAACTGCAGCCTCCTTTAAATAATTACCTGATAGGAAACCATGGTATTTTTTGCATTTGTCTGTCTGTAAGCAGCTTCTAGCCAGAGCTTTGAACAGCTACTTCCTACATTTTTCCTTTTCACAAGTGTAATATAAACAAAATCTCTTCCCTGAATGAAGGTATAGTTCTTTTTCTTAAAGTAATAAAGAAAAATAAAATCTTCTGTTTACTTGAGGCAATGTTTCATTATGCTGCACTCACCTGGGATATTCCATGTATTGTTCACATCCTCATTTCTGTGCTTTTACTTAGTAGTTTGAAACATTACACTGCAAAGTTATTGAAAAGTTTATAGAAAGCTGAATTCCATCAGAGCAAGGCATTAGGATGTGAAAGCCTTAGGATCATGCTGTATTTTTGAGTCTGGGGGTAGATCAGCCTGACACTGCCTGCAGATCTGGGTCTGCTTGTGCCTGTCAGGTGTGGCCCAGTCAGGAAGGATCCAGCCAGGGTGGATCCTGTGGGCTGGAGGGATGATGCCCACTGCAGCATCGTGTGCTTCTCAGCCTGGCATGACCCAGCAGCAATCACAGCTGGAACTCAGTGCAGTGTTTTCTGTGTTTCTCACTGCCCCACTGCTCCTTCCACCACCCCAGAACAACTGCAGTGAAAAATGGTCATCACTCAGCACTGCACATTCCTTCTCTCTGCTCAGGGCTGTGCTGAGGAATGGCTGCATACTGGAACCATCTGTTTCTTTCACTGGAAGTTATTTATAGGGAGGAACTGTTGGAGGGCAAGTGATTTATTGCTTATCAATAACAGTAAACACGTTCTGCTTTACAATGACCAGAGCCTCTAATTTATTGTACTCTGTCTGTGAAGGTGTCATTTGTCTTGTGAACAGCTTGTTGTCTGCCAGTACCTGGAACATTCAATGTCTTTGGTTTCTTTGAACATCCATTTGGATAGCATTTATTAGCAATCTAATATTGATGCTTTATAGCTTTACTACCTTTTGTCCTTCTAAAAGTTCAATCGATTAAAAACTTGAGAGTATTTTCTGTGCAGTTCCTGGCTTTGAAAATGATGGCAGACTGAATAATTGGCTCTCATTTTGTTGGAATTGGTCTTTGGGTCTTCGCTAGGAGTAGGAAGAAGGCATGCTGAGAATACAGGGATAAGGCAGATGCTAGAAGTACTTGCATTATGTGGAGGAGCTGCTGGTGTGTGACTTTTTATAGTTTATCGTTTTATAGTGTTTCCTGACTCTGCTCTGATCCTCTGAGGTTTATCTTCTTTTTACTGCTCTCTTTTAAGCAGCTTGGTAAAGGTGTCAGATGCAGGCCTCTACAGTAATCTTGCTGTTCCTCCTTTCTCCCATCCAAATTACTCAAGTGAATGATTTGAGCTGGTTACTAATACTCCAGAAAGTCTGTCTGCATGGACAGGAGCAAAAAAGGCTTCATTAGAGTGTGCACATTTGTAGGTCATTTAAATGGCATTACTGAAAATCAAATAATTGTGAGACTTCTATTGAATTATTATGAAACTTGCAATACATTCTTTATTTTCTAAGAGAGCAAGTTTCTCTGACCCTTATGTGATGAATGAAGATTGATTGTTCCAAAAATTCATTTGAATATGTATAGTTTTGCATAGAAGAAGAAAAAAGTTTGGTTAAAATAGAGCTTTTTTCAAAAACGTTTTTCCAAGACTAAAACAAACACTTTGAGTGAATCTTCAGGGATTTATCTGTCCAAATGTGTCTGCCCTTCATCTATCATGAACTCTCCATTTTCCCAGTAGTGGCTGGAATAAAATTTACTTCTCAGGCACTGATTTCTTCCAATAGTTTTACTTTGAACGTAAAGTGAACTTATTTGCTGGGGCATTTATCAGTTTGAGAGATAAAGCCAGATCTGGGGACCTGATAGATATCCCTGTCTAGACTCTATGGAAGTAGGGCAGATTCCCTGTTGGGAAGCAAGTAAACTTAGATACTTGTTTCTGCTGTGCTGAATCTAAAATAAAGGTTTCTTTCTGTGGGAGAGCATTAAGGCTGTAACTTGTTTATTTATGGGTGGGAGAGAAACAGACTCAAATAAAAAGACTTCTCTGACAACAGAAGGCAGTCCAGGATAGACAACTATTAACTTTCAAACCTAAATCGTACCCCCATGGTATCTCCTGCTTATTGAGGAAGATCTTGAAGTGTAGTACCTAGATGTAATTCCACTGTCAAGTATGATTTATGAAAAGAGGCAGGTTTTTGTGATGTTTTATTCATTGGTTTTAAATGTCACCTGTCTTGATTCATAACATTGATGTCCCTTGAATGGATTTCCTTTTTTTTCCTTCAACCATCTGCCAAGAGTTTTTAAAGCTCTGTTAATTGTTTGTGTCTCTTTTAAGCATTACCTTTTCACCATATTTAGTATGTTCTTCCCAGCAAATACTTTTAACTTACGACATCTTTATTATGGACAAGTGGTTCATTTTGTCACCTTGTAGTCAAACATAGAGTCATTTTAAAAATAAGCCCAGGAACAGCTTGCTTCTCTCTTTTATTGTTTGTTAAGTGGTCTTCAATCTTCTGTGACATTTGCATGAGGAAGACACTCTGAGCCTTACTGCAAACCTCATCGGATTCATGCCTGAATCAAACCACCAATGTGGTTTACAGTAAACTCTGTTTTATAAACCTTTTCATATTTCCTTTATAACAACAACAACACAAACCAAGGAAATACCACATTTAGTTTTAAAATTTGCTAGCAATATTTCAAATTGAAAAAGGTAGTTCAGTGATGTGACTCTTGTTTCTGCTGGGGAAGAGAATAGATTCCTGCTCTCTTCCATTTGGTAACAGGGTCATTGCTCACCACCTGCTTTCACTTTGGTGCAAACTGACATTGATTGCAAAGCACTTACTGCCACAACTTGCTGTCAGATTTTCATTTTTTGCTATATTTTTGTATATAGCAGGTCTTCTGTGACATGAGGCTTTTAGATGAAACTTGCAGTGAGTGGGAAGTAAAATGAGTTGTTTGTGTTGAATTGCTTAGGTCATAGCCCTTAATGGAGACTGAAATAATGTAACATGAAATCGAGTTTATACCAGAGTATTCAGACCTGTAAACTCAACATCCTGGATGATTTTTGAGGCCCCTTTCCTACTGTAGAATTTAATCAGATGAGACACTGACTGAAAGTTTTGTGGATGAACTAAGTAAGTAACAGAACTTCATCCAGGGTCTGTGATCATTGGTTTTGTTCCACTACTGCTGTGTGTTTAAGGTCAGGCTGCAATGTGCATTTCTGCTTTGGGAGAAAGGGAAGAGGAATTAATAATTGAAGGTGTGGTGCTGGGAAAATAATCTCTGAGCATACTGTATTCTTTAGAAAACCTGTTTGAGTCTTGTTATGCCTTGAGATCTGTTTTCAAGGCTGGATGTGTTCTTGGCACAGTATCTCCCTTAAAGAAAGAACACTCCTGCTCAAACAAGATCTATTTGAAATGCTTCTAAAATCTTCCAACTCATCTGTCAGTACAAATGTTTTTAAAGGGTAATATAGCTTAAAAAGACAAGCTTGTCCAGGTTTTTCTCATCTGTAGCAAAAAAGGCTTCTTTTGGAGACTCTCTGCTTGAGGAGCCTGTTATAGCTGCTCTGGATTCCCTCTTGGGAGATGGAGCCTCTGGACCATAAGTGAAGAGCTTGGGGATAAAGTCTCCATCAGGGCTCTGTGAATACTTCCCAGTGGGCAGGGTCTCATCTGGACAAGGGCCTGAAATGATGTGCTGTGGGAGTAGCAAAGTTATCTCAGCTCTGACTGCTGGACCTGGTGCCTTTGTGCACCCTCCTCTTGTGTTACTGCAAAACCTGCAGAAACATCCAGGTGTTGCTTATTGCTGGTGTAATTGGTGTGTGTGATCTCTGGGTGTCTGCCTGCTCACCTCACCAGGAGGCTTTACAGGGGCAGTTTCATCATGGGTGTGAGGTCTTGCTCAGACACAGAAGGTAATGGAGTTTGCAGTTGGCTGTGGCTGCTTCCAGTGGCCCGGGTATCCTGACAAGTTTGCCTTAGCTGGAGAGGGACTTTTTGCAAGGGCAGGGAGTGATGGGATGAAAGAGAGGAAGAGTAGATTAAATATTAGGAGGAAATTCTTCCCTGTGAGGGTGGGCAGGCCCTGGCACAGGTTGCCCAGAGAAGCTCTGGCTGCCCCATCTATCCCTGGGAGTGTGGAAGGCCAGGCTGGATGGGCTTGGAGCAACCTGGGCTTGTGGGAGGTGTCCCTGCCCATGGCAGGGGGTTGGAACAAGGTGGTCTTTAAGGTCCCTTCCAACACAAACTGTTCTGTCATTCAGAACCAAAGCTTTGACCTTCAAGAAGAGGGAGAAAGAATAGCTTAATACATACAGACAGATACAGTCTGAACTAGTATTATTCTGAAATTAAGTGTTTTAATTCCTTCTTGTTTTGTATCTTGCCATCATGAAGGATTGTTATAAATGGATGCCCAAGTAATAGTGAACAACTGGGGAAACCTTTCATAGCAAAGTGTGCAGGTTCATGCAACATGGATTTTATCGAGAAGGTTCACTGGGGGACTGTCCCAAAAAAAATTTGTCTCCGAAATATTAAACACATGCCCCTGGTTTTAAAGACAACTGCATGGGCATGCAGCTGTTAATTTTTTCAGAATGCCCTGGAAATCTCTGTAATTCAGTCTTTCCTCAGAAAGCTTTTAATTCTCTCTCCTGTCTTTTTTGCCTTCAAATTACAGCTGTTGCTTCCTTTCCCTCAGTGAACGAGGGAAGGCAAAGCACCATTGGACCAAGTTTTTATAATGAGCCTCACCTTTGGACACACGAGGTAGGGAACTGGGGAGGTCTTCCTGGAAACGAATCCCCTTCAGCAGCTCTCCTGGAGTCAGAAATAACATGTGAGACTAAGACTCAAATTAAAAACATTTGTTGAATAATGTTTAATACTCTTAAGTGTTAATATAAACAGGCCCAAGTTATTTAAAACTATAATGGCGACTTGCCATGGATGATTTAGTGTTAAGCCTTTGAAACTGAAACTGTGTGTTTTAAGCCTTCACTTTGCATTGCAGATTTGAGTGTGTGAGGTCTTCTGATATGTTAATGATGCTGATACACCAGTACAAGCTTCTCACTCCACATCGTTAATGAAGGTTGTATTCAGGGACTGATTAACTGTTAACTAATTGGTTACCACTTCAGTTACATTTCATACTGAGCAATGTTGTATGAATGAATCACTTGCAAGTCAGGTATTTTTACTTGTTCAGTTGTTCTGCTTTATTCAGGATAAGTGATCCTAAATAAAGACATTTATTGTTAATCCTTCAGCAAGTAGAGCCCTTAAGAGCAGGGGAGAGAGCGGGGAAGGGTGTGTGGGATTGGAAGATCCATTGCAGACACGTGTACCCTTCCTGGCAGAACTTAGTTAAACCTTTCAGAACCATAAAAAAAATTTATTCGGTTTAAGGGAATCAGCATTTTCTGACAGATTGGTTTTCTTAAAAAAGGAGAGAGAAACCCCGTGTTGGTCTGCTGTGTACTTTACAGCTCAGTTGTGCAGCTGGCCAGATCCTCAAAGCCCAATGACATGATTTATTTTAGCATGTTCAGAGGTATTTTGGTCCTCTTACTTAAGAAAATTAAATCATAATCACTTAGGGAAGGAAAAAACCCTCTGCTGTGTTTTTCCTTAATCAAACCTCTGGCAAGCAAGAGCTTTTTAAAAGCAAGTGTTGCTCATTTTTTGCTCTTTTCTTGACTTTTTTTTCTTCTTTTTTTTTCTCTGCTCACTTGTCCAGACAAGCTGACCTTTTAGCTTGGTTTGTAATTCAGTTACTGAAAAAACCCAACAGTGAGATAACTTGTCGTTGTGGTTACAGGATTAGTCAGCCACTTTCTAAGTTCCTAAAGAATTTTAAGATTTGGCTTTCCTGAAGTGCAGTGCTGAAGAAAAGCACTGACACATTTTGCCATTCCCTTTGTTTAGATTCAGTGTGTACAATACTTGGGATGATTTTGGAAGTGAATGGTGTTATTCATACTCATAATTGACACTAAGGCTAAAAGAGGAAATTTAATCTTGGAGCTTATAAGATTAAAATGATTTGGTCTTTTTAAAAAAAGCTCTATTTTTAATGACCACTCACCACTCATATCAATGAGTAGAGCTTTGGATGGGTTTTCTTCCTTAATACAACTTCAGCACAATACTGAGGGTCATAACAGCCTGCAGTGTTCCTACTGTGCTGGCTGTGACACCAACACTTTCTTGAGCTTTTTAAGGATTATTGTAAGAATTACTGAAGTGCAGTTCTTGGCTAAGAGCAGCCCAGGGATGCAGGCTATGGTGTTCCCACAGTTCTGCAATCCCTGTTCTATGGTAATTACTCTGCATAATCACCGCACAGTTCTGTCTGAGTAGCCAGGGAGGGCTCTATGTTTGTTGTAATCCTCCAAAATTGGGAATTTTCTGATATCTTGCCAACTGCAAAGCTGCTCACTGGTTTCAAGGAATGGGGGGGAAACTTCCAAACTATAGGGAGGGTGAGAAAGCAAAGCTGCCTCTTCCTCAATGAAGGAGCAGCTGTGTGTCCCAACTGTGGGTGTCTCTTCCAGAGCAGCCACAGGAACTCACTGCTCAAAGTATACTTGAGGAGAGTCCTTGCTAAACAAACCAGCAGGACCAAACATTGTGGGTGTAAGTCTAGCCTGAAGTAAGAGATAGTGGGGTAGTAAAACTGTGGCAGTTCTTGCTAGAGAAGAACAGTGGCCTTGGCAGCCACTGGTGAGTGAGACTCCGCCACTGAAGTGGTACTCCAGTGGAGGGGCAGCTTCCCAAGGAGCTGAGATCTTGTGGCAGCTTGGGAGGAGCCTTGCTGAGGTACCAGGAAGCCAAGCTAAGAGTCAGATCTTGGCAGTTGCCTTCCTGCAGATGTAGCACAGGAGGAAGATTGGACATGATCTTCCCAGTGTGTCTGGCAGGGAAAAGGACTGGAAGGAGAATGGCTCACATGACCCTCCAGTAATTCTGTAGGGATGGTACAGATACGATGGTTTGGTTCACACACCTTTGTTTAATCAGACAAGCAGAACTACATGGAAAATTAACTGGGATCCTTATTGGTATTTTACAGTAAGATCTTTCGGTAGCTAGAAAACTCCACCTCTGTGCAAGTAAGGTAGAGCTAGAGAAACACCTCATCTGAGAAGGCCTAGGTCTCCTCTGATACAACTCTCTATCAAAATACATTTTCCAGTTCAGCCAGGGATCAAATGCTGAGTGTGTGGTAGTGTCTGTCTTTTCTTCCACAAAAAACGATGCTGTGATTGCACTTAAATATTTAACTGTTTCAGCTGCTTGACTTGCACTGACTTAAGCTGACTTGACCTCTGGAATGATCTAGAATGATGATCTGGTTGAAAGGGGGGTGTTGTTTCTTTGTGGAAAGCCATCTGCTGTTCAGATGAGGTGGCCTGAAACCGCTGTCTCCAGATGTGCAGATCCTGTTCTTTTTTCTTTGGGAATTTCTGGCTGTAGTACAGTTTGGACTTGTGCTGGATGCTGCAGCCCATGATGTGTCTTGCTAGTACATTGCCTAAATAATTAAGATGCATTAAAAGCAGAAGCTTGTGCTGCTGAGACTTATTTTTCAAATCCTTTGAAAGATTAATATCTGTATTTTGAATCTTGCATGAAATCCCACAGTGAGTGAATTTCATTCTCTGCTTTCATAACAGAAACTTCACTGACATGCTAATGCTCAAAGGGGGGAAAATCAAGATAATTAGTATTTGTGTAGGCACAGGGGCTTATTCTGATTTACTGCAGCCCCTCTGTAGAATGGCTGCTTGACAGATCTGGGAAGTTGTAAGGACCTGACAGTCATGAGGAAAAGTGGGCAGAAAAAACCTGTAGGTTTGTAGGTTCTCGTGTCCTTTGAATTTGACAACTTAAAGTGAATAGATAGTTAATGCCTGCTCATACCTTACATCAAGTGTTCCTTATGCTGGAAACATAAATGAGAACAAGGCACTTAATTTTTAGCTCAGTGATTGAACGTATGCCAAGTGGTATTAAGGCAGCATTTCAGGAAAAATGCTGTGGAAACAATTGGCATGCTATTCCAACACCAATTTGTATCACCATCTCAAGCCCTGAAGTCTACTTAGCGTGAGAAATCACCTTCTACATTTAATTTTGGCCAGAGAAATTGAATTCCTTTTTTCTGGTTTAAAAAAAGTGCATAGTACTATTGAGTAATCTGTTCTCTCAGAGTATAGTTGATGCGAGCATTTAATTGATACAATGTTTAACCAGTCTTTCAAGTTAGAGAAAGCTAATTCCAGACTTAACACTTGTCAGAGCTCACATTCTTGAGATCTGACACCTCTCCCTAGCTCGTGGTCCTCTGCAGCACCAATGCACTGCCTCGTGCTGCAGGGTGGGTTCTGCTCCACTGCTACAAATTGTCATGGCAAGTGGCATCCGATGGCTGATCACCTCCCAAAAATAAAACTCTGCTTGAGGAGGTGACAGAAGGAAAGTTCAGAAGTTGAGGTGGATACACATCAAAAGGATGTACAGGGTCATGGAGAAGGATGTCAAGTGTGCCTTTGGTTTTATCAGAAGGGAAGCATCTTGATAGCATTGCTGATAGCCAAGGTTGAGGGAAGTAAGAGTTCAATTAGTCTCTTCTGTGAAGAGCCTCCCTTTCCAAAGGACATCTGAACACTTAATAGACTACATGTAGGAATTGTTTTGTACTTAGCTCTGATTTGTAGCCACTTCTGCTGTCAAATGTGATCACTAATAGACTCCTGTGAGGGGCTTCCATTCGATTGTAGTCCCAGTTGGTTGTTCTGCTTTTGTTTTTCCAAAGCAGTCTGTTGCTACTATATGACAGTGGGAAATATTTTTCATTGACTCTAACAGCAAATTCCTGTTTGGCATTTATTATTTAACATAGCTTGTACATCTCGATCTGGATAAAATCTCTTCTCAAGTCATGTTTAGAGTTTGCCCGTACAAATACACACAAGTAAATGATGAGTTGTGCTCCCTACTGATATGATTGATGAGTTTCTCTGGGGGACTTTGATCACTGGGCATGCAGTCAGGAACTGTTAGATTGCAGCACAAAACTATGCAGAAAAGGAAGCTATAACAATAAAAGCTCTGCTAAATAGACAATTAATTTGTTTTTTCTTTAGTCCCCATCTAGCTCGTATCTTTTCTACTCAGAATTTATTTCCCTGTGTAGTGTGGGAAGCTGCAATTTTATTACTTCTGTATTTTAGTCTTCAAACTCCCACTGCCCCTTATGAAGTGATAATTGCTAAAGCCAGTTTTTCTAAAGGCTATTTAAAACTTTAAAAGTTTGACATCAAGTTATGTTGAGCAGTAAATGCCACCTGGAATATCTGGGTGAAAGGCAGAGAGAGCGATTGCTGCAGCTGGGTATTTCCTTTCTAAAAAGCCACGGGCTCGTGGTGGTAACAGTGGGAGGATATTCAGAAAATACTCTGAGCATGTGGAAGAGAAGTGTTCAAACTCAGAGAAATTATGGTAGAGGGATATGACTAAAGGGCTGAGAAAGGAGAGAACAACTTCCTAATTTTATTCCTGTAGTACCAGGACTTGAAAATATCTCCTTTCTGCAAAGCTGTTCAGATCCTTTCACCATGACAAAAGTAACCTCATCTCATCAGTGTCATATGTCTTGCAGTTTTGTTTTAAAGTCAGGGTACATCTGCACATTTGAAAAATGATGGTAGAACAACTGCATCCCCTCCCTGGGGATGGAGGGTTCACGTTTGGCACAAGCTTCAGGACCTCAAAGATGGTACCTAAAAGCAAAGCCCACATAGGTTGAAACATTCCAGACATGAAGGGAAAAGGCTTTGTGCTAAATCCAGGGATCAGATTCAGTGTCAGCAAGTAAAAACAAAATTTCAGGAGGAACATGTTTTCCACTTGCCCCAAGATAATATTTTTTTGATTCCTGTGCAGTCAGTGAGCTAGAGCTTTGCTGAAACTCTTTGTTGGGAGAGAAACGTGTGAAAGCTGCTGGGAAGCAGCTCCTTTCTGTTTGATGCTCATCATTCATGCAGCAAAAGGATTTTGCTGGCAGTGTTTTTGCTAGAGGAGCACATAAGAATGATAGCTGAAGTGACTCAGGGGTTACTGGATGACCATATTTATGTCAGTAGTGCAGCCTGGTCCAGGCAGTGGTGACCTTGTGCTGCTGAAGGGCTGTTGAGGGACCAGAGGAATGTGCCAAGTCCCAAACTGGTCAAGCTACAGAACTTGCTGTAGGCAAATCAGCACAGGTGCTCTTCAGTGTGAAGACCTTGGGTACCAAGAGAACTGTGATAAATCATTTGCATCAGCTTCTAATTCAAAAAGTTTTTACTACTTGGAGTTTTTCCTTGGTTTTCATGGGGACAAGGCAGGGACTGAGTTAATTATCCAGGTTTTGTATTTTACAACAGATTTTTTTGTGTGAAACAGAAATCTGTTTAGAAATACTGTGGCAGGGTTTTAGATGCTTCTTGGTGAGGCCAGAACAGTATGTATAAAGGTCAGACCATGGTGCCCTTGAATATTGAACCATGACTGTGTCTTAACAGGTCTGTAGAGAGCATTTATTTATTCTGCTTTTGCTGCTTAGGTTCATTTACATTCAGTAGAATATCGTGGTGCTGTGACACTTTACCTGATTGTAAGAAATGCAAGTGTTTGGAGGGGATTTTTTCCCCTATTTTTAAAGTGATGATTTGAAAGTATGGCAACTGAGAAGCAGTTTGCTGAGTTGAACATTATTCAGTGGGGTGGTTGTCTGCAAATCTGTCTGAAATGCTGACAAAGGAATGTCATGAATAGCTTACAAATCTTCTCCTTGAGGAAGAAACTGTATTTCAAATGATGTGTTCCTGATTTGTCCATCATTACTATGTATGCATGGGAAGGCTGTAGGTTATGTCCTTTCAAAGGATGTAATTATGTATGTCCTTCTGAATTATACAGTAGAAATCATCAGCATATTAAAACAAGATGTTGCTGTCAGTGATGTCTAAAGAACAACAGCACAGCTGTGGGTGAGAGGCCTTCAGGTGAACACTTGCACCTCTGACCTTTGTCTTCAGTTGGGCATTCTCAAAACCTTGACTAAAAATACAACTGTCAATCAAATGGTTAAAATTTAGCTTTCTGCCCATACAACCTTGCTGGAGCAGTTTCACTGCACTGCCTCCTCTCCATTTCGGTAGATGTGTTTGACCAACCTTAGAACAAGTCTGTTATATCTGTCTTTACATTTGAAATGAGATTCCTTCCTTTAAAAGTTTGTCTTAGGTATTTGATCAGTGTGGACAAAAATAGATCGCTTTTACAGAGACACTTAGACTTCTTACAGCAGAGGAATTGCTGAGAAGTGAGGAGAGGAGTGGGACTGAGCCCGTGGCTAAAACCAGCTCTAATTGCAGCTGCTCAGCACTGAGACTTTACCCCGAGTAACCGTCTGTCATGAGAGACTGTCCTTGTCCTTCTTGTCTTATTTTGCTCCTGGCATTTCACTAAGAGAATAACGTCAGTGTCCCAGGAGTGAACCACTGCAGAGACAGAGATACTGGAGTCTAAAACTTCATTTCTGGCAGAAAGTCTGTGCCATTGGCTTACAGTGAAACGCCACGCAGCAAAGTGAAATGGAGGCTGTCACATTTTAAACGGGTCTCCCTTTTTTTAATTCTGAAGATGTGTGTGAGTGGAAGGACAGGCTGAGTAATTGCCCATCCCAGGTCCCCGGGCTCGTGCTGTCACAGGGCAGGAGTAGAGGCCTGGGTGTCCTCTGTGCTGCGTGGGCACGTGGCTCTCATTAGTCACTGGGGGCTGTCGGTCCCTCAGCAGCTCATCTGGGCCGAGCAGTCACGTTCTGGACCTTCTACCAGTGCTGTCCTTTGGCTTCTCTGCTTCTTTCAGGAGCAGCATGGCATTCACAGCCAGGCTGCCATTACTCCAGGGGAAAACTCCGTGGTTATTTCATCCTCACCAACACACAGCACTGCACACAGGATGTTCCTGTGCTGCCAGATTTTTGCACCACATTGCCCTGCCTCCCTTCCTTCTCCCACCATCCCTGTTCTGTTTAACCCGTGATCAGGCTCCGTATGCAGCAACTTTGTTCTGCGTCAGGCGTCTGCGCAGGTAACACACTCCCAGTTTGTTCATATTAATATATATCTGTGGGCTTTTGCCCACTCCAGACTTAGCAGTACTCCAGCATCTTCCATACTGTTAGCCATCTGTCCTGACAAACACAGTCCCGGGAACTGTCAAAGCCGTTGTGTCCCTTGGCAAGCAGCTCTCACAGGCAGCAGGAAGACTTTGTGTGTCAGCATCCACGGAGGGTGTCCCAAGATGCTCCATCATGTTCAAGAACAGCAGCAGGGCAGTATTTTCTTACTGCCACCTTCTCAGGTCTGGAGAGACCATTGCTGTATATCTGCTCTGCAGCTCTGGCACTTTGTTTCTGGCTGCAAGCAGCACCCAGCACTTTGGGAGGTGGTGGAGAAAGCTCCAAGGGCATCCATGGAAGATTGCAGCCCTAGGACAATTTCTGACATCTAATAGTTGTTTTAAGCCTCGAGCAAGGTGTTTTAGATCTGTTCCAATACTCTTTCAGCAGTCCAGCACTGGGCACACTGGGAGAGCTGACAGCCCTTTGCTCCATTGTAGTTGCTTAGTATATATGTTCAGTAGTTGTATTAATATTTTTCTTCTGTTTTGCATTTTCATTTGACTTGTCAATTCCCTGGACTGTGAGGAAGGGGAATGTTGAATAATTACCTGCTCCATAATAAATTAGTGTGAAAAGGCAACTGGTGCCATGCATCAACTTAAACTGCTGTCTGGTAAAGTTGCATTAATGTGTATAAATAATGTATATCTTTGCAGAGGAAGTGCTTTGTCTTTCTAATGAACAGGTGCCTGATTGGAGAGGCCAAAAGACTGTATACCTTTAGCAAAAAGGTTGTGTTTCACATGTGCCTGGATTATTAAAGTGGATTCGTGATCCTATAACTGCAACTAGGAGAGATCTTACTTTGCAGAATATGCTAAAGAGCTTCAAAAGACCTTGTGAGAAATCAGCTAGCAGATGATTCTGTGAATTGGGGACTGGTATCTCTTTCACCTCAGGAAGAGGGATCAATATTTCTGTATTTTAGTATTACTTTTAAGGACTGATGCAAACTGCCATTAAACATTAATTTGTTGCCTTATAGTAGGCAGCAAACATTTTACTGTGTGTTTTGGTTCAGAAATGGCTTGAAGAATAACCACGACAGCTGACTAATTAACAGCTAAACCAGGACCACATCACTTGCATGTAACTGAAATAAAGATAAGTCACTCAATTATGACATTTGTGAAAGTCAAAAAATTGACAGTTCTTCGTGCACAAAACCCCCACAGATTATTTGCATGTTCTTAGCATCCACAGCAGGTGCTCACTGATAGCAGATGCTGCACAGTCATCCCTGTCCTGCTGCAGTGGCTGTAAAACAGTGTCTCCTCTGTGTTTCTGATGGTTACTTGGTTGTGGATAGGAGAAGGGCTGGTGTTTAAGTGAACATTTGAAGCACTTCCAGTGTCCATATATTTTAATATTGTCCTAAAATCCTGTCTGTTCCACAGGTTATAATATGATAATATTACATAAGGGCTGGAGCTGTAGACAATCTAGACTGTCCAGGCATCTCTAATCACACAGTAAAACTTCTCTGTGGCAGTTCTCAGCAAATTGGCACGGACAGGAGAGCCAGTTAAACAAAGGGCAGGCAGAGAGGGAATTGAAGGAGAGGGAGCTTGTCCAGAGTAGCCTGACATCTTCATGTGTGCAGGAAAATACAAATTGAACTTGCATACCATATCTGTATGAGGCTGACCCAAAGTGTCCTGGTGTGTGTTTGTGCTCTGAAATTCCTGTCTGAATCCTCACCATGATTCAGCTTCAGTCTGATTGTACGTAAGTGCTTTTTTATTCAAATGCAACCTTTGTCAATGATATTTTTTTGATTCCTGTTCCCCTCTGTCTCCTTTCATCATTTAACAGAAGGAAGTTTAGTTGCAGGAAAAGGGGAGGGAATGAGAACTTTGCTTCTCTTCCATCTCAATGCAGCATTTCTGTTCTAAGCCTGCAAAATGAAGCATTAGAAAAGCAGCTGAGTGGGGGAAACATTTTACTGGTTGCTTATAGGCTCACACTGTCACTGAACAGAGCATGTAATGCACCTGTAAAATGAGCAGAAGCAGCTCAGTGTCCTGAGGCTCACACCAGTCTCAGTGAGAGCAGCAGCAGAACTTTTCCTTTCACCTTTTCCTGCTGGAAGGTGCATCATGACCATCAGGCAGGCAGCAGGGTCCCTGCAGACATGGTAGGGCTGCACTGATGCCCGTGTCCTTCTTTTGTCTCCCTGCTTAGCTGAAGACGTGGAGTGTGGATGAGCTTCAGAGGAGGCTCTCAGCCCTGGATCCCATGATGGAGCAGGAGATTGAGGAAATCCGCCAGAAGTACCAGTCCAAGCGGCAGCCGATCCTCGATGCCATCGAAGCCAAGAAGCGGCGGCAGCAGAACTTCTGAGCCACGGGTAGAATGTTCTTCCAGCCCCAAACAATCAGCTCCCTGCTTTTGTGACTACTGAACAGATTGATTTCTATTGAAATATGCTAGCAAAATAGAGGGCAATACTTCTGCTCATTTATTTTTCCATAGCACCTTTGTGAACTCAGGAATGCCATTACGTGGAAAATCCTGGTGGTGTTTTAATGTTAGACACGTATTTAAAACATTATTCCAAAGGAGTTCTGTTACTGTTTTAAGGAGGATTGTTTTTAAACCAGAGGAACAGATAGAAATAGGCTAATGAAAGTTGGCTCACTCTCTTTTCAACTGAACTTTCAGGAGTCCAGTTTGTTTAAGTTAATATGGATCATGATATTTAACAGCTGCATCTTTTGTGGGTTTCTTGTTTTTGTTGTAATTTGTGAATGCACAGACTCAATTTCAAGCTGTTAACCGTCTCTTTCTACTGTTAAGGTACTGGTAAGTTTTAGGTCACTAAAGAGAGCAGGTGACAACTTGTACAAACTGTTCCAGCCTTTTGAAAGAAACTTAAATCTCAGTTTTTAAAAAGCCTGTAATAAGCCCCATGCCTTACACTGTGTGCTTTAAGCAAGTGTGGTTTCTTCAAGACCTCAATTTTGTCCTCTTTTTGTGTCCTTTATGAATTTATATAAGTAGTTAAAGCATGTTGTGCCTCTGTAAGAAATATGTTCTGTAATTTAAAATCCACACTGACTTAAAACCAAAAGCCCATCAGTGATCTGATTCCCCTTTGTCTGTCTGTTTGGAAATGTCCTTCAGGGGGAGACCCTGCTGACAGTGGAGTGCTGGGGAAGGAAACAGCACTTGAATGGATGGAAGTTGTGCGAACCTCTCTCAGGAACTGGGTACTTCAGCTGTGTCTGAGAGGACTTAAAAAATCTCCACAGCTTGTGAAATATTTTCTAAGATTCATTTCAAATTTACATCTTTAGATGCTTGAATAAAAACTTGATTTCACAATCCTTCACATTTCTACAAGGTTTAGCACATCAGGAGAGTTGAACTGAAACTAAAGACTGTTGAATTAACAAAGATGTGCATTTATGGTGGTAAAGCAAAGGCAGAGTTGATGAGAAGACAATTACTGATGTCCTGCTGGAAGAGGTTCAGTCTCTTCCAGTTCCTCTGGACACTCTTGTGTTTGTTTGTTGGGGTTTTTTTATTACCCTGCTGTTCCTGCCCAGTAAAGGTCAATCAGTGACAATGCCCCAGCTTGTACAATCGCTGTGAGGATGGTGCAATCAGCTCCCATCAGAGAGGAGAGAGTAAAACAGAAGCAGCAAAGAGCCTCTTTGCAGGGACACGACTGAGTGATGCCTCTGCCCCGAGGGCTGTAACAGCAGAGGTGTGTAGATTAGGTGTTCCCAGCATATGATAAAATGTTTGTACAGAGCAAGTATTTCTACCAATTTATTTTCATTTTGCTCTGATAGAGGGAACAGTTTCCATGTCAATCTTCTGAAACAGGCCTTGGTACATCACCTAGATAATTAAACAGCAATGTCTCCTGAATCAAGTGCTGCTAGAGAGGTGAAATGTTCATTTTGTGCCTCCGTAGGGTCTTGTTTTCCCCTTAGAACAGACTGTTGGCTATGCTAACAGGTCTGTTCCATAGCTGTGAAAGGAACCAAGCCATTCTTACCCTCTGCAGGTCTCGTTGCATCAGTTTGTCTCTGATAGGCACTGCAGTCACAGCTGTGTTGGAGATCAGCAAACTGTCCCTAAGGAAAAGGGAGGCAGTAAGCAGTGTATAGGGTGCTGAAGGAAGAGTCCATCCTGGGATAACCAGCAATTTGTCTCAGGTATTGGGAAACATCAGGGCTCATACTGTGCTCATTGGAATCTGTGCAATACACTTTGCCCTAATCTTTATTATGAGCAATATTCATAAGCATCCTTTGCATCAAAGAAACTCCCCCAACTTAGGAGGGAGTTCTCTGGTCGGTGCTGGATCTTGTATTAGTCACTTGGATAGATCTAGCCCAGCATCTCTGGTGTGATGGACATACAGAAATGTGACATGGTAAACTGTGCACTGCCTGCGTGTGGCATGGATCAAACAAGGTTCTCCTGGGAGTAGTTTTACTTGTGCACTGTGTAGGTAACTTTGTAGTGATTAGAGGGCATTAGAAACCCCAAGTTTTAGGTGAAACACCACGGGGTGGTGTCTATTTACAGAATATGCAACCTGTGACTGCTGTAACTGAATGTAAGCACTCTTGAGTTACTCTGCTTTGCTGATGTGATTGTCTTAAAATACAGCAAATGAACCAAAATAAGTAAAACTGGTCCAATGGCTTAACTGTCTTTGAACCTTTCTTAAATGCTTGCAGTGGCTGAGACTTAATGGTGTTTTTTGCACTTAGAGCTGTAATGCAGAGGAATTATTTTCTCTTCACTGATTTTCAGTCTGTTAGAGAAAGTATTTCCCTCTCTGGTCCCTTTGTAGAGTGTCTGGGAGGAGAGTAACTGTTCACTTCTCAGTGTCCTTCAGGCTAAGACCAAGTCTGGTATCATAAGGGAAGGCTGTTCTGGCAAAGTTTTTAAGCAAAAAAACTTGCTTAATTGTGAAGCTGCATTTATGTGTTCCTTGGGTCCATCTGCATTGCTGAGAGGGTTCTGGACAAATCATTCTCTTTGCTTCTGAAACCCCGAAATACTGATTATGTCAGTCATGTGAGACTTACAAATGTGAAGTTTGTAGCTTTAATTTTTTTTGTAACAAAGAAATTAGCAACACTGGCATAAACTCTGACTTGAAATGCTTTTTTGTAAGATCTGGCTGTTTGTATATAATAGTGTTGGGTCTTTAGTTTGTATATGTATGAAATAGTAACTTTTATTGCAATCCTCTCAGTTTGATACAGATTTTGTTTGATCTTTCTCAAATATCTTGCCTTATTTGTTCAAGGGGGCAAATAAACTGTCCCTCCCTGAAAACATCAGTGTCATGACTCATATTTGTGCATTAAAATACTTTGTTGTTTTATTGCTTATTGGGACAATTTTTAAGATGATGGACCTCTAGTCAGCCAATGATACGCAATATTCTGGAGGAGAGTACAAGCTTTCAGGAGCACAGGCAGTAAACATGTCAGATAAACATTTTGGAACAGGCAGTTTCCCACAGTGAGGAGCATGGGCAGCCCTGCCTGGAGCTCCAGTTATGCAGGAGAGTCATTTGCCCCACAGGGTGCTCTGGCAAATGGGGATGCTGAACTCTGCTGCACATCCTTGCTGTCTCTGCAACAACTTCCCTGAGCCTGCAGTCAGGTTTGGGACTGGGTACACACCAATTTATCCAGCTTCCTACACAACAGGTGAGGATAAAGCCTCACTCCTAATTCTGGCTCACTTTGAGCTTTCTAGCTCAGAAAAAGATGAAGCTGACAGTGAGTGGGTGCTGCCTTCCAATGGTGAACTGTTGGCTTCAACGTGGTTTCCCTGAGCAGTTACTAAATCTGTCCTGGAGGGATGACTAACGGGAGCAGCGACAGAATTCATTCAGGAGTCAGCTTTGGTTAGCAATCCCGGAAGAAACAAAATAGATGCGAGCTTTTAAATGCTAGGAAGGAGTGTGGAAATCAAAGGGAGGGAGAAGACTGCAGGCATTTCTAGTAACTGGGAAAGCCTGGAGCTCTCCCATATTTGCAGCAATGCTACCAGGATATTGCGAAGACCCAGAACAAAGGGAGGGTTGTGTTCCTAGTGCAGCCATACCATGTGTGCTCCCTTCCTGCTGGCAGCACTGCACCTGCTGCACAAATATTAACTGCATATAACAACAACCCCAGCACTGGCATGTGGGAGAGCTGGGACTGATGTTTAGCCAGGTTTATCTCCTTAATAAGGGGAAAAGTCAACTCTCCACTAAGCCCAGAGCACCAGCAGTTATTAACAATTGTCAGCACTAAGGTACAAGGACTGCTATGGCAGTGTCCTGTATGCCCAGCTACTCATTTCCTACACCCTCATTTTGTCCCATTTCCTCCTGTCCACAGGCCAAAAGAGTCTGAGCTTGGATAAATGCTCTGAGCATTGGCGGACAGCCCTGCCTCGAGAGCTGACAATTTTTCATTGCACTAATCACTCTGGCAAAGTTCTGAAGGGTCAAACCAAGAAACAACCATCAGCTCTTTCCACACTGAAAGTTAATTGTCCTTTAATTTAAGAGCCCAGGAAGATAGCCAATGTGTTTAAAAACTTTAAAACAGTTCAATTCCATCTGTGAAGGACAGACAGTCTGTTCTGCTCCCCTCTAGGTTGTCACTGTTCAAATCAATACAGGGCTGGAAACAGAGGGAGCCCTGAGTGCCGTCCTGGGTGGTCACAGCAGCATCTTGCAGACCTGCCTGTGCACAGGCATTGTATGGCTGAGCTGTAGGGTGGATTTTCCTCAGCCCAAGGGCCTCACAAGCTCTGGACCATCACTCCTTCACCGTAGAGTGGATGGTCTTGAAAAAGGAGCAGGGAAGTTTTCCCCCCCTGCTGCTCTCACCAGACTTGAGGTCCAAATATGAGTGTGCATTGCTGTCTTTGTGCCTCCCTGCACACCTCACCTGTAGTTTTCATCCCCTGAAATGGTGAGACCTGTCTGGGCATATTTGGTTAATTTAATTTCATGCCTTCAAGGCAGTTCATTTGGCTTTCTCAGATGCTTAGAATGGAAGCCTCAAGGTTATGTATTTCCTACAGCTAAGCTGACAGCTATGGTTCACATAAACCGCTACCGGGAGGAAGTGTTTTAGCATTATTTTGTAAAACAAAGGATAGAATTATTGCACTGTTTGTCTTTACTGATCTCCTTACAGAGTTCAGCAAATACAAGTAACACTGATTTAACAGGTCAAGCAGTGTGCTCAAGCAGTCAGCTTGGATTTTTACTGAGATCAGCAGGGCTGTAGGAACCTGTGAGCAGGAGAGATCCCAGAAATGCTGTCAGTGAGGAGTCTACCCTTCCTGCAGATCAAGCCTTTTAAAACCTCCAAGTATTCCAATAACCAGCTGAGTGCACAGACCGTGCTCAGGGTAGTTACGGATCTGAAAGCTGGCAATAGGAAAGAAGTTTTAAACAGAAGTAATGAAGTTTACTTTGTCTCTTTGAGCAGAGTTGTCTAATTCTCAGCTGCATTAAATAGCTTAATAAGGTCACTCCTTAATCACCATTCCCTGGAGGCAAGAGAGTCATGCTTTCATCAATCATTTTGTGAATGTGGAAAGAAGCTTTGTAGGAATAACCTGATAAAGTGTGTAATTGATTTACCCACTGTACCAAATGAAAACGCAGTCACTCAGGAAAACTGATTAGGGATTAGCAAAGGAACATGAGTTTCCTACTTGCCTTAGAAATAGTAAGTCAGGCCCGTCCTGGCAGCCCGTTGCTGCACAGACGTGTCTCTGCAGCGCGAGCGTGGGCTGTGATCACCCACTGCTGCTGGGCACCTTCCTGCACCCGGCTCTTCACTGCGCTGCAGAGCTCGAGCTCTGCTAGATCTGCCTGCACAGCAGTGGGAGGATTTTCCTAGTGCAGTTACTCAGAGCCATACAAATCCTAATGTCTTCACAGAGTGCAGAAGGCTAAAAAAAGAAAACATCTTTCGTGGCTTTCCCAAACCTGAGCTTGGAGCTTCTGTGCATCAGCCTCCTCCAAGAGCTGCTGGTATTCGTGTCCCAGAGGGGCTGGAAGGATGTCCTGGCTTGCTTATACCTCCAAAGTAGGGGAGCTTTTCCCTTGGAAAGATTACCTGCTTGTAGACTCTTATTTTTTTGATGGAAAAGCCCTCAAAGGAATAGAGATTAAATTCTATTTTTACCCCTGGCTCCTATCACACCCAGCAGAGGAATGCACCTGACACAGGGAGAGCAGTGGTAAGTCCTGCCCTCCCCAGCCAGCCCCTGCAGAGCAACAGGCTAGGGACATCCCCCTTGTTTCAGAGCATCAGAGAGGCCACACCCAGCATCAGGATTCTCTCCCTCCCAGCAGTGATGCCTGCCTCCTTGTGTGGCTTTTCCCAAAGCCCACTAGCTCCAACCCATTCCCTGGCACCGCAGGAATGCCCCATTCACTGAGCCTCGAGGAAGTGGGTTGTCCAAACTGTTCAGCCAGAATGACACCAGTGGTCCAAGCATGAGGACTAGCTGTCACCATTCAGAGCAGGGATGAGGTGGGATCTCTGCTGTGCTCCAGGGTGGTGCTGTAGTTGGCTGACAGGGACCTGCAGTGCTATGGGAGCAGCTTGACTGCTCCTGCTTGCCCCAGCCTGCAGATCCAGCCCCAGCTCAGCCCATAGGCTGCACGAGCATGGGCACATGCAGCTACCACGAAACAGAAACCAGCATCCACAGCAGGTCACTGAGGTCTTTAATAAAATATACAGTATGCATCCCATGCATAGATAGAAAATTAATTTACATGCTCCTAATTATTTGCATAATGCTTTTTCATTAATAGATGTAATTTACTCTTCACATTTTAATACATTTTGCTACTGGAATATTTATGGTGAGAAGGGGAAACTCCTTCCTTCATTCAAGTAACAGTGCAGTGGGAGCCAGTCAGAGCAGACAGAGCTGCTCACCAGTCCCAGCTTATAGCAAGACTAAGCACAGAGTGGACCACAAACTGTCAATACTGGAAGACTTGATGATGCCAGAAGCATGAACACCCTCCTATCCCACACCACTGTTCCCTGGGGACCCTCCAAGTCTCACTGGGATTCAGAAAGGTTGGACCTGCACTGGCGTTGGTTTGGCTTTTTGTGCCCATGGTCAGCAGATCACCACAGGCACAGCCAGCACTGGTAACTGTGGCTGTGCTGGGACACCCAGCCAGGACAGCAAGCAGGAAACCCCATGATCCAGGTACCTGGGGTCATCCCGCAGCCACCAATGTGTTCTTGAGCTGATTTAGGGATTGCAGGATGCAATTTCTCTTGCTTGGAACAAGCATTGCTGGATGTATTCCTCTGTGCACGACGGAGCTGCACAATTTCCAGAGAACCATGAGGGCAAGGAAGAACTCCATAGGGAATGAATGCTGTGCTGGGAGCAGCCCCAAATGTGCTCAGGTGGGTTGGGGGTCCAGGCAGGAAGGGAATCTGGTGCTTCAGGTGGACCTCCCTGCCTGGCTGTGAGGTGCTTGGTCACCAAGGAGCAGTGCAGGGTCTCCTCTGCCCCAGCTCCCACGGGCATGGGGTGCTCCCTCTGGGCAGGGGAAAGGTGAATGCAGTGGCACCCGGGGAACTCAGGTCCCTGGGAGGACAGCGAGGACACCCAGAGCAGTGTGACCACCCCTCCTCACAGCCCTCCTGCCCCTGCCTGGCCCTGAGGCAAGGAGGGAAGAGACAGAATGAAGCCAGGCAGGGGCCTGTGGCAAGGGAGACCAGCACATGTGCCAGGCCTGGCTGGCTTTGGTTATCTCTTCCACCCCATCACGGGCTGCTGTAGCCCCCGGGCTCCCATGGCATTGGAATGCCATGGAGCAAAGGGCTTGTGGGGAGAGCCCCACTGGGGATGGCTCCTCAGTTCCCCCAGTTTGATCTCCTTCAGCTGCTCCTGCCTCAGACAACATCCCTTTCGTCTGGTTATCACTGGCTGGTGCCCCCTTTCCATGGACAGTGCTCCTGGCTGTGCCACACTCACAGCATAGCCCCAATCCCAGATCCCTGGGAATCCCAGCAGTGGCAGTGCAGGACAGCAGATAAACCCCAACTGCATGGGAAGGAAGGTGAGGTCCAGTCAATCCCACTGTGGAGACTGAGGACAGTGGGACTCACCCTGAGCTGACACCACCTCTCCTCCTATACAGACTCATTTTCAGCTCCCTTTCCTTTATGGCTGGAGGGGCAGTTGAGCCTTTTGAGGCTGTTTCCAGCTGAGGGTAGGACAGGTCTGGGGCTGGAGTTGATGCTGACCTGGCAGAGGACCTGCAAGGGCAGCCAGGCTGGTCAGGGGCTGCCTCATCCTCGAGCTATTTAGCCTCACCCTGGACAACAACCAGCTTCATGGCAGAGGAAAACTGCCCTCCATTCAGCAGGGGCAGTGTCTGCTAAGGGGTCACATGCATCTCTTTTTTCTCCCTCCCTTTTTGGCAGGACTATGTCCAGCATCACAACCCCCATTTGCAGCCTTGGCGGAGCAGGGTGAAGGCTGAAACACATCCAAGGGAGACCAAACCGCTGCATCCCAGAGCCTGGAAGCAGCCAGCACCCACTGGACATCTCCAACTCCTCCTGTCCTTGGCAGGGCAGGGGTGATGCCAGCTGTGGTGCAAGACAGGGAGAGCCCAGCTCCTCTGCTGTGTCCTGGTGCAGCAGCCATGCCATGCTTGCTGTGAACAAGCAGGTCCCATGTGCCCCAGTGCCACAGAGCAGTGGGTTAGGGGCTGGGGTGGGCACCAGGGGTCAGACCACGGCGGTCAGGGCTGCCTCTGTCCAGGGAGGTCTCGCTCAGAGCCTCTGAGTCTCGGTCGCGGCTGGAGATGCTCTCCACCTCCTCGTGGTGCTTCTTCCCACTGTTCCTCACGGCCGCCTCCAGCGCCTTCTGCTTGCGGTAGAAGTGAGAGAACTTGTTGAAGATGATGGTGATGGGCAGTGCCACGACCAGGATGCCCCCCAGGATGCAGCCTGAGGCAGCCAGCTTCCCTGCCACTGTGACGGGCACCACATCGCCGTAGCCCACGGTGGTCATGCTGACTGTGCCCCACCACCAGCATGCTGGGATGGTGTCAAAGCCAACATCTTCCTCCTTCTCAGCAGTGTAGGCCACTCCGGAGAAGACAGAGACCCCCACGGCCAGGTAGAGCAGCAGGATCCCCACCTCCCGGTAGCTGTGCTGGAAGGCAAAGCAGAGCAGTGGTCACTGGGAGCCACCACACCCATCACAGCCAGGGCACTGGGATCCCACAGTGCAAACACAGCCCTGCACACCTCTCGTGGTTCTCAGTACCTCTATCCATCTCTGTGATGGGATGTCCCACTGTAGGGACAGGCTGGGATGGGTTGGGAGGTGTGTGGGTGACCCACACCTGGAGCAAGTGGTGCAATCAGGAATCATTCCTGGCACCCACAGCCGCTGCACTCCACCAGCCTGCAAGTGCCAGGAGGGAAGACAAACCTGTGCTCCTCAGCCAGGGATGCCCAGCAGAGGCTGCTCCCCTGCCTTCAGCACTCACTCTGACCTGATCTCAGCTAACAATACCTAGCACATTTTTCTTTTATCTTGGCGGGTCCCCAGAAACCATCTAATAGGCAGCCACTAGGAAGTTATTTGTATCTTCCCAAGTCACTGACAGTGCTCTCATGGTGGCCTCTGCTGAAGCTCAGCTCAGCTCAGGTCTCACCTGGGTCTTAGCCCCAGGCCTCCCAGGCACCCCACGGCCAGAGCCCCAGGGCCCTGGTCCCTCCAGTATCCCTACAACACTGACAGTCTCAGCATCCATGTACATCTTCATTACACATGTGCAGGGCAGTTTTCTTGCAGAAATTATTGCTTCTGAGATAATTACATTCCCTTCAGATTTTGCTGCTCTTCCATGGAACACTCTAAGAGAACCTCAGACCTGACAGAGATTCAAGCACTCCTGGTCATCTGGTCCATCCAGGGATCCATCCAGTGTCAGCACAGGCTGGCCTTAACACCCATCCAACAGGCGTTATAATCCCCAGCTTGATGAGCCCTGGCCCAAGGGGTCTGGAAGCCCCTGTGGGAATGGAGTCATGGGACACCCCACCTCTGAGGTGGGCATCAGGACCTGGGTGGACGGACTAATGCAGAGGTGTGCAATGTTGAAGAAGCCTTAATTTCTCTGGTTTCAAACTAAAACCTTTATACCACAATCTGGCCTTGGATATTCTTAATATTTGAGCAAAGTACAAACCTGTGCCAGAAGCCCAGGGGGAAAAGGCAGTGGGCAGTTGCAGGACAAGGTAGCAAGTCATACCAGGAAGACTTCCAAGGGTCAGACTGCCACTACCATCCTCCCAGCATGGCTTGTCCAATCACTTTTTGACTGTCACAAGTGAATTTCTTGGACGTTTCTGCCCACAGACCTGCCAGCTTGCTCTTCATCTTTTTGGGAAAAGGAAGTAGAGCTTTGATCACGGGGATTTTTTCCCAGTCTCCTAACAGGCAGAGAATGCTTTACTGGAAACCACATGACTAAAGGAAACAACATGTGAGCAAAGCAAACAGCAGCAGATGTGGGAAAAGGCTTCTGTAGTCAGGACGAGACCTAAGGGAGGTGGATTCATGTCAGGGAGCGAGGAAACTTTGTTTAGACGGCTGGCAAAAGCTGCTCAGTTAATGCCAGTAATACCGAGGGGAAATAACCTCCTCCTCTTCCTCCTCCTCCCTCTCCCACATCTGTGGCTGCAAATGCCCTAGAGCAGCTCCAAGGGAGGTCCTCGAGGAGGACAAAGAGCTCAGAGCCACTGAGTTTCAAGAATATATTACTTGGCCATGAAAGACATGCTCCTGGCTGGAGCTTAACAGCAGGTCTGTACAGCCCAGCTGGGCAGCAGCAGCACTGAATAACCTCATACATTTTTAAAGATTATTGGTTCTGGCCCTGGGATGTGTTGGAGGGGAAAGGCGAAGGGCAACTCAGGCAGCTCAATAGCTCCTGCTGCTTCAATTTACAAGCAGGGTCAGGGCTTGCAGCACAAAGAAGGCTCCAGGAATCTCCCAGCTGATCCTCTGGCACTGGCTGCCACCTATTTGCAGCCATTTATCTGCAAAACTGCAATGTTTGCTCACGGATTGAGGGGAAAGGCAGCCACAGCTGGGGTTCGGGTGGGATGCAGATTTACCCAGGGTGCAGGTGGGATCCAGGCTTAGCAAGTAGCCAGCCTTGGACGAGGTAATGCTGAGTAATACAGAATTCCAGCAGAAAGCACCCTTAGGTCTCTCCAGGTTCCTGATGAATGCAAATCTTTCCTCCAGTGCAGCATGAGACAGTTGGAATGGAATAGTCCATTTGGAGCCTGGTCAGAGATACCAGTGTGGAGACAGAGCAGAGATGGGCCCATGGTAGTGACAGCAGGGTGATGCATCTGCTGTCCAGGGTTGTGCACCTCTGGCTCTTCCTACCTGTTTGTGTATTTAGACCCTTGGAGGGGGACAGACAGCAACCCCTTTACATTCCTGCAGTGCCCAACACCTACTGACTGCCATTGGGAGATAGACTCCAAACCCACACCTGCAATAGTGGTAATGGATGTCAAGCATGGCAGGGAGGGAGAGCTCCAGTTAAACAGACCCTGGATCAGACCTCAAGCAATCTGAGGATAGTTCGGGGCTCACGATGCACAAATGGCAGAATTCCCTCTGCTAGCACTTTCGTGGCAGGGGAACAATCACTCAGCTTGCCAGAGCCATCGCTCCCACTTCCTGGCTGTTAACAGTCTTTACTGCTCTGATTCTGATTTCTGCTCTTGCAATAGGAAGTAAATTATGATTAACAAGACGTTGTAATTTATATGCCCCGTAAATCACAATGCCAAGCTGCTGTGTCAGATTTGTGTCTTCGCTCATCCCCATTTACAGCTGGCTCCGGAGTCCCTGGGAAGCAGCACTTTCCAGCACGTCACTGGGTGAATCAACTGCCTGGCAGAAGCCGGAGCCAGGACGCTGCCGGCTCCCCGGATCTCCTCTGCTGCTTAATAATATGCAGAAGAGTCCATCAGTCCCTGATCTGCCTGCAACGTGTTGTTCACACTCAGATGGAGCACAGACAGGTGTGAGTTCATTGAAATTTCACCAGCAGTTTTACACAGGTCTGTCACTTGTCAGGGCTCTTTCAAGGTGTGTTCAGAAGTCAGTAAGATGCAGGTAGGACTTCAGGGATCTTCATTTCAAACAACCCTCCCTGAACCCTGTTCTCATCAGGTTTCGAGGGTGCCAAGAGTATTTTGATGCCCTGTGGACTCTGAAGGATTAGTGCTGGACTGGGCTGATCCTGCTTCACAGCAGAAGCTGGCAGAAGATGTTTCCTGCTGCCCATCCTCAACACCAGTCACACTCGAGGTTTGCTTTTCTCCATGACTCAGCCACGGGAACGGGTCCAACCCTGGCAGCTGAGTCCTGCCGATGCCAGGACACCTCATGCTGGCCCTGCCATTGCTGCAGCAGTGAAAATGGGGTGTCCCAGCCACTCATCCCTGTGACTGGCAGCAGCATCAGCAACTGCAGCTCTGTCCCATGCCAAGCAGTGGGAGGAGTGCGTCCCTTTGGTTGGATTTCAGGCGCTGATAGGAGGATTGCTTCCTTGGCCATTTGTTTGGCTGTTTGAAAAGGGGGGAAGTACAGTGATATTTACACAAACAAAGGCTGAAAAACCAGTCTTCTGGTTTGAACCTGGGGCCCAGGGGCAGACCCGAGGAGAGGAGCTGTTTGCCCTGGTTGCCACCCCTCCGTGCTCAGCACAAGCCTCGTGTGTGGTGGGATATTGGGAGTACATGTCACTCTGCATCTTGGCAGGCTCAAGGATCAGTTTTAGGGTTCTTCTTGATGTGGTTGTCAAGAACCAGAGACAATTAAAGGCTGAGTTTAATTGACCTCAGCACCAGGCTGGATTTTGTGTGTAATCACAGGAGGTGAGTTTCCTTTTCCCCAGATTTGGGCACATGGCCTTCAGCACAAGAAGGAGGCAACAGGGAGAGATGGTGAGGGAGAGCATAATTACACCAGATGTGAAGGCTGGTCCATGTCACCCTGCTGAGCTGCAGTGATGGAATGGTGAAGATTTTGTGACAAATTTCAAGCTGCCTTTGGTCTAAAGAGGTGGGGAGTGCTGTGGAGGGGGTCTGGAGAAACACAGCCTTGCGGAGTGTTGTGGAGGATGTGGATCCTCTCATCAAACCTGTGGGGCTGCCATCTCTTGGCATGCCCAAATCCTGGTCCTTCACTGTCTCAGCATCTCCTCATCCAGCCCTTCCTCCTGAGGACAGCGTGGTCCTGGGACCAGCTTTCCTCAGCCCTACATGCTGAGTTTCCCATCATACTGGTGGGCAGCTGCTGGTAGCCCAGGCTTTGCTGAGGGCACAGGCTCTGCCTGGGGCTGGTTGTCCCAGGCCCTGCAGCTCACCCTTCACTTTTCTATTGCTGCTTTGTGCCACATATGGTTACCCATGTCCCAGTCCCAACCTCATTGTATCCTGGAGCATCCAAGTATCAGCTCACCTGAATTAGGATCTCTGTGTCTCCCTAGATGGGCACAGGTCAGCTGGCAACATGCCCTCAGGAGGTTCTCCCTTCTCCCAGACTAGGGACAGGAGCAGCTCTGACCCACACACACTGGTGCTGGCATACCCTGCAGCTGATGGCTGTCCTGGTACCTGCTCACAGCAGGTCACTCGCAGCCCAACTAGGCACTGACTCCCTTCTGGTGGGACATCCCCATCCACCCACACCTGGCTGAGTCCATTCCAGTGCTGTGCAATGAGGCCTTCACACCAAAACGGAATGGTTGAGTCCCTGGAAGCACCAGTTCTGCATGGAGCAAAATAAAGTGGATTGGTGTTCATGCTGAGTGTGTGTAAAAAGAGGGACTCATGCAGTGCTCCTCACACTTGTTTGCTTTAGCAGACACACCAACACCTCCCCAGGGAAGCTCACCAGGCACCACCCAGAGCTGGGAGACAACTGGGAACAAGTACTTCCATATCCCCGGGCCTAACCAGAGGTCTCCTTCTTATCCAGAGACTAAATGAGTAGATATGGAGATAGAGAACCAGTTTACCTTCAAGGTGGCTCCCAGTGACCTCAGTCCAGTGGAGTGCCGAGCCAGCTTCAGCACTCTGAATATCCTCATGAGACGAAACACCTGCACAACCTTGCCCAGGTTGCCCAGCTCTGAGTCACTGCCCATGGTCACATCCACCAAGAGGGTGAAATAGAAGGGCAACACCGAGACAATGTCAATAAGGTTCAGTGGATGCTTGAAGAACTTCCTGGGGCTGGGGGAGAGCAGGAGACGGGAAGACACTTCGAAGGTGAACCAGGAGATGCAGAAATACTCCAGCTTGTGCAGGATGGGTTCATCGAGCACATTGCCATTCTCATCCACCTCCTGGTACTCGGGCATGCTGTGGATGCACATAGTGGCTATGGAAACCAGCACCACGCTGATGGACACGAAGCTGAAGAGTTTGCTGGGGATGGAGTAGCCAGGGTTCTCCATGGTGAGCCAGAGCCGCTTGCGCACGTTGCCACAGCGCAGTGTGCTGTACCGCAGCAGGTCATGGTTGATGTCAGAGATCTCATCAGGCGATGTGTCCACACTGCTGACCTCACTCTCCTCATCCCAGTTGTGGTGCCGGCTCTCCAGCTTGCGCTCATGGTAGCGGTAACTGCAGCAGGAGTCCAGAAAGAATTCATTGATGCCCCAGTACTCAATCTCCTGGCAGAAGGAGAAGACGCACAGCTCCTCCATGACATGCAGCTTGCCTGTCTGGTAGAAGTGGAGGACATAGAGGAAGAATCCGGGGTTTCTGTCAAAGTAGAACTCCCTGGCGCTCACATCGTAGTCATCGCAGAGCTGCAGGATGGACTCCTCAGAGTCGCAGGAGAGCAGGCGCCCGAGGCGGGTGTCAGGGAACTTGGAGAGGGCGCTGGAGCTGAGCCGCCTCCTCAGACCCCCCACGTTGATGTTGATAACGTCCTCCTCAAAACTGGGACCCCAGTAATTTAAGGTCTTGTTGACCATGATCAGCAGAACAGGAGCTGGTTCCACCTGTGGATGAGACAACAGGGCTGGAGGGGACACAGGGATCCCCTCCCAATCTGAGGGCTCCTGGGTGAGGTGAGGCCAGAAGCACGCTGGGGAGTGAGAAGGGATGTTTCAATTTTGAAAAGTGAGGACGAAGGAGAGGGGAGGGGAGAGAAACAGCTTTAGACAGTTGTTCCTCTGTGGTATGGAAGCTAAAAAAAAAACAAGCCAATGATTTTTCTAGGTGAAACTTCTTGCTTTTTTTACCTCTAAAGTGTCTCCCTTTGCAGGTCGCTAATGGCCTAAAGAAGGCAGTTTACTGCACCTCCAGCACCTCATCCACGAGGGTTTCCTTGCTCAAACAGGTAATTAGTCACTGAAGAGAGGACTTATCCCTCAAAGAGCATCCCTGAGGAAAAATTAGATCTCATCAAATCACCGCTGCTGTGATTCTGCCAAAGTGCTTTGTAGCCCCACTACCTACGCTGCTAATTAGACCTGGTCAAAGAGTCCTTAGATGGTGCAATCCTTCCAGCAGCACAGGCAGTTTTGCCAAAATCAAAGTATTGTCACAGAAGGTGTCAGTTTTAGGGAAAATTTCATAGGAAGAAGTGTCAAAACAATTCAGTTGCCTGTTCAGTTTCCTCTTGTGTGTTCTGTCATGTAAAATATTAATATTATTTTTATAATGTTGAAACTTAACAAAAGCATAATTCAGGATCATCAATGATCGAATAAAAATTTCTATGTCAGTGGGGAAATAAAACCCCAAACTTTTGACTTGTATTGTTTTAGGAATTTGTAAGTCTCTGAGCTGGGCTTTTCTGTGCAGCAGAAATTCCATTCTCTAATGAGAAGCAGTTAAAGCATCCAAGTAAAAAAAAAAAAAAACATTCTCACACTTTCATATGTATTTATTTGTCTTGACCAGAAGCAAAAAAAAAGGCAAATAAAAGGTTTGCGATCTTCCTGCACCACCTGGAAATCATATTTTTTCTGCTCCCTTATTCATTAAAACACCTAAGGATGCACAAAACAGCCCTGCACTCATGGGGTCCCCCTGGTCTTAGCATGGGGTGGTGGGTGTTGAGGGACACTGCTTTGTTCTCTTGGTTGAGGAATTACATTTTTCCTGTCTTGTGTCACCCACAGAATTTTTCAAACTTTTAGAGACAGGTAACAGAGTTGTGGTTAAACCCCAGAGGTTTGTTTTTAAGCTGAGCAGGGCTGTGGGTGCAGCAAACGCCAGACTTGTGTGAAATGGCCTGGCAAAGGCATCTGCTAATTCCACTGCACCTCCCAGCCAGGGCTCCTTAAAGACACAGCTTTGCACCACAATGCCAGCCCTTTCATCACACGTCTGGAGAAGGCAACCCGCTTTGATAAACCTCAGGGCTTAATGGACTCATTGTCTTGCCTTTCAAAGGAAAGGAAAGAAAGAGAAGGATCAACTCTTTTAATGCTTAAGAAGAAAGCTAGGGAGAAAAAAGGGTGTAAACACTTCTTTTCAGGGATAAATTGGAATTTCAGTGACAGATTAGCTTTTCCAGAGAAGACATCACACAGCCCATCTGTAGGGTGTAGATGACTAATCCAGGTTCCTTCCAGAAGGATGCTCATGTATTCAGGCTACACACACAGACGGGGGCCCTAGAGGCCAGTCTGTGGGATCCAGCTTGTCCCAAAACCAGCCTCACGCTCTTTCCCATTCTCCCTACAACACAGCCACTCTGGGAACTCAGGCCAAATGACATCAGAATCAAAGGCCAGGTGGTTTTCGGGATGGGCTGAGGCACTGGACAGCCCAGGACAGCAGGACAAGCCTTAAGCGATGCTCCAGTTCAGCCGGACCCTCCCTGGTCCACAGCTGTGGCTCTGGATGAGCCGTGCCAAACCCTGAGAGTCAGGAGGGAACCGGCTCTCACCTCTTTCCCAGCTCAATATAAGAAGGTGCATGTCAGGACCCTGCAAGCCTTTGTACCCTCCATCCCTCCTGTGCTAGAAGCAGAGTGAGGAGAAGGGTCACGAACTGCTAGAAATGCTCTTTTCTGATGTTCGTCTCTGAATAGAACAAATTATTTCTGCCCACATACACCTTTCATCTAGGAATCTAAAGCAGCAATTAATAGTTTTGTAACTCTCTTGCCTACTTATTTCATGACCAGCTAAGCTCAGCTTTAGAACAATACTGGGGTTTGAACTGAGACCCGGTGTGATCTCCCCTATTGGATCATCAAAGCATGTGCCCCCCTCACATTTGCAGGGGTATCAGCTGGGAAACAGAAGCTTACTTTAGGAAGGTTGGGTCATTTTTCATTTTAAAGCACAACGGACAGAGAATACAGATGAGTCTGCCTGGGATAAAGTGAATTTCCAAAATCTTCCTTTAGTTAACCCAAAATTTCCATGAATTACTGAAAAAATGGAGCAGATAAAGCCAGTTACTTTCTGATAAATGTTGAAATACATTATAAGCTATTTTGAGACCACCATCAGAATTGCACAAGCCCAGTGTGAGCTGGGTGTTGGGCATTCAATTGAATATCTATGTTGTGGAGGAAAAAAATGTCTGATACATACATTTATGACAGTAAAAAGATATAAAAACAGATCAAGCATATCTATAATAAATGCTAGAAGAGTTTCCCTTGACAACATATTTTTTCCTCAAAGGTTTTCAAATGGAAGTTATGTATATTTATTCTACCTGTCAGAGGAGACCCAAGGGAGTGTGAAGGAAGGTGCTAATAGACATTCAAGCGAGGAGGCAGTAAGTGCAGCGAGTATTGCACACAGGGTCTTTTCCAGCCACGTACAATAGATTTAGATTAACAGTCCAAATAAAAAACCCTGTACTTACAGCTCAGTGAGGCTTCCCAGCAGAGAGTCGTGTGGCTTGTCTCAAAGGAGCCATTAGAAATGCGTAGAGGAGGAGGAATCCTTTATCCTTTGCCCGTAGCCCAGACCTAAATGCCCTGTCACCCCGGGCTTGTGACTCTGCACATCCCAGGTATGCAAGGGTGGTAGCTGTAAACCACTGAGGAGATCCTGTCTGGGATGTCCACGGGGCTGAGGTAGGGCCGGGGGGGTCCCCCACAGGGTACCTGAGGGGGCCAGCTCCTGCAGGGTGGTGTCCCCATGCGCTGGGTCATCCAAAATTGCCCTTGCAGAGCCCCGACCCCATCTCTGAGCGTCCCTGTGCATGCACATCGGCCTGAAGATGTTTAAGACCAAGCTCTGCCTTAGGCGGTGTGGGGTTTGCCAGGAGGGCAGTGGGAGGAATGAATGGGGGATTCCCACTACTGGCTGCTCCCTGCAAGTAGAGCATAAGGTGCTGCTGTATGATGTGAGGCCACTAAAATGCCCGGGACTGGAGATGAAGATGACGGGGGGAACTCCCAGCTCGCCTCGGGGTGCAGGAGGGGATAATTATCAACAGCTCGGCTATCTGCTGCCAACGGGGCAGCCCAATGCCGGCTGCAGATGATCCCTGCCCTGTGCCAGCTTCCACTCCCAGCTCTCACGAAACGGGTGCACAGCTCTCCAGAGAGACGCCCGCACCATGCTCCGTTCCGTGGGGAGGGAGAGATTAGCTCCAGGGAGAGGGACTCCCCTATATCCGTCCGCAGAGGGACGTGGAGTGTCCCTGCGCTCTGGTTCCCAGCAGCATCCCGGCATGTGGGTGCTGGCACGGCGGCTCCCTGCTTACCCCACGATGTCGGTGTCTCGCTTCCCCTTATCCCTGCATGCCGATGCTTAGGTTGCCCTCTCACCCCGGGATGCGGGTGGTCCGGGTCCCCGCCGTGCCCCAGGGCGCTGAACCCTTCAATGCCCGGGGACGTCGGTACCCCAGGCTCCCGGGATGCCGATGCCCCGGTCTCTGTGTTACCGATCTCACAGTCCTCGCCGCGCCTCGGGATGCCAGTGCCGCGGGTCCCCGAGATGACGGCGCCTGCAGCTCCGCGGGATGCCGGCGCTGCGGGACCCCCACCCCGCCCCGGGGATGTCGGTCCCAGCCGCGCCCCGGGATGCCGGTCCCAGCCGCGCCCCGGGATGCCGCTGCCCTCGTCCCCGCCCGCCCCGGGTGTCGGTGCCGCGGTCCCCACGCTGCCCGCAGCACCCCGGTGGCGGAGCCCGGCCCGTGCCGCCGCTCACCTGCCTCGGCGCCGCCCCCGCCGCAGCGAGCGCGCCCAGCGCGGAGCCGCGAGCCCTGCGGGACCGGCGGCGGCGGGAGAGGCTCCACGGGGCCGGGGGGTCCCGCCCGCCGCCCTCCCGGGTGCCGCCCCCCACCCGCCCGCCGGCACAGCGGAGGGGGAGCAGTGCGAGCGATCCCAGTCCCCGATTCCCGGGTCCTAGACCCCGGTCCCAGACCCCCGGTGCCCCCTGCCTTGCTGCCTCTGCCGCGATTCCCCCACGGCTCCTCCGGGGCGGCTCCGAGCTCTGCGCAGGGCAGAGGGCTGAGGATGCCCGGTGGGAGCCCACCCGAACCACAAGACCGGGTACCTGATTTTGGCAGAACAGGCTGGCATTTGGGCACAGCTCCGTGCGAGGCACCGCCGCAACTGCCACGCGGAGCCCAGCCGGGAATTGAGACCAGGCGTGGGTACAGCTACCTGTTCGGGTGTCTTACCTGCTAGAAGTCTCTTGGCAGTCGAGAGAGCTCACAGGACGGCTGTGGGAGCCGCCGTGGCGATACCGACCTCACCCGGCCCTGGGCTAGCCCGGTTCTTTGCGAAGCTGCCCAAGTAGCAAGAGCTGCCCTCGGGGCCGAGCCCCCGGAGCTGGGGATTCCCGGGCGGTCCCGGGCCGTGGGCGCTCAGGCCGAGCAGGGCCCCACCAGCCGTGCCGCCCTGCGCCGGGCACACGGGATACCCCTGCCCTCGCAGTCACCCTCCGTGCGATTCAGCTCCATCTTGCTCCTTGAAATGGACGGTGTGTAGGACACCGGGGCATCCCCCCCGGGAAGAGCCCCCTTGTCTTGCTGAGCTCCCCAGTGTCTCTTTAAAGGCTCACTGGGAGGACAACAGCGAGTCCCGAGCATGGCACACGCTGTGTTTCAGGTCAGCGAGCTGCCGCCGCCGCCGCCCGGGGCCATCCCCAGACAGCCTGGGGAGCACTGCAAACACACCAGCTCCCCTAGAAGTCAGCTGCTGGAGCAGAGAGACGGGAAGAAGAAGATGGGAAAGAGACCTTCCCGGGGTGACGGCCAGGGCTGCATGTCCCCGCAGCGATGGCTCATTGCTCCGGCAGCAAGAGCAAGCACAGAGCAGCTGTGTCAGACAGGCGGCTCGCACCGGGGCGAGACTTCACACCACCCTCTGCATCCGATCCATCCTTCCTGATTCCAGGCCGAGGGGCTGGAGGCTGAGGGCTCTCAACCTTCTCCAGCCTTGCACGAGGCGGACTGAGAGCTCTTTTTGGTGGCGAGCATCCTCCCCCCTGCCCGTACGCCCGCCTCCCGCGTGTGCTGCCAGCCCTGTCCCTGTGCCAGGCAGCGCTGGCCGCTGCAGGGCCATCAGCGTGTCTCCATGTGTGTGATGTGTCAGACTGTGTGTCCCTGTGCTTGTTTACATGGGAAGGAGGCAGCGGAGGGAGGGGGAAGGGATGACTTTGAGGGAGGCCTCAGAAAAGAAACAAGAAGAAAAAAAAGGGGAGTGGGGGGAGGGAATTCCTCTCTTCTGCGATATGAAGCAAAAAGCATTTATTTTTATGGCAATTAGGGATGGCTAAGCATCCCTGGAAGCTGCAAGATAAATATGCCCATCTTTGTCTGCTCCAGGCAGCTGCAAGCCCGGCAGATAGTGGGTGCTGAGCCTCAGCGGGGAGCAGCCCACAGGGTGGAAGGAAGGCTGGCTCCCACGTGGGGTTTTCTCCGCCTGTCACTGACATACGGTGATCAGGGTGAATTTTCTTTTCCCTTCTGAAAATAGTTCTCATCCAGCCATTTCTCAGGGAGGGAGCCATGCCTGGCACTGCAAGGGCACCCACTCCATCCGGCACTTTGTGTCTGCACCAGAGCCCCATTTATGCTCTGCCATAGAGTAGACCTGAGCCCTGTCCTCCAAAATCAGCTCTCCCAGCACATAAAGGTTTGCTGAGTGCCTGCAGGCCCTGTGAAGGAGCTGTAGTTTGAGTGGGAAGCAAGGTAGGGATTTGCCCTCAGGCTGGAGGGATCCCCCTTGGAAGAGGCTGAAGAGACATGCAGAGGAGACACCTCCATATCTCCGGCTGCATCTCAAAGCCCTGGTTGGAAGCAGCTGCAGAAGAGGGAAGATCACCTCCCAGGCTGCAGAGGCCTTGTGCACGTTTGTGCTGGCATCACAGAATCCTTCAGAGGGGACTTGGCTGCAGCATCAATGGCACCTGAGGTGAATTTTCTCTTTTCTGCACGAACTCGGAGGGAAAAATCCTGAGTCTGCCATGAGCTGACCGGAGCTTGTTGGCCTGACTTCACGCTGACAACTGGCAAGCTGTGGCAGGAAAGGGAGACTTCCATTTTAAGGCTCTTTCCCAGAAAATTGAGGTGTAAGAGCCCTTCCTTGGCCCAGGTGGGTTTGCAATTGCCCTGGGAGGGTACAGCTCCCCGCAGCACAGGCCAGCCCAGTGCCCCCGCTGCCACTCCTGAGCTAACTGGCAGTGATGTGGAGATAGGAACAAGCAGAAAATCAGGTCAGCTGGAAACGACTTGCCATCTCTTCCTTTCATGTCTCCCCCCATCTTCCTCTCTTGAGGAAGGGAGGTCTCTGCCCACCGAAGCCCAGGGCGGATTATGTCAATAACCACACGGCAAATCCTCCACACGGGGATAGGGGACAAAACCGCTTGCTGTGGTCTCTTTTGCAGTCTGGAATGAATTGCAGAGGCAGGGTGAGGCTGAAGCCAGCAGCCATTTCAGTGCTGCAGTGAGTCATCCCGAAAGGCGCTCAGCTTGTGGCAGCTCCCTTCCTTTCTTCTTTCTGCCTTTTTTTTTTTAATAGCTGATGTAGCAATAAACTTAAAAATAGTGGAAAATATATGTATGAATATAGCATGTCTGCAGAGCTCCTTTAATTAAAGGAAAAATCTTCAAGCACTTTTCAGCCCCTTGGATATCTCTTGTGAAAGGCCAGAGCTGCTGGGTACCTGCCACGTGGGAGGGTGGGATAGAGCAGTGCACCTGCAAGTGCAGGGGGATCCGTGGAGCCAGTGGCTCACAGGGGCTGATTAATGCCAGGGACATGAGCACAAAGCATTTCACAAATAGTCCTTTCCAGAGGGAAAGAGCTAAATTAGGGCAGATGCAAAAGCCTGGTCTTGTGTTTCTCAGTGGCAAAGACTTAATACTAAATACGTGGGCTTTCCCTAGTACTCTTTTTTCCTGGTGGTTTCTGAGCCCACTGATGTGTTTGTGCCCCAAGCTCTAGGAGGGGATTGCTTCAGCCAGAGGGGTTTGGGCTTCTCCTTCTTTTGCCACTTGCTACTCCCATTCCTGTGCCATCAGCTGTTCCCATTCCCATGCCTCTCCCTGGAGCCAGCCCTTGGGGTGATGGGGAGAGAAAGCCAAGCTCTGATAGCATCATCCTCCAAGCAGGAGGGAACTCAGGGAATTCCATCCCTTAGAACCCCCATCTTCCTCCCAGAGCCACAGGGTGTCTGTGGGTGCTGCTGACAGGAGGGTATCAGCCTGCTCCATTCTGGAAATTATTTAACCAGCCTCATTCAGTCTCTGGAGCCCCTGGATATACTTGCATATCCAGTCCTCTGAAGTAAGGTGACTTGCTGCCATCCATCTGCAGCAGGCATAGGACAGGCTTGTGGTGTATGACCTGCAACAGCCCATGCCTCTGACCGCCTGGAACTCACTTGGACTGGAGTTTTACTGAGCCCACTGGGTGTCTGAGCTAGGAAAGATTAATGAACATTCACTGAACTTGCTGGAGACCTTGGCTTGCGGTTGGACTCTGAAGCTGTAACTGGAAACATGAGGAAATCTGGAGAGTCACACCGCAGTGGTGGCTATTTTTTATATAGATGGAGACCCTCTGGAGAGGAAGCAGGGAGATGCTGCAGTGTAAGGTCAGGCACTTCAAAGCACTGATTTACTATCTGAGGGATTCCCATGTGCCTCTAGCATATGCACTACCTCTATCTTGCAGCAACTTGCAATCTCCAAGTGCTGCACCCCTTCCCTCCACTCCCTTTGTCCTGGGTTGTTTCACGGTCCTCCAGCACCCAGGACACACCCCCAAAATTGTATTCAACAAAAACAAGAGCCATTCCCAAGTTCATCATTAACCTGTTGGAGCATCTCAGGCCAGGGCTTCCCATGGGCCAGGCAGACCTCTCCAGACCATTTCCAGCAGGGCTAGGAGCTGACACTGGCAGGGGTGCTGGCAGAAGGGCAGCTTGGTATCAGAAAAGAGGTTAATAGCAGAACATGCTCTGTTCCCTGACACCCAGCTTTGGTGCCAGAGTCAGCCTGGGCACATTTAATATACCAGTACAGAGAAAGCCACAAAACCCAATCATCATACCCACATTTCCACAGGAAGCATGGACTCACTTCTTGCTTTCTCTGCCAGGAGAGAGACAGGTGAAGATGGAGCACAACTTTAATTGTAATTAAATTTTACAGTATTGCAGGTTGAATCACATGGGTAACCAAGAGTGCAGCCAAGCTTTGATTCTCCACAGGCCTGTTTAGTGCAGACACTTGCCCTGCATTTGGCTTTTGATAGATGTGCCCAGCCATGGCCATGGAGGGAGCGGGTGGTGGCCTCTGATTCCTGCTGGCATGGCCAGGCAGGATGAACCAGTAATAAAGGGAGTAAGGATAAAGGGACATGCCATTTCCTGAAATTGATCTGATCCTGTGGATAATTTCATCCCACAGGAAACCCAGGTGAGGGCCTGGCACTGGTAGAAACTGGGCAGCAAACCTGCCCTAAGTCTTTGCTTCTGTACCAGAGATGGGGAGAGAGAGTGAGTAGCTGATGGGTTTGAAGCCCTTCAGTCCCTGCCCAGCTATGATGGCACAGCTGGAAATTTCAAGTATCAAAATCTGGTGAATTATCACTACTCTTGTTTTGCAGGTGGAAGTACCCTGGTGGTTTGAGGCTCTGGGTGAGCTCCCAGCTCCCATTCCAGCTCTGCCTCCAGCTGCCTCTGTGCTGGCAGGGATGTGGTGCAGGAGCAACTACAGTTGGAGGTGGATGTGGGCAGGGAAGGGGCTCGCTTGTCTTTGCAAAGATGCTGACTTTTGGAATGTCTGCAGAAGGTCTGTCTGTCACACAGACTTTTTGGGATCTCTGTGCTGGTGGTGGTGAGAGGGCCCTGGTGCCAGAGGGTCTTCATGTCTTGATGCTCTGAGGGATGCCGGGGAACTCACTTGTTTCCTCCATCCCATCTCTGCCTCTCCGTCCTGTAGATTTCATCCCTGCATGGGCAGACAAGGAGGAGGACATGGGGCTGATGGAGCTGCAGCATCAGTGATCCTCCCTTCAAGATGCTGGAGTGCTGGAAAGTGGGGTGATATTCCGTCCCGGGGCTGCAGGGTGGCTTTGGGGCCCAGGCTGGCACAGGACCCCCTCACTCCCCCAGGTGCCCTTGACAGCAGCTCAGCCCTGCTGTGGTTCAGGGCTGGTGACTCACTGCCAGCCCTGGGAAGGCTGCAGAGCCACAGCGGGGGAGAGCAGGGGTCTCTGACGGCTCCTCAACCTCCTGATAGATATTCCTCTGCTGCTGCATGGAGAATCACTGCTGCCTCAGTGTCAGAGCCCAGATTTGCAATGCTGGCTATGGATTTTTCCCTGCCATCCAGGCAGCCTGGCTGCTTGTCACCATATTTTTGTAGTTTTGAGACTTTTTACCAGGAATCTTTGGGGAAGCAGCAGAGGAGAAGCCAAAGATGCAGAATGAAGGTGGATAAGAGCTCGCTGGCTGAGTCTGGATGGCTGGGAAAGGCATGGGCACTTGCTCCTGCAAAATGCACATAGGATTCCACATTTCATCACCTCCTTTCACCAACTGCCATGTTGAACACACCCCTCATTCTTTCATTGATCCACAGAGTTGACTTGGTTTTTTAGGGAGATTTAGGTATCAATAGGGGGCATACCTACCTTCTTTCCAAAGTCTTGGAGCAGTGGAAGAAGGATTTGTGTCCCAAGAAGACGCCTTTTGCTTGGCAGCCTGTGCTGGGATGCCGCATAGGATCCAGGCAGAAGCCTGGTTTGCCTGGGCCCTGGAAAGAGCCTCCTGATGACATCTTGGGAAAACATCTTTTTCTTTTTATAAGCCATAGTGCACAGAGGCAGGGAGTCAGTACATGAGTTCCAAGCACTGGCCCAGCCCTGTGTTGGGCACCAGGACTCATGTGGAAAGAAGTCATGCATCTCAGGGTGCTCAGAGAAGCAGCCGCCTGCCCTGGACTCATTAACACAATCGAGTCACAGGAGCTCTTGAAGCAGAAAGGTATTTGGGCAATGGTCTGCTGCTTCTTTAGGTCTCTGCTGGGTCAGGCTCTAATCGTATTGGAACCAGGGTGTTCCTCTGATTAGCACCATATCTCTGATTTGTGCCTTGAAGGTCCAGACCTTTCCTTTTGCCTGGCTGTGCAGGAACGCGACAGGGCGGTTCACGGTGCTGTGCTGCCTTTGCCCATCTCTCCCTGATTAATGTGAAACCCAGTCTCATGAATCATTCATGAAGCTTTATTTAGTATAATGATTTCTGACATCCAGTGCCTGGGAATAGCATTTTGGGACAGACCGTTTGCGACCAGTGAACTCCAGAAATAATGAGCTGACGTTTATCCCATCTGAACGGGGAACATACAGGAGGGGAGGGAGGTGGGGCAAAGCAGCCGTGCCTCCTTCCGAGGAAATCACAGGTTGCTCTCTAATTAGCCAAAAGTGTAAAAGCTAAATATTGACATCGTGTTGCAGTTCCCAGTGTCTTACGATCACATTGCATGTTATTAACCTACATAGTGTCAGGGAAGGAGCATCTGTGTGCGCCTTGGCACAGGCAGGGCTGAAGAGGCAGGAATTCCCCTGTGCAACGCTGCTGGTGGGATCTGAAGGAGCTGGGAGATGGCTTCCCCCTCTGCAGCTGGAGCTGGGTAGTGGCAGAAGCTCATTGGGCTGCCCTATAGTGTAAATAGCCCACCCATCTCTACCACATTTTGCTGTAGGCAGGCATTGGTTTCAGCTGGGAGGGGCTCTCTGCAGGTGAGTGGCTCCATTTGGGAGGGGGCACACAGGTACCCTTGTGCCTGTGCTGGTGGATTTGGGTGGTGACAGTGAGTTTGTGGCCCTGAGCACTTATGTGGACCCTGAGCTGGGATCTGCACTGCAGATTTGTGAGTGAGCAGGGGCTGATGAGGGTCCAGTGCCTATGGGAGATGCTTTGCGCTCTGCAAACTGCTTTGTGCAAGTCTCCAAGTGCTTTGCCAGCCTTTGCCAGAGCTGTTATTTGTGGAACATCCCAGCTGTTTGGCTGAATGCAGTCATCAGCCTCTCTGAGGAACTGCAGAGGGAGCGCCGCAGCCCTTCCCACCCCTCCCAGACATGGGGCTACTGAGAAGGCAGGGTCGATAGAGCAATGCTGCCCTGCCTGTGCCACAGGCAGACTCCTGCTGAGCTCTCACATGTGCCTCCATGCAGTGTGGCTAACTGCTGAAGGGAGGGGATTCTGTCTCCTTTTCTCCCTTTCTGCACAGGGACAAGGACTGCTGGCATGCAGGGATCTCCCTCACCTACAGGGTGCTGTCAGTGCCTCATCTTTTTTGCCTTCCTTTTAGCTCCCTGGCTCAGGGAAGACCTGTCAGCATCTGACAGGCTTCCTGGGTGTGCAACTGTGTGCAGCTACAGCAGAGAGCAGCCTGCTGAGGATTCCTGGTGGGATGAAGGGGAGGATGGAGCCAAATGGTTCAGCACGGCTCTGCTGCCTCTTGGCTGTTGTGGGTCACACAGAGCCATTCTGTGCCAGACTGAAGAGATTTGTCACAAGCAGCTTGTGAGGTTTGGCAGCACTTTAGGCAGGAGAGAAATCATAACGGGCTGCTCTAACATCCCTCAGCCATAGTCCCTTCTCCTATCAGACTCACCCCTGTGCTGGGGTTCCCCATCTCATGGGGGGCTGCGTGCAGTGGATGGCTGAGGTGATGTGCCAGAGCAGGGCAAAAAGAACAGCTTCAACCCTGGTTCAAAGGATTCCAGGTGGCAGACACAGCCTCCCTCCTTCCACTGTGCATTCCCAGTATGTGGCTCCCACTCTGCCCTCCCAGCATGGCAGGAGGTAGTGTTCTGTGTTGCCCCTCACTAGGGAGGGTGGGAGGGCATTGGGAAAGGTTACTGGTGTATCCCTGCCAAGTAAACCAAGGAAAAAGGCATCCATGTGTCTTCAGAAAGAAAACACTGGAGGGCATCAGCTGGTGTGAGACAGCTCTGGCCCTGACCACCCTCTCCCTGCCACTGGAGGGTGTCTTGGTCCAGGTGAGGAGCTGAGTTTATATAAATCATCCCACAGAAGAAAGCACACAGTGAATTCATACATCTGTTGACCTTCAGCAGTGTGAAGATGGTTTATTTTTCTGCAGAGGAGTATATTTATTTGTTTTATTGTGGGAAGCAGAATGATATTGACTCTTTTTCCCACCTGGAATACTGCTGCTCCTCAGCAAGAATGCTGAAGGCTGTGTGAAGCACCTGACCATGAGCTGAGTGGATCCACTCAGCCCAGGGCACTTTCCCCTCTGGAACTGATGTGATTGCTGCATCCTGCTGGGGCTACAGCTTTCCAATCCTGGGCTAGGCCAGCTAAATAACCCTCCCTTTTCAAAGGTTGTCAAAGCTGTAGTAATTCTTATTAGGCTGGTTTGAATCATCTCATGAAAAGGTCTCACATCACTCTTGAGCACCAAACTGTTCTGTATTCAGACCCCAGCTGCCCAGTCTCCTGAGCCAGAGCATGACATATGCAGGGAGAGGCTCTAAGAAAATACTGAAGATTTTCTGCTGTGCTCTGGGTGAAACCTGCCTTCTCCATCCTCTGCCCTGCCTACATTTCAGAGTGGAACAAAGTACATTGTGTGGAGCAAAGGCTGCCCCTGTGATGCTGATGGACCTGTGGGGAGACACTCTGGATTCCACCCCATGGGACACTGGGGAGCACTGGATGTTTCTTTTGGGAATTGTCCAAGACTGGCACCAAAACCCCTGTTTTGAGGGAACATGGAGTAAGCCAGACCCGCCACACACTGAAGGAGCTGCAGGTTCCCCGCCCTGCTGCGCTGCTGCTGCTGCTGTGACATGCCATGATGCATGTTTTTAACTCAAAGCTGGGTCCTTGAGCACAGCCTTTGACCACATTCCCAGCACCAGACCTGATGGTCCCTGTCTGAGGAGGTCACACAGTCCTGAGCTGTGGTAAGCACACAGGCAAAATAGGTGAGCCTCTCCATCTCCAGGCTGTTGTAGCCTTGGGGAAGCAGGCAATGTGGGAAGAATCAGCATGGAAACATTTCTCTGGCTCAGGACATGCTGCTTTTCTTGCTGTCTTGCTTGCACTACATAGTATATAGAGGGAAATTCCCTTCCTCCCCAGAGACCTGAATCCAAATGGTTCAGCCAAAGCACACTGCCAGGAGCTTAGCACAACCAGTGGTTCTGTCCTCTGTGTTTTTTTGGTGCACTGCCCAGCCCTGCTCAGGCAAGTGCTGCTGCATGAGAGCATACAGGTTAGTCTAATCCAGTACTGGGTACAGCTGGTGGTAGCTGGAAACGCTGTGCACAGAGGTAGACGTGCCTGAGGAGAGGAGGGCAGAGGATTTTTTTTATGCAGCTGCAGGTGGGGGTGCACTTGGTGCATTGCCTTGGGGATTTCTGACTTACAGTTCTCCAAAACAGAAAGCAGCAGGACTGAGACAGACTAGATGTACCCAGAGCATTCTCCAGTCCCAAAGCCACCTGCTCCTCCTTCCTGGGCCACCAGTGACAGTGGTGCTGAAACGGGCAAAGCTGACTCAGAGCAGGAAGAGAGACCCCTCCAGGCAGTCACACATGGAGACCTGGAGGTCCCAGAAAGCAGATTTTGGGAGGATAAGCCCCTCCTGCCTTAGCCTTGTCTCTGCAGAGGAGCTGCTGCTCTGGGCACGGCATCCAGCGGGCTGTGCAGGACCAGCTGAGAGGCACCCCATGCCTAGAGTTCTGTGCTTAATCAAACCAATTAGCAATTTAATCTTGTTAACAAACCAAGATAATTGCAGCATTATCAAATTAGCCAGCTATATGAAAATGCCTGCTTAATAGCTGATAATATCTGGTTCTGATGGGGGAGGAGGGCTGTGATCTGTGACTAATGACCACGGAAGGTGTAATCAGGCTGCTCTGCACTGGCTGCCTCCATCCCCACGGTGTGGGGATGGCTGGGAGGGTGCTGGGGCTCTGCCCCTCTCACCTCATGGCTTGTGTGGCACAGCATTCCCCACGCAGAGGGCTGGGCTTGTGTCAGGGATAGTTTTCCCCCAGAAGGACACTGCACTGGAAAAAAAGCAATGTCTGATTTTACACTGAATTTGGCTGATGATTTCCCAGCTCTTGTTCTGCCTGTCCCTGCTGATCACTTGGCATTTCTGACCTTTCTAGCACTCCATAAGCTCTCCAGTTATCTCTGCCCTCCCGTGACCAGGATAAGCAGAGAGGTAGTTTGTCACCACAGGACTTCCTCCTTCTCAGTCACTGAATAATTTCTGAGTCTTTGCCTCGCTCCAGTTCCTCCATAAGGGTGACCATAGAAGGACTCTCCAGAAGATGCTCTCCCCAGTCTTGGCCAGGAATCCTCCAGTGTTTGCCTTGGGCCATGCTAGGAGTTGATTCCACAGCCAGAGGCTTTATGCTGCTGTATTTGGGTGGTTTAAATATATGGCCAGTTGATGTTGATCTCCAGATCAGCTCGCTTGTGCCTGACAGTGGGGATAATTAGCTCATCCCTTACACAGCAGCAGCTCCTCTCTGTTCTCTCCAGTATGTGCACACAGACCGGGCTCATCTCCCACTGTGGGCTGGGTCTGCTTGTGGAGATTGAGACATGCAAGCCTGGCATCAGCCATGGGTTGGGCAGGGTTGGCAGGCACCATTTGGGCATCAGCACAGGTTGGGTGATGCTCCATCCCGATGCACATGGTGTAAGTGCCTTGGCTCTGCTGTTGCACTGGGCGAAGGCTGGCAGGTCCCTCAGGCTGCACACGCTCTCTCCAGATATTTGTTGGCATTTCCTGAGTTTTTGTCCCTGGCACTCAGCTGTACAAAAATTACAAGAACCCCTTGGAGCTGTGATTTTGTTGTCCTGGCTTGAGGCTTTCCCAGGCAAGTTTCCTCAACTGAGTTTTTCCCACCAGCTCAGGTTCAGTGAGGACTTAGCACCACTTGGCTCTGGGTCTATATAACCCCTCTCCTCTGCCCTCTAGATGTCTCCCAAAGTGGGTACTCCCAGGGAGGCTTTGCCTCCTGTACCCCCAGTCCGCTTCCATAGCCCTGCTCAGCTTGAGGAGTGTCTGTGGTACACACTGCTGTCCAGGGCCCCCCATAGCCTGTCCAGAGCATCCCCTAAAGCATTCTGTAATGTTTTATTCCAGCCCCTTCCCATTGCCCCCTCCTTCTGGGGTTTGTATGCCCCTGGATGGATTTTCTCCCCCAAGGCAGCCCCTAACCACACTGCAAGTATGTAGGCAGAATGTTTTCAACTTCTTCCCTGGGCAGAAGTTCTGGAGTGAAACCAGCAGTGGGACTGTGTGCCGGGATGGGGCTGGAGAGAGGCAGGAGAAGGTGGGGAAAGGAGTCACACACCACAAACATCCCTGGGACAAGCTTTTTATTTGTTAAAGCAGTGGTGGAAGCAGAGGGAGAGGGCAAGCAGGTGTCACACAGCACTGTGCAGCAGCTGCCATGGAGTGATACTGGAGCCGAGGTGGTCTGAGCATGGGCTGGTGCCAGAGGTGGCACAGGGATGCTGAGATGGCCCTCGGTCTGTCCTGGGAGCAGGAGCTCACACTGGTGAAAGGGAGAGAAAGAAACCGGGTGGGTCTGGTGTCCAGAGTAACCCCAGCCCACATGTTTGTCTACCAGTCACCCCACCAGCTTGACAGTGAAGGGCTCTGCCAGCTGGACACAGCTCCCTGCCCACCATCATCATGCCCCTTTTGCTAGCTGGGAGGTGGGCACAGGCAGGGGGCTCTTGAGCTCCTACCGTGACTGACGGGGATGCGGCGTGGCTTCGAGATGCATTTCCTTCCACAAAAGGTGGGGCAGCACTTCTTGAACAAGGGGCAATGCCGGTCGATGAAGCACTGATTCGGCGGGTTGTACAGTGCGCAGGTGAAGTGGACGCGTGGGCAGGACCAGGCGCTGCCTGCAAGAAGAGGGACTTGTTTGCTCCAGGGCAGCTGAGGGGCCCTGGGGACAGGCTGCCCAATAAACGCCTCTCTCCTTTCCTCTCCCTTCCCCTCCCGCAGGATCCTTGTAAACGTGGCTCCTTCCCAGCCCCTGCGGTTTGCTCCCTGTGCCTTACCCTAGGATATCTCTCATACCTGTTGGCACTTCTGCCCAGAGGATGAGCATCCCCACCAGGAGGAGAGCGGCCACTGACTTCATGTTGCTGTGTCCCTGAGAGGTGTGAGTGTGACAACTGCGGGACATCGACATTTAAACACTTCGGGAGAATGGGGGCGGGGAACAGGATGTTTATACCTTTTTTTCCTCTGCCTATTGCATAGTGTTTTCTGGAAGCTTTTTGCACAAGATACAAAAGGGATTGTTCAACTGCTCAAAAAGCAGTTATGCCACTGCACAGCTGTCACCTGCAGCCATACCTGGGGCTGAGAGTCAAGCCATGGGCAGATGGTCCAAAGGCATCATTTCCAGGCAAGGCTGGAGGTAGTAAAGCTCCTTTCTCCTCAGCAACTAGCCTTCTCCTGGAGAAACCATTGTGGTTATTGTGCTATAGTCCCTTCTAGGGGGTCTATTAAGTGTATTTCCCCTCTGTATTTTGCTTACATGTGGACCTCCTAACCAAACCTTACAGCACTATCCAGATAAGCATGGGGGGATTGCATGTGCCTTCCCAGGGATGATCCTTTAAGCTTTTCTCAGAGGTAACTTGCCTCAGCCCCAAACCCTCCTGTCTCCTGCCCCACTGGGGACGTAAGCTGTTGTGGGGAAAACAGCTTTGGCTTAGCCAAGGGTGAGTCTTTGTCAATCTCTTTCAGGTTGCTGAACCCCAACATCTTCTCTGGGTGGCTGTTGCTTTTTAGGAAGCAAGTTGATGCTGGAAGAAAGTGAATGGACTCACTGAGGTAGGATATTCCACTCCTTACAGCCCTCTCATCAGCCATGATGCAACACAAGGACAGCTCAACTAAACCCTAACTCTTGATGGCTGTAGGAATGGGGACTGTATTCTTTGTTTGGATGGCAAAGGTCCCACCAATGTTCCACTCTCCATCTGTTTCTCCCTCCCAAGGAAATGGTACATACATACATACCCCCTTTCCCCTGGCCTCCAGGCAAATCTGTTTTCTTCAGGTGCCCTTGGGCAATGGGAAGTTGCTCCATTTCCCACCAATGGGTCAATGTCCCCCTCTCCTTGTGTAAGGGGTTCCTGGAGCCTTTCTATGGGACTTCTGGGGCTGGCAGGAAATGAAGCTGCACTGGAAACAGGCTCTGGGAATGTCCCTGGGAAGGGAAGGCTCCTGCAGCCAAACACCACATTCCTGTAAAAGGCAGCCTGGGGCAGCCCCTGATTTTGTAACCCGGGAAGGGTGAGGAGCAGCAAAAGCCCAATATCAGCCCTAGATGCTCTATGCAGCCCCTGAGCCCCCTCCTTTGCACTGACTCAGCCTCTGGAGCCGCCACTTTCTATCCAGGGCATGGTGGGCATCTCACTGTGCCCTTTCCTGTTCAGCTTTCCATTCTCAAGTCTTAATGGGACACCTTAACTTACTGGGTCTGTTAATTATTGTCCAATTTCCCTTTTAACTCTGTGGCTGCATTGAGCTCTTTGTAAAGTAATTTATTAAATAACCAGCAAAGGGTATAGCCAACCCAAACAGACTTTCTGGGCTGTACACCAACAATTTAGCACTTTTATTGAGAAATACAAGCATTGGATTAATTTTTAAGCAATCCTTTGTCATTCAGCTGCTTTGTGGCTGGATAGGACAATGCCTAGATCCCAGCTGTTGCCAGGATCCGGCTGAGGTGGGGCTTGGACCTATGCCCCCAAGGGAGGAAAGACTAAGGAACAAGGCTCAGATTAAGCTGCAGAGAAGATGGAGGGGAAGAAATCTATCTGAAGAACATTCAACAGTGCTGTATTCATAGCAGGGGGAAAAGTCTCAACTCTTTCTGTTGCAGATTCCCACAGAATAACCAGGACCCAGACATTTCTGGGTACAGGATTGCCTGCAGTCCCCATGTTGCACTCTGCTACATGTGCAGCACCCATCGCCTCAGAGTCCCCCAGAGCAGTCCCCTCCCATGTGGCTCATGCTCTTCCACATGAAAACCACTTTCATGGGGCAGCAAGGCCTGACATGTCAGGTGCTGAGGATGCTGTGACATGTGCTGCATTTTCCCAGCCAGGGCAAGGCTCTCCAGTTTGTATTCCCTGGGGATAGAAAGGATAAGACCAGTAGTCCAGGGTCCCCCAGTCTTAGCAAGGAGCACAAAGCACCCAAGGAACCACTTGTGCCACACAAAGCAGCCCTTGTTGCCCACCAGGTGATGCAATGCTTTCAGCCTGATGATGATCTCCATCTGTCAACCCCTCCCTCCATCCAACCATCCATTCTCAGCTCAAGGCTGAGGATGCTCTGCTCCCCTACAGCAGGCTCCAGCATCTCAGGGTGCCCGGGAGAAGGGGGTGCCCATAGCCCGGAGCACACTCATGAGCGCTGGTGTCTGGTGCCACCTAGTGAAGAGCCAGTAAGTAATGAGGCCCTGCAGGACCACGCAGGCGCAGCCCAAGTCCTAGATGGGATCCCATGGGACAGAGCCCAGTAGGATTTGCCTCTACAAACAGTCAACACCAAGCATTTCCAAAGCAAGGGAAAGCAGAGTGTGATCCCTATAGGTGGGACCCACTCTGAGCAAAGGTACTCCCACTCCCCAATGGGGGCTGTACCAGCAACCCCAGACACCTCCAACACCAGGAATCCAGAGCAAATGGAAACCACAGCTCTACAAATGCTCCATATGCCTGAAAACAAATGCAAATGCTGGGGTGTGAAATATGAAGATTATTTATTTACAGAAGAGCAGCAAAACCAACAAACTATGAAACTTATTTACAACAGAAGAACCTTTATAAAAACTACATGCTATAAAACATATTTACATTATATGAAACTCTATAAAATCAGCAATTTATAAAATGTGTTTACACAATGAGTATAAAACAACAAAATCTAAAACATATGTACCAAAGACCAACAGCCATATCTGGCACATCCATCAGTCCTGCAAGAAAACAAGCAGCACGGTCAGTGCAGGGGGCCCTGCTGGGTGTGCCATGTGCCCCCAGCCTGGCACACGCTGGGCATAGCGCACTGTGCAACCAGGCCTGAGCCCGGCTGGGCATGGGAGCCAGGCCCAGGTGGTGGGACGGGGCTTGTGTAGCTCAAAGCAGGGCAGGGCAGGGCAGGGGTGAGGGTTGTGCCGTCAGAATGCCGGGCACGGGCACCGTGTCCCTGAGCGGGGACACTCAGCCCAGCCCAGCCTGGTGCCAGGTGACCCACTGTACCAGGGGCAGGGATGGGCAGCACCTGCCTGTGCTGCTGCTGGTGGGATTGTCTTCATCCCAACACCATGTCCTCCACTTCATCTGTCTCATCAACTTCCATCATTTCTGTGTCGTCCTCTACATCCACCTCCATCTCCTCTTTCATGTTCTCTTCCATATCAGTCCCCATTTTCTCCTCAATATCCAATATGATGTCAACATCCATAGGCTCCTCAGTGTCTCTGGGAGCCTGCATCAGGGAGCAAAACCTCAGAGTGGAGTCCCTTCCCACAACATCCCCACGGAGCTCCAGCCCTCACAGACAGTTAAATGGTGGCCACAGAGTTCCATGGAATAGCACTGTACCTTCCTCAGGAGAAGGAGCATCCTGCTGGGCTGGATGGCAAGATCCACACACCAGCTACTGTTCAGGACTGATGGGTGTTGGAGGTAGCAGTCCACTGGGAGCAGGATCAAGGGTTAGCTTTGAGCAGGGGCAAAGGTGGTCTCAGGACAGAGCAAAGGGTGGTCAGGGCAGAGGGAGCACTGGGAGCTGCTGACGGATGTGATTCCAGCAGGGGAATGGCTGCGTTGTGCCCATTGCTGGGTGCTGGCCATTCCACATGGAACACGGGCACAGCTCTGGGAGCTGTGGTGTCACAGGAGCTGTGAGACCACTCTGCAGTAGGGCATGGAAACCATAGAATGATCAAATCATAGTATGGTTTGGCTTGGAAATGAACCCTCAAGATTATCGCGTTCCTACCTGACAAACATTCCACCCCACCAGGCTGTTCAGGGTGCCGTCCCAGTTGCCCTTCAGTGTTCCCAGGGATGGGCCATCCACAGACACTCTGTACAGTCTGGGCCAGTGCTTCTCCACCCTCAGTGGAAAAAAGCATCTTCCTTAGATTGAACCTAAACAGGCCTCCTTCATTTTAAAGCCATTCCCCCTTGTCCTCTCCCCACAGCCCTGCTGAACACTGTCCCCATCTTTCCTCTGGGCCCCTTCAGGTCCTGCCCGGCCACACTGAGGCCTCCCCAGGGCCGTCTCTTCTCCAGCCTCAGCAACCCCAAATCTCTCAGCCTTTCCTCAGAGCACAGGGCATCCAGCTCTCTGATTGTCTTGGCGGCTTCCTGTGGATTCTCTCCAGCAGGTCCATGTCCTTCCTGTGCTGAGGACCCAGAGCTGGAGGCAGGAATGAGCCCTGGGGGCGCTGCAGCTTCATGGGCAACAGTGGCAAATGTTGTGTTATCCCTCCAGAGACAGTAAACACATTTTTTGTGCCTAGTAAAAAATCAAAGGAATAAAGATTTTGCCACATTTGCAGCATCCAGTGTTTTGTTGTGGAGGTTGCAGAGACCTGTCAGGAGCAGATCCAGTATGTTCCCTTTCCTGCATCCACCCAGAGTCCCTTGGGCTCCTGGGCCAGGCCGAGGGTCCATCCCCCAGCTCAGCTCAGAGATCCCTGTGCTCCCACAAGCACAGGCTCCAAAGCAAACCTTGGGAATGGGGACACAGCATCCATGTCCTGCTGACTCCTCCAGCTGAGGCTGGGCCTGTGGCATCCTGGAGTGCCCACAGAGCAAAGATTTCCCCATGGGATTTGTGGAGCCTGAGCATAGGAGACCTTGCAAAAGCAACCCAACTGAAAGGAGAGTCATGTGTCATACAAATCTTTAGGGAGTTTATTGTCAGGATAGAAATTCTTTTACAGAAAATAAGAGTTTCAAAATAACACTACCCTGCTCTCAAAATTAAATATACATAGATATATACACACATAGATAGTGATAGAATAATTACCATTTTGCTATGTGATTATAAAACCAAACAAGGTAATACCATTCCCAAACAATTCTCCAAACCAGGGCAAGGAGATCTGACGATTCCTGACACCCCGTTTCCCATGGGAGCTCACTTGGGCACCATGCTGGGAGCTGGGCAGGCATCCCCTGCCTGTGCCGCCTGGATCTCCTTGGCCCACCACGTGGTAGCAGATGCTGAGACAACAGAAACTCTCAGGGTGACACCACTGTAGGTGTTTTTCTCTTGCAAAGCAGCTTGCCAGGTCCAGGAGAGCTGTGTAGCGCTGGGTCATCCTGGTTGCTCTGGGAAAAGGCCAGGTGTCACATATGTCCATGGACCTACCTGCCCACACAGTCACTCCCCCTCATCTCAGACCTGCCAGCTAGGAGGAATGAGGCAACAGCAATGGCTGAACCCCCTTGGCTTCACAGCAGGGGTTCTGATCACGTTCCTTTTTGGGTGTTTTTAGGATTTTTGGGTTTTTTTAAATACAATTCACGCCCCTCTGGGGATTTTGAGACACAAGAACAAACACTGATGCTTTACCATAAGCTAGCAATAACAATGTCATGTAGCTACTGTACATCCCTGTACCCCATCTGAGTGCTGCATCCTTTTGCCAGGATCACTTCTTTTTGGAAATCTGCTTTTCCAAGTCTTCAAGTCTGGCCGTCATCTGAGCAAGTGAATGTGCTAAGGAAACAGCAGGAGCCAGACAGTGTGGTGGGGAAAGAGCTTCTTCCGCTTCAAGGAGCCTAAAATTCTCCTTGCTTCCATTAACCATCCCTCCCTTCCCCATGTGGGCTCTCTGCTCAGGTGCCCTGCACCCAAGCAAGCCCAGGCATCACTCCAAAGGATATTTTTCTCCGTCAGGCTCTGCAGGATGTCCACGGTGTTTGTCTGGAACTGCACCAGTGCCTCGCACTCACATGGGCTGCGGATCTCTGTCTCCCCTTTGCCTTCCTCTGGGATATGGGGGTTTGGCTGCAGTCAGAGCCATGACCCCATGGTGCCTCTACAGGTCTCCCTTGCTTTTGTGCAACTCCCTTGTCCCTCTAGCCACCCACCAGGACTGGACCTGATCCTTATGGCTCTCCCCACTGTTTTGTCCTTTTTCATTCTCTCTCTTTTTGCTGGCCTGCATCCCTGCTAGCCCAGCAAGCCCTTTTCCAGGCATCCCATCAGGTATCCTGCAGATACCTGTCACAGATATGGTCACAGTGTACCAAGGATAGCCAGCTTTACTTTGCCTTCAAGCTGGAGTGGCAGGGGGCATGTTGACTCCATATCTACAGCCTTGTGCAGGTCTCAAGGACACTGGGGAGCCCCAGCCTGTCCCACAGCTGAAAAATCCTCACAGTAACCCACTGGGATCCTCCTGCATCCAGCACAGAAGCAGAGATCTAGAACAAGGCCATCTTTGAAGCTGGGGCATCCCCTAGGGCAGGGTGCCACCCCAACTTCTGCCCATGCAATGGCACAGAGGTGGCTGCTCACATTAACAATTTTGAATTAACCCCTACTTTTGAATTAATCCCCCCAGCTCCATCCCTTCTTCCAAAACCCTCCCTGAGACTCACCTCTATGCCCAGAACTGCCTGGTGAGATCCAGAAACAGGCTAGGATCACACCAGCCCAACTCAGCCTGGGGATACTTGACACAGAGTGCCAGGCACACAAATCACCCCACTGGCTTTCTGGGTACAGGAGGGCCTCCCCTGGTTTGGGGCCAAGTCCCCTGGTGTTCCCAGGAGCACCCACCTGGGCAGATGTTCAGTGAGAAATTCTCCACAAGGTGAGTCATGGTGGTGAAGTCTGCTGAGTAGGAGAAGTGCTGCTCCACCGGCTCGGAGGCGATTGCTCTCAGCTCCTCTTCCACGGCCTTTCCGACACCCACAGCAAACATGACGATCCCTGCATGGTAAGGACAGATCCTGAGCACTGTGCTGGCCACCCCACATCAAGCAGCCCCAAGCCCAGAAGAAGCACAGCCAAGGATGCAGGATTTTCTCTGGGCTTCCCAATTACACAGCAGGAATTCAGGAAACAAGGGAAGGAGCACAGCAGCACTGTGCTGGTGCAGGCTGCAGCATGAAAGATGCTGCTCAGAGCATCCTGTAACCACAGCCAAGCACATCTGCCCCTGTGGACCTAGGGCTGCAGCCTCTCCCCAAGACAGCCACCCTGATGAACCCTCCCAAGATGCCCAAGGCACTGTGACTTGGGGTTCCCCAGCCCTCCACACCTGACTCCTTTGCTCTCCTGGCCCATTCGGAGATGTCATCCTGGGAACGTCCATCTGTGAAGACGAGCCCAATTCTGGGGATGTTGTGGGAGAGAGGCCTGGCACCTTCCAGCTCGGAAAAGCTGTGCTCCACCATGTGTTTCAGGGCAAGGCCTGTCATGGTGCCTTTCTCCATGTACTCCACATCCATCACTGCCTTCTTGATCTCATCCGCACTGTGGTACTTGTTGAGGGGGAACTCAGTGCGGACACGGCTGGAGTACTGCACCAGTCCCACCCGTGTGCCATGGGGGGACACATCCAGCAGGTCCACAATGCGGTTCACAAACTGCTTCACCAGCTCAAAGTTCTGCGGCCGAACACTCTTGGAGCCATCAATCACCATCACCAGGTCGACGTGCCCAGCTCCACACTCTACAAGCACAGTGGGGAGGTGAGAGGGGACCAGCCTGGCCATGGGCACTGTCAGAGTGAAGATGTCTGGGACTGGGGCAGAGCTTCTGGGCTTCAGGACACTGTGGGAACCCCCTAGAACCGCAGCTGGGAAGTGGGGCAAAGCATGCCCCAGGCACTCAGCCCTAAAACCTCCACTAACACTTCAACACCCTCTGAAAGTCTTTCCTAGGTCTCCCTTTTCCTGAACTTTTCCTCAAAGCTGTTGCATCTTCTGAGCAGTATCTCTGAGGACACAAGCATCCATCCCTGCAGCCGCCAGTGTGCTCCCCTGAGTACAGCCAGCTCTCCATCTTCATCCAACCTAGCTCAAAGTCCCACTAAGAGCCCCCCAGCCCTGTTTCAGCTGAGGCCTCACCAGAAACACAGAGCCCAGATGAGGAGAATGCCAAGAGCCATGTCCCAGTACTCACTGCTGCACGTCTTCCCATCAGCCTGCAGCTGCTGGCCCTCGGGGCACATGCAGCGGTAGGAACCCTTCGTGCTCACACACTTGAACTCGCAGCCATGATCCACTCCATTGCAAAGGTCAGTGGCTGGAAAATAAGCCAAGGTCATGGGGTTATCCCCATTCACATGGGGTGGTCTAGGAACAGCCCTTCCCTTGGGGACAGGCAGAACCTAAAGGCATCTGCAACACACACTGCTTTTGCCATGTACCATGCTGGAACCTACCCCTGCAGGACTTGCTGTCAGGCTGGAGCGTGTACCCGCTGTGGCAGCGGCAGTAGTGCCCATTGGGAATGCTCACACACTCGTGCTGGCAGCTGTGGTTTCCGAAGCTGCAGTAATCAATCACTGGTGCGAGAAGAAGTGATGGCAGAAAGTGAAAGACAAGAGGAGAGGGAGAATGAGAAGCAAAGAAAGACGGGACAAGGAGGGAGACCATCACTTACTAGTGCAGCTCCTCTTGTTCTGGCTGAGGTAGTAACCCGGCCGGCAGCGGCACGAGTATGACCCCCGAACGCTGACGCACTGGTGCTGACAGCCGTGTCTCCCATCTGCACAGGCATCGATGGCTGTGGGGGAACAGGACACCCATCACCCTCCTGTCCCAGCCTCCCTGGGGCAGCAGAGCAGGGATTGCTCCAGGACTTCAAAGCAGCTCCCAACACCATGAGACAAAAAGTTCTGGTGTGGTGGCCAGGCCAACGAACATGGCTTTGCACTAAAATACAAATCAAAACACTGTGCCCTTCAGTGGTGGGACGTGCACCCTCTGGCATGCCCTGCCTGGATCCCCTCAGGTAACAGGCAGCCGGTTGTGCCCACATGAGCCTCAAGTGTCCCATCCCACAGAGGTGTCCAGGATTTAGCAATGCTGAATGTCTGCAGTCATTACAGACCCGGGAGGCAGAGGGCCCTGTGAACAGAGCATCCAGTCTGCTGATGGCCTTCATGCATCTGCTGCTGTGTCCCAGCTTCCCTCCATGGGACCTATAATTTCAAGCTCCCTATGAGAGTTCAAATAATAAAAAATATTTTTACGGGAACAGGTCTTTCCGTCCACATTGAGCCTGTAGCCGGGGTTGCACTCGCAGTAGAAGGAGCCGGGGGTGCTGACGCAGCTGTGCTGGCAGCCATGCTCCTGCTCCACACACATGTCCACCCCTGCAACACAGAACAGGCATCAGAGTGGCCCATGGGCACACTGGGCACACAGGGACCCCAGCTTTGGCATATGTCCTGTCCCTGCAGCAGAAGCCACTGGGATGACCACCACAGTCCCAGCCCTGCCAGCCCATGCTCAACCACTGGTTTCCAGTGCACAGACATGGTCACTGTGCAGTGCCCTGTCCCAGCACCTACTGGAGAGGTTGCTTCCCTGCCCACACTGCTCCTAGCATGGGCAGCCACCCCAAACACCCCTCAGAAGGTCATCTCTAGCCTGAGTAAGGAGCAGACACCAGGGCCACCCTTGCCACTCAACATCAGTAGCTCTCACCCACCACAAAGCTTGTCCTGGAACTGCTTTCCAAACTGCTGGATGAGCTCAAAGGACTCCACCAGGAAGACGTGCTCCTCCAGCGGCGGCGAGGCCATGGCCCGCAGCGAGTTCATGTCTGCCCGCTGGATGCCCACAGCATAGATCTCAATGCCAGCATTCCGGGCCTGGGTGGCCACCTCAGTGACACGATCCTGGGGTCGTCCATCCGTCACGATGATGGCAATGCGCGGGATCTTCTTGTGTGGAGGGCGTGCACCCTCCTGCGTGGTGAAGGCCACGTTCATGACATACTGGATGGCCAGCCCTGTCATGGTGCCCTGGGCCAGCGGGATGATGCTGTTGATGGCTTTCTCCATGTCTGCCCACGTGAAGAAGGTCTTGAGGGAGAAGATGTTCTGCACCTGGCTGGAGTACTGGATCACCCCCACCCGTGTGGCGTTGGGGCCCACGTCCAGGTTGCTGATGATGTCTATCATGAACCGCCGCATGGTCTCAAACTCAAAGGGGCGAACGCTGCGGGAGCTGTCAATCACAAACACGATGTCCAGGGGGCCTGTCCTGCACTTCAGGGCTGGAAGGGGGCAAAGAGGTGGTTCAGCCTCGTGGTCGTCTGAAGGGAGCAGGTATGGGAGCAAAGACATCCCTGCTGGGTTGCTCAGCTGGGGATAGACAGAGCAGATCTGGGTAGTCCCCACAAACCAGCACCTTCCCATTGCCCAGTGAAGTCTTGGAAGGTGCCAGTAGAGCAGGGCTAACAGGCTGGGGAGATATGCCCTGGCTGTGGGTTGTTGTGGTTGCGATTTTTAAGGCCAGAAAATGAGACAGTGAGAAACAAAGCTAAGGGCACACACATGGTGGGGACTGAGCCAAAGAGCCTCTCTTGGACACAAGGATGCTACTTCCAATGCAAACTGGGAGAGTGTTTAGCAAGTGAAATGCCAGTGAACATATTTTGCTTGGCTTGTGTGCACCCAAGCCTTGGAGAATTTGGCACCAATGGCAAGCAAACACTTTGAGTCCCCTTGGGATAATGCCCAGACCTGAGCTGTCATCTCAGCTGCTCCAAAGGTCTCTGAGACATACCCACTCCTTTCTCCATTTGGTGCCTTCCCTGTTTTTAAACTGAAATTGATTTAGATCCTTCTGCCTTGGAAGAAAAGAGGCTGGTATCCCTGGGTTTGTTTTGTCCCCCCCACACTGAAGACTCATAAGAGGAGGGGGTTCCCCCTCAAGCCAGTGCCTCCTGTCAAGGTTGCAGCCCATGGGGAGGAGGGTCACAAGCCCTGAGCTGGGCTGTGTCAAAGCTGGGGATATGCCCAGAGTAAGTGGAACCCGACCCACCATGCTGGGGCCAGGCTTGTGATCCCACACCCTGGCGTAGCGCTGGGAAGTGTGGATCCTATGAATGGGGGGATCCTCTATCCTCCTGGGAATGCCTCCACAGAAGAGGCATCATGTCCCTCCCCACCTCACACAGTGAGCTGTTGTCCAAAGGCTCCACTGCCCTGATGCTTTTGCTCTCCTCCCCTCCAGGTGCTCCCCACCAGGTGGGGCTCACCTGCAGGTTTTGGTCTGGCTTCCAGCGTTGTCAGAAGCAGGAGGAGAGGGGCAACAAGCAGGAGCTTCATCATGGCTCTGTGAGACCACATAATTCCAGGGCTGGAAGGACGTGCTGCAGGGAGGAGACAATGTGCAATCAGTGCAGAAGATGGGTTGGGCAACAGGGTGATATCCACCTGCAGTGGGTGTTCCTAGGCACTGCCAAATACCCTAAGCAGAAGTTTCAACAGATCCATCTCCAAAATTCTCTGAACCCACGTGGGATCTTTCCCATTCAAGGACTGGCAGTCTCAGCACAGCTCAATTTCATTACAGTAGCACTGCTCTGACAAAGGCTCTGATTTTCTGTTCTGGGTGGAGCTGGCCATTGGACAAGCCATATTTTCACTTGCAAACCAGGCAGATGGAATGTTCAGCTTTTTCCCTGACTGTGTGACTGCTCTCCTCAGCCAGTGGAGAGTGGGAAAGCTGCACCCAGGGACACAGAGAACCAGCCCTTCTGACACTCCCTCTGCACGGGAATAGAAGCCCCCAGATGAAACACCGTCACAGACAAAACCCACAAAGAAAACTCTCAAAGTCACTGGAAATATCATTTTTTCCAGGAAGTTCCATTAAATTTAGTCTCTGTCTGTTTCCAAATTCCCTTTGGAGAGCAGAAGCCTCCACAGGCAGAGGGTGTAAGGGTGCCTGTGCAGGTGGGCTTGCACTTGTTCCTGCAGGCAGGTGCTGGCTGAAGCACTGCTGCTCTCCTTCACATCACCTCGGGCTGCTCACCACTCTGTCACCAGTGCTCTGCAGCTCTCCCTGTCCTGCTGGCTTTTCAAGGAATGCCCTGAACCTCGACAGTTTTTTCATGCCTTTAAGGGGGGATGATTGGGAAAAAAGATATTTAAACTGGTTACGCAAAATGTCAGTTTGTCACTTCTCTCCCTCTCTGCCCTGCCTCTGTGTTGCCTTGCCTTGCTTTTCCCTCCTTTGCCTGGCACCTGTAGAAACATGGATTTATTTTGTTTATTTTTATTCCAGCTCTGGATGGAAACCCAAGGTGCTGGGGATGGAAATGCCACAGATAATGCAACTTTCCAGAGAAGACATGCAGTGCCAGGACTGATCACAGACACTGGAAGGCTGCTTTAAAAAAAAAAAAAGCACACAGAAATTCATTTTATCAGTAGTTATCAGCTGATATTTATTTAGCCCCAGGAGGTCTCAGTAGTAATTCATCACCAGGGTTGCTGTTTAATTGCTCAGGGGTTACGTGCAGCCCTGAACACCATGTCTTTGATAGCAGGAACATTGATAATAGGTTTCACAGCTGCATCTTAAAACTGTCTCCAGACTCAATGTTCACACCTGGAAAACTCTATTGAAGAATGAGAAGGACAGAAAAGGGTGACGAGAAGAAACTGGGATCCAGAATACCAGTCTCAAAGTGAGAGATGTGGCCTTTCCCCGGAGGTGAGCAGCCCACCAGCCCAAGCCACAGCGACTCCGCAGTGGCATCAGGAGCTCCTGCAGAACCATGCAGGAAGGGCCAGTGGGATCACTCTGGGTAGGGGTGGCAGCCTGGCAGGTGTTTTCTAGGAAGCCATGAGACCCTGGTGAGCACTGCTCTGCAGTCTGGAGTGGTCAGGTGCCTGTGTCCCCTCACAAGAGCACCATGTGCAAGCAGAGAGGCACAGTCTCTGCTATCCCAGCCTCATTTTCCTATTTATTTAGCAGATTATTTTTTCCAGTGCTGCTTCTTTCCTGGGAGAAAGCATTCACTAACCACAAAATATTTTTCGGACAGCTTTGCCACCTCTTAACATTTCTCCAGCTTTCTGCTCTCTACACCTCCCTGCAATGGCAGGCTGGTAAGGAGCCTGTCTCGCAGCATCCACACAGCTTCAAAGCCAGCCCAGAGAGAGGAATGAGCTGTCTGGCCAGGAACCAAGAAGGAGAAAACCAGTTCAAGACTGATCTATTTTTAACAGCATCTCAGCTTTGGATGAAGTCTTGGCACTCCCCGCGAGAGGAAGGGCTGATGCTGCCTGGACAGGGCAGGGCATGGCAGCTCAGCTGTACATCCAGAACCAGTCTTGGCAGTAGCACGTAGGCTGGGACAGTGTCCTGGTCCCTGATTCAACATAGCACCCAGTCCTGGCCCAGCAGCAAGGCTGGTGGGGACAGGGAAGCAAAGGTGATGGGACAGATGCCCCCCAGTATCTCTCCCACCATTCTGCACTGGGCAACATGCCTGCTCACTCCCCTGGGACTGGCAGCACAGAGGCCGACTTGTATCCCCATGGAGGGGCTCTCTGCATCCTGAGGACTCCAACACCACCTCCCTGAACCCCCTGCTATTATGCAGGAGTGGGAGGGAGATGGGTGGGAAGCGACCGGCTGGCAGGCAGGTGTTGCGAGGGAAGGCAAACACGGCACTGGCTGCAACATCAGAGACCTTGAGATAACACTGAGCTATAAAGGAAAGAAAGTCTGTCCAGGCGGGGAGAGTGCTGCTGGCTGGGCTTGCTCAGCTGAACCCTGTGGCAGCTGAGCCAAGAGGGACACTTGGACCATCTCCTGACCTTCCTGAGCAACGCATGGGGAAAACCGGTCATCACTTTTCACTGTTGAAGGAGATGCTCAGGACATGTCACAAAGAGGGTGACCAAGGGAAGAGCCACATATAAGGACAGAGTGTCAACAATGACCCCGACCTTCTCTTGACTCTCCTCGTGACCTTGGTTGAGGACATGGAGATGGATCTCCAGAGACAAACAGGTAAGCCAGCACACCTTCTCATGGCATCTCCCCCGGGCACCTCCACCGTCAATGCTGCTCCCCAGGACACTTGCATCCCTCGCTGCTCCACCACTTGTCCGTCTGCTCTCCCTGCCAAGTGCTGAGCCTCGGGAAAAACAGCCGTTTCGGGTTTCAGCGTGGCCTCCTTGGCAGCTCTCTCCTGACTACAGGTTAATAGAAATGCTCTGAATATTCCCCTTCTAGTTCATCCAGATGGTCGTAGGTTGGACCTGGGCACATCCTCCCTTTGGGCAAGCCCAAAGGACAGGGCACAGCAGGGAGCAGGGTGAGGAATGCTGCCAGCTGCCTACCCTGTTTCCTGTTATAGAGGAGGAGATGAAGCAGATGGAGAAAGGAGGGGTGAAAGGCTCAGGAGGTGGCAGTGCATTCACAGTAAAGCCCTGGCCATACTGTCATGAGGAGGAAAGCAGGTTGTGGGACCATGGCTATAGAGTCATGAGACAGCTCTCAGGTACAACCACATGAAAGGTCTCATATATCTGACATCTGGGCACATCAACCTCTAGCTGAGACTTATGTTTATGACAAAAAAGACAGGACTCCAGACACCTGCCTGGGCTTGGCAGTCCTTTGGCACATTGTGGGAGCAGCAGCATCTCTGCCCTGACTCCAGACCCTGCAAGAAGCCAGGACAAGGGATCACCAGGTGTTGCAAGGAGTGGGGAACAGCCCAGAGGCTCTCATCCAGCACACTGTTACCCAGCACAAGCCAAGCTGGAGGGCTGTCTAATGGCACATATTTCTGTGCTGGAAGCTTTGGCCAATGGTAAAGCAGCCCTAGAAAAGATGACACCAAGATTCACTCTCCTCACCTGCCTCTCCAAGCACCCCGATTTGCTCTGCAGGGCTCTTTTTGCGAAGACCCAACCAAGCAGTTTTAGGAAGCTGTAATTCAACTCCCACATCAGTGTTATTTGATGAAAGTGTTAAAAATGCTCCAAAATATGCCCTGCTCCTGAGTCCTTGTGCTTAAGACACATGAGTCCTGCCAGGTCAACAGTAGAAAAACAGCAGGAGCACCCTCAGCCTGGAGGATGAGGAGACAAATTGTCATGTCCTCAGCAGGACAGCAAGTCATCATCCTTCAGGACCATGCCTGAGAGAAAGGCTGCCCAAAAAGTGCACATGAGACCAAAAGAGGAAGACTGAAGCCTGTCTTGCCCCAGGCACAGGAGACAATGAAGCAACCAGAACTACCTAGAGAGGTGTAGACAACTTACATCAGCCTGAAAATGCCTCTTGGTGCCAGATTTTGCTGTTGAAACCTTGATGGACTGCTGGTACATTGTTATGTATTTGCAAGAACTTCAAGCAGTGTAAAAGGATAAGACAGCCTAGGAGCTGGATGCACCCTCTGCTGGAGGGTTGCCCAAAGGTCAGTTTCTTCCAATAAATCTCAGTCAAAAGGTATTCTCTGCCTGCAGGTGCCCAGCTCTCAGCTGTGCCTCTGCTGCCCATGAGCACTGAATCCATCCTCAAAACTATTTTACAAGCAGCGCCAGCCTTGCACTTCAACACAGCTCCAGCATCTCAATGCTCATCCCCCACAGCAGCTGGGTGATGAGTGGCAAATCCCACCAGGGGGGACAGCAGTACAGTTTTCAGAGCAAGGAACAGTCAGGGAGTAGAAGCATGCTGAGACCAGAGAAACAGCATGAATTTCCAGCCCAAAAGGTTTTCCCCCTTTTTGAGGACTGATGTGTCCTTGGTTCTTCCCAGACACGCATGTGGGAGAACCAGAGCAGACTCTTTCCAGGACATCACAGTATTCTCCAGTTACAACACTATGGCAGCTTTACTGGGCCAAGTGCCACCTGGAAGGACATGCTGTTTGAAAAACAAAGCTGTATTTCTTGAACAGCACATCAAGGCTCCAAACTCAACAGAAGCAATCAGCAGGAGTGCTGTAACAGGAAAAGCTTGCTGGATGCAGAAGGGACTTGTCTTTCACTCCCCTTGCTCCCCACAAAAGCCAATTCCCCATTTTATGGGGCCCACTCCTGAATATTCATAAGGGAGGGTAAGCAGACGGGTTTCTTGTCCAAATCCATTTGCTGGGTGAGTAACAAATGTCTTTAACTCACAGCTCATGGACTCATACAAGTCCTGACAGGTTTATACTCTTAGATGACATTTGAAATGCCCTTGGGAGGGAAATGCTGGGAGTAGCAACAGACAGAGCATCCCCTTCTAGATGTTCTCCACAACAGCACGTGGGGTCTTTCTCTGCCATCAATCTGTCTCTAAAAGACCCCCCAGTGCTCTGCAACTCAGCTGCCGGGAAAGCCTCTTGTCCAGACAGCTCTGCACTGAAACTGGCTGTACCTGGGCTCCTTCAGCAACAGCTGCCATGAATAAATACCACATTCACTTGCAAATTAAAATGTTAAAGATCTAGCCAAGAGGAAAACACGGTCAGCCAAATCCCCTTGTTCAACTAATCATGTCAGAGATGGCTTCAGTTTCAGGACTGCTGGTGACATTTCTCTCTTCCTACCTGTCCCACTCAAGACCTTTAAGCTACACTCGACCCCTGAGCTGCACAACAGGTTAACTCAGCCTTGCTCCTAACTCATATTTTAAGAAAGATCAGAGAGATCTTGGAATACTTTGATTTTGATTAAGAGACATCAACAGGGGCCATACCCACCTTACTGACTCTCTTTAAAAAGCAATGCTCTTCTGCAAACAGGCCTTTGGAGGACAGCTGAGCTGGGCCAAAAGACTTCAAACTTTGGAGGGAAGGATGTCTGGGCCATCCAGAAGCTGAGGCAGCATTCCACTGCCCAAGTTCTTGTTCTGTGAGGAAGGTGTTAGAGAGCATTTTTTCCCCCAGAAATATGCATGCTTAACCGCAAAGGAAAGAGAAATGGCCCAAATGAGCTCCTGGGCTGGTACAGAGTTTGTCAGCTGAGGTCCTGATGCAGCAGAGCTGGTACCTCTAAGCAATGAGATTGATTGTTACTAGCAGGACATCTGTCTCCCAAATCTGCCTGGACCACTATCCCCAGCTGACCTCCAGCAAGTTTACATGGCACAGACAACCGCAGACACCGCCTGCTATTGCAGCCCCGCAATCATAGATTCATTGCCTGACCTCCTTCTCTAAATCTTTATATCATATTTCTCACTCTGGAGAGGTGACTCAATGTGTTGGCATAAGAAAACATGCCAGGAGAATATTCTTGTGCCTCTCCCCTTTATCCTACCCATCCTGCTATGTGTTTAATTGAAATAGCACAACAGAAGGACTGTTTGGTAGCTGTGGAAAGGCACATGGAGACTTTTTGTCCCTGGCTGAATTCTTTGTGTAGATACTTTTCACAGGGAGAACCTCAAAGGTAGCAGGGGAACATCTACTGCCTCACTTCACAACTTCCACATCCCTCTGACATCTCAGGACTGGGATGCCATCACCCCACATAGGAGTGACCAGAGAAGAGCTTCCAGCAGCATCACAGTGGGCTGTAGACTCAATCCTGCCAATGCTGAAAAGCAGGTAACACTTTGGGAAAGCCATGCTACTCCAGCTGCAGGTGTAGGACCTTTGAATACTCAAAGGCAGCGTTTCACTATTTTTCAGTTTGTGGACCACCCCCTGCCTAATTTTCCAGCCCAGACACAGACTCTTAGGCAGTGGGTTACCTCTGCTGTCAAAAGATCTGGTCCCGCTGGTTCCTGCCATAGACCATGGACTCCTATGGGCCCACAGACTACAATCAAAGACTCTCAAATTAACACATTGGCAATCAATCAGCAAAGAAGTGCAACACAGACCAGAGACAGGAAAGCTGAAGCCTGGAGAGAAACCAGGTTACTGCCTCTTCTCTACAAGGGACAGTATCTGAGCCCTGTGGGTTTCCCTGATGGGCACCAGAAGAGTGATGGATTCTTGTGTGCAACCAAGTGCCTGCAAGGCAAGAGGTTCAGAAGTTTGCAGATAAAAAGAGGCAGAGGCAAAGGCAAGAAGTTGCTAGGAAAGATGGATCCAGCCTCCAGCAAAAAACACCAGAAAGGACAAGCTGTGTGAGAACCAGAAAAGCTTCAGACACAGGATCAGGCAAGGAAGCCTGGAGCATCCCATGGATAGAGTGCCATCACTGTGCACCAGTCTCTGGAGTCTCCTGAGCACACACATACACACTCTCCTGATTTAACAGAACTGATTTAAACCTTTTATATTTAGTCGAGACAGAAGAGAATCAAAGCCTTCCAAGAGCCAAAAATGTTACTTGACACCTAAAGGTATATCTGTGCTCAAGTATCTACAGAGGGGTGATGCTTGCCAGCCCACAGCAGGTAACAGAGTGCACTGAGTCAGGGTCCCTGTGCCCAGCTGATCAATGGAGCCCTTATGGCAGCTGAGTGAGCTCCCAATGGAGCCCAAGTGCTCAATTTGCTACTGTTTCAGCCCAAAGTGGAGAAAACATGATTTCTGACAAGTGGCAGGAGGCACTCAGCCTCCTGGCACGGCTGGAGGAGACGCTTGTGACATCTGGCACGAGAGGGACCGACTGCTGCTGGGGGAGTAACTGACTTTTATAAGTTTCCTTATAAGCACCACTCCATCTTTTTTTTTTGGACATGTTTTTAATATATCCCATTTATTCACTTAAGGTAGGGCTACCCTGGAATTCCCATGTGTGTGTAGATACAAACACTACTTACCTCCCCTCCATGTTTCAGCCCTATTCAGCAGGCATTTGTAAATGGCATTTTATGAGCGCTGAGTTTTTAACAAGGCAGGCACACTGCTCCAGAGTGAACAAAGGGGCCCCTATTGGAAACTTTAAAGATGTTTAAACAAAGAGTTCTCTTGAAAACCTTTAACCCCTAATGCCAACCTCAAGGGAAATGCTATGTTATGAGCAATCAGAGCACAAACATCTTCTGTGACCACAGATTGCTTACAACAGGCTGCCTTGTTGGCCACAGCTTCTCTTTTTTCTACCGTCAATCAGAGCAGCTCCTGAGCCCATCTTTTATTGAGCATATACAGTTTCTCTAGTTCTTCAACAACAAATGCAAGCTACAAATTCCACAAAAACCAACAACCGCTTTTTCCAGTTGGATGCAGCAATCCCCTGCCTGCAAACACCAAGATCTCTCACATGCTGTCCAGACAGGAATCTGCATTTCGGATGAGGCCAAATTTATCCATACCCTAGTGGCAAATACCAGAGCTGAGATCTGAGAGTATCTTTCCCCCCACACACCTTTTTGCTGATATCAAATGCCAATCTAATGAATTCCTGCAGAGATCACAAGAATATGCTTGTGAAGTGGAGTTTTTACTTGTTACTGAGAACCTACATGTTCACGTGTCTGGGATTAATTGTTCCTGTTCTTGGAAAAAAAAAAGAAAAAGAAAAAAATCATAACTACCAAGAAATTATACAGAGGGTCCCACAGGGGGGTGTCACACACAGGGAGAACTTCATAGTAACTTTATAAATAATCTGAGGTTAAATGAAGCAAAAATCCTGTGGTTTTAAGCAGAAGAGATGAAGTCCTCTCAGAGCTGGAGCTCTGAACTGGCTCCTCTCTTGGACCTCTCTTCCTCCCAGTTCCACTGCACACATCTGGTGGCTTCCATTGACATGGGACAATTCCATTTCCCTGCCAGCCTCCTCAGCCATACCGGTTCCCACTCTTCAGCCTGCCTCCTGGATGGATTCAGCTGCTTTCTGCACCACAGCAAAGGCTATCCCTGCAGAACAAGGGGCAAAACCCCAGCAGAGCATATACCACCACTACCGTGTATCTGCTCAGCTCTGCTTATCTCAGATGGCTGCGTGTTCACACAAACACGATGATTGCAGATTAATCTGATTTTCCAAACAAGTTTTCCCATGTAATTGCTTGGAAATAAAGTGCCCAAAGCTAATTTTATCCTGTGAAACGGTTGGAATGATAAGCCGAAGGTGGGTGATGGCTTGTGCAAACATATTTACGAGTATGCACAGACCCAATTTTCCAGTCGTGCAGAAACCGCGCATAACAAACTTGGGGCACACTTCTGAGCTTATCTTTCTGCAGAATCTCGATCTCCTATTGCTCAGTAGACCTTGCCCAGGTGTACCTGACCTTATTATTCTCTGCTAAAAGAGATCCTCGATTGTGTAAGCAGGGAACCTGCCCGACAGCTAGGCAAAAGGTGAGCAGGGCAGGCAGGCTGAGCCATCCCGACGGTGGAGAAGAGCTCACACACCTGGCACAGCACCGAGGGACCGAGCGGCTACCATGCCCTGACTGCCCCACCGCACCTACCCCTGCCCAGAGCACCGCTGGCACCCCTGCAGGGGCCAAGCCCGCACGCCCGGGGGTCGGCAGGGCTCCAACCCACAGACAACCAAAGGACAAACCCTCTGGAGCAAAAGTTCTGCTCTTCCTCTCCTGCGGGCTTTGCTTTCTGCTCCTGACGCCCAGGACCGCCGCTCCCCTTTCTGCCAGCTCCCCTCCAAGGAAAACCCCTCGGAGGCTGCGAAACTCTTCGCGGCAGCGCTCGGCGCTGCTCCCAGCTCCGACGGGCTGGGATGGGGGCCGGACTGGGATCGGAATCGGGATTGGGACTGGGATCGGGAGGGGGATTGGGGTCGGAATCGGGACTCGGGTCGGGATGGGGACTGGAGTCGAGATCGGGATCGGGATCTGGACTGGGGTCGGGATCGGGATCGGGATCGGGATCTGGACCGGGACTGGGCTCAGCCACAGCCTCCTCACCCTCCTTCCCCTCCTCTGCTCTCCCTTCCCGCAGGGGCGGCGGCGCCCGCGGAGCCCCCCACTCACCCGTGCCGGCCGCGGAGCCGCTCCCCGCCGCGCTGCTGGCTCAGGTAACGGCGCTGCGGGGCGGTGCGGGGCGCGGAGCTGCGGTGCGGGGCGCGGCGGCAGCGGGCATTTAACGGGGCGGGGGGATCGGGGGGGCGACGGGGCGGGCACGGCCGGCCCCGGGGCAGCGCCGGGAGCGGGGGGGTCCAGCCCCTGTTCCGGCAGGGGGGGTTCGGGGGGGAGTCCCACCTGCCCCCGCCCCCGGGCCCGTGAGGGTCCCCGCGGGAGCTGCGCGCAGGTGGGACCGGCGGCACCGCGGGGTGCGCGCTCCGGGGCGGCCGGGAGCTCACCGGCGGGGAGGGGCATGCTGTTTTTAGTATTTTTTCCCTTTTTTTCCCCTTTCCCCCCATTTATTTTTCTTTCCCCCTCTTCCCCCCCTTTTTTCTCCTTTGTTTACTTAACTTTTTTCCTTTCCCCCTTCACTTTTTTAGTTTTCTTTTTTTCTTCTCTTGATCTCTATTTTATCTATTTTATTTTTGTCTTTTTCATTTTTTTATTTTCTATTTATTTTCCTTTTTTGCTTTTTTTCTTTCCTTTATATTTTCTTTTTTTCCTTATTTTATCTTTTTTCCCTTTCTTTTTCATGATGTCATTTCTTTCTTATTCTTTCTTTTTTTCCTTTGGGTTTTTTCCTTTTTTTTTTTAAATTTTCCCCTGCTGTGGGAGTACACCTGGGAGCCCCATAAATTCAAAAGGTCCTGGAAAAAGGAGAGTCCAAGCTTAATATCTATTTGACCTACAGTGTCCTGCAGGTTTAGGAACCTCTGCAGGTAGTGGCTGCAGTGTGGGGAGGTGGGTTTGAACCAGGGAGCTGCAGACCAGTTGTTGGAGGGTTGTAGACCCTCAGCCTGAGCTTTCATCAAGAAGGTCAACTGATATGCAGTGAAGATCATCATCAGAGGCTTCTTGGAAACCCTGGAATAGACCTTTGCAGCCCTTCACCTCTTCCTGGCGCTTAGAGCAGTCTAGTGGCAGGAACCACCTTTAGTGTTTTATAGGACTGTGTTTCAGTGCTTTAATGGCACTTCCCTTCCTCTTTGCACTGGCAGGAGGAACAGAGAGGAGACGCCTGTAAATCACCCCTGCTATCTGAATTTTCTAGCAGATGAGCCAATGCTGAATTACCAAACGGGCATTTTGGGGGTGTTGGTGTTGCTGGAGTGACCACCCCAGCTGGTCCTCACTCCCCACAGAGCTGACTGCCGCAGGATTTTTGTGCTTCCTGTTCTCGGCTGCTGTTTGCCCTTGGTGTGGTTGATAAATCCCCCAGGCCCAGAAAAGGCTGAATTTCACTTGTGTGTGCAGTGAGGAAAATACAGGATTTATAAATACCCATGCATATACAAGGGCTGTGGGTTGGGTTGGTCTGGATTAAAGGAGGTATTGAAAAATGAGGGAAGCCAGAAACTGCAGGCTTCTCATTTCTGTGATTTCTAATGGCTTTTCCTTTTGCACAAACATTGCATTGACTCCATACCCAAGAGCACTGCAGGCATTTTCTCCCCTGCTCTTACAAAATATAACCCAGATCTCTAAAATGGATATTTTTTATTAGGACATTTGGCTTCTCCAAGCTGAGGGACGAACAATTGCCCTCTGTGGCAGCAAGTCCCCGGCAAGCTGCAGGGCAGCCGTGTCCTGAGCAAGGTAATGGGCAGCTCCTTTTTGGGGGAAAAGCAACAAATTAAATCTCTGCACTTCAATTCAGTGCTACCTGCACTGAAGGACACTGTTACTGTGAGTTACAGTTCTTGTATAAAGAGTTGATTTGAAGACCCAGTTTCTAAACAATAGCTGCCAGGATTGTATTTTGGTCTCCTGAGTCGGGTACTTTCATTCCCAGGGGTCCAAAAATATCGGATCCCTTCCTCTACAGACTGAGTTGGTGAAGCTCAGTGAACTGGAAAGTAGCAGGGCAGAGGGCAATCTGCTTCTCCCAGTGCTCGTAAACTGCTTTTCCTGCTCCTGTGGTTGCCCAGGGGTGCACACAGAAGGTGATGTGAGGACCAGGATATGCCCCGCACAGGGAGCTGCATTTCTAAGCTGGAGGCAGGACAAAGCACTGAGTGATGTCTCCACACTTGCTGCTGGGAAGGCAAGGGATAATTTTCAGCTGTGATGTTAAACATCAGCTCTGCTAAAATCAGTGATGTGACTGCAGGGTCCAGCCCTACCAAAGCCTCTTGGCGCCTGCCTGGGTTCCCTCTGTGCCCACATGAAACAGCCCTTTGCAAGGTGGTCCAGCTGTGTGGGTCTCATAAAAAGCACACAGGGCACTCCTCTTTTTCTCCTTTGTTTCCTATGGGAGAAGGCACAGAAACATAGCCAGGGCTTGCAAATTCCCCCAGGTGCCCTGGATCTTTCCCACCTCAAGCATGGGGGCAGAGCCACCCTAGAGATGCACCACAAATGCGCTCACACCCTCTTCTGGGGCACGTCCTGGCCTAAAGCAAAGGAAAAGCCTTGGTAAGTGACGCCAGGCTGAGCAGGGAGGGGGAAAGGCTTACAAAAATCGGTGTAGCAGAAAGGTGATGGCTCCCCCCTTGCTCTCCCCCCTCCTTCTTCCACATAATGCCCAACTGTGTGGAGAGCAGCCGAGCCCCAGCCAAGAGTTCAGGCTCTGAAAAGGCAGCTTTTAGCAAGAGCTGTAAGAGCCCGGCCCGTGCAGTGCTGCAAACATGACACTGAACTAACACTGCTCTACAACCAAAGCATTTCAATAATTTAATATAATAAATGTCAGAAGAAGTGAATAATTCCCTGTAACCCTGAGGAGGCTGTAGGTGCCAGAGGGAGCTAAGTGGGTATATTGAGCTGCTTTAGCAATAGCCCTTTTACTCTCTGAAGGTAAATTTAAACCAGATGATGGATGCTGGGTGGTCATCTCTGTAGGCAGAATGGCCAGCACTGTTCAGAAATGCGTCACTGAAAGAATTTAGCCCCCAAATTTGAAAGGCAATGGCTGCAGAAGACAGGCAAAGAAAAGAAAACCAGGTTCCTAGGTGGTTGTTCCTGCAGCTAGACATCACGTCTGAAGAACTATGGTCTGTTTACCTGCCTTTGGCATGCACTTGCCCACTTCAAGCAGTAAATATCATGTGGGTAATTGTTCCAGAAAGCTCTTCAATAGGCTCTGGGCAGTAACGCACGGGCCTCTGGGATTACGTACGGATGGCCGGGAGCACGGATACCTGCACAAGCCTGGCCCTGCCCTAAGCCAGTGCTGCAGGAGCTCTGAGGAGCAGGCATTGCTGCTGGCCACTCTGTCAGCACATGTCTTAATCCACAGGGTTTGGCAATTTGCTCCTGAACACTCCCTGCTGCTGTCTGGCCTTAGTACCAGGCTGTTCCATACTCTAAGGATGGGTTAATGGCACAGGCTCCCTCCAGGGCCCCCACAGGGAGACCCCAAGCTATATGGATGGGGACTGATGAGTGTGTTGGTGCTGGTGGGTAATACTAACAGGAATGAGGCATGTGTCTCTGCAGCTGAGACCCAAAGACAGGGACCCAAAGCTGTAGTCCTAATTTTACATGGAATACTGAATGATGAGACTCACCAGGAAAAAATTCACACACCCAGCCTGGTTCTTTCTTGCTCTGTTCCTCTTGTCTCTGATGAACTGAGGGTGAAATGTTACTGAATGGCGCCAGCAAGGTTCAGTGCTCATTTAACACTGTATTGCATTACTGTAAAAGAGTATTCAGGGTCAAACCAATTTCCTTGACCCATTTCTACATTTATTCCAATCGCAGTCAATATTTCTGTGAAAAACAAACAAGCAGACAGACCCTAAACCAACCAAACTTTTTGCAGAGAGATTCCCAAATGGAGCTTTTATATGAAGGAAAAAATAGCAGAAGCAGGTCAGAGCTGAAATCACACCATTGCTTGGCAGCAGAGGAGTGAAACAGCTGCAGATTGCCATTATGGAAAAAGATTGAATAGTTTTCTTATGGGATCTCTTTGGCTGTGCAAAGATATAAACCATTCATTTGATGGAAAGGCTGGAGTAAAGCTTTTCAGCAAGACTAAGTAAGCCACACTGGAGCAGGCACTGGTGGAACACTGGTTGACAGAGCTCAGTCAGCTTCAGTGTGCTGGAGCAGGAGTCTACCACAATGGGGGGCTGGAGGGAAAAGATACAGCCTTAGGAAAGGAGCTCCTTCTGCCCTGCCATGAGTGCTGTGGGTGAGCTGGGGCCGAGTCCAGAGCCCTGTCCTGGCAGCCGCACTGGGGCTGCCACAGGAGCAGATCTTGGTGGTGGCAGTGTGAGTTCTGCAGTCTGGAATGGCCATAAAACATTCATTTTCCAGGCACAGAGCAGCAGCTAATGCTGTGAGTGACACAGGCACTGGCTGTAAATCTGATTTTGGCAGAGCTCTGTTGATTTATGTCTGCTGGTGATCCAGCTAACACATCTAGGATAAAGAACTGAGAATAAGGAGGGCAGGAGATTATATCACCCATCTAGTAACCAAACAGAGTACATCTGTGGAGTGCAAAGGGTTAGGTCTCTGTGGGACTACCCAGAGCAGACACTGGGTAAATATTTGCTTGTATGTGTCTTCCACATAGAACAGGAGAGTATCAGCTCTATCGAAAAGTGGGAAAGCTGGAACTGACGTGATATATGTTTAAAGTGAATTGCACCATGGGTGCTAAAAGCTATAAAGGGCACAGCCTTTCTAAAATACATGTGTTGCACTGGGAAGAACAGAATTGCCAGGTGAACTCTTCTAAAAGGCTGCTTGGGCTGACTATTTGCTACTTCTCTCTGTGGTAGCTTGCTCTGGCCTCTGAGCTCAGGACAGCTCACCATAGCCAGCTTTGGAGTGATGGCAGAACCAGACTTATTTTTTTCACACATCTGATAGTTTATGCCCTCGACTATTCTCCATTTCTAGCCCATTTAAGAGGAAGAAAGACTATGTTTAATGGGAATGCTCCACTGCATACCTCTTGTAAGATTTCTCCCGGGTGGCTGTGGCTGATGCCCCCATCCTCACCATTTCTCCTCCAAGTCATTCCCCAATGCTGCCCATGATCCCCAGAGGCTCTCTACCAGTGACTCCAAAATCTGTTTTCCACTGTGGCTGGGGCTTCATAGCCTTCTCTGGCCCCTACTTTATCTTTGATACGAGATTCAAGTCCTCATAACCAGCCAGGCTGGGTCCCCCTGGCAGGATCAATTTCTTGTATGTGTCCAGTGGCCACATCGCAAACATTGGCAAATGTGCCAAGGAGAGGCTCCTGTCCAGGCAGCTCCTCTTCCCTCTCATCTGGTTTCCTCTTATCCAGCCAAATATCTTATCCCAGACTCAGGGATTATTCTTATATGAAACTTACTCCTCTTATCCCAAACTCAGGGGGTTTAGGGGCTTTCAAGAGATGGTGTTGTTCAGATGAGCAGCCTCACCTCCTCTGAAGGCAAGTCAGGACCACAGAAGATCTCCCCAGTTGACACCCTAGAGCTCTCCTTCCTTCCCTCCACCAGTCTTTGCACACATGTCCCAGGTCTCAGAGCAGGGCACCTTGTGCCTGGCCTCACCTCATCTCTCTCCAGCCAGTTAACACCCAAACTAGTAAGTTAGCAGAGTTAAATGCTGGGTGCTTAGGAACACCTTCTAGTTAATAGAGCAGAAACAATCAGCAAAACCACCTTCTTCTTAGGTCTCAGAGAAAAATGCAGCTATTTTCACCCAACAGCCCGAGCAGAAGACAACGAGTGGCTCACATGGCAGCTCCCTGGCTGCACTCACAGCTCAGCACATCATTTCCCAACTTTCCAAAATGCCATCAAGCAACAAGCACATCAGGTGGAAAAACAAATTAATAATCACTTAGAGCAATGCCACCATTCCAGAGGGCTGGAAGTCTTAGAAATGTGTGTTTCAGAGCTATTTACATAGCGCCCTGTGTGTGTTCAATGCCAAACTGAAGAAGCAGTTGTTCCATTATCCAAACTTTGTGTTTTTCAATGCAAGCCCCAGCCCTAGAGCAGCTAAACTCCAGTGCTTTCCGATGGGAAAGCCTTTCCATTGAAAGAAGGATATGCCTTCATCTCAGAAAGCTTAGGGAATGATTTGCCATAGATGCCCCCAGCCAGCTGCATTAAAGGAATGTCCAATTTAATGACTCTCTGTTGTTGGATTTGTTTTGCCACCTTCCCCAGCCCATCAGGCTGGACAGGGAGGGAGCACCAGGCTCCCTGCTCTGCCTAGGGCTGCAGGGCTGGGCAAGGAGCTGGCTCTGGTGTCACAGTTGCTGTCTTGTAGCTCCAACCCTTACCAAGCCAACCTGCTCCGGGACGGTGTGCGGAGGTACCTGCAGCTGCCAGCAGACCAGACAGTGCTGATACTGCACGCCAAAGTCGCACAGAAGTCATATGGCAATGAAAAAAGGTGGGAGATTGTTCCAGCTTCTCTGATACCACTTCCAAACCCTGCCTAAAGCTCCATTTCAGCCTTGCTGGATTTGCTGGTCTAAGCTGGTGAAGCAAATGATTTGACATATTCCCTCTCCATTCACTCATAACCTCTTTGCATCCAAAATCTTCATTTAGTCTTCATTAACTGAGTAACACAAGAGAGATGTGAGCCCCCACCTGCATCCAACCCAGCTGGACATTCCCAGTGGTTAGGTTCCTTCCATGATATGGTAAGGAAAAACAAAGAAGTAAAGATACTATTCAAATCTTAACCCCCAAGAATGAAAGTTTAATATTTCAAGTGTCCTGTAATTCTTCTCTTAAAATCTACACAGGCACAGCAGAGACTGGGGCATTTCCATCAGTGCCCATGGTCTCCAAAAAGCTGCTATTTCTGATTTTTTTTTATTTTTGTGCCCTTCCCACACTGCAAAACACCTTGAGGTTCTGGCTTGAATCTCCAAAATTGCTACTCCTGGGCAGTGACGTCAGACTGCAGCACTGCAATATAATTAATCCTCCATTAATCTTTATGATATAAATACTCCTCCGTTATTACCGAGTATGGAATAGCTATGAGGCAACGAGCTCAGCCTCTGAGGCGTAACCACCCAGACCCCAGCGACCCCAGGAGACAGCTCTAGGCTGGGCTGGCTGTGCCTACAAAGTCCTCACCACATCCAGTCTCCTGCCAGGGGCTGCTGCTCCACAGGTAAAGATGTTATTTCAGGACTGAGTCTTCCAGCCAGGAGGGAGCCCTCTCAACACTAAGCCTCTTTCCTCTGCTCCAGACCCCGTGCAAGGGATGAGCATGAAAATCAGATGCCAGGTCTGGAAAGGGAGAGAAAACATACACAGAGCCACCAGGTTAAAGTTGAAAGGTGCTGGTGCTGTTTTCCTTCACAGAGTCAGGGGTCTGTGCTTTAGATGACTTGTTTAAATAAACCTGTACCCAGGATTTTAGGGCTCTGAAATACCCAGCCTCTTGCACTGAGGCTTTCTCAGCTAGTGCTTTATCCAGTATCAATAGAGGATGAATTTGCACCATTCACCCAAGTGCAAAGACAGTGAAAATGCAAATAAAACACAGGAAAATAGGTTTCCAAACCCCTGGTATAGATTTATTTGTGTTGGGCTCCAAAATTGGTTGTGAATGCAAACTCTGTTCCCAATCTGCCCACCTGGCAGCTGGGCAGAGGCAGGGGGCTCATCCCTCCTTGACTTTGAGGAGTATGTATGTGGGAGTGCAAGGGTCCCTGTTCTCCCATCCTGGAGCCATCCTGTGGCTGGTGGGCTCATGGCCACCAGTGGCACCATCAGATGTGGCAGCTGTCCAGGCACTGGAGGCAGTGAGTGCAGGGCAGAGGCTGAGCCAGCTGCTGCAGCAGAGCCTGAAACCTCCAGCCAGTCATGCCTGCAGCCCCAGGCAGAGGTGCCCAGCCCTTCACTGAGCACCATGTACCGCTGAGGGCAGGGAGCTGTTCTGAGTGCTGTGAGCCCCAGTGAAGATCTCTATCCTCAGCACAGCCATCCTGATGTGCCTGAGCACCTTTTCTGGGGCCTGAAGGGCAATGAGAAAATGCTGTCTTTTCTCTGCAGATTTTTCTGCCCCCCACCTTGTGTTTACCTGAGTGGGCCAGGATGGAAGTTAAAACAGGAGCAGATAAAAGGTAAATGCTGGGCAGCAGCCCTGAACTGTCCTCCCTCCCTTCCCATGTCACAGAGAGCTACCCTCTGTCTCTGCAAAGGGAAGAATGACCCAGTTTATCTTATCTTTGCCCCTCCCCAAACTCCTCACTCCCCCTCGAGGCTGAGCCTTCTGCAATCCAGACCCAGGGAGGGCTGAAGCCTGGGCCACCCTCCATGCCAGGAAGAGTTGAGCCTGTGTGGGAGCTGGAGGGTGCTTCTCCTTTGTCTCTTTTAGCCAGGGACCTGGGAGAGGCTGGATTTCGTGTATGTGGGTACATGGGGCTGGACAGCATGGGCAGCAGCCTGATGGAGACCCAGAAGCTCAGCTTTGAGGAGCAGGCAGATGCAAAGGTAAAGCCTATGGCTCTCTGAGCCTGTGGGAACCTCGTTCATGCAGGGTCTGGGCTGTGACCACCACCACCCCACACCCTGGGATGTCACACCATCTTCATCCTCCAAGTGTTGCAGTCCTTCCTTCCAAGCCATAGCTCCTCACTCACACCCTGCCACCCTTTTGTGGCATGTGCAGCAGTCCAGACAGCTGGGCAGGCTCCCCTGCCTTTTAAATATCCCCACTTTCTCTGGCACTATCTTTTCAGGTGGACAGCCCCATGGCAGGTAAGCTGCCAAAATCTGCACAGCTCCCTCAGTCTTGGTCCCCTCTCCTGATGAGCAGCAGTGCTGCTTGTTACAAAATGAAAGACTGGTTCTTCATTTGCAGATAAACAGCTAAAAAAACCCAGTCAATCCCAAAGTTCAAAAGCTTCAGCAGAGCTCTGGCATCTTTTGATTGGAGCAGGAAAAAAGGAGAAAAAGCATTATTTGGGGTCCCTGAAGAGCACAGGGTCTGAGCCAGGCCAGGAACCTCACAGAAAGAGCCTTTGTCCACAGTGCTTGCCTTGCTGCTAAGGCACAGCATATCGGCCAGGATGGGGGAAACCATAAACCCAGGGTGATTTCTCATGTTATGTGGGATAAATCACACATGAGCATTCATTTCCATAAGGAATTCTCTGACCTCAGTGTAAATAAAGCCTCCACCGATCTCCAGCTCTTCACTCCACCTGTAATAACATCTCTGGTCGTCTCTCCCTTTAAATGAACCCGGGGCTCGTTAAAAGGGCGCTATTATGTCCATGTGGGGTGGTGAGGAGGGTGAGGAAGGTTGGTGGGGCTGGGCTGGGCTGGAGCTGCTGGCAGCCCCTCTCTGCTCTTGGCAGGGGTTCAGCTGTGCCAAGGCACTGTACATCTCGGACACGGACAAGCGCAAGCATTTCCGCCTGGTCCTGAAGCTCTTCTTCACCAATGGGCAGGAGATTGGCACCTTCCACAGCAAGCTCATCAAGGTCATCTCCAAACCCTCACAGAAAAAGCAATCACTGAAGAACACGGACCGTGCGTACAGGGACAGCTCTGGGGGGAGGAAAGCAGGTGCCAGCCCAGGGTGGGATGCTCTGAGTGTTCACAGCTCAGCTCTGGAGTGGTCCAGACTGTACCCAAAGCCCATGGGAACTCTCAACAGAGGATGTATCTGGACATACTGATGTCTCCGTTCCAAATGGTTCACCCCCCCACAATGTGTAATGCCCTGATGCCAATGTGCTCCTCACACCCTGGGCTTCACCTGCACTCACACACAGAGCAAGGCAGCAGGGAGGGTGCTGGCTGCTGCCATTCTGGGTACGTCAGGAACCAGGGCTTGTCCTCCCACTGGCTTGGCAGAGCCATGATTCAGACCTGGCAAGCACTAACCCAGCCACCTTTCCCTGCAGTCTGCATCTCCTCAGGCTCCAAAGTCTCTCTCTTCAACCGCCTGCGCTCCCAGACCGTCAGCACCCGGTACCTGTCTGTGGAGGGGGGAGCCTTCATTGCCAGTGCCAGGCAGTGGGCAGCCTTCACCCTCCACCTGGGTAAGGACCCATGGCCAGGGCTGCCTGTCTCGAGCCCTGTCTCTCTCCTCCTGCAAAGCCAGTTCTTGGGGGCAAAAGGGGTGGGAATTAGCCGGGGGATGTGGGAACCTTTCTCAATCTCACCTCTGCCCAATGTTCCTGGTGTGTCTCTGGACACACCATTTCACACCGATATTGAGGGTTGGCATCCTGCCCTTGAGGGCAGCAAGAGTAACTTGCCTGGAAGAGGTCAGAGCTCAGCAGAATCCCTGCCAACACTGCCTCCAGTGGTGTCCCTTCGAGGTACCGCATCCCAGTCCCGCTCTCCCGTGCTGGGCAGTGGTCTCTCCAAGCAGTGAGCATCTGCAGAGGAGAGAAGGCAGTAAGAAAGCACTGGGAGCACAGCCAGGCCTGTGCATAGCAAGGCAGCCCGGGTTAATCTGCTCCCTGACTGCTTGGAGTGGTTACTCTTCCTCTTTCCTTCCCGGCCAGCCGATGAGCGCTGCTCCCGGAGCGAGTTCCCCCTGCGGGAAGGGTATATCCGCTACGGCTCCGTGGTCCAGCTGATCTGCACGGCCACCGGTGTCACACTGCCACCCCTGGTAAGCCTCCACCCCTGCGGGTGTCGGGAACATGAACCTGGCCGCTCCGTGGCTCTGAGCGACAGGTGCCACCCCTGGGATGATGTCACCCGCAGATCATCCGGAAGGTAATGAAGCAGTATGCCATGCTGGACGTGGACGAGCCCATCTCTCAGCTCCACAAATGTGCCTTCCAGTTCCAAGGCAGCGACCGCATGTACCTGTGTCTCTCCACGGAGAAAGTGATCCAATTCCAGGTATGGCAGTGGAAGAACGGGTGAGGACCAGCAGGGTCATCTCTCCAACTTCCTCTGTGTTGTGTCTGGGTGGAAAATTTGTCACTGGGAGGAGTCTTGGATCTAAATTAGGGTCAGAATCACTGCAAAGCCATCTGCCCACTTTGGTGGTGACATCCTCACTGAGGTCTTTGCACAGGCACTGTGATCCTCATTTCCCAGTGAGCAAAGCAGTCGTGTGCTGAAACAAGGACTGGGGGCAGAAATCAGGCTAAAACCCTACTATTCACACAGCAGTGTGTTTGGAGCTGTGACTCTTCACAGGCATCTCCCTGCCCAAAGGAAGCCAACCGGGAGCTGCTGAATGACGGCTCATGCTGGACCATCATCAGCACAGAGACAGTGGAATACACTTTCAGTGAGAGCCTGGCCTGCATCCGTGAGCCCGTCAGCCCCGTGCCACTCATTGCTGCCCTGCAGGTGGGCACAGCCGTGGGCTGCCCCCACCTCTCTGTCACCTGCCTGCATTGTGGCTCCTGCTCTTGAGCCCTTGCACATTTTTTGGCATCTCCCAGTTTTTGGAATGTTGTGAGAATGCCCAGGTCTGGACTGCTGCAGGGGGATGGGATGCACAGGCAGAGCATCCTGTGGGAGAAGGAGTCTGGTTCATTCCACCACATAACACACTGCCACACACTCTGCCTGTCACAGCTCACAGGTGGTGGCGACGTGGCCATGCTGGAGGTGCAGGGGGAGTATTTCCACGCACACCTCAAGGTCTGGTTTGGAGATGTGGAAGCAGAGACAATGTACAGGTAACATGGCTGAGGGGTTCAGGGAACAGGCAGGGAACAGCAGCCAGGTTTGGCTGTGCTGGGCAGTTCTGGGAGGGACGTATCTGCAAACCTTGAAGATGAGCCACTTGCACTGCCCATCCCATGGAACCAAGCACGAGCATTACAAGGAGGAGCAGAGAAGAGTCTGGTGCCTGCACTCTGCCCTGGCTGCAGTCTGGGGACAGTAGTGGGGGGGGAGAGGGGGGGGAAATGACAGGAACCTCAGGGAGCTGCAACCAACCAAGCAATCCTGGCAGAGAGAAATGAAAGATTGGGAGTGAGAGAGGAAACTGGATGGAGGCTGAGCGCTGAGCTGCAGGGTGGAGAAGTGGCAGCACTCACTGCTCGCTGCTCCTGCATGGGACCCTCCCTGGCTAATGCACGCTTTTCTCTCCTCCACTGCTCCCAGGAGCCCCAAGTCCCTCGTGTGTGTTGTCCCCGACGTCTCTGCCTTTGGCAGTGACTGGAGGTGGCTTCGATATCCCATCACTGTCCCACTCCTGCTGATCAGGGATGATGGTCTCATCTACTCCAGCTCATTCACATTCACCTACACCCCAGAGCAGAGCTGCATCCCAGGGCAGCAGGTCCTCTCAGATGTCCCCCAGGACTCAGACAGATTACTTGACAGCATCCATCAGGAGTTCACCAGGACCAACTTCCACCTCTTCATGCAGAGCTAGCAAGCTGGGCAGGCAGGGCCCAGGGAAGCAGAACAGCCCTGAGCCCTGTGAGGGTGCCCATCCTGGCCTTGGGATGGCCCTGCCAAAGGGTCCTCCCCACCCATCAAACATCCACCATGTTCCTGCGATTTACTGACTTGTCTCTGTCACGGCAGCATCTCACCCTGCTGAGATCTCACATGACAGCATCAATAAATCAGGCTTGAAGAACTCTCTGCTGATTCAATTGCCTCTTGACTAACTTGCATGATTTACCTCCATGCTGGCACAGAGCACCACAGTCAAGGAGTCCCTCAATGTCCTCAGTCCATATATTCCAAGGCCAGGAGGGACATGGATAACACATTAACACGATCTTAAGTGTTACTGATCCATACCAAGAATCCCTGCATTGCTGCTGTGCTTTTCATAATGAGGAGCTGCTTCCCAGCAGCCAAATACCCAGTACCAGATGTTTTGGTTTTTTTATTGGAGGCCCAAATGGGGTTATTTAGGAAGGAAAAGGAAAAAAGGGAAAAAAACCTGTGAAACCCAGCTCCTCCCTAGCTGGCATGACTCTGACGAGCTCTGTTGTTTTACACAATTAGATACACACAGAAATGCATTGCTGGCATCAGCAGAAAACTGCTGATCTATATGCCATAAAAAGCAGTCAGGTTTCTTGGAGCTGGACCCAAATATTATGCAGAGTGGGCCTTACAGCTTTATTTAGCCTTTAGATCTCCGTGGCATCCAGAGGCCCATGGTGTACCTGGAAACCTGCTGGTCTGGCAGTCCTGAGCTGGGGTTTGAAACAACCCAAGTGCCAGACACACAGTGGTGTTCAACCCACAGTAACCTTGGGGCAGGGGAGCAGGACGAGTACAACACCCCATGACCCACAGCACCCCAGGGTGGTCACATGGGCATCCTTGAATGATCACCCAGCTTACCTGCATGTTTTTTGTGATGCAGCATGTTTCAGATGCCACCACTGCCCTGAATGCAGTCCATCCTCAGCCTTGCTGTGTGTACCCCCTGCCACACTGTGTCTCCAGATGCTGAATTTGGGACTGCAGGGGATGGATGGCTTCTCCCTCTGCAGCTTGTGTGTGGTCCAGGCTCCCATGGGAATACAAGAGTTTGGGTCTCCAGAGTCCTAACTCAAAGCTTCCCAAGTGACAGCACCTCCTTAAGCTCCACCAAGAGACAGGGTTCCCTCTTCCGGAAAACCAGAACCTCACAGAGGGCAGAAAAGATGTTGGCAGACACATCTCTGTGCATCTGGAGCTGCTGTGAAAAAACTCTGGGAGAATATTACAATGCATGCCAACAGCCAAGGGCTGGTGGGAGAAAGGGGTGAAGAACAGAGGAAGGGTAACCATGTGAAGATCCACAGGGGGTTCTGAAGGAAGCAAGTCCCTCACATAGGTGTCAGGTCCCAGTGTGCTAATTAGGAGTTGGGAGCTGTGGTATAAGACCATACTGCTCCTGTTCCTGGCAAATGCTCGAGTATCTTATTCAGGTGTGGGGGCAGCAGGGGCTTCCCCAGTGCTGCTTGGGCCACCCCATCACCCCTCTGTTACCACCCCTTGTGCTCACCTCCCCAGCATATCTATTCCAGCCTTAATGTAGCTGAGGGTGAGATGCAGGAAAATACTTTAATCAGCCCAAACAGAGGATCCCCCATATCTCCCCCAAAGTAATTTCCTCTCCCATTTACTGGAAAAGCTGGAGCGCTGTGAAAGGGTGAGGCCAAACCTTTTAGTTACTGCCTGCATCCCACACAGAAGTGTCTGGAGCATGCAGGCTCCTCAGCCTGCTCCCCTCCATCAGAGGCTGGGGCATAATTCACATTTTATGAATGGAAAGCACCCTCAGCTATATTTAGCAGCAGTCTGGACCCAAAGGGCAGGAGGAGCATTGCCTGTTGACTTCAAGGGCTTGGAACAAGCCTGCCTTGTTATGTTTACAGCACAGTGCTTTGCTAGGGAGGCCAAGAAAGCACGGAGTGGCTCATTCTTGAAGTCTGATGGATTAAGCAAACAGCCGCAGTAATTCAAGCCACATGGGGAAAGGGGAGAGGAGGCGGCAGGACGGCTGGAGGGATTCGAGGGGCTCCTGACTTTCCCCACCAGCCATGGGATGCCTTTAATCTGCTTTTCATAGCAGGTCCCACAATGGAAACGAGGAGCTTTGCAGCTCCTGGAGGAGACGCTTGCCTGCCACGAGGAACATATGCTCCATGTCACATGGCAGAGCTGGTAGCATGGCAGAGCTGTTTATTTGCATAATCACTGATTAACACAAATGTCTCGGACAGGTGCCAGCCAGCCAGTTGCATGTTGTCACTTGCAAGTCCACAGCGCCTGTCTCTGATGGATCCTACAATAACCCAGCGTGTGTCCAGGAAACATGGACCATCCCACCAGCTCTGGTGAGCTGGGTTGCCTGCAGAGCCTGTCTGGCAGCTCTTTTCTGCGCTTCTGAATTGTACATGGAGCATTTCCCTGTCCCCAAGGCAGACAGAAACATGGGTACAAAATCAAGCATGAACAAACCTTCATATCGCTCGAAGAGCTGGTGATTTAGGAAAAAGACCAAATGCTTAAGGGATGCTCAGGATAACTTACATTATGTGCAAAAATGGTGTTGCATGAGCATCCCTGGCTGATGGTGAGGCTTGAAGGCAATGGGGATCCCCTGCTCCCAGTATCCAGGGTGCAGCAGGGGCTGCTCAGAGCCCCACCACACCAAGGAGCCATTTCAGGTCCTGGCAGTGAGCGTTATCTTCAAAAACATCAAGAAGAAAATAAAATCTTAGCTTTCCTCCATGACACAAAATCCCAGAGGAACATCAAGCCCGCTCTGGGTCGTTCCCCTCTCTGCCTGGGCTGTGTGACACTGAGAGGCTCGTTTGGAAGAAGTTGCTGCCATCTAGTGAGCCCGGCCCAGCACCAGCCCACAGTCCACAGCCCACAGCCCACAGCACCAGCACACTGCCTGCTGAGCACCACCACACTCATCACACCACCTGCACCAATACTGCCCCGGGCTCAGGCCAGCCTGGGAGCTGCATTGGGAACTTCTGTCTTTTCCTGAGGGTCATTTTCTGCCCAAATCCAAGAGATTGGTTGTTTTTTTAAACAGCTATGGAACTGCATTTTGCCTGAAAACACACAGCAGGTTTCCTAATAGGTTGGTGGACTGTTTTTCGTGGAACAGAGGGCACATGGGAACAATAGGGAATGTCCCTTCCCTGCTCACTGAGTCCACATCCAGCCTGGTGACACTGTTCTTGGCACCGAGGTGGCCAGTGGGCTGGTTTGCTTGTAGGGAAATTTGCAATACCACGTACAGATGGGGAAAAAAAACCCTCTGGTTAAAGAGAGGTTTTGCACTGCCCTGAGCATGAGGGGTGGGCAGTGGGGGAAGCTGGAAGGGAGCTGTAAGGAATGGGACAGTTCTGTACCAGTGAGATGTTCGCCTCAGCAAGAGCAGCCCAGGGCAGGTCCTTCTGCTGTGCCCATGCTGATCGGAGTAAATGTCTGTTTTCCCAGCCCTCCAGAACAGGGGATGTGGGGATGCTGCTCTACCCAGCAGAGGCAAAGGTACAAGAAAAAAAAAACTTTCTTTGAAAACATGTTGCCCCCAGGACTGATGCCCAGGGCTGGTTCATTGCATGAATAGGGCTTGGCCTGCAAGACTGAACCAAGGGATCAGTTCCTGCACCATGAGCCATAAAATCCCCCTCCTTGCCAAGCCCCTGCACTGGTCTCAGCCCTACCCACAGGCCTCAGTAGGGTCCCATTACCTCAAGCATCCCTTCACGGGCACCAGCACACAGGGCTATAGGTTTGGGCAGTGCCCAGAAACCCCATGCTGACTTTATCCTTTTTCTGACATAGCTATAAATTACCCAGCTGGGTGTCAGGATGCAAAACTATGCTGGGGCCAAAACAAGCCAAGTTGGACTGCTGAGGAATTACAATTACCTGCTCAAAAGGCATTGGGAACTGCTCAGGCATGTGGCCCTGCTGGCCAGACCCTAAAAGAAACCCAAATAGCATTAAGGACAGAGTGAGCTGGAGACATCCATGGGTGCCCATGTCACCAGCAATGCCAGGAGCAGGTATTATTAGCCTCTGACCTGAAATGAGCTGTTCAGGGGAGGAGACTGCCACGCTTCTGTGCCCACAGCCCTGGGCACTCAGCCCTGACCAGGCAGCCAAAAAGGCTGTGGAAAATTATGTTTCCTTTTTTCTGTGTTTTTTTTCCTAAAAACAAGTTGAAAACAAGATCATTTCTGGCAAGCTCTGGACTCCCTGCAGCTCAGGGAAGGACCAAGCCCGGGGCCAGTAGTACCCCACCAGGCTGCAGCACTGGACCATTGCCCCAGGGTTGAAGCTGGGGCTTGGTGGCCAGATTAGGGGTGCAGGGTCAGTGCTGGGCATGGCTCCCTTTGGCCAGCCCCATGCTGGGGGATCTGAGGAGCCAAGTTAGCGGGGACAGGATGGAGGGAGCTGGCAATCTGCTCTCATCCTTCTCTCAAAAGAAACACATGGATAGTTTTCTCAGAATTCACTAGGGAGGGAAAGCAGTTTTTTTAAACAGCTAAAATAAACAACTGGGCTTGAAAACCAGGGCCCTGATTTCCATGCCCTGCTGCAGTCATTAGGGTGCAAACTAGGCAGGTAGTTATGGATCAGCACTGAGAAGGAAAGGACGGGGTGCAGTTCCCTCCCTGTGAGCTCACCAAGGACTCAGCATCCCACAGTTCCAGGGCTGTGGGGCTCAGCAGGAACCCGGTGTGGCTTTGCCCAGAGCTCTGTGGGGAGCAGGCAGTATCATGCAGTGGAGTATGCTGGGGCCCTGGCTGCACAGTGTTGCTGGCTGCAAGCCCCATGTCCTGTTCAGTCCAGCCTCCTGCCCTGGCCAGTTTGGGCTTGGGCAACTTAGGGGTGAAGCCTCAACTCTTGTTGGTGCCCCTCACCTCTGCATCAGGACTGGCCAGAGGCAAAGAGACTTCATCAAACACTCTCCAGAGTATGGCCAAATGAACAGCAAGAGCAGGATTGGTGCTAAAAGGTGGGGTGAGAGTTGCTGTTTGCTTTCTCCCTTGGGGTGCACACTGTGGAGAGGAGCCTCCCCCCTCCGCCATGGCTCCCAGGGAAGCTGAAGATGCACTCAGGGTTTGCCCCCAAGCCCCTGACCAATGTCACCAACCCCACTGGGCTTTGTAGCTGTGCACAGGCACTGTCCCCTCGCACCCCACCGAGACCCGCAATGCATGTGCCCACAGCCCCGGGCTGTGCTGGAGGAGCGGGTGGGTTTGAAGGGCTCTTTGTTCCCCCGTGTAATTATACCTGAGCAGGGGAATAGAAACGTGCTGAAAACCCCTCTCTGGACCTTTCTGACAGGAGCCGGGGCCTTTGGCCGCACAGTGGCCCCATTGTTCCCTTCCATGCACCGGGAGCAGCCAGACCACCTCCTGCACCCCCGCTTCCCAGAAATAACCAGCCTGTGATTAAAAACCGTGTCTTTTCCCTCCAATACTGGGCAAAACACCAAGCCACACCTCTGCCAAGGGCTGGCAGGGCAACGCAGCGGTAGTAAGGGCAGTGCCCGCAGGTGAGCCCGTGCCTTTGGCACTGAGAACACCCCAAACCCTCACTCACACCAGCCCGGCTGAGCAGAGCCACGGGGACATCCGCACTCGTGTCCATCCCTGCCCTTGCCAAACTCCACGAGGGGGAAAAGGGGCGGGGGGAAGGCAGAGAGGAAGCTGGGAGAAGAAAGGCAAAAAAAGGGGTGGAAAGAAGAAAACCAAAAAAATATTGGAAAAGGCAATACAAAGTGGAAAAGGGGTAAAAAGAGTAAAAAAGACAAATTTTACATCCAGCAGGATTTACTGCGATTGCAGTCCTGTGGACGAACCCGCCGCCGCCCAGGAATTCCCAGGCGCGGGGGGGGGGGGGGGGGGCGGTCGGACAGCCTCTGACCAGCAGGGATGCCCCCAAAACAGTTCCCTCCCGGTAGGAGCGGGGGCAGAGCTCGGCGGGTCCCGCCCGCAGTGCCGGGTGTGCCCAGAAGGGGGCACCAGACACGCGGGGAGCGGGAGCGGGCCGGGAGGGAGCGGGACAGGGGATGCCCGGGGGGGTCCCGGGGGATGGCCCGGTGTTTGGCGAAGTTATGGCTGCGCCCTCCTCGGAAGTGTCCAAGGCCAGGTTGGATGGGGCTTGGAGCAACCTGGTCTAGTGGAAGGTGTCTCTGGCCGTGGCAGGGGGAGTAGAAGGTGACCTTTAGGGTTCCTTCCCACACAAACCATTCTGTGATTCTATGAAAAACCTCTCAAGGAGTCACTTTGGTACAGTTGACAAGCTTGGCCCCTCAAAAAACACCAGAGCTTTGGGCATCACCACCTGCACCACAGCTGGCACCAAGCAAGACGGGACAGGGGATAGGGAAGGAGGAGCTGAAAGGTTTAGCCCAACTATCATAACATCCCTGCAGTGAAGTGTCAACTGCGCCCAGCGATGCTGAGGGAAGGTTCTTACCTGGCAGACCCCAGCCCCGAGGACAACCTGCTGTTTTACCTCCAGCACAGTCCCATCTTATCCAGTTAACTGGGAGCCCAGTGAGCCCCCATTCCAGCCTCAGTGGGCAGAGGGCTGTACTAGGAACCCCCATCCTCTGGGTTCTCCCTACCACTGCCTGCAGCCAAGGAGAGCACAACTGTGCACCCTACTCAGCACCCAGGGGATGCTTATGGGAAACACCATGTCTCCAGGGTTCAGGAATTGTGCCCTTCCAGACTCTGCAGGTTAGAAGCGTTGGGGACAGGCACTCCTGTCACCTACACTACTGTACACCATTGCTGTGACCTCTTTTGACACTTCTCTGGCATGTAGCACAGCACCCACTCTAGTGCCACAGCTCACACTGCATGACAAGGGACCCAGACATCCATAAACACCTCCTCAAAACCCCATGGAAGCCATAAAGTAAATGGAATCAATAAGATTACATTTCATCTTCCAGTTGCCCTGTGGTCCTCCTGCCAGGGAGCATTTGGGAAGCGCAGACCTGTCCCTGGGCACTGGATCACATCAGAACCTGGGAGGGTTCCAGCTATTTTGAAGCCTGGTGAAGCAGATCCTCAAAGTTTTGGTTTCAAAACTAGAGTAGCACTAAGAATAAAAACAACGGAGTATCATCTCCAAGGTCAGAGATGAAGACCAGGAATGCACAAGGCATTTGTGCCTCTCATCATACACCAGGTAGAGGCAGGATGGCCTGGGAGGACAGCAAGGCAGACAGAGGGAACGGTGACAAATCCATCCCAGGAACTGGGGCTCTGCAAGGGACAGGCAGGCAGCCAGGCTTGTGCTCCAGGGATTTGCAGACTACCCATCCAGATTGCTTTGCAAAAACAAGGCATTTTACACTGGGGGCGGTTTTGGAAAGTACATGGGATTCTTGCAACAGAGAGACAAAGCCCAGGAGAAAAAGAAAAGGGGAGGGGAAAAAAAACACCAGAAAACACAGGTTGTTCCAAGCAGCACATCCAAGAACCTGTCACAGCCACATGAGGCACAAGAACTTGAAGATCGCAGAGTACGTCATCGATGCCCTGAGAAACAGCAGCTCCCACGGAACACAGAACAGCCCTGGGAGCACATGGCTCTGCTTTTCTTTGTACTGATCACCTTCTGAGGACCTTTGAGAGCACAGTGGTGTCGAAGCAGGCAACAAGGAGCAGCACAAGCACACACTACTCCCTCACCCCTGAGGAAGCCTCTGTGCTGGTCCCAGTTTGTTCCCTTCATCCCTGCTAATCTAAACCACCTGGAGGAGGAATTCCCACCAAGGAGGAGGGAATTAGATTTTTCTCAATTATGATAATCCATTTAAATGCAGCACTTCTGAGGAGCCTCAGCACTGTACCCAGCAAGCAGCCCTGCTCTCTGCACAGCCCACCCTCTCCCACCTGCCTGGGGACAGATATGAATCCTGTCCCTTGAGAGCACCAAGCTGGCAGAGCAGAGGGGCTTGGAGAAACAGCAGTTTCCTCCACATCTTGCATAGAAGAGCAGCTGTTCTAGTTCAAAACAGCATGAAGTCACCTGTGGACTTGCTCCCAGAGCATCCGATCCCAGACAATCTAAACAGTTCTGCCCTCCACTTTCAGGCCTACCTTGGTTAAACAGGATTGGCTTGAAACTTGTTGGAGCAAGACCCCCAGCACATTGTTCTCCCATTTGAGGGCACAGGCTCTCTACCTCCCTCTATCCCTTCTGGCTGCAAGAGGACAGCCCTCTCAAAGTGCCATCACAAAACTCACCACCAGAGAAGACAGGACAGACTCACCCCATAGTTCTGTGCTGCCTCTGCTTTACTTGCTTGGAGAAGCCCAGGGACAGTGGGAGTCACTCGTGGGTCAGACACTGGAGGCAGCTCGGGAGCCATGGACAAAGCCCCTTTGAGCTGCAGCCACCGAGCCAGGTCCCAGCATGACGCCCTTTTTGGTAAACCAAGAAGTTACACAAACACGAGCTCCCGGTTATCCAGCTCCCAAAAGAAATTTCAGATCAGAAACAGTCCAAAAAGCCAGTTTTAGAAAGTACCATTTATTTGAAAGGAAAAAAAATCAGTAACAGTGGAAAAACCCCAAGAGCAATTACACAAGAGAATCTAAATATCCCGAAAAGCGAACACGGCTCCTGCCTTCCTGGTAGTGCTGTCCACAGGCAGCAAAGTCCTCCCTCTCCCTCCCAGCCTCCAGTGAACTCTGTGCAGCTTTGAGAGCCTCCCAGAGCCCTCAGTTTCCCTGAATATGCTTGCACTGGGACCAAGTAAGTGAGTCAGCCGGAGGAAGACCTCTTCTGTCCCACTCATGTCCCAACACACATTGCCCTGTGTTCCCACCTCGCCTGCCTTGCTCCAAGAAGGGGCTGAACCTTTTTCTATTACCTCTCTGGATTTGGACTCAAGTTTACACAGCAAAGCCTCAGTAAGGGGGCTTCAGGAGCCAGGAGATTTCTGAACAGCCTTCACAACTGCCTGGTTCTGTGCTGACTACCCAGACACTCAGTTTGGGGACCCACAGTCTGATTTTTGTTTTAACTCATGCCAGACTCAGAGCTGCAGGAGATGTGACTTGCACACAGCTCTAACACCTCCCTGGCACAGAGGTATCAGACACACACATCACCCTTTGCTCTGGGAGCATGGGGAGGATTGGGCCAACTCTCAGCAGAGGTAAGAGCCACGTACAGGGGAAGTTAACAAAGACCCTCAGCAGGGGGTTGAGCTTGCACCTATGAAAGCTCAGAGCTCCCAGGTGGAAGATGCTGTCCAGGCAGAGCTCAGCTACCAGTCCAGCCTTCCACAAGAGGCAGGAAATGGCACAGCACCACAGGGAGCCACGCAGCCAACCCTCAAACATTAAATTATTGTCTCCATACTGTAACCTTCCAATGCTTGCTTCAAAGAGCAAACTCATGTGGGATCTCTTCTCTGATTTTTGAGGATCAAACCCAGCACACCACCAACCCCATCCTGCTTCCAGACACAGCCAGGACATGGCAGGGGCCCCAGAGCTCTGACCGCTCTCCAGGCTGCTTTTCAGAGCACAAACCCACTCATGCTGTGCACAAGACACTGGACAAACAGCAGCACAAACAAGATCAAAAGCCTCTTACACACCATAAGGCTGCTGAAGAACTAACTGCAGCCTTTTCACTCTTAACTGCATATTTCTCAGTAAAATATATAATATATAGCTCTATAGGACCGATTGTAATATATTACAGTCTAGAAATACTCTTGTCTTTTCCCTACTTCAATCATATTATGCATCCAACTTTGCACACAGAAGTTATTGCCTTGAATTTATAATTGAAATTCACAGAATAAAGCTTAAATAGTTTTCACAGACACTCATTATATTAGTGTTTTACATAAAAAGCATGAGTTACCAAATGAGAAAGCAGCCATTTCAGAAAGTATAAATAATTCTATTAAAAAAAATTCCTAAAAAAAGTTATGAGAAAACCATAAATATCTTTACCCTCTACAGTAGCTGCTAAAGAACTAGAAGAAACCTGTAACACACTGTAGCTAACTCTGCTTCAGTTCAGAATACAAATCATATAAAACAGCATCTCTAGACAAATGCCCGGCCAAAGGAAACACAAAGGGATTGAAAAAATAAATCTGAGGAAATTAAAAAAGTAGATTTTTTTTATTATTTCAAAACAATTTCTACAAACTTTATATAAACATTAGGCTATTTTCTTTAAAATTTTGTTATAAAAAAATCCTACAAGCAATCCTTTAAAAAAGGTAAGAGACTGAAGGCAAGGAAAGGGTGTCACCATAGCCAAACACAACTGGCTGTCCTGATTTCAAGGACTAATGACCCTTGCCTGGGGAAGAGACAGAAGCCTCGTGGGGAAGATATTCCCATAGACCCTTTATGGCATTCAGGGATTTTAAGCCCCTCTGGGCCTTTTATTCCCTGATAAGGCAACATTATCTGTAGTGTAAGAGATTCATAAATAGTTCTCCACAAAAATGCTTCACATCAACAGCCTGCTGCAAGACATCTAGGAGCAAGATTTATAAAAAAAAAGCCATCTTCTATAGAAGTAGCCAATCCCAGCACAGCACACTGGATGCAAACACATGGTGTTTGCTTCCATACAGTCTGGTTTGTGTTTATATACCCTCTATAAAACCAAGCAGAAAATTTGGCATCTTTATTCTTTTTTCAACTAGCTTAGGAAAAAATACACTGAGTTGGGGTGGGTTTTTTTCAGACTCTTTGTATTTCATTGGGCCCATGTTAGCTGAGCGGGATGGGAAGGGTCACGAAGGAAGTTTGTTTTTTCTCTCAAAGTCACTTTGAAATTCAATCCAAAAAGAGCATTTGTTCAGCACATCTCATCTGAGGGCACAGTGTTTCCATACAGTTTGTCTGTCCCTTGATGGACACAAGGTGCTGCTGAGCTTTAAGCATAGAACTCATTTGTGGGGGCTTTCTTGTAGATAGGTTTCTTCCCCAGGTCGTAACTGCCCTCGTCCTTTTTCTTCATGCGATAGACCAAGAGGAGGATCAGGAAGACAGCAAACAGGAGGCCCACTGCTCCTCCTGCAATGAGAGCTGGGGAGGAAAAAGAGCATGGAGTAAGTCAGCTGCATCTCAAAATCTGCTCCATCAGTACCAGCCCCCAGAACTGCCTCCAGAGTCAGTGTCCATGTGCCTGTCACCATATGTGCTGGCGCTTGCAGCAACAGCAGATGTTACTGGGAAAGGCCAGAGATTGCTTCCAATTCAACCACAGAACAATCACATGTTCCACATTAACCAGTTTGTGCTAATCTTCCAGTCTAGTCCAAGGAAGAAATGTTGACAAGAAGATATTCTCCCTGCATAGAGACAGAACTGAAAAAGAGCCTCACCACGACCCATAGGAAAATAGTCTAGTAGCTCCAATCTGAATGCTTTAAATCCCTGTATGAGCATACCCTGGGGACTCTGTATTCCAATTCAGCAGCAATATCTAACTACCAATACCACTTCCCTTCAACAACAAAAAAAACCCAACAACAAGAAAACCCAAAACCAAACAAACAAAAACCACACACACAAAACAAAAACACAAAGCAACCCAGAAAACCAAAAAAACAACCACACCCCCCAAACCCGCTAAAAACCACCAAGCTTTCCTCTCTCTCTCCTCACACCAAGAGTGGCCACAAGACTTGCCTGGTTTATCCTTTGCTGTGACACCTACTCCCTGCACTGAATCAGCTTCTTTACTAGATGGCTTTTGCAAGCCACTCCTCTGGTCTCTTCTCCAACTACAAGGATGGCTCCAATAGACACAATGTGCTTGAAGCAGCAATGTGTGAGAGACAGGCCTTTCCCACTTGCTGAGGGGGAGCCAGTATCTTGGTTTTGCTCTAGGCATCAGTACTCAAATTCCCACAGCTGATCAGGTGTTCAAATTCCTTAGAGGGGTTGGTTGGCTTCTGGCAAGGCTCAGAAAAGCAGGACTTGAGCACAAGTTAGAAGGAAAATGCCTGTATTTGATATGAAAGTCTATGATGTCGCTGGTTTATGGCCAGAAACACCTCTTGTTGAAGCAGTGTCTGGGTGCAGAGCAACTGCCACATGACTTAAGCCAACAGTTAGCTGGCAGGCCCAAAAACAAGCTGTTTACCCCAGCAAAGCAAGCAGCAGGCTCTGCTGTTGTTTAAAGACTAGAAAGCAGAAGTCACCCTGCTACAGGTAGTCACAGAGGTCATGAAACTCATTCCCCTTGTCAGCAGGGAGCTACTCCCCAGAGAAATAGGGAACAACAGAAGCAATTTTGATTTTCAGTATTAATGATTTATCAGGAGAAGGTGAAATAATACCTGTAAGAACTTCTGTTCTTTCAAAGATGCTGCTGTTGGCTGTGCTTGCCATGGAGATCTTGTTGGACAGGTTCTCTTCAACAGGTACAGCTTTGTCTGGAATGATTTCATTGTCCACCATTGTGTTTTTCTTCTCACCGTCTATTTTTCTCCCAGTATCTCCAGGGATATAGTTGTCAGATATCTACAGAACACAGACAAACCACACCCATCAGTAAGCAGCACCCAACCTACCTACAGCTGAAACCAGGAGGGTGTGCAGGGAGTAGAAAGTTTGCTCAGTGCTTAACAAGTGCACTGTTCCTGCTCATGCAGGTGGATTCGTCTTGCTGACCCATCTTGCAAGGGGGAGGGTATTCAGAAAGTTTCACAGACAGACCAAAGGAGCTACACGTAGCTTAAGAACACAGAGGGGTAATACCTACCAGAGGAGTATCCATGGTGGTCAGATACATGCCTTCTTCAGAGTCTGAATAGTCTGCAGAGGGAGAACAAAATAGAGAGGACTAAGTTTTCATCTGATTACATGCCATTTTCCCACAATTCAGACACCATAACACCAGCAACTGCAGACAAACTAGGACTCTTGTCCTCTACAACTCCCTCTTATCTACTAGTACTTTTATAATTTAAGGACTTTGATTGCACAAGATCAGGAGATGCAATCTTGACACCAACACCTCTTATGGGAGGGGTCTTCAGCTGCATCCACTGGCCCCTGCAGAGCAAATCTGCCATAGCTTACTAAGGCAATGCCAATGGAGGGCATTGCTCACATAGCCCATCCCTAAAGGATCATTCACCAACCCTCCAGATCTGCCCAAACATGTCAGCCACCTATTTCGGCACTTGTTCTTTTACTTTTAGAGAACAAATGCTCACATAAAGGGACACAGAGCTACAGAAACTGGTTTGGGCAGGGAGCTTTGCATGTCACAGAGAGTTCACTTGCACACCAGTTAGTCCTTTACCTTGTTTGGCCTCAGCTGAGATATTAACTTTAAGCCTTTTAATACTGCCTCAACAATAGATTTTTTTTCTAAGTTTCTCAGCAGTTCTTTGGAGTTCAACAGGAAAGAGATCCAGCCAGTACAGTACAGCAAGACAAGCTTGGCTACACTCCATCTGGCCTTCCCAAGTGATTCAACATCACAGCACAACTACTTTCACTGTTGTCATCTGAGTGACTACAATTCACAAGGCTCTCTCATCTCCACTTGACACTGTGGTTCCTCTGGAGCTCTGGCTATGTATTTAGCCCATCACTCATGGGCTGGTGCTGAAAGAAATTTCACAGTGTCAGCTGAGGGAGATCCATTTCCCCCCTTCCCTACTTACCTCCAGATCCAGATGACTCATCTATATCCAACGAATCAAAAGTTAAGGAAGGACTGAACCTACTCAGGTCTTCATCATCTGGCAAGTCCCCGGAGGCAGGGTAGTCAAGCCATCCAGCATCCATGGTCTCAGTTTCTCTCACCTGCAAATAGGCATGGGAAAGTGTTAAGTATCAGGCAACTCCTCAGAAGCATTTCACAGAAGGTTCAGGGCCTGTGCTGAGCACATCACTTCCCCCAGAAAAACATTAGCTCAGTTGCTTAAAACTTGGTTGTAATAATGCCAAGGTCATGGGTTCAACCCCCTATGTGGGCCATTGACTTAAAGAGTTGGACTCGATGATCTTTGTGGGTCCCTTCCAACTCAGAATAGTCTGTGTGATTCTGCGTGATCAAGGTGTAAAACAAGTATTCAGAACAGATATATAACCACATTAAATGCTGAACTTCCTCCCTACCAAGAGCAGTATCTGTATCAGCCTGAAAATAGCTGAACTCCCCTAGAATTTCTCTAGAATAGAAGTAAGAGCCAGCCTGGGAGGGGAATTTCCTGAGCCCTACAGATTCAAGAAGTTCACCTAAACACACAGAGTGAAAATAACACAACAGGATCTTGGTTAGAAGTCTGTAGCAAAAGCTTTGGAAAAGCAATACCTTCAGTTTGTGATAAGGGAGAACTTGGAAGGACTTGCTATTCCCAGGGAAAAAGCCTGGCACCTTTAGGTCAGTTTTCTGCACAGCACCAAGGCCTCACAACCAAGACAATTCCTCGCTTCCTGTATTGAGAACAAACCCATTTTATCACCCAAGGCTTAAAGACTAGTCTGTCAGTTCAGCTGAATTGCAGCGCAATACAGGGTGACGTTCAAGAGCACTCACTATCAGTAATGACTTGCCTGAAGGAAGAGCTTCCCCTGCCTCACCTCTCAAAAAGCATGTAAACAAACAAGCCTGTAAAATATGTCCGGGATCCAAAGGCCCAAGGAGTGCAGTTACAGCACAAAAGCTGGAGAGCCTCCCAGATATCAGCTGTTTGGCCACAATGGCAATTTGCACACCAAAGCTCATTTGCACTTGGGACTTTCAAGGAGCCACAAGCACAAACCTCCTGCCCTCACCAGGGTTATGCAACTTCCCAGAACTATTTCTCCTCACCCTACAGCCCTGGGGCCAGCCCCGGTGAGGGTACCACAGGTATGAGCTCTGGGGTTGCTCAACACCAGCCACAAATTCCAGATGCTTCCACAGCCATGAAATCATCCCCATGTAGGGGCACTCAACCCCTTCCCCTAAGGCACAAGGCAGATGGATAGGTCCCATAGCTGGGGGCTACACTGGCAACATTTTTTTCATGCTGTGCTCACAGAACAACTGGGCTGTTATTACAAAGGTTTTATCTACACAGCAGAGCGTTTTTAACACAACCCTTTACATCAAAGGGCTTTTTTCTCAGTGTACAGGATTACCACAAGCTCCAGTCTCACAGGGGGTGAAGAAGGATCAGAGACCCATGGGGACAGTTAGAGCTGCTGGATCAGCCCTCCTGCTCACCTGGCCAGGTGTGGCCCATCCCACAGCCCAACAGTGACACCAACTGATGAATTACATCCGCTATTGATCTCACAAGCCAAGGCCAACAATCAGCCACAAACCCCATGTCAGCTTGCCCTGCCCAGAGCCCTAGCCCTCATTCCTGCCCCACTTCCCTACCCATGAGCACATTTGCACACTGGGCTTGCCACAGACAAGGCCCTGTGGCCAGGACAAGATGTTTCTCATTTTGCACCAGGAGCAGTGGCACTAAATGTGCTTTTCCTTTGCTTATTGAGGCATTTTTGGTTTCCCCAGCAACTCCACTGCAGGACAGCCAGATGAACAGCCCAGAGGGCATGGAGTGCTGAGGCCAGTTCTCCTCCCAGACCCCTCTCTCTGCTGTGCCAAGCCTGGCACTGGGTGCCAGGAAGGGGGCTGGGAGGAAGGTCAGCCTGGAAGAAACCCTCTCGCGGCCTGGAACCAGGCATTCCTAACGTTACGGATCATTCGCTCCAAGGGAAATTCATTTCAAGATATGTGAAAACCAGCCAAAGCCAGCCCTGCAATAGAAACTGCTGCCAGCATGCAGTAGCTGTTCCCAGGGCAGCTCCTGGCCATTTCTTCCTGGCAGGAAGAGCCCAATTCCTGATCTAGGGCACCCAGGCTGGGGAGAGTGTTTGCTGCAGATCCGTATAATAATCTGACTGCTGCACTGGGCAGATTGATGTTGGCAAAAGTGCTGTGCCGAGCCACACCCCGGTGCCAGCTCAGCCTGTACTTCACCATGAGTCACGGTCAGTAATGTCCAAGCAAGGGCAGCTCAAGAAAACCCAGATTTAATCCTTGGAGTGGCCGTGCAGCCCACTGGCCTTATCAGATCAGCCCAGCCACAAGCAAAGTGGTGGCAGACAGCCGCTGTCATTAGTATGGGCTGTGGAATGCACCAGGTCTGGCTATCAGAAAACCCTATTTAAATCAGGACAGGCAGTGTTTACCAGCAGAGGACATAAGGAAATTACTGACTCACAAGCATACATAAGATTATATGGGAGTGTTCCCTGAACTTACTTTTCATCATCCTCTTGAGCAAGGAGAAGTTCCTGGAAGCCACAAGAGCTTCTCAAACGGTACAGGCAACTTTTCCTATGGGCAGTGAGCCTCATGCTCCAGATTCATCTGCCAGGGAAGGCAGAGAGCTGCTGGGCACCTCCATAATTATCCTACAGGTTTCAAGGTATGTACTTCTAGCAAGCAGGCTCTGACTGGCAGCTGGTGCATGGGCAGGCTGGGAAGAGTTAACAGTGCAGTGTGGTGCTTGAAGGGCAGGTCTGGAACAGGCACATTCCTCACATACACACCTGTGAGAGGGCACACAGGCACTTTCACAGACTTACAACCAAGGGCTGCAGGCTTCCTAAGTGCCACAAAGAGCTCCCTAGAGTATTGCTTGAAAAAAGTACACACCTTTCCAAGGACACACAGTCCTCTCCACAGCTCTGCTACTTGGTGCAGAGGCACCACGGAAGGCGGCCAAGAGGAAAAAGCTACAAGACTGCCACAGGATGATGGTCAGCTCTTGCCAAGTCATCTCTAGCCACATTCAGCTTAACACCTTCTGCAACTGCCAGCTGGAGGAGGACACCAGCACTGCTCAGAGTCTGCCTTCCACCTGTTGTCCCTGCAGTGGAGCCAGGCCAGGGACTTGCTGGGAGAGTCGGACTGGGCAGCTGCACAGCTCCACCTCACCCTGGCAGCTGAAGTCAAGTCCTACTATTAATATGCTTCTCTCTAGGAGGGGTCTGTACAGAAATCAACTTTTCCTGCAGGAGTCTAGTTCCAGGATTTCTTCCTCATGTTAAGCAGCTTTATCCACAAAAAGCACCAAGGGAGATTAAACAGCATGCTGGGGATCAGAAGCTTTGCCTGCCTGCCAGTGGCAAATAAATAAATAAGAGTTTATTTCATGCCAGACAACCAGCACATCAGGCACGTGAACTATGAGCACCATTCCTGGAAAAGCTGGGCACAGATCTCATGTTTGAGCCCAAGGCAGGTTGCACTACTGGATGAAGCCAAACACTGTTTGCTCAGTGGGGGCACAGAATTACAACCTTGGCACCCGACAGCCCTGCTGTGCTCCATTCCTAGCCCACCCCACTCCATTTCATGCTCCTGGGGCCTTCCCTTACAGCCCCAGAATAACATTCACCTCTTCTCAAAGCAAGATCATTACTTACTGAGGCAGCAAACAAAGTTTGTGTGCGTTTTGTGAATTTCCCCAGCCGCTGGCAAGTTCTGGGAAATAACAAACCCAGGCAGCTCGTCTGTCCCAGCCCACATGTCCTCACCACAGCCTTTGCAAACCCTTTCAAAAAACCCCAAATGATGTTTTGGGGCAGAGACAAACTTTTCCAGACATAGAACTGGCTTTTACAGCTGGCCCTTGTCTCTGATGAAATACACAGTTCATTAAGAGCTTCTTTGAAGGGTCACAGCCAGCAAGTTACAAAGGGAGTCGGACCTGCATGAATCGGGGCATCCACAGCACGCAGAGCTCTTTATCAAGTTTATTATTTTGGCATGGAGACCCAGCACTTGCTCCTGGTCTCCATCCCCAGCACTGTGTACACAAATCTAGGAGTAAACAGGAACAAGGTGAAAGTCAACCTTTCCTAGACAAAAGCACAGGGAGCTGGGCCAGACTGGGAGAGGGGGCAGAGGCAGAGACCTGTTAACTCTTTGTAGCCTGCAGGGACAGGCAGTGTGAGCTGCTCCCAGGACTTCTCATGTGCTCAGTACTTGAGGACAGTTGTGCAGATCGCCTTGTTTCGTTCAGCAAGCAGGGTTACACCAAATATCTTTCCCAGACCTGTGGTGTCATGGACAGATGCCACCCCACCCCACAATGCACAGCCACATCAGCTTAACCAGAAAGGGCTCCTGGACAACATGAGCAGCTGCCTGGATGGCCCAGCCTTGGAGCCTGGTTATTAAGAGATCATTTGCACAGCCACCACCCTGGGGTTCGTGCTGTCCTGCAGCACAAACCAAAGAGCACAGAATCCAGTGGGATCTTTCCAGTGCAAGAATGCAAAGCTCTGTAAAACACCAAGCCCAAGGGAGGGGATTTCCATATAGTTCACTTCCACTGTGCTCTTGCAGGAGCCTAACCAGGAAGGTTTTAAAGCTCACACCAAGCAGAGCTCAGGTTAGGAATGAGTTCATCTCCTCAAAGCCCAGCAGCACCCCAAAAGCAGGAAAGCAGAGGAGTCACACAGAAGCTGGAAGCTGGGCAGCTCAAATCAGTGTGAAACAGCCAAATAAAACTGATCTTCATAGAAGGGAGGAGTGCCATGAAGCAACAGGCAGACAGCTCTATCTTCCCATCTGAGTAAGCATTAGAAAACATTATTAGAAGTGACAGGTGCTTCCAGCAACAGGTCCTGTTAGACTAGTAAGAAAAGGGTCTATAATTCCCCCAGAAAACCCTTTACTCCCTCCATGCTCCAGCTCGATGTAGGGGAAAAAGATAGACATACAAAAATCATTTTAGTCCTGAGAGCAAAGCAAGTATCTATATTTCAGTCTAGGTCACACCTAACTCCTTCAACATATCAGCCACAGTAAAAAAGTCCACTTATGCCAGATCCTTGTACTCATCTCATGCCTGAAGGTACCACTTTACCACCCATTCCTGGCCACTCTGTCCCATATAACTCTCAGCACATAAGGCCTGCAGTGGCCTTTGTGCCAAAGGACAAAAGTCAAACAGCTCCCATCCAGGCACATGTTTGTGTTTAGTTGCATGACAGGATCACCCGAGGCTTCCAGACATAGTTAAATACTACCTTTGCTCAACGTTTCCAGGCAGTCCTAGAGCAGAGCCACAGCCAGCACTGCCCATCCTCTCTGACAGCCACTGTCCAGCACTCCCTCCACAGGGAGCTGTAAAGGTTAAATCCATGACACCTGAGGACTAAGGGAGAAATCACAGCCTAAAGTACAGACCACAGCTTGCAGTCCATCTCCAGTACCCACTGCAGTTACTGCACACTCTTAGTGCCTCTTAGCAGAGAAAGGGAAAAAAATGTATTACTGTTTGATTTGTGCTCAGTAACACAACCAGGGAGCAGGGTTTGCTTAATAAGACAGCAGGAGCAACATGCAGGCTAGGGAACTGCTCAGCTGGTAAAAGCATCACTTGCTCAAGGTGACTTAGAGAAGCCTGCCCAGTCCCTGTCCAAGCAGGTATCCATCTCCCTGCAGGCACACACCCCCTCTGTCTGTGTGCTCACACTCTACAGACCACGTGCAGAAGAGAAGACACATCCAGCACTATCCCAGCCCCAGCCTGGGGCGCTCCCCCCTTGCCCCCATTCCCTGTGTGATTCTTTAAGCCGTGTCGCCACAAGCAGCTCTCCTGGGGGCTCATGCGGCAGCACAGCCATAATCCCCGTGACAATTACACCGTAATCCCGGGCTCTGGAGAGCCACTCGCTGTCATGGGTGCCTTCCCTGCAGCAGGGATGAATCCTGCCAGGCTCTGCTTACTCAAAATAGGCTTCCCTGCACTCACAAAGTCAAACCTCAGTTACCTTTGAACTGTGGGCTGGTTTACACGCAGCCTGCTCTCTCCAGCCCACTCCGTCCCTTTCAGGCCACGCTGTAGGAGGACGGAGAGATTACACAGGAATGAACTCTTGTTTAACCGCTCTTCCATGATTATCAGCCACCAGCAAAGCCATAAAGATTGAGTCTTTTGCCAGACAGGCACATGCTGGGATCTGTTTACTGCAATGGTGGCAAAACAGCTGCTCTAAACACTCAATGCCCAGTTCCAAAGCCAGAGTGGGAAGGAGATGACTGCTTCCTGCTCCAGCTAGAGGAGATAAAGCTCAGCAGGCACTTGCAGATGGCTGTGTGTCCATCACTTGCCCTGGAGCAAATAAAGATAATGTTCAGAGGAAAACTACAGAAGGAAAAAGCAGGAGCTCTCATGTGACTGCAGAGGAAAACAACTGCAGTAGAATTTCACGCCCCTGAAGGGTTTTCCTGGTCACAGTGATACACACCTAGTTCATAAAGAGATAATATTTTTTATGGTATTTACAAACCTAATCACAGGCAATTCATATGCTTCACTGCCCAGGGCTCAGCTCAGAAGCTGGAGAAAGGTGTTGAAGTTTAAAAAAGGAATTAATTTAGTTTTTCCAGCTCACAACTCATTTGGAGTTGCCCTACTCTCTATTGCATCCTTGTCTCCAGAATAAAAAAGATATAAAGGCCCCAGCAAAGCAGTTTTTCCATCAAGGATGATTTTTCATGCTGACACTTCAGACTTGGGATATTTCATACATCACACTTCCCCCTCATGCCGGGAAGAAGCCTGCCCTCACTGCCCTTTCCTAGAATACAGCTACACCCCAATATTTCCCTGAACACGTACACAAGCCAAATTTCCACTTAGCAAGAAACACGTGACATGCCTTTTTGGGATCTTTATGCTCTCTCATGCCAGAGTGTTAGCAAAAATTAAGCCAGGCAGACACCCAACTTCAAAGGGTGCCTTTTCTATCTGGCTCACCATGCAGCTAATCTCAGCTTGTTTGTACAGTCAAGATTCCCAATGCTGCACCCTGCAAATGGTTCCCCTCCCACGATCCATTTTAATCTAATCAGGAGTAGTAGCCCAAAGATTTAGGCATAGCCCAGGCAGTTGAGCTCTGCCAGCACAGTTATGCTGTTCTGCTGGCAAAGGTGCCAGTAAAGAACTGCAGCAGAGGAAGAGATCGGCACAAAAGCACTCGAGACAGCAGAGCAGCAGCACTCCACTATCAACCATACCCGTGTGAGCATTTATACAAACAAACATTTCAACAGCAGGGATTTTCCTTCCTAACTGCAGCAGCAGAGGCTGGGTTTTCGGTGCCTGGGATCTGGGGATGGTGGGTTTTGTTTTTTGAGGGGTTTTATTTGGTTTGTTTTTTAACAAAGACATTCCTTCCTTGTGCAGAAATTGCCTTGGCTTGGGCCCAGAAAGCAGCAGACACAGTGTGTGCTTTGGGGATAATGCAGCTGTACTTCAGGAAACCTGTCACTCCCAGGAGCATTTTTCTTCTCTCAAAGGGCTCTGAACTCCCAGTCAGGCTTCCTTGCTTCTTCAAGCAGGGGATGAGCAGCTGGCAGCAGTTTTCCAGCCCTCCCTGACCATGTAGTTGTACCCATTTGGTCACAGCCAGGAGCAGAGCTATTGTTTGGGTCACTCCTTCCCTGGCGCTGCAAAGCCCACGCTCGGCTGGACTAGCCAGTCTGTGAGTAACCAACACGCAGGACCTGCTCCTCATGCTCAGCCTCAGGAAATTTGGAATTAGCGCCAAGAACAGCCCGCACATAAACAGTCTCCTGCAAGATCCTGGCTCCAGACTCCGCTCCACTGCACACTGTGGATTTGCAATAAATATTTACCTCGCTGGGGAACAGAGTCTTCCAAGCAAAAGCTCCTGAGATCAGTAAGGGCTGTATTTCCATTTGGAGGAAAGTAGAAGCTTCTCTGTCTTTAAAGGGGGACACTAGCCCACTGAAGAGGCTTCTGCCACCCTCCTAGCACCACACTGACCAGGATCTGTCCCTCCACCTATGGGTCCCAATTCTCTCCAGGCTAGCACAGCAGCACTCCACCACACCACATGCCCTCCCTTCCATACAAACTCCCCTCAGTCACCTCATTTTCTGCAGAGATTTCTGGCTACCGTGCTGTGCAAGCCACTTCAGTGCAAGTCCAAGGCACTTTCACAGTCATTATTGCACTTTAGTACTAGTTTTTATTGCCATAGTTTGACTGTAACAGCAGCTAAAGGGCAGGAGGCAGGGATAGCAAGGTAAGGGGGGCAAGGCCACATCACTTCGTGTTCCAGTCTGACAGCAGCAGAGTTCTAGAGGAGCCCTGGTGGAGGCACCTTTTCCTCTATAGCAGCCAAGGCAGAGCAACACCAGAAGAGAGAAATCTTTCCCATGGCAGGCTTTGCTCTCCCTGACACAACACAATTTGTTTAAGCAAGAGGCGGCCATGGTTTTGCTTGACATAACACCAGCTGCTTGGATAACAGTGCTATGGGTGTCCCAGTCTCCTTCCTGCCCCAAGGAGTGTCTCTCAGAGATTTTAATTAAGTGCTTTGATTTTTAAGTTATCCCAATAATTTGTTTAACAACAGCCTCTTGGTGTTTTATAAGCAGATCCTCAGCCTCAAAGGATTTAAGGATGAAACTGACAAGAGTGTGTATTTCCAGCAAAAATAAAGACTTTTACAAGAAGTATACAAGTCAGTCAGCCTTCAGAAACTGAGAGGGACACAACTATATCTTGCATGTTTTCCCCTCCTACGCTGACATTTTCTCCAGATCCGGGATTAAGTATTTAACCCCGTCTTTTGAGGCTTTCTGTTCCTTTAGCTTGCTTTGAACACTTTCAGTCACTTTGGACAATACTGCTGCTTTCCTCTCTTCCATGCAACTCTGGTTTCCAACAGTGTTTGTCTGAAAATGAAGGAACCACAGAACTGCCAGAGCAAGTTACAGCTGCTCAAGATGGGGCCATTTTCTGATCTGCCTTTGCCAACACCAACTCAGCTCCTGGCAGCACTCACATGCCAGAGCCTGACAGCTTTTCTGCCCACCACAGTCACAACCAGACTAAGCAGAGGCAGCAGCGAAGGCACTCAGTGCCAAGGGCAGCACAGACCCCGTGCCAAGCAGAGCCCCCAGTTTTGCCCATCATCCCTTTACTAACACCATAAGAAGAGATCCACCTCCGTGCTGCAGAGCCTCGGAAGTGTGAGTCACTGCTTTGGGGAAGGGGCCAGGCTGTTACTCAGAGGGTGACAGCAGTGTCCAGGGGAGCTGTGATGCCAGGCAAGTGCCAGGAACCTGAGTCAGAGCATGACTGCTGCAAGTCATGGCCAGCGGTGACACTCAGGTCCTCTGACCAGCAGCATTCACTGGATAAACATTCAGGCACACGCTTAAAGACAAAAAAAATAAAAGCCTGAACTAACCTCCCAGTGCAGCCCTAACAGCTCATTAATGCAGGATCTTTTACAGTCTCTCAGAGCAGTGGCTTATTACAAGTTAAACTCTTTAACTAGGCTGCCCTGTCTATTCAGAGCCACCAAGCCCAGTCTCATCACAAGAGTCTCATTCTAGTGCAAATCATTTGAATCCTTAATCTCAAGCATTTGCATTCCAGCGAGTCTCAAACAAACAGCCACACATGCTCCCCAGCAGCAGCCCGGAGGTCAGGCGTGCGCAGGGTTTGTCCCCTCGGTTCTGTAGTTTCAACTGCATCAGCTTCCAGTTTGAGGCTGCAAAGGCAGCACAACCCTGCTCTTGTCACCGGGCATAAAGGAACAGGCTGTACCGAGGGAAAGGGGAGAATGCAGCTGCAAGATCTGAGAGCAGGCTCGAGAGGATAAACGCTAACTCAAGAGCTAGGAAGTATTTTGAAGGATGGATGCTCCGTTTTGTCTAGCCAAAGTGATAGCTGGGGAGTTCTGCGGGATCAGAGCCACGATAACTTAATCAAGTAATCTTACAAGTCAACCAAAGTAATTTACATTGCAGACTGTGGAACCACAGTTTTCAGCCACCATTACAGGTACAGTTAGTATCACTAATTAAAAAGAGTTTATCGTTAAAACTAAGTCCATCAATCTGTTCATTTGAGGGAGAACAACTCAAAACACACAAAATGCAACACAACCTAGTGGGAACTTATAGCCAAGGGGATTCCAACAGCCAAGATAATTCCAACAGAGCATTTTCCAGCGTCAGGAGTCAGAGGGAAAGAAAAAGTAGCTGCAGGAGCTATGCTGAAGTCTGCATGCTGAGCAGGCAGCCAGTGTCCCTCCTCTCCATCGTCACTTGGAAAGTCAGGTTAGCAGCTTTCAGCTTGAGATGGAAGTGGGACACTATGACACTACAGGAAAACCATGGCAAGGTCACATTAGGCTCCACTTGACAGCAGCAAATGGCCTCCCCACCCCAACCATGCAAACAGCTCAAGGCAACAGTAAAGCCATTAACAGAGGCTTGGAAGGGAAGGGAGAAAAACACACAGGAAAAACATTTTCCCTGTTGTTGGACTGGACACAGGAAAAGTGCCAAAGCCTTGGGAGACAGCAACAGGAGAGGCAGGAAAGAGAGCAATCACTAAGAGCCTTAACTTCCCAGAGTGAATGAGTCTCTGGTATCTCGAGCTTGAAAAGTACCAAGTTCAGCCCCGATTTGCCTCTTGCGTAAACTGTTCCGAACACTGAACCACAGGAGAGAGCTCTCCAGCATGGGAGCTGGCAGCACTGGGACAGATGAGAACTGGGCAGGAGTGCTGTATCCCTGACTGTGCCCCCAGCACTGCAGGGGTGACTATTACCACTCGTGGGAACCTCCACATCCAGTGTGGACAAGATGCTGAGCCACGGAGGGACCATGCAGCCCTGAACTCCAATTCCATGAGTTGTGTATGCAGTTTGACAAGGTACAAGGTGATAGGTTATTTCTTCCTACATGTTACAGGCATTTCATTCCAACTGACAGATCTCTAAGTTTGTCTACCAGAAGTCATGGGCTTCTTCCCCTTCAGGGCTAAGGAACATGGCTTTAGAGCCTAATTTTGCTGCTCTGTGTTTTAAGAAGGCTGAAGCAAAGCAGGGTCTTGCTCTACATGTGAGCTTGGAACTCAAGGTAAAATAAAGTAAAACGTGCAGATAGCAATGTCTTGATTTGATTGGGAGGGACAGATGAGAAACTGGGCAAAGAGCAGAAAGAACAGGCCTCAGGGATCAATGGCAGCAGGACAAGCCAAACCGGTTTTAACATTAATAATGGTGCACTACTTTCCAAACACAGCTATCATCAACAAGACACCAGCTTTGCCAATCAGGAGGCCTCCGAGCATGATTGCTTTAAACCAGCAGAGCCCACTAACAGCATGAAGCCTCCCCCTTCTCCCTGAACAATCCTCTGCCAGCAGCTTCTGGGTTGGATTTGTGCTCATCTGTACTGCTGAGCACTCACAAACATGATGTGGTGCTCCATGGAGACTTTTTCTGCATAGTTCAAGCCACGAAAGTAGGACAACTACAACAACCTTGCAGCCCACTAGCCCTGCTAAGCTCAGGGCACTCAGCCCTTTTGCAGCCCCAACGGAGCAGAGCCTAAGCCTTCAGCAGAGGGAACCCCCCTTGCTTTCCTCCTGTGCTGCCAGGACCACTTGCAGATGCTAAAAGCACAGGGAGAGCTCAGCAATGCCACTGTGCCCAAGCAAGGCAGACCTCAGATCCTCTCCCAGCTCCACGGATGTCACATTTTGGCTGCACTGGTGGCTTTCTGTCCATCCTCTCTAAAGCATCCTCTGCAGGAAGCCCATCCGTGCGCAGGGCAGAGGGGAGCACCCCGCCCACACAGCCTTTGCTTTCCAAGGCACTCAACCAGATAGGGCCGGGGACCACACGGGCACATCAGCTCCAGGTTCCCCCCGCCCCACAGCACGATGTCCCCGCACAAAGCTGCGGGGCTGTTGTAACACAATCCACCCACCCACCCGCAGCCTGAGCACACACGTCACACTTCGGCACTTCAGTAATATTCCCCACCCTCTTACACATCCCAGGATTGCTTCACACGGAGAAATCCCATTTACACCAGAAAGCTGCGCAAGGGGAAAGGAGCCAAGGCATTTTTGTTTGTACAGGCTTGGGGAAATATTCAAGCACCGAATCACTCTCAAAATCCACGCTCTTACATAAGCACAAGAAACACAATCCCCGTCTTGTTAAGAACCAGCTACCTGTCTTCGCCCTGCCCGCACAGAAAAACCAAGAGCCACATGCTGTGCAGTCCTGCACGTTTTGGCAGTGCTATTAAAAAATAATATGGGAGGATTGCCAGCAGAACTCTCCCAAACCGTGTGTCATCCTCGTCTCCTCCCCGGCAGCCTGTAACCCAAACAATTTGTTTGGATAAGGTTTTATAGTAGGCCAGTGTTACTTCTCAAGCACACACTCCATCTTAGGTAGCTTAAAAGATACGGACAAATACTCCGTACAAGTTCTATATAAGGATTTACAGAACACATCTGTGCAAAATTTGTTGTCCTTGCAGAAATCCGATGCTTGCAGACCAGTCCATTCCCCAGGGACACCAAATTGCATTTCATACCAAACATGGTCAGTGCAACTTCCAGATGCCGTCTGCCCCAAAGGTTTGCCCTACTAGTTTGGGCCAGTTCCCAAACGACCGATTCACGTGCTTAATAGCAGGGATAAAGACACCAGATTAGAGTAAAGTGGATTTGGGCTGGTTGGTTTTAGCAGAGTAGCTGACAATTACTACAGATGCTCTCTGTGGGAGTTTCCTACTCCACAATCAGCAACCCCCCAACTCTGTGCCCCTGTTACAAAGCAGCACATCCTTAATCAGCTCCGATCTGCCCACCCAGCCTTCAGTCCAAAACAAACCACTGTGGATGATTAAACCTAGTTTTGAGAACCCCCGATCTCCTGCAGTTACCTTAATCTCAGCAGCTCTTTCAGACTAGCAGAGGAATCTACCCCGATTGCACTATCAGCAAGATGGACACACACAAAAACAAACAAACAACGGGGGAAGCTAGAATCCCAAAATCTCTGCTTCACCACTAAGACCCCACACGTGCCGGCTTGAAGCATCTAAAATGTTTCATCTCATTACATTATTAAGAGATTCTTAAACCCTCCATGGTAATGCATCGTTTCTCATTCCCATGTGAAAGCGAGGAAGGTTTGATACACGCTGAAAATAACCACGTACCGGCACAACCAACATCAGGTAAGGCTGGAAAGCCTATCCAGGTGCTGTAACGCACCGCACACATCCATCCCACCACATGTTCACCATAAAAGAGGGATTAAAGGACTTAAGCCCATAACCAGCAGTTGCGAGATCAAAGCTGTAATGGAGAGCAGTTGATTTCCACCAGGTACCCCTGCAATGCTCTGCTGTGCTCGGGGCCGGTGAGGTGCGGGCACACGGGGAGAGCGGGATACGTGAGGAGCGGCACAATCGCGGGGCAGGCGGGACGGGACAGAGCCCGCACCGGGCACGGTGCGCCAGGACTGCGCTGCTTTGGCATCGAACGGAAGAGGCAGCGTGCGAGCCAGGAGAACCGGAGGAGGAGTGGGAACTGCCCTATCGCCAGCCACCCTCTTCGCCCCCCCGCCCCGTCCCGTCCCTTCCCTGGGGCAGGGCAGGCGGCGGGGGGCACATCCCCGAGGGGGGCAGCAGTGGCATCGGCTCTCAGCCTGCTGGCGAGCGGGGGCCAAAGACCCCCAGATCACCCATCCCCGGGCACCGGGAGCCCTTTCCTGGCGGGGCACACCCTCCCCTTCCCTCCCGTCTCCCGCGGCCCGGGGGGACTCACCGACTCGGCGGCGGCAGCTCGCAGGAGGAGGCCGAGCAGCAGCGCGGCGCAGAGCGGAACGCGGGGCAGCGGCATGGCTGGGCTGAGCTGGACCGGACCGGGACAGACGGAACACTCCGACGGCGGATCCAAGCGGAGCAGGCTCTAGCCGCATCCCGCCTTCGACACGGCCCTTATAGGGCCGGCACAGCCCCCGCGGGGGCGGAGCAGCGCTGCCCCCGCCCCGCCGGGAATGCCCGCGGCCCCCGCCCGTCCGCATGGCCCCGCATCCCGGCGGGGGGCTGAGACCGGCCCCGCATCCCGACAGGGGGGCTGAGACCGGCCCCGCACGGCCCCGCATCCCGACGGGGGGCTGAGACCGACCCCGCATCCCGACAGGGGGCTGAGACCGACCCCGCATCCCGCCACGGGGCTGAGACTGGCCCCACATCCCGCCGCGGGGCTGAGACCGGCCCCGCACAGGCAGCGGGGACAGCGCTGTGCTGATGGCCGAGGCCGCTGGGGGACACGGGAGCACTCGGGTCTGACTGTGCGGGTGTAGAACCCGCCCTGCACGGTTGAGCCCCCCATCCTGCCTGCGGCGACAGTGACTGAGTAATAGGGCAAAGGGGAGAAAAAAGGGAAGGGGAGGGAGAAAGGAAAAGGTAATAAAGGGAAAGCGGGGGAGGTAAAATAAAGGAGGGAAGGAGGAAAGAGAGGAAGGGGGAAGAGAGAGGAAGGGGAGGAAAGGGTCGGGAGAAAAGGAAAGAGGAAAGAAAGATGGAAGAGGGGGGAGAAGTGAAAAGGTGGGGAAAGAGGAAGGGGTGGGGAAACGAAAAGGGGAGAAAGGGAAAGTGGGGACAGCGGGCACGCAGGATCCGCTTTCGCAGCATTCCACCAGTGACAGTCTCACATTTACAGAAAGGCGAGCGCGAGCCCCGCGCGCGTCACCGCTGCGGTTATTCCGGCAGTGTCGTCGGGGATGGAACACGAAACCGCTCCATCTGTCTTCTGTGTAAGCGGCAAAGGCAAAAACCCCACACTGATAAAGAAGAAGGAAAAACCCCATCAGTTTAACGATTTCCGTTTCTCTTCTCAGTTTCATAATTTTGTCTGGCCATGAGAATTTGCTTGAAAGCACCTATTACAGTCCTTTAACCCGAGGGGTACCTGAAGTACCACACCAGTACAGCCTGTGTGTCAGTCCCTCAATCAGACTCCCTGCAGTCACATCAGGTTACACTCAGTCGTTAACCTGCAGAGTACAAAGTTATTTTCTTAACAGCAAAGCAACTCACAAAGTGTGTGTGCCATGATCCCACCTGCCAGGTATGGATGCCAGCTCTGCTAGGTCTGGTCCTCAGCCTCCTGCAGCGCTACAAAGCTATGCTGAGAACTTGTAGCCTTCCTCCTGCCCCCTCAAACCAAAAAGATCCCTAGAGTGAAGCAGTGTTCCCAACTGCCTGTTTATTTGGGAATAAACAGGTACAGAGGGTGTGAGCTGAGGTCTAGAGGTGTCCTCAATGTTTGTTAGGACCATTCCTGAACACATAACCACTGGCAGGAGGATCTCCCAGCAGCACCGGGCTGTGGATGGGGTTAGCATAATATAAAGTGACAAGGAGCGCCACTCAAGGCTTAAAAAATAAAGTAACATCTGAAGACAGCAAACGTGCAGGTAAGGGTAGGAACCAGCCTAGAGAACGCTGTGAGGGGGTTTGCTGTAGCACATGACCCTCTATGCTCAGGACAGCCATGTATCACTAATCCCCTAGGTAACCTCAGCATCCAAGGCCATGAGGGAGGGATCTGTGGTGTGGGCTGGGTTATTGTCCTTCCTTATTACCCTCACTTCATCACACAGAGGAGCTGATGAAAGCCTCTCTTGGTGTGGCTGGGAGCTCAGCTCCAGTCGATTTCCAGCTCTGGACACTCAGCTGCGGTGGGCAACAGAAGATGGCAAGGAAGAAGAGCACATGGGCTGGGTCGAATGTGCAAAGACTGGTCCATTCCATGATATTCACCAGACAGGAGACAGCCTCAGCAGCATAAGATGGCTAGAAGCACTCCACACCCCCAACCCTCTAAATGCCACCTGTATTTGCATGCATGTGGCCATGACCTCTCTACCTCCTTCCAGGTAATGCAGCCATCACAAAGATGCTTTCAAAACCAACTTTCTATATTGTGGCTACAAATGCTGCTCACTTACTTGTTAACTTCCTCTCCAAACAAGCACAATACACTGAACTGTTCCAGGTTGTCATTCTCCTCAACGCACACCCAGTCCACCAAAAAATCCCCCTGCATGGCACAGTGTTTTCCCTTCCAGGGAAGTTCTGCTTTGATTGAATGGCGAGGAGTTGGTCTGCCTGGCCCAGGGACCACACACATTGTCCATCCAAGTCACACCTGCATGCACAATCCCTCAAGCAAACTGATCTTGGGCTTTTGGAAACAGAAGAGAAAATTAAACTCGACCCTGATGTACTTTCCAGCCTTGAGAACAAATGTATGTAACTTCACTGATGACATTTTCAAAGTGCATTGTGTAGGTCCACTTCCCTTCCTCGCACACACAGAAACCTCCTATGACTGTATCTCAACAGAATCAGAGGAAATGCAGTCACAAAAATCATAATATGGTTCTGTAATTCCATGGCCATAATATAGCTGCCTTCATTTTACCCTTCAGATGTTCTCTCTCAAAATGCCAACATTCTCCTCTCTCTGGAATAACGCAGAAAATCCATGGGTATATCACATTTATGGAGAGGAAAAGGACAAATGGGCCCAGGGAGCAAAAATGCACCACTGAAATGTCATTTCCTGAAACCACTACCAAGCTATAAGGGAGAGAAGAAGAAGAAAAATAAAATGCACGTTGAGAAACACATTCATTCTGAGCAATGAATTCTAACATTCAAGGTGTGTCAGTTCCCTTCTCCATTTAAAAATTACAGTTGGCAGAGAAATAACACAGGCTGTCCAGCATTGTTTCTAACCCAGTGCTTAATATGAAGGGTTATCTAACTCTTGTATTGAAAATAATAATAAGCAGCTGTCAGTTGCCAACACAATGCAAACATACTGGAAGTGGAAAGGAGTGTCTGAATACAACTTATTTGAAGGGTGAGGGGAATCACAATTTTACATGACACATCAAGAAATGTCTGCCTAATCTGGAAAAGGCCACACGCAGGGCCCTTTAGACAATTCTAGATTACAAATGCTACTGCAGTAGCCAGGAACAGAGATCCTCCAGCCAGGCTCAGCCCAGCTCCTACAGGCAGATTTTAAACCAAGCTTCGAGCAGGATTCTCAAGCACAAAGAAACTTTAAGTAGAGTTATAAAAAATCTCAACTCCCAAAGCCCATTCTCTACTCTTTGGAAAAACACACCTGCACACCACATGGGTGGAGGAAGAGGAGTGACTGAAAACTCTCATCCCACACTTTGAACCACTTAATGCCAACTTATTCTGGAAATGTGTGCTCTTAGCCTTACTGTCCCTTTGGCAAAGGTCACCTTAGCACAAATCCTACCTGCCTGGCAAGAGGAAAACAGCCCCAACAAGGGTCATTCAGACAGCACCACCCTTTGTACACCAGCTAGTAAAATATGGATCACCTAAATAAACAGCTTCCTGTTTTAGGCAATGATTCCCGAGGAGGAAAAACAATACCCTGATAGACAGCTATTTCTTACTGAAAGAATTCCTGGCTAAATAGGGCATTCTTTTTCCAAGTTCCTGATAAAGAAGTGACCACAATAGTAGCACGTGATCTGGGTACACCCTCAGGGCATTTGCTGTGTCCTGGGCATGTTGCCACTTCTCCTTCCGCCTGCTGCTCTTCTCAACACGCAGGTGTCACGCACAAAACAGTCACTGCTTAAAAAAGGACATTCTAACCAGAAACGAAGCAAGCAGGACCCTAGAAATCATGATCTCAGTGTTTCCTTTTCCCCTTTAACACATGTTCTCTTCACAGATGTCTCTGACTTTTGTTTGAACTAAAGAAGAAGAAAAGGCATTTGAGAATGTCACCTAATTGCTCAATAATATTTACTTTCCAGGTCCACTTTAAACCTGTTTCTACAGACCAGGGGTGTGGGGCAAGGCTCCTCTTGGGAAGAACACTTGCTTTTCCAGGAGAAGGACATGGTCCTCTTAGCTGGAGCAGCCTGGAGAGGAGGGGCAGCCAAATCAGGAGCCCAGACAAACAGAGATGACCATGCCCTCACAAAGTCATACAGCAAACAAAGTCACAAACTGGGCTGCGGCTGAGTCACAGCACAAATGTCTTTGTGCCACTCACCACATCATAGGGGTACTCTACCCACCCAGGCCAAGAAGGAGCCTCAAATCACATCTCAAGCTCAGCTGCTTCTGTGCCCATGAGATGCCTTGAGTTACAGCCCAGCAACCAAGCAGAGAGAGCCTCAAATTTAGAAAGAATTCAAGACAACCCTTCCCAAAACACCAGCTTGCATCCTGTGATCCCAGGGACCTTTGGATAAACCAGTTATTTGGCTGTGGAAAGACACACAGCATACCTTACACTAGCTTGGAGTTTTAGTTAGCTATGAATAAACAAACAAAATTTCTGCTAGCACAGGAAAGTCAAGTACTATAAAAGAAAGAGGTAAGTGAGAATTAATATCTAAGTGATGGCTTGCATGTCTATGAGAGCCAAGCACAGCAGATTTCAGGAAAGGAAACCAATTTCTACCTAGAATTAACAGAGGAAATGTCAAATGTCACAATTTATGCTCAGCAATGTGCTGTCAGCAGACAGCCCTGACAGGGCTGGGATTTTCCTGTGCTCATTTCTCCACTGGCTAAACTGGAGCTTCTGCACAGGTAAATTGTCCAAAGGCCTAAGTGCAAACTCAGCAGCAATGGCCCAAGTTCACCATGCACTGCCTCTGCCTTGCACAATCCTTTCTAGGAGCAGGTCCGGGAACAGGGAACAAAATGTGTCAAACCTGCCTCGGCACAGGGAAATTCACAGAATGAGGAAAGGAAAACATGTAGCAAAGCTGCTTAGGGAACTTCCCATATGAGGCATGGGAAAAGCGTCATGAGAGACTGTCAGAGATCATAATCTGAGTTCCCATAGCCAGCATATTCCACACCCACGACTGATATCAGCCTATCACCTCCTGTAGAAGCTGGATTCCCGTTTTGTGCTCCTCCTTCTCTCTTTTCCAGGTGACAACGTCTCTTGTGGCAACTCCCTTATCCCATGAAACAGCCCAAGGGTGCATCCCCTCCTTTTTCCAGCAAAGAATTTATCTCCAAAATGCTCCATTGTCCCATGAAGCCTTGGGGATTTTGCTGTTCAGACAGTGATGATTCTCATATCTGAAGCCAAGCAAGCAGGACAGCTCACTGAGGCCACTAAAATGAGCTCCAGCAGCCAAGAGATGATCATAGAAGGGGTATAGCAGAGCATGAGGGACTCTGGCAACTGGCCATTTCATGAGGGTAAAAAGAAGAAACACAATGTACCAGAAGAAACCTCCTCAAAGAAGCCAAGCCCTACACACTACCCAGCCCTGTAACGGAAAGGTGCTGCCAGGACATACCAGGACTCAAAACAACATCCTGGTGCCCGATGGGCTAAAGCTAAAAAATGAGCACAGCTGTGCAGCAGCTGCCAAACAGCCTCAGCACTTACAGGAACTGACCCAGAGATGAAAGGAAATATCCCAGGACAATAATTTCTTGTATGTTTGGTATTTGTGTCTTTTTAGCAAGGGCTGCTCTGCCAAGTTATTGAACATGCTGACATGAACACAGATGGGCAGGTAGCAGGATCTGGGGAAGCTTTAGCTCCAAAATGCTCTGTTGTCCCACAGACCCTTGGGGATTTCACTATCCAGACAGCGACATTTCTTGTATCTGAAGCCAAACAAGCAGGATGGCTCATTGAGGCCACTAAAACAAGACTCAGCAGCCAAGGGCTGATCGCAGAAGGGGTATGGCAAGCACGGCATCAGAGACTCTGTGTCTTTTTAGCAAGGGCTGCCCAGCCAAGTCACTGAATGCACTGGCCCCAGGGCAGGGTGCAGGACTGGGTATGATCAGGGCAGGAGAGGGCTGGGGTTGGTCACTGGGCACCACCTGCTGCTGACAAACCTCTCCGTGTGACAAACCAAACCATGCTGGGGTCCCCTCCCTGCCTCAGCCACCGGGGCAGTGCCCGAGGGGTCGGGGGCAAAGCCCCAGTGCTCACACAGAAACACAGAATAGTCTGAACTGGCAGGAACCCAAAAGGATCATTCAGTCCAGCTCTTGACCCTGCGCAGACACTGCAGGAATGCCACCCTGCTCACTCTGCACTGCTATCTGAAAGGATGTTGTAGCCAGGTGGGAATTGGTCTCTTCTCTCAGGCAACCAACAGTAGGGCAAGAGGGCATGGGCTTAAGCTCTGCCAGGAGAGGTTTAGGTTGGATATCAGGAAGAAGTTATTTACAGAGAGAGTGGTCAGGCATTGAAATGGCCTGCCCAAGGAGGTGGTGGATTCTCCAACCCTGGAGGTTTTTAAGGTGAGACTGGACATGGCACTGAGTGCCATGATCTAGTAATCAAAGTGGAGTTGGTTTAAGGGTTGGACTTGATGATCTCGGAGGTCTCTTCCAACCCAACTGATTCTATGATTCGATGACTCTGTCCCTGAGAGAATCGTCCAAACACTTCCTGAGCTCTGTCAGCCTTGGTGCTGTGCCCACTGCCCTGGGGAGCCTGTTCAGTGCCCAACCACCCTCTGGCTGAAGAACCTTTTTCTGACATCCAACCCAACCCTTCCCTGAGCACAGCGTGTGCCCCTGCACTGTGCACCAGGAGGATGCTGGAGACCTCAGCAAGGTCTCTCCTCTGCCTCCTCTCCTCCAGACTGAACAGACCTGTGAGAAATGCTCACATTTACCAATAAAATTTAGAGGGGACAAAGTCATCAAAGCAAAACTGAACTTTTATTTAACAGATTCGGCCAAACCGTGTGTGTCTCTCTCTGGCCCAAGAGACAGACCCAGAACAAAAAGAAAAAGAACTTTTTATACCCTTTCCCGGCCGAAAGGTCCCTGCCCCCTCTTCCTATTGGCTGGGAATTGGGGTTCGCCTGCATGTCCAAGACCTCCCACCCCTCCAAAAGCGGGAAAAACCGATAGAAACTAGTTACTTCTTAACTATTCTCTTATACCTTCAGCAAAACTCTAATTCTGTTTCTAACAGGCCGAGTGCCCTGAGCCGCTGCTGGGGCGTCGGGCTCATTATAAACCCCCTGAAGCTCCAGCGCCCTTTTCGACCCGCAGCTCCCCGAGCGAACCCGCGGGGGGCGCGGCGGGGGCGGCGCCGGGTCCTCCGGCCCGGCAGGGGGCGCTGCGGCGCTGCGGGGCGGTGCGCGGGGCAGGCGGCGCCGGGTCCTCCGGCCCGGCAGGGGGCGCTGCGGCGCGGCGGGGGCGCGCGGGCCATGGCGGCGCAGTTCCGCAGCTACGTTTGGGACCCCGCGCTCATCGTGGCGCAGATGGTGCTGCTGCAGGCGGGCTACTACAGCTCGCTCGGGCTCTGGCTCGCCCTCCTCGGCACCCTGGGCAGCACCGGGCCCTCCCTCCAGCAGGTCTTCAGCGACGAGGTGAGGGCGCGCCCCGGGAAGCTGCTGTGGGCACAGGCCCCTGGGCTGCGGTGGGAGGGCCTGGCTGGGGCTCTGCTGAAGGAGCCGGATCCCGCTCCCGTTCGGACATTCCCGGTGTTTGGGAGAGCCCAGGGAACGCTGCGGTGTGGGGGGAGAGCTCCCCCTAATACACGGACCCGCTGTCTGTGTAGGTGCCCCCAGTATGGAGGTAGAGCCCTCCCTTTGAGTAGGGGTTACTCCGGGTAGAGGCAGCACCTCGAGGTGTAGGTGATATCCTGGGCTAGAGGCAGCACCTGGAAGTGTAGGTGATATCCTGGGCTAGAGGCAGCACCTGGAAGTGTAGGTGGTGCCCTCCATATAGAGGTAGACACCCTGTATAGGTGATACCCCCTTATAGAGACAGCACCTCGGTGTGTACCTGGTACCCCCATATAGGGATAGACACCCTGTATAGGTTGGTGCCCCTGCACAGAGACAGCACCTCCCTGTATAGGGGATACCCCCATACAGAGACAAACACCTTGTACAGGTACCCCCAGTAAAGAGACAACTGCCCCTCCCCATATAGGAAGGCCCAGTATGGACACACACACTCCACACCTGGTTCCCATCAGAATAGAATCGAACCTTTCCCTTTCCCATAGGTACCCCCAGACAGACAGACAGACCTGCCTGGGCTCCTCGTGTAGATCCTGATTCGTGTGGGGCCGTGCTGGGCCATGGGAGCAGATTTTGGGCTGCAATTTGTGCCGCGGGTTCCTACTAATAGTCCCATGTAGATTTTAGGCTTCTCAACCCCGCCGGGGAGGCTCTCCATGATGGCTTTCATCCTCAATGCACTCACCTGGTAAGTGTGCAGTAGCTGGAGCACCTTGTCCTTTCTTAACATTAAACCATAAGAGAGCTCAGTGTGATGTTCTGCCTCTCCCAAACCCCCTGTGCCTGGCTGACCATGTGTGCTAAGGGCAGCTGGGAACTGCTGACTCCCGGCCTTCTAGAACCTGGAAAAGTAATTTCCCTTCACTGCCTCAATTTCCCAGCTAGGAATGAGCTTTGCTTCTGTGAGAGATTTTACAGACAGTTAGAATTAATGGATCGCAAACAAACACTGAGCTCAGCAAACACTGATCTGTAACGTGTTTTGCCACTGCACAGAGATTACTGGGGGAGGTAGTGTAAACATTCCTGCCTCTTCTTTGTGCTAAAATACCCTTTTCCTGCCATCATGTAATTAAAAAGCTGAAGCATGTAAGTCTTGCTGCTGTGGCCAGGAGAGAGGTCAAAACCAAGCTATTCTTAAATTATTTTAAGAAGTTCTAAAACTGCTAAATAACCAGCACTGCTGACAGCTCTTGCTGCACCCCCTTTTCCGTAGGTCTGGTGCAGTTTTGTTAACCTCTTGTCTTTACTTTTGCAGCGCTCTGGGCTTGCTGTACTTCATCCGCCGAGGGAAGCAGTGCCTGGATTTCACAGTCACCGTTCACTTTTTCCACCTCCTGGGCTGCTGGATCTACAATTCCCGCTTCCCCTCGACACTGACGTGGTGGCTGGTGCACGTGGTGTGCACGGCGCTGATGGCGGCCATCGGGGAGTACCTTTGCATGAGGATCGAGCTGCGGGAGATCCCCCTCAACTCCGCCCCCAAATCCAACGTATAGACTCGTTCTGGCAACAACGTGCTGCGTTATGTCATTGTTTCCAGCACAAGTGCATCTAATATGCCTCAGAATTGCCCCTGAAGAAGCACAGCAGGTCTGTTTAGACTTTATTATTAATTTTTTTTTTTGGACCTCGGTGACTGCATGAGTGTGAGCGACTCCTCTGGCATCAGCTGGCAACGGGGGAGGAGCAGATGTTTATTTTGTTAACACAAAGCATTAATATGACTGTATGGAGAGTGTGCCCTTAAACCCTTCACTCATGAGACTGTTAAAAGCCAGGTAGCAAAACTTGGTGTGTGAGGAGCATTTTGGAATTTAACGATGTGGGAGTGCCCTGTGTGGGTCACACAATGGTCAACTCTTCTTGTGGGAGCTGGCATGGTGAGCAGTGGGGCTGGGAGCTGCTGCTTCCAATCTGTGACTTATTTGGGCTTTGGTTGGGAAAAAAGTCAAGGAAGTGAATGGATGGGGAAATGTTGTACTTACCTGAATCACCAGCTGAGACACTAAATAACCTATAATGTTAGATGGGTTTGTTTGCTGTTTCCATGTTTGATACACAGAGGTGACAGACAGCAGTTTGCTGAAGAAATCTTTTGTAATAATAAAATAATATGTTGCTGTGAGTGTGTTACGGCTCTCCTGGGAAGCTGAGCACTTCAAGGAGTACCACAAGTGTCTGTATCATGGCAACAGAAGGATGCAGCCAGAGAATGCCTGGCTGTGAAATGCCCACTGTTGGGGCACATAAAATTTCCTACAATAAACATTTCATACCTCTGCTCTGAAAGAAAGGCATCAGTGAGTGCTGTCTTGGGAAGTCAGCTGGCATAATCCCACTGCAGGAGGAGTGTCAGCAGTTCAGGGTCTCTACTTGAGCCTGGAGGTGTCCTGGCCAGGCTGCTCTTCCCACTTGTCTGGGTGTTCCCATCAGGCTTCAGAAGTTCAGCGACAGATCTCTGGTAGAGGTGATGTCAATAAGAGACTGCTGTTATTTCTCAAAATAACAGGATGTGCCTTTATTTAGAGACAGTTCAAATAAACTTCGCCCTTACTGCTGCAGGGCCAGAGTTGGGTGGTTCCTCCAGATCCCAAGCAAGGAGACCCACATCACCCACATCCTGCCTGGTTTCTGCTGAGGGATGACCAGTTTATACAATCCCAAAGAAGGGCCAAGCCAGGTCTAAAGACACATTTTTCTCCTGTACAGCACCTTGCTGTAGTAACTTCCCTTTGTATGTTAATATTTGTAAGTGTTAATTTGCATAAATTATTTGCTAATTCAGCTTATTGAAAAGTGGTGGGATGATATGAAGATACAGAAGTTGATGAACTCTTTGAAGCTGCTCTTTTGACTTTTGTTACTGGGGAACTGAGGTGTATTTCAGTCCCTGCTCTCACACTCACACTCTGTAAATTGGAGGATAACATCCTGCTGCTTTACATACTCGGCAGGGCTGCCTCAGAGCAGGATTTCTGTCTAAACAAATGTAACCAGCACTTACTGTATTCTGGGATTTCATCAGGAGCCCTTCCTGCCCAAACCCCCTGTAAGCAGTTTCAGACAGCAGCAGCCTTTCAGAGGAAAGAGTTTACACAAGCGTTTTTCTGGGCAGGAGCCAGCCTGGAGGGCCACCCCGAGGTCACTTCTTGGAGCTGCCCCTGCAGCAAGACAGTCCATCCCTTCTCAAAATCTGCCCATTTATCATATACGGGATATTTGCCTTTCTCCCAGTCACCTCAGCCTGGATATAAACTGGTCTCCAGTAGGTGCCAGTATCTCCCTCAGAAACGAGACGGGAGTGTTGGTGTGGCTGGGATGGGTCAGAGCAGAGGGCAGCTCTGCCTCGGGGTGACAAGGACTGGCACGCTCTCAGTCGTATTTTAAGACTCCCTCAGGGTCATTTTGTCCTCTTCTGCTTTTTATTGCTGTTCTTAAGAAAGAACATCCCAGTCCTGCAGGAACAGGGAAGGTTTGCAGGTTTCCTTCAAGGCATAACATGACACCAAAGCACTGGTGTGAACTCTTGTATTCTCCTGGGCTGTTCTTGAGGCAAGTGGGAGCTAAATAAAAACTACAGTGAACATGAGAGCAAGGAGGCAAAGCCACATTCCTCCAGCTGGTCCCAGAGTTACTGTGAGCCTGCATTAATAGAGCTGCTACCTTTGTTACCCTGCAAGAACAGAGATTGAGGACTTTGAACCAAGGAACACTTAACCCGTTTCTTTTTGAATATACAAGATATCCTGTAACTGCTTCAGCAGCCTCTCCGTGGGGTGAAATCTGGGTACAGCTTTGTATCTGGAGAAACTCAGAGCAAGATCCTGAGAAGAATCCTTGACAAATGTGGATGTAGCACTGAGGGTGCAGGACATCCCAGGACCTGCACTGCGTCAGCATGAAGTGTGCTGTGGGGTCAGAAATGCTTTCTGAAAGAATCATAGAATCGATTGGGTTGTAAAAGACCTCTGAGATCATCAACTCCAACCCTTGGTCCAACTCCAGTCCCTTTACCAGATCATGGCACTCAGTGCCACGGCCAATCTCAGTTCAAAAACCTCCAGGGATGGGGAATCCACCCCCTCTCTGGGCAGCCCATTCCAATGCCCGATTACTCTCTTTCTGCAAACAATTTTTTTCTGATCTCCAATATCCCCTGGCAGAGCTTGAGCCCATCGTGCCCCCTTGTCCTATTGCTGAGGGCCTGGGAGAAGAGACCAACCCCCACCTGGCTAGAACTTCCCTTCAGGGAGTTCTAGACAGTGCTGAGGTCACCTCTGAGCCTCTTCTTCTCCAGGCTAAACACCCCCAGCTCCCTCAGCCTCTCCCCACAGCACTTGTGCTCCAGTCCCTTCTCCAGCCTCGTTGCTCTTCTCTGGACCCACTCCAGCCCCTCAATATCTGCTGACTGTCTAGGAGGTCTGAATCTGTGTATTACTTTTTTAAAAAAGGAATTCTACTGTAATTGTTCTAGTCATAGAGGAAGTTCTGCTAAAAATGAAATATTGATTGAGGAAACTCATCACTCCCATACTGTGAGACCTAATTTTCTCTCACATGCTTTCAGTCAGATTTAGAAGTACCTTTGGCTTTAAAAAAAAAATCTGCTGCTCTGTACCAGAACAGTGACAGATGGTCTTTGTTACTTAATGAATCTTTGTGGGTTTTTATGTGCAATAGTTGAGGGATTTGCTTCCAGGGAAGATTTGTCCCAACACCTGCTTTTCTCAAAGACAGTGGCAGTGTCAGCCAGTATCACTATTTGCATCCATGGCTTTGCAAAAAGAAGACTCAGAGATCTGAGAATTTTACCTTCCCTTTTCTCAAAACTGTTTTAAAGTAGAAAGTTTTAACAGAGAGGAATGCCAAATTCAAAGAGAAAATAAGGGTTGCAGGATACTGGGGGGCTGTGCATGTTTGTTTTCCTAGAGGCATTAAACAGCTGTTCTCAACAAAAAGTACAGGATTTGGACCCAAAATACTCCAGTCTTGGTTGTACGTGATGCCCCACCTGCTTCAGGTTTCCCCAGTACAAGCCACAGGCAGGACAAGAGAGAACAGAGAAGGGGGAACAGGATCAAACAACAAGCACTGCTGGAAGAATAAAATGAATCATCTGAGTGGTTCAGCTCCAGGTTTTGCCATGTTCTGGTTTACCCTTTCTCCTCTGCTCACCCCAAGGCTTTGTGTCCCAGGTGCTGACCACAGTACAAAAGTAACAACTGTGTTATCTGTAGGAAGTCAGGGTGCACTGAAGTGCTGTCTGAACAGCTGCTTCTCCCTGACTTATTTCTTGGAATTTGCCTCAATTTATTTGTCGCCTCCTGCTGCTGCAGGAGTTGTGTTGAGTGATAGTGAAGGTAAGAGGAAGAACACATGAATGCCAGAGGAGAGCAGTGTGACCCAACACCACTGTTGGCAGAAAGATCCTTTGCTGTGGAAACTTGCCCACTGCTGGAATGCATCCAGAAGGATCTGTGGAGCTGGCAGGGCCCAGGATCCCCTGCTCACACTGCAGAGCTCACACCCCATGAGTTACAGCTCCCATCGCCCTCTGCAGCCACGAGGGCACAGAGCTCCATCAGCATCCTGAAAGCACAGACTGCCTTGAAATGTCCGATAATGTTGTTGTGTTTCTTTAACAGACTCAGAAATCACTTGCAAACACCCCTCTGTTCCAAAAACTTCCATTGCTTGCACTGAAACTGCAAAACTAAACAATGCTCTGAGCTGCAAATGAAGAAACTGTGCTGTCAAGCAAAAGCCAGGACAAACAACTTCTAGCATGCTGTAGGCTCTACAACACACTTTAATACTCTGCAATTACACACTTGTACCCACAGAGTTGCTTACAGGTACCTTGGGGGAAGCTTCAAAGCAGAAGAGTGGCTATAAATCCCTTTTGTCCTGCTAGCTTGACATTCTCCCTCCCTAGAAGTATTTTTGCCCTCTATGTCCTTAGAAAAGGGGTTTACACATAACACAGGAGTTACTCAGGAATTCAGATGTGTGCAAGTCATGCAACTGTGATTATTCTTCAACAGAGGTTTCACCATGTCCTTAAATAAAAAAGACCAGTACAGGGCAGTAGGGTCTCCCTTCTGTCTGTGACAGGACAGGCACCATCTTCTGCACTTCAGAAAACAGTGGTAACAATGTCCATCTTGTTTTCACTGCCCAAATCCACTGGAGAGTTGATCTGGTGGAAAGAGTCAGCAAAGTAAACAGGTTTCCTTCCTGTAGCCATAGAAGAGTGCAACAGAGTTCAGCATTCATCATTTTCCCAAAATCTCTAATTTTCCCCAAAATCCTCTGTCCTGTATGTACAAGCTCCCAGATTCTCCAGACAGCCAGATCTGTGCCTGTGTCTTGAAGCAGAAGTGGACAAGCATTATTCCAAAGTACAGAGAAACAGCAACTCCCAGGAGATGCTGCCAAGCTCTCCCACAGGTTCAGGAAGGAGCTGAGTGTTTCTGAGCTCCACACAGTGTATTCCTCAGGTTTGGATAAACAATCAGGTGCCCCAGTACATGCTGCCACCACCTTTGTTGTGATAATCACAGAGCTGCAGTTTATAAGTTCACCCAAGTGACGATGAGGGGGATACTGAGGATGGAAACGTTGGGAACGTGGGTCCAGGCAAAGCTTTGGGCCATGCTGGGGTTGCAGAGGTCGAACAAGCTGCCTTGAAATCTGTTTTTTCGAGACTCCCTTCTCAGCATCTCCCAGACGGCTGCTGCTTCCTTCTGGCACTGCCAGAGCGCCGTCAGGGCACAGGTGTGGAACTCATCCCAGTACCTGCAGCCACAGGAGACACCAAACCATCAGCCCTTTGCATTCCCACAGTGCTGGATGCCAGGCAGAGCCTGCCCTCTGAACAGCAACAACCCCTGTGTTTTGTGCAAGCTGCCCAGACTATGCATCCCCTCCATCATCTGCCAGAGCATCTTGACAAAAACTCCAAACCTCAAAACACTGAAATTATTTAATTTCTTTTTCCCTTTCTCTGGAAGTCAATAAAATCCATTATTTTCCATCAACAAATGTTTCTCTTCAGCACCAAGCACCCTGAGTATCTCACACAGGCTGCAAACAAAGGCCCAGCACATCTCATTCACTGCTTTCTCCAAGCTTTCTTCAAGTGGAGTCAAGGGCAAACACAAGCACTAAGCACAGAGAAGGACAACAGCTCCCACAGACCATTGCAGTCATAGCTGAGGTAGGGGCAGAAGGAATTATTCACTGTGTTCTCATTAGAATCATCTCTATTTATCTGCTGGGTATTGCCTGTGTGAGTAGAAGATGTTCAGTGTACAGAAGCTTCTGGGGGGAAAACAAGACAGGCAAAGATAACCCACAGTCCTGCAGGAATAAACTGGGAGCTGCTTGCTGAAAACCCCCTTGGTTGCCTCCCCTGTGGGCAGCAACTTGGATTTTATTGTCTCTTCTAGACTAGAGCCAGGAAGGGAAAAGCCCCAGAAGAAACAGGGCTGAAAACCACAGCCCCAGGACTCTCCCAGGAGGGGCACAGGGACATCATCCCAGCACACTGGGGCCAGCACCATCTGGAATGACCCTGTGTTGCATTTATCCAGAGTAGTATCCAGCCTGCCAAGGCTTCCCTGAGCTCCTTCCTACCCTTGGTGAAGCAGCATGACTGCTTTGAAGAAGCTGGTTTTGAGCAGTTTCCAGTAAGCTCCTTGCCCACAGGTAGCAGGCTGAGCAGGGAGAGGTGGGTTCCAGCTGTCTGGGAATGAGGACAGTAGGTACCAGGTTGGGCCATATCCCCCTCCATGTGGTGTGAGGAAGGACCAGAACAGGTACCCCTCCTGTGTTTGGGGTTTTTTTGTCTGCTGAGTATGGAAGGACCAAAGTCTGCACCAGACTCCCCAAAGGGTGCTGTAAGTGCTGCTTTGCAACAGGGAAGGCTCCCACAGCCTGGCAAGTTCTGTGCCCTCCCAAGCATGTCTAAGTCCCAACAGCTGAATTCACAGTCACGGTCTCTCTTTTGTAGGTGTGGACTCAGGAAATAAAATAGCAGGAGCCCAAGTCTTAGCCAAAGCCATGGGAACCTCTGGAAGTGGTTCGTCTCCAAATACTTACTCATGGGACAGATAATGCTCTATGACACACTTGCCACTAACCTTCCCCCACGTCTTATTTCAGAGTTTCTTACACCTGAAAGGTAAATCTTCAAAGCAGTGCATGCCCTGAAACTGGGGCAAGGCAAGGACTAGCACAGGCAGCCACCCCTGAGTCCCAGCCAGCTTCCCAGGCTCTGCCAGCCCACAGCACAGAGCAACCTGCACCCTCAGGCACCTCCCTCCACCTTGGCTCTGCTGTCCTGTCCTGTGTGGGCTGGGCACCACTCTAGCCCCCTGCAAGCTGGGCACTGCCTAGGAGAGAGGAGCAATTGCTCTGTCACCTTCCCTGTGTCTGCCAGGACCCCAGGCACATGTTCCACCCTCGGGAAGAGGTTGCAGCCCAGCTGAATGAGCAGGGACCCTGCGCACTGGAAGGAGAGAGGTCAGTGTTGGTGCCCTGTGCTGGAGATGACACCTTGTGCATACAGGCAAACATGAACATTCTGCTTGCTTAGTTTTCCTACCAGGGGTTACATCAGAACACCAGCTGTGAGAGAGTTCATTAAACCGAGTCACTGTGGCAGAATAAATGTCCCCAGATAATGAGAAAAGCTGGTGCCAACCCAGGCAACCTCCAGTGCTGGCTCCCAAGCTGCAGCAGCAGCAGAAGGCAGCTCTGCCAGGTGAGAGTTAAACCCAGCCCATGCCTTTAGGCAAAAGAAGCTTGGAGAAAGGTGAAGAGGGATGACAGCTCCTGCCTGGATCTATTTTCAGCTGGGATGGCAATTCCCAATGTTTCACCCTTTGCAGCCCCATCTGCTCAGGCAGGCTGTTGACAAGAGAGTTGCTGCTCTAGGGCAGCACCACACACAGAGCTGAGACACCACCAGCCCCTATAGCAGCTACTGGTTCCCTGTGCATTCCTCACCCACACTCCCAAAGAGAGGACCACGGCATCAGGAATGCAAACAGCAGTGGATAAGGCTGAGGGTCAAAGGGAAATAATTCAGAAATACCTGGCAGGAAGCAGGGACATCATCAGCTTGCTCCTCCAGGCACAGCAAGCCTGGCTATCAGCACATTAGGGACCGGGAGAAGAAGCTGGCATGTCCCTGAAGGTGCAGAGCAAGGAGGATCCCTGGACCTGTTCTGCAATGGTTTGTGCCCCAGAGCTGTAAGAAAATCTCAGTTTGCACATTTCACATGAGTTTCAGCAAAGGAATTGCTCCTCTGAGCAGACAATGGCAGCATGGGCTGGGCTGCCAGCTCGGGTGTGTTTTCCTACCAAGAAGTCTCATTTAAGGAAACCAGAAGGTATGAATTGCTGTCAAAACCAAAGCAGGTCCCGTTTCAGGCCAGCCTTAGGCACATCCTAGACAGGCTATTCATCCTGAGCCAGGCTGTCTCCCGTAGAAGGGGGAATTCAGAGCAGGTCACAGCCCAAGGAGTGGTTTTGAGCAGCATAGAAAACCTGACCCCAGGCCACTCAGCCCTCTGCCTTGCCCTGCCAGGTTTCCACTGCTCCCAGGCACCTGGGTTTTCCCTTCATTGCTGTCTACATTTCCTTGTAACTCTGTTCACTCCCCACAGCTTGCTGCTTGGGACACAGAGCTGCCTCCCTTCTGCAAAACTTCCACCTTGCTACTTCTGCTTGTCTGCTATTTAAGCAGACCTTTCCCCAAACCTGCCCAACACCATCCCTCGTTACCCAGCTCTTCTTCAGTTCAGCTGAAGTTGATGTCCTCTTAACACCATCATCTCAGGGCATTGCTACAAACTCAGGAAAACCAGGACTGAGGCAAATCCAAGCCGGAAGGATGGAGGGTCTGGGCAGGGAGGGAGGAGACTTGGTTTGGGCAGCAGGACCCACCTGGGGCTGGGTGCAGGCTGCTCCTGGCAGCGCTGGGCCCTGGGGCAGAGCAGCCACCTGCACACCACTGCCTGAAACCCAGGATCCAGGGGAGACTTCCCTCGGCTGCAGAGCAGGTCGGGTCCTCACCAGTCCTGTACCCCCAGCTGTGAGCGTGCGGGGGCTGGCTGGATCTCCTTGATCAGGGATACAAACTCCAGTGGGAGATAAGCAAGAGATGGATGGATGGATGGATGGATGGATGGATGGATGGATGGATGGATGGATGGATGGATGGATGGATGGGAGCTCACCAGGTCTATCTCAAACCGGAGTGAGGTGTGGAACAAATGTGTATATGCAGGCATGACAGGACCCAGAAGGGCAGGAGGAGAAGACTCACACAAGGGCAATGTCAAAAGCCACGCTGGCCATGCACCGTACTCACCTGCAGACTCGGCGAAGCCCCTGCAGCTCGATGCCCTCCTCCTCCTCGTACCTGGCCATGCTGTCCCCCAGCTTGAGGACGCAGTCAGAGAGGCCCCGGTAAGCGCCGGCACACACGGGTCCTGCTGCCATCAGCCCGGCCAGGTGCCCTGTCAGCACCGGGGGCCGAAGTGAGCACTGGCACCTTGGGGGATGGAGCCCACCTCTGCCCCGGGGTGTTCCGGTCCAGCGAGCGGCCCCTTCCGCGGAGGATAGTCCCGAGCCCCCGCCACCCCCCGCCCGTGCCCGGCGCTGCCGGTGTTTGCCGAGAGCCCGGAGGGCTCGGAGCGACCCGTGCCCAGTCCGCCCGGGCTGCAATCCCGGCACCGGCACCTCGGACCCGGGACCCGGCGGGGAGATCCAAGCGGATTCGGCCCGGGACGGAAGGAGAAAAGAAGAAAGGGAGAGAGGGAAGGAGGGAAGGGACCACGCATCACCTCGCCCCCCCGCTCGGACAGCCCAGACACCGCCCTGTTCCCCCGGCCCGGGCACCCCCTCACCCAGGGCAAGGAGCAACACGGCGGGACCCCTGCGCTGCCCCATCCCGCCGCCGGCTCCGCCCGGGCTCGGGCTCCAGCCCCGCTGCCGGTGCCGCTGCCCGCACCCCCGGGGCCGGCAGCGCTCCGCTCCCTTCCCGCCTCCGCGGGGAGGGCGCCTCGCCCCGGTCGCCGCTAATGAATGGCTTCGGCCGCGGCTAATTAAGGAGGAGGCTGGGCCGCGGCTAACGAGCGCCTGGGTCAGGCATCCTGCAGCCCTGGGATCCCGCACCCCTGCCTCTCCCAGCATCGCATCCCTTCTGGGACCCTCTGCCAGCACACACAGCTCCCCACACACTGCACCCACCTCCAGGCACCTGCACCTCCATGGCACCGCGGCACCAGCACCCCCACACCAAAGTCCCCTGTCCCCTCTCCACCACAGCTTGTACTGCCCACTCCACGGATCACCCCGAGTGGGGGACATGGGCCAGTGCCTGCTGCCCGCAACAGGAATCTGTAAAGGCAAGGACCACCTCGCTTGGCTTTGGTCTCTTGAATGGCCCAGAGGAATGCAAGGCAGCGTGGGAAGCAACCAGGAGAGCTTGAAGGTTGAAAACCTTAAACATAAGCACCAACAGCTCCAAAGCTTTTGCCCAGATCCTGGCTACAGCAATTCCCAAGGCTGTCATAGCCTTCAGGGTAAAAGTTGCAATTTTACATCTCTGGCCTGACCATGGCTCATCCCAGGAGTCCCTTTGGCTCCAGCAGGAAGGGGAGCAGGAAGTTCCCTGCCTGCTTTGAGGGCATCGCTGCAGGAGTCTGTCATGTGAGACCTCCCTCTCTGCTGGTGACAGCTTTGCTCTTGGGGACATTGCCCTGCACCAGCCCATGAACTGCAGCACTGCCCAGGAGCTCTGTAAGTGGGACCCCTCTGAGCACAGGTACCCCCACTCCTGGGATGACCATGCCAGTACCACCAAACACCTCCAGCCCCAGGAACCCAGAGCAAGTGGAAACCACAACTCTGCAAATGCTGTGTGTGCAGAAAGCAAATACAACAAGAGCTGAGGTGTTAAAAACAAAGACTATTTATTTACAGAAGGGAGGCAACGTCCATCTCCTCTTCTGCATTCTCTTCCATATCCCTTCCATCATATCCTCAAGATCCACCTTCCTACAAACTTCCATGTCCTCCTCAGTGCCTCTGACACCCTGCATCAGGTAGCAAAACTGCAGAGTGGTCCCTGTGTCATACCATCCCCACAGAACTCCAGCGCTCTCAAGCAGTTGGGGCGTGCTCCTCTCCATGGAATGGCACTGCACCTTCCTTGGGACAACTGTGCACATCCTGCAGGCACTGATGCTGACATCCAGATGGTAGATAGCATTCAGGATTGATGGGCATAGCAGGAAGCATGTGAGGAGAGCTCACTGGCAGCAGGTGAAGATTGTGATGGCAGCAGGCAATTGGCTGCATTCTGCTCCTTGCCAGGCACTGGCAGTTCCACAAGGAACACAGGCTGTGACCTCTCAACTCACAGAAGTTCTGGGGCCACTCTGCAGTGAGGGATGGGGGCCATAGAATGATCGAATTCTTGAATGGTTTGGCTTGGAAGGAACCCAAAAATTCATCTTGTTCCAGCCTGAGCAACTTCCACCAGACCAGGTTGTTCAGGGCCACCATCCAGCCTGGCCTTGAATGTTCCCAGTGATGTGGTGTCTGCAGCCTCTCTGCACAGACTCTGATAGTTCCTCACCATCTTCTTTGGAAAAAAATATCATCCTTAGATCTACCCTAAACTGACCTCCTTCAGTTAAAGCCATCACTCAAGAAGAAGGTAGGATAAGAAAGAGAGAGTGAGAGAGAAAAAGAAGAGAAAGGCGAGTAATCACCAGCTTAGGCTCCAGCAACTTTGAAGTCCAAGAGAGTGGAGCACACCACTTGGAAAACGCCTGCCGGCTTTTACTGGTCCTGGCTGCCTGGAGCCCTCCCCCAGGTGAACTGTGCTAGTTTTGGCACCAAAAGGTGGGAGTGGCTCATATTTAGCACCAAAGTCTCACACCAGTGCTTTACACAGTGCCAGAATGTTCCTGGCACCATTTTGGGGATTACAGTGGTCCCGTGCAGTCAATTGCCCCATTGCAGTTTATTATTTCATAACCGAGTCATGAAATCTGGAAGCAGCAGTCACAGGAGTTCCGGGAACACTCTGCAGCGGGAGTTTGGGATCAAAGAGGATTGAATCCTCGCCTGGTTTGGTGTGGAAGGGACCTTTAAGATCATCTCATTCTGACCTGAGCAATTCTTCCACTAGACCAGGTGTGGTGGGTTGACCCTGTGTGGACACCAGGTGTGCACCAGAGCTGCTGTGTCATGATTCAAAGAAATTCACTCAACATCGAATTTGATCCATGTTAAGTCCTTTTTATTCAGTGCTGGAGAAGTAGTCCTTCATAGGTACTTCCAAAGGAATTACAAAAGCAAAATCCTTGTGTTTTCAAAGGTCATTACATGTTCATGTTAAATCCCACCTTTGCACAATTCCTCGCTTTATAAGTCCTTTGTTTCTAGCCCATAAAAATCCTTTGTATGATGTATCCTTTTCATCTTGAATAAATTGCTTCCCAGCCTTGAATGTCGAATGCTGATTGGTTACTTGTCAGTTTGAAGAGGTAAATCCAATGTCCTTGGTTGTTAGAAAATGGTTAGTTTCTAAAAATCCTAACAATTAAAATCATAAAGAAGAAAATTTATCCACAGTAATAAATACAGTCTTAACTGGGAATGTACACGATTTAGCAGCTTTTTCAATATACGATATTTAACAGCTCTCTTTCAGTCACCCCACTCCACGACTGAACAGGAGACAGAAAATATAGAAAAAGGTTCATGAGTTAGAGGCATTACCACCTGGCAAACAGGGATGTCTGCATGGGTTGGGGCTTGAGGACGTGGGGACATAACATCCCAGGGCTTGGCAGGATTCTCCCACAGCAGGGACTCTTGGCACTGGGACTGGGATCCTTCCTTTGGGACAAGGCATGGCCAAGGCACTGGCTGGTTCCTGGCACAGAGTGGTGCTGTGAACCCTGTCCAGGCTCCCTCCACCTCGCCTCGCCTGTGGACATGCTCGTTTCTCAGCAGCCACATTCCTTCGAGGGTGTTTATGGCTTTTCTGTCTCCCTGATGTCCCGGGCTAAAATCGCCCCATTTAAGGGAGCCACAGGACCACGGGTTACTGGAGCCTTGCCTGGTGCGGGCTGCAGGCTGCTTCCTTGAGATGTATTGCCTCGTTTACTGGGAAAACAGCCTTGCCTTGCCTTGCCTTGCCTTGCCTTGCCTCTTGTTTTTCTCTTGACTCCACAATTTACTGATGGAGTAAAGCTGCAGCTCACTCCCAGCCCCATCCACGCACGCCTCCTAGAGAATAAGATCTATTTTCACCAGCAAATGATTCACCTGTGCCTGGAACACATTTGCCTTTCCCTTAGCAGCCAATTCCTCTCCAGCTCCATTTTCACCCCACAGTTCCCTGACTCACGTCCCAAACCTCTAATAGACGGGAAAAACCTGAGTGGGAAGGTCAGGAGGAACAGGTCACCTTACATTTTCTTCCGGTGACAGGTGCTCTTTGATGCTGGCTCCCCTGGGGATGTTGGCAGGAGCTGGGCTCTATGTTGTGGAGAGAAGAGGTATCATTCTGCCCTGGGCTTGTGACCCAAGGACCTGGGCACTTGCGTTTAGGACAAGGGATGTTGACACAAGACAGTGCTGTGAGCCTGCACTGGAGGCACAAGGGAGGCAGGGATAGTGCAGCAGCCAAGACAGACCCTGTAGGTATCTGGTAAGGCTTGTTCTTAGGGCTCCCTACCAAAAGTGGAGATTCTCCACTGACTCCAGTGCCACCTCTGATCCCTCTCACCTTTTGGCCAGGGGCAGTCGAGCTTTGCTATGAGGAAAAAAAATAATTGTGTGGAGCTGGCTTGCCTGCAATGGTTTAATTGGAATAAAATATGTGCCGCGCTGAGCGGCACGGCTTGTGCTGAAGAGCCAGGATGAGTCAGGCTCCGTGCCGATGATATCACTGCTTTTCCAACGCCCTACCAGCAAGGCAGGACTGAGGGGCTACAGCAGTGAGGGGCCTGGGAACGTGTCTGCTTTGCATGGGTAGCACTCTCATGTGCTGTGCCCGCAGCAGGGATTTGGGAGCCCTGGGGAACTCGGGGTGCTCCAGAAACTCGTGTGTCCACAAAGAGTGTCCATGCCTCGCAGCAGTAACCGGTGCCAATGGACACAGACGTGTCACATAGCATAGACCTGAGCTAATTCCCGGGCCCTGCCTCCTCGCCTCCCTGCTGGCAAGGCAGGGCAGGGGGACAGCAGGGACGGTGGCGAGTGGCTGGTGCTGCCCGGAGGGCACAGGGAGTTACGAGCAAGCCAAGGCTGGCAGGTACCCAGCAGAGATTTGCTCCTGCAGCTCCTCAGAGACCGTAAACCCCCACTCCTGCTACATCAGCCTGGTTCTCTCCCCAAGCCACACTGCTGGCATCCCACGCTGTGGTACAAACCACCAGGCAGATCTGAGGGTGCATATGGATGGGGATAAACCTTTACCTGGACAAAACCACCGTGTGAGCTGAAGCCAGCAGCTACAGGCAAGTGCAGAAGCTGAAGGTTCCGGGTCCTCAGCACAAAGCCGGTTTTTGGCAGCAGGAGGTCCCAGGGGGCGTAGAGGGGGACAGCAAAGCAACAGTAGCCAAAATAGGGCCGGGACACAAACAATACCGAGTTATCTTTCTGTTATGCAGACAGTGAGAGGAACACACTGAGAACGGGACAGGCGAGACACGCCACAGACACTGGAAACTCCCTTCCAGCTAGAGTAAAAGGGCACAGTGGGTGCCCCCCCGTCCCGGCTTGGCAGTGACCAGGCTGTGGGCAGAGCTGGCGCTGGGCACGGCGAGGCACTGACTCACCCTGCTGAGACACAGGAAGGAGGCGGGCGGCCAAGTCCTCTCCTCTGCCAAGGAGCAGCCCTGATGTGCAGGGCTGAACGTGGGAGAAAACACACCAGAGCGGGGTCTGCTGGGGATGAGGGTCTCACAAGTCCAGGGAGTGAGCTGAGGAGGGATCCCCTGGCCCATCCACGCAGCGTGCTGTCCTCTCTCCCGAATGAATGGGTGAGCTGGGCCTTTAGAAAACTAAAGCAAAGCACAGGAAAAGCAAGCATGAATGGTAACTGTGCTCCCTGGCAGAGCCCCTGTCTCTCCCATGCCTTCCCCCTACCAACCTCCTGTCACGCGTGGCACAGCTCCTGCCAGACCAGGGCACCTGCAGCCCAAAACTGCGGGTACTGAGCTCTCCCTGGAGCGGTTGTGGTGGTGGGGACCCTCTGCAGCGACCCTCCTGGGGGCCAGGGACCCTGCATGGGGACTCTCCATAGATCCTGGGGAACATGGAGACCCACCGTGAGGACCGCGTTCCTCGCGCAAGGGACCTTGCTCTTCACAGGGGCTGGGGATCGCGCACGGGGACCCTTTGATTCTACAGGAGGACCGGAGACCCCATCCCTGCATCAGAACTCCCGGGGTGCTCCGGCAGCGGCGGGGCACCAACCGGGAGGGGCCGGGGCCGCGATGCCGCGGTGATGGGAGCGCCGGTCCCGCCCCGCGCAGCGCCGAGCACCGCCCCGCAGCGCGGCTTTGGGCGAACAGTGGCGGCGGCGGGGGGGCCCGCACCGGACCCCGCGCTGAGCCCCGTCCCCCAGCACGGTCCGGTCGCAGCAGCCGCATGTCGGGGCCCGGCGCGCAGAGCCGCAGCCGGCGGCTGCCCGGTAAGTGCCGGCCGCGGGGTGGGCTTGGTGGGATGGCACCGGGGGCACCGCACCGGGCGGTCGGGCATGGCTCGGGTGCCACATCCCCTTCATCCTCCCCGCAGCTCCCACCCAATACCCCTGGCAAAGCAGCTGCGCTCTCCCGTGCCGTTCCTGGAGCTTCCAGCCCCGGCCGCCCCCGAGCCGCCGCCGCACCAACCTGCTGCCGGCCCCGCTCCCCGGCGGCTTTAACGGGGGGCTGCCCGGGGAACGCCGTGCCTCGGATGGGGATGCTCGGGAAACGGAGGGATTTCAGGGACACCCTTCTGGGAAGGGGTTGAGCTCGGGCACCTGTTGCGCAGTGGCATCGGCACCCGTCGGAGTCACAGGGCTTCCGGCAGGAGCGGATCGCCCCGCACCCGCGGAGCTGAGGGGATGAGGATGCTGAGCGGAGCAAAGCCGTCAGCGAGCGGCGGGGCGAGCGGTAGCCAGGGGACTGGGGCTTGCTGCGGGCAGCCAGCCAGTGACAATGCCAGGGTCATACCCGCCGTGCCTCGGGCATCGCGCTGGCCGCCTGGCTGCCCCGTCCTCACGCTTCTCTCGCATGAAAGGAAGCAGCGCCCCGCAAATAGCAGGGTCTTATGACACAGCCTCTGCCGGGGAAGGAGCTCCGGGCGGCAGGGAGGGATATTTTTAGTGCTGAGACGCAGGGGATTTGGAGATCGCTTGGAGGAGTGCAGGCAATCAAACCGCGGCACACACAGGGGTTACGAGGTGCCATGCACTCCCGCTCTAGTTCTTCCCCCTTCCCACTCTTCCCAGCAAGCAGCTTTGCCAAAACCACTGCCTCCCTCGCACTCGCCTGGTGCATTTCCTCTCACCAGGGCTACGGTTATTTTTTGCTGTGCTGCAACACGGGGTCAGACGTGCCGATCGAGAACCGTGCAAGGAATTAAAGCTCTATCAGCCGGTGCATCCAGCATTCTGTCTCTCTGCATGACCTGACCCTGAGTGATTCTCTGGGGCATTCCCAGCTCTCCACACCAGCCACCTCTCCCAAGGCTGAAGGAGCTGAAAGCCCTTGGGAATTACCCTTGTCCCATAAGGATTGTGCTGGGGCAGGGTGATAGGGAAAGGCCATCTCTGCAGAGCCTCCCAGAAGATGCCGTGGCAGCTGAGGAGCTGCATCATCTCCCACACATCTCCTCAGGGGCCTGCACATAGGGATCAGGAGGGCAAGGCACTCTGGCAAGCTGGGCAGCAGTGGGACTATCTGATATTTTCTGGAGGAGCAGAGTCAGAGATTTGAGCTCCAGGAAAGCTCAAGAAGAGAAAAAGCCAGTCTACTCCATCTTTTTTATTCACCAGGGAACTGGTCCATGTTTGGAGTGACCCCTCACACTTAAAGTCTTCTCACCTCGCAGCACCCACTGTCCCTTTCACAGCCCAGATTATTTTCCAGGACCTTTAAATCCTTTGAAATCTTTGCAAAGTATTGCAGAGCTGTGGCCTCAAGAAAAGGCCATCCCCATCCTCTCTTGGCCTTGTGCCTTCACTGACAAGCTTTCTCCCATCCCAAATACACCCCTCCTATCTACCAGCACAGAGGTGGGGGTCCTGTGGGCCAAGGAGGAATGAAAAGCACATCCACGCCCAGTGGAAACACAGCCAAATGATTGAAATGTGCTCCACTCCCAGTCCAGATGCTGGGTCAGAGTACACCCTGAGCTGGTGCTCCCAGCACCTTCCAGCCCTGTCTGGCCCTTGCCCCGTGCTAAATTGCACCCCTGGAGTTGCTCCTCTCGCAGCCCACTTTGGCGAGGGTGCAGATCAGACAGCTTGCAGAACTTTGCTTCTCAGCCAGCCCTCCCACGCCTTTCCCCACCGCAGTGTAGCCATGAGCCCACACCATGCGAGGAGTGGCTCCTTGGTGTGCCCTGGCAGGGCAGAGGGACCGGTGGGGCCATTGTCCTCACCCACAGCCTACCCGGGAGCAGGTGAGAAGGAAATCCCTGCCTGCACCTCCTGGTAGGGATCCTGCCCTGCCCTGCCCTGCCCATCCAAACTCTGCAGCAGTGTTTGGCTCCGGCTTCTCTCCAGGCTGCACTGGCTATTAAGCCATGGGAGCCGGAACGATCTGAAGGCAGCGGGGCTCTCGGTGCCGTCGCAGCCGCGCTGGGTGGTTCAGCCAGCGGAGCGGAGTCCGGCTCTGAATGCTGATCAGGCTCCAGCCGCTTGGCTGAGCGGGCTGTAGTAATAACCATGACAATAGTAATAAAAGCCAGGCCACCAGCAGGTACCGACAGATCCCCCACGGTGCACAGGGGCCGCATTGTGTGTGCGAACGTGTCCCGCGGTGGGAACATGCCAGCCGGATGAGACAATCCCCACGGCTGACAGCCGCGGAGTGTGACCGGCCGTCACATGGGGAAGGGCCGCGGCAGGGAATGCCGCGCTCCTTTATTTCCCCGGCAAGGGTTGCTGAGAGGCAGCTACACTGGCAGGACTGTTCGCTCCCTCTGGGCCCGGAAGAACCCTGGGAGGGGGAAAGGCTCCATCCCCGGCTCTCACCGCGGTCACGGGTCAGGCAGGGCCAAGCACAGCCCCAGCTGCTGTCTCCCGCTGCCGGCATTCCTTACATAATGGGATCTCAGTGCTCGTACCCAACTCCCTGGCGAGAACTCGAAAACAAGTTCATAAACAGGTCCTGCTAATTTCTCCCTCAAGAGAAACTCTGGCGCCCACAGGAATGCTGCCACCAGCAGCCGTCCTCACTCTCCCCAAGCACCTTTACTGCGAGTATCGGTCACGTGCTGGGAGGCACGGGCAGTGCGAACATCAACAGCACACACTTAGGGCACTTGGGACAGCAGCCGATAGCATTTTGGTTTATCCTGTATTTGCACTGTGCGAGAGTTCAGACACTCCTCCTTACCTCCACGCTGGGGTCCCTTTGGCAAGCTGTCCCACAGATGCCCCGAATCCGGGAGCCAGCACAGCCTCTGCCCTGAGCTCAGCCTCTGTATGGCTGGAGCCCGACGGGCTCTCCTCGGTGGGGTGAACAGCGGCAGCTTGCCATGGATTCAGCACAGCTGGGCTTGCGAACACAGCTCTGCCTGGGACAGCCAGGACAGGGCTGGCTCCAGCTGCTGAAGGAAGTCAGTTCCATAATTCGTGCCTTGATCACTCTCTCCTCGTCCCTGGCTCCACTCTGTCCTGCAGATAACACAGGGAGAGGGAGGTTTTTGCTGTACCCCAGTGGCACTGGGCTGCAGCTGCCCGGCGAGACAGCTTTCCTATGAGGAGACCTTCACCGGCACCACAGCTGTTATCCTGGGTCCTGCACAGCACACCAAGCCTTGGCACCAGTGCTGTGGTCAGACATACCAAGGCAGAGATGCCTTCAGGCAGCCAGGAGTGCTGCCCCAGGCAGTGCAGGAAGACGCTGAGCAGCCAGAAGAGGACCAGAGCCTCTTTCAGAAAGCGGATGGTGACTGGCCCTGAGTCATGGTGCATCCCCACGCTGTGCTGCCAGCACAACCCAGCCCGCTGGGGCAGACACCTGCAAATGATGGTGTTTCACTGATGAATGCCCCAGAAACGGAGTGCAGAGAAACCCTGAAAGGGCTCTCAGAAGATGTGACATTAATCTCCAGGACATTTCACCAGGCTCAGTACCTCTCTCCAGTTTGGGTCCTGTGCTGCTCCATACTGGCTGATGGCCAGGCCCTGTGCTATCCTTGCCCCCACTCCTGCCAGACAAGGTGGGGATGCTGCTCCCCAGCCTGGGAGAGCACAGGGTTTGGGTCATGCTTAGGCAGAGCAGAGGGTGTTTGTTTGGTTTCCTTGGTTACTGCACTGCCTGCTCCAGTAATCACATTTTCCTTGTGCTGGCTGGGCCAACAGCACTAGAGAGGAAATGTGGAATGACTGAGGTCAAACACCAGCCTGGGAACAGCTGGGGCCACCAGCCACAGCCCCTCTGTGCCTCTGGGGTCCTTGCTGTTGTGGGTGCCCAACCCAGAAGGGAGTTACCAGGCCCAGGGATGCAGCAACAAGCTCCTTCAGCAAGAGGGCTTCCATCACTCCCTCCAGTGAGCCAGGGACACAGGCACCGGCGGTGAACTGTGTGAGGAATTACAGGAATGAAAATGTTTGTGCAGGCAGAAGCCAAGCTGGCTGTGAGCACGGATGTGAGCGGGAGCCTGCAAGCGTGGGTGCAGCTGTATTTATAGCGGTGGTGGTGGCAGGGGTGTGCACAGGCAGGAGTGACAGGGTTGTGAGCAGCTTTTATTCCTTATGCAACCCTTAGCCCAGAAATCCTGGAGCACTAAGGCCAGTTCTTGTCCCTTGGACTTCCCCTGCTCGTTAGCATTCACAGACAGCCCTCAGTTTGGTAGCAAGGAAACTGAAACTTGAATGTGTGCAAAGTGCAGCTAATCTCTCTCATCAGCACCCTTTACCCCTTGATAATTCCCTTCAGCAGTCGTGAACGTATGAGCTCCCCGTTCCTGGCTGCCTTGCACCTCAGGAGCAGGATATGAGTGAGGTTCCAGCACAGCAAGTGCTGGTGACGCTGCTGTTCTGGTGTGTAACATCTACCCACGGTGGCTAAATCAATGTGTGCTGGTAAAGCAGAGCAGAGGGGAACCACCAGCCCTCCAGCACAGCCATATGGTGTGAGCTGGGACAGACAGGAGGACTCAGACAGCCCTGCCTGGTCTGACTCTCCTTGCCTTTCTCCCCAGCCGACATGGAGCAGCCACAGCGGACCCTGGATGCAGAGCAAATGCAGCAGCAGCAGCTGAAACTACGGGACCGGCAGAAGTTCTTTGAGGAGGTTTTCCAGCATGATGTGGATTTCTTTTTCCCAATGTCTCACCTGCAGATAGAGCATCGGAGACGTAAGTGCTGTGGACACCAGCACAGGACTGGGGGTGTTTCAGGGAATGAGGACTCAGGGGTTAGAGATTGGTGGGACATTCCCAGTCTAAAGGCGGTGGGGACATGCATGTCCTGCACTGAGATGGGACCACACAGGCTGTGTGTGGGTGTGCTGTGCTGTGGATTACTCACACCATTTGCACATGGGTGCACAAGCTGGTGCCCTGCAGAGTCACTGGCTTCAGGCAGGCTCCTCTAGACAGCAGTTTGGAGCAGGCACAAGGACTGCAGTGATACATCAGGGGCTTCCAGAGGAGTGTTTTAAGGAAACATGATCTTCCTGGAGGTCCCTTACCAGCGTGTAGAATTCAGTTCCCTGTGGCAAGGCTGATCTCCCTCCTCCAGGTCCTGCCTGCACAGCGCTGATGGTGCCTTTTGCCTGGCACTGGCACTCACATTTTCCCTGGTCTCTGTCTCTTGCAGCCCCCTTAGGCAGCATTTCCTCCATGGAGGTGAATGTGGACATGCTGGAGCAGATGGACATGATGGACCTGTCAGACCAGGACACAGTGGACGTATTTCTGGGCTGTGGGACAGAGGAGAGCAGCATTGTTGGATCCCTGCCAGGTATGTGCAGTATTGTGCTTTTTGTGGGCCAGGCTGGAAGTCCTTCCTGCCCCCAGTGCCCACACTGGCTTGTTCCTCAGCCCTGGCCACCCTGCAGGCAGATCCACACCCACTCAAAGGCAGACACTTGGTGCTGGGGTCTGTGAGATTGGAGGGGTCCCACCGTGGGCTGCTGCACATCAGTGTCCACGTCCACAGCACAGACATACAGGTCCCTGTAAACACCTTATGCTGCAGAAGACAGGAGAGCCCAGGCACTTTCCAGAGCCTATGGGCCAAATTCCCTTGTCCTGAAGTGCTCCTGGAGCAGCCACTGCGCTAAAGTGCTCCTTGTGCTGAGCAGGAAGACTGCAGGACCCTCTCCACCTCCCAGCCAGACTCCAGGGAGCTGGGCTCGGGCCCACAAGGTGAGCCTGGAGTGCCAGCACCTTCCTCCCCACTCACACACTGTAGTGAGGTTAAGCCAAATACCTCCTCTCCCGCTGCAGCCAACGGCCTCACACAACATGGCTCTGAGTTGTGTTTCTGAGACGGAAAAGGCTCCCCTGCCAAAAACGGGGAAGGAATGTGCAGCAACTGCCCTGAGCCAAGCCGGGGGTGTGAGGTGGGGAACAGCCACAGCAGCCGCATGGGGAGCAGCCAGGAATGCACAGCCTGCTGAGGAATGACATGAGTTTTGGAGGGGCTATCCATGAAGCTTAGAGAGCAATAAACCTCCAGAAGCGTTTTGCTTTCTCATGCTGATTTCTTCTCTAGGGGCAGATGCCAGCAAGTGCTCAGAGGAGATCACCCTGCAAGTGCCCAGTGCAGCCGAGAGCAAGTCTCGTATTTCCTCCACATCCTCTGCCTCCACGGATCTGAATAGCCTGGACACCAGTGAGGAGGGGGCTGAGACCCCCGTGGTGCAGTCAGATGAGGAGGACCTACAGGAGGACAGTTCCAAAGAGCAGGTGGCAAGAAGCTAGCAGCCAGCTTTGGCCTGCTCCCAGCCTCCTCCGTATGGACTTGCCAGCCCAGAGGAAGGGAAGCTGCTGGTGCTCAGTAAACCCCATCCTGGACTGCTGCCCTGCCAGAGAGGAGAGATGGTTTTCCCCTCCTCTCCCTCCACAGGTTCTCCTGGCAGCCAAAAGGAGAAGGAAAGGGGTATTGTAAGCTCCCAAAATTAACTCTTCAGGCTTTGCTGCTAACACTCCTTGCTTCACCTCCCCCAAAATGCTCAGCATCCCACAGCCCCACTATTCCCAGAAAGCCATCCCTTGGGATCCCAGTTGACCCTGTTCTACTGACAAATGTTCTGCCCAGACAAGCACTTAACAACGGCACACAGAGAAATAACACTGATCTAACCAAGCAGTGGTGTGCGTGTCATTGAGAGAAAACAGTGCCATGGGTGAGGGTTTGGAGGGGATTGCAGGAGGGAGAGCAGTCCAAAGCCAGCGTGCAAATGGTGTCATGTAGGAGCAAAAGAATGTTCCTGTTGCACAGCCCAGGGATGGTTCCTGCACCCAGGGCAGACAGCACAGCCCTTGGCAGAGAAGGGCTGTAAGTGCAGCAGGTGCTGAACAACCCGAGCTCAGCCTCCAGGAGGGAGAGAACCAGCACAGACACAGCCAGCCTGAGCAGGGCTGGGGGGGATGGTGACCTGGAACCACCAAACATGAGCACACAGGGGATTTCCCCCAGAAATGCGATGAGTGGAGAACACCAGTACATGCAGCACCAGATGCTGCTGCTCCCCCACAGCTGGGTGACGGCAGCAATGGCTGGAGGCTGCTCTGGATGAATGAAGAGAGTATGAACATGAAGCCACTTTGCAGCTGTGCTTGGTCTCTGCAGGCCAGGCCAAGAGGAGTTGGGCACAAAGCTGGCACTGCCCAGGAAAGGGCTGTCCCTGCTCTGTCTGCATCAGCACAGCCGTGGTCACCACAAAGAAGGGGATTGGGAGATAAGCAGCAGGAGTCGGAATGCTCCTCATCCTGGCTGCTTCCCATGGTGTGTTCAGACATTCCTGCACTCCTGTGTCAGCCAACCCATCGTGACACCAACTGGGTGCCCCATATTTAACGTTGCAGCATAAATATGTTGCATGTGATGCCTTAAGCTGGTTATTACATGGGAAACTGATCCAGAAAGGAGGGACAGGCTTCATGACTTTTCAAGTCCTGGCACAGGGACTTCCCAAAATAGGTATAGGGTAATTAATAGCTACAGATGGATGTTTTCACCTTCAATTTGGCTGATCACTTCCAAAAAGCATCTAAACCTTTATTACTACCAGTATCCTGTTGGAAGGAGTTGCCTGGTTTGGAAAAAAAAATCCAAAAGAAAACCAACAAGCAACAATGAGTAAAGAAACATGACCTGTTTTTTTTTTTTTTGGGGTGGGGGCATGCTACCTTTCTGTTTTCATGTGAAGCCCCTAATAAGTAAGAGGGGGAAAAAAGCTTATCCTTTAGAAACACTGAAGCAATTGGATTTGATTTCAAATTAATGTTGCATGAAGACCTTAGATCTGAGCAAGTAAGTGGATAATCAAATAGGTGTAGCAGCTGGTAAGTGACAACCACGTTGTTACAGTTTTTATGCTTATTTTCTACTGGAGCAAACCACCACTATCCTCAAATCATCACCGGGAATGCCCAGCTAGACTGGCAGTCGGTGTGAGCTCCAAGGGGCTGCAGTGCCTTGCTGGAGCTGTCCTGGGATGGCCGGCGGTGGAAGGGGATGCTCCCGGATGGCTCTGGACCCGGAACAGGAAAGGAGCCGCCAGCAGCGAGGAGAGCCGAGCAGAGGAAGGACCCGAGGGCAGGCAGCGTCCTTGCAACGTCAAGCAAAACAAAGCCTCGCAGGGAACCCCCAAACTCAGGCCCCGGGACTGCCCCTGCAGCACCAACTTCCACGGCGGTGGGAGGGAGCCCCGGGGGGCACCTCACACCCCTCTGCCACCCAAACCATCAGAGATGGACTCGATGATCCTTGTGACTCCCTCCCAACTCCGAATATTCTGTGCCTCTGGGCGGGGCGCGGGCACAGCCAGGCAGGCGCTTCCCTCCGCGGAGGCTCCAGCTCCGCGCAGCAGCTCCCGGTCCCAGGCAGGGGCAGCCCCCTCGGCCTGGAGGGATGAGGGGAGGGATGGATGGAGGGAAGGTCTCCACGGTCCCGTCTCCATGGAGCCCCCAGACGCGGCGCCATTGGCGAGCCGGGCGGAAGCGGAAGCGGCGCGGGGAGGGCCGGGCCGGGCCGGGCCGCGGGATGGCGGCGGCGCTGCTGCTGGTGCTGCTGGCGGCGTGTCCCGGGCCCGGGCGGGCGGGCGCGGGGCGGGAGCGGCGGGACGCGCTGCGGGAGGAGCTGCTGCTGAGCCCGCTGCCCACCGGGGACGTGGCCGCCACCTTCCAGTTCCGCACGCGGTGGGACGCGGACCTGCAGCGGGGCGCAGGTACGGCGGGGCGGGCCGGGGCGGACCGGGCCGCTATTGGCTGGTTGGGGGGCGGACCGGGCCGCTATTGGCTGGCATAGGGGGCGGACCAGGCCTCTATTGGCTGGGGAGCGGCGCAGGGGTGGGGGTCACCGTTGCGTGACTGGTGGGTTGTGGTTTGCACTGGGTGATGACGTCAGAGGGGTGAGTGACGTCAGGGTCGAGCAGGGACAGGGCACAGCAAAGCTGTGGGAGGCTGAGTATTGCCGTGACGTCACACGGGAGGGTCGGGGTGGTGATGCAAGCAGGCTGCGTGTCATGATGAAAGCAGGGGCAGGGATGATGTCATGCTTGGCCAGGCCCGGGTGTGACGTCGCGGGAAGGGATCAGGGGATGAGATGGGCAGGGACTAACGCTGCCCACAGTCTCTCACTACAGGCTCTTCCCGAAGGCGCTGGGGCGGCTGGTGGCGGCGCTGGGCGTGCGGGAGCTCCACCTCGCCCTCACCCAGGGCTTCTGGCGCACGCGGTTCTGGGGGCAGCCGCCCCTCCAGGCACCCGCCGGTGCCGAGCTCTGGGTCTGGTTCCAGCCCACGGTCACTGAGTAGGTACCCCCGCCGTGGATCTGTCTCTGGGTCCCCTCTGTGGCCACCAATCCCAGGAGCTTTTGCTCATTTCTCATGGGGCAGCTGTGGTGTGTGAGGAGCCTCCTGGATTGGAAAATGTCTGCTGGAATAAAGAGCCTGGAACCCCGGGATTAGCCCTAATTAAAATCAGAATGTATCCCCACTCAGTGCACCAGGCAGGATGTGGTGTTGAGGACAAATGCTTGTTCCCTAAAGGACTGAGTAATTTCCTTATGGGCTCTGTGATGACAAACCCCTCACTATGCTAATGGGATGGGTTTATATCTCGACTTCTTAGCCATGACTCGCTTCCTTTCACTCCCAGCCAATACCTGTCACCATCTCCCTTAGCACTCAGCCCCTGTACAAGCTGCAGCAGCTCTGTGGGGACTCACCGAGCTCTCTCTTCACTACAAGTGTCCTATTTATTGAATGTTGCTGACTTAATGCTTGTTGTTCCAAGGATTTGAGCTGCTGAGCAATCTTTGGTATCTGTTCTCACACAGCGTTGACAAAGCCTGGAAAGAACTGAGCAATATCCTCTCAGGAATATTTTGTGCTTCTCTCAACTTCATTGACTCGACCAACACAGTTATTCCAACAGCATCCTTCAAACCCCTGGGCTTAGCCAATGGTAAGCCCAGCTCTTCTCTCTCAGTCTCGCCTCTTGCTTTTTAGTTCTGCCCTGTGTCACTGCCAGGATTCTGGGTGCAGGTCCTGCAGTGACTCTGGGTCTGGGTGCAACAGACTGGGTCTATTAACTTCCTCCTGGAAGCATTTCCTCTCCCTACAAACAAGGTTTGCATTTGAACAGAGTATACCCACACGTGGTACATGGCAGATGCTCCCTGGCCCTTGTCTGTCTCTCTGAAAAGTATTTTATGAAACAGTGAGAACTACAGGATTTAAGGCACTCAGGGAAAAAAATCTGCTAGGATACATCCTTACATGTACATCCATCCTCTTTTCCAAATCACTCTGTACAGAGTGGGATTTATTTCTGATGGACCTCATGGCATTTGGGGAATATTGAGAGGGTGGTGGGTGTGGCACGCACTGAGGGGTGGAACAGCCTGTGGCAGAAGCAGCCTGTTGACCCTCCACCTCCCTGCCCAGGGACAGATCACCATCTCCTGCGATATGCCGTCCTGCCCCGGGAAGTCGTCTGCACAGAGAACCTCACACCTTGGAAGAAGCTGCTCCCATGTGGCTCAAAGGTAACAGCAAGTCCTGCTGCCTCCTTGGGTCACTCCCAATGGAGTTGAGCCCCCAGCAGCAATCTGGGAATGTGTACTGGGAAGTCTCAGCTGGGCCTTTCTCCCAGTGGGAGCAGAGTCAAAGCACAGGCTGAGTCTCTCCTTTGCTCCCTGCAGGCCGGGCTCGCTGTGCTGCTTAAGGCTGAGCGCTTGTTCCACAGCAGTTACCACTCTCAGGCAGTGCACATCCGCCCCATCTGCAGGGTAAGTGCCAGGCTCAGCTTCCTCCTTGAACATCCCAAGAGAACATCCAAAGCCACCTTGTCACACTGTAGGGTGACACACCAGTTTGCCCAGCTCCGCTGTGGTGGGTTCACTGTGTCCTGCTTCTCTGGTTTCACTTACATCCCAGTGGGGTTCTTGTGGAGTTCCAGCTCCATCATGGTGGTGTGCCTTTCCAGAAACTGTGATCAGAGCCACTTGTCTCTTATCCAGGATGCCTCCTGCATGGCTGTGTCTTGGGAGCTCAGACAGACCCTCACTGTGGTCTTTGACGTGTTCTCCAGTGGCCAAGGAAAGAAAGGTAAGGTTGGGGGTTATGCACTGTGGTGCTCAAGTGCCCCCAGCCTGTAGCACTTCACTGCCTGCCACTGACTTTGCTTCCCCAGACTGGTCCCTCTTTAAGATGTTCTCTCGCACACTGACCGACGCGTGTCCTCTGGCCTCGCAGAGCAAGGTCTATGTTGACATCTCCCCCAAGAACAAGGTAAGGTCCCAGACCAGAGAGCACCTCCCGCTCCCTCGTGTGGCTCTGAAACATCCCCAGCTCCACCCCCTGCACAGCCCAGTTCCTGGGAGCCCTTTGGGGCTAACAATTGGAGGTGGTTTCCTTGCTCTGATTAGGGCTGTGGGAATGACCCTGCTGGTGTTAGTAAGAGCACTGAGCTGCCACCTCAGATGCGTGGGAAGGCTCAGGGGTTGCTTCAAGGGACGCTTTTCTATTCATGGCCCATTTGTTTTCTCAGGAAAAGGAGCTGCTGGAAGTCACACCTGCTCCAACATCTGTACACGAAGCTGTTGTCCAGGGAGACAAGAAAACCTATGCTGTCTATGACCTGCTGAGCCCCTCGATCTTCAATACATCTCGCAGCCTCAATGTGCAGCTGAAGTGGAAGCGGCCCCAAGACAGCTGTGAGTGAGCAAAAACTTCACTCCATTTTTAGGCCAGGACTCCAGGCCTAAAAATCACCTGGCCTGGCCCCTCATTTCTGTCCCTTTCTGTCCCACAGCGGAGATGCCGATCCCTGTGCTCCATGCCCAGCGGTACGTGGGTGGGTACGGGCTGCAGACAGGGGAGATCTGCACTCTCATCTACAACACTCACCCATACCGGGCCTTCCCCGTGATCCTGCTGGAGACTGTGCCGTGGTATCTGCGTCTCTACGTGCACACTCTGACCATCATCACCAAGGGGAAGGAAAATAAGCCAAGTAAGTAAATGCTTCTTGGAGCACGTGGCACCCAGTTCCCTTGGCACGAATGCCTCATTCCAGAGAGGGTTTAGTCCCTCCCTTGGGCCCCAGTGATCTCTGGGAAACGGGATTGTGAAATAAAACATCTTGGGATGTTTTCCTACCCTTGAGTTCACTGCTCACAGCAGATGAGACCATTAAGTCTGTTTCATAAGAGGCACATGAATGGTGTTTCACAGTCAACAAGGGTCTAAACCAAAGTGAATTATTTTTTGTAGTACAGGAGGCTCAATTTAAAACTGATGGCTGGGTTTTATTTTGCATTTGTACCTTTCCTTATGAACACCTGACTTTTATGGGTCACCAGCCCTAAAGACCAGCTAGATTTAGCTTTAACACGTGCTTTTTGCTACGGGTACATCTTCACTTGCCTGGAAAATCTCTCTCAGGACAGTGGAAACAGGAGCACTCACTCCATAGGAGATGTCCTGGCAATGTGAGATTGCACAAGGTCTCCCTGGTGCCATTGACAACATCTCTTTGGGGTTAGGTTACATCCACTACCAGCCAGCCCAGGACCGGAGACGGCCTCACCTCTTGGAAATGCTGATTCAGCTGCCAGCCAACTCTGTTACCAAGATCACAATCCAGTTTGAGAGGGCCTTGTTGAAGTGGACAGAGTACCCACCTGACCCCAATCACGGCTTTTACGTCGGGTAACATTCCCCAGCTCCTCAGTCCCTTCTGGGTCTCTTGTAGGACTTGCTGCCCAGGTCTCTGGTGATGTCTTTGTTGGAAGGACTGACACTGGCATATTCTTTGTCTCCTTAGTTCATCTGTGCTCAGTGCCCTGGTGCCCGGTGTCATTGGGATGAAGGATGTGGATGTGGAGCAGAGCCCTCTCTTCACTTCGCTGTGAGTGTGCCTGTGCTGGGGAGTGGGGCTGTACTGCAGCCTGTGGGCTGTAACCACTGTCATCCCGTTTGGTGAGCACAAAGCAGTGGTCCTGTGCAGACTGACACTCCCCTTTCTGCTTCCTCTCTCCAGGTTTCCTTCCTCTGATGGCTCCAGCTATTTTGTGCGCCTGTACACAGAGCCACTGCTGGTGAACCTGCCGACACCAGACTTCAGCATGCCCTACAACGTCATTTGCCTCACCTGCACCGTGGTGGCCGTGTGCTATGGCTCCTTCTACAACCTGCTGACCAGAACGTTCCACGTGGAGGAGCCGATGCGGGGCGGGCTGGCCAAGCGTTTGGCCAACGTCATCCGGAAATTCAGGGGGGTGCCCCCGCTCTGAGCGGAACCAGGACAGCCAGCACTGGCTGTGGGGCTCCATGGGGAGAACCAGGGATCAGAGCACTGATGCCACTTGCCTTGGCTGGAAGTAGCCTGCTCCATTTTGCTCCCTAGATCTCTCTTTGGGATCCAGCAAGCTGAGAGACGGCTTCCATCCTTAAGATGGAAAATGGCTCTAAGCCCATTGACTACTGAACTGCACTGCTATGGGATTGGGAATGGTACAGGACTTCTGTTTGGGAGAGGTGTAACGTGCTGGGAATGATGCTGGAAGTAAACTTGAGTGTTTTGTACATTTGTGCTGCTCCTGGTTGCTTTTACTTTCTCAGCCTCAAAGGCAGAGTTGATCCTGTAAGACTCTGAGCTGCCAAGTCTCTACCCATCTGGGTGAGCTGGGAGGAGATGCAGGCATGACCAGGGGAAGGGCTGTGATCTGCTGCAAAGTGAGGGATTCATCTTCTCTAACATCTCACGTTCCACAAGCTCCCTTCTGTCACAGGTCCCTTCTGTCACACATCACCACATTTGAGCCAATTTGTAAGTTAACTTGTCCACAGTGTATGTCTGTCCCCTCACCCATTTTAAGGGGTTATTTTCTTTCTCAGGAAAAAGCTTCTCTTGCTGCACACTTCTATTTCCAGCATTTATAAACCCATCCACCTGCTCGCCCTTCTGCTGCAGCACAAGATCCTCCTCAGTATAATTTCTGCATTGCCTACCCAGGGGCTCCACTGCACCCATGGTGTCCCCAAAGCTTTGAGGAGCCTTGGCTGAGCAGACCCCGAGTGGGCTGGGAATGCAGGAACACCAGCACCGCTGTGCTCTACAGTTATTTTCACAAAATACAGACTACCACCTTGTGGTTCACAGAGAGCAGCAGGAGGAGGCTGGTGCTGCTGCTTGTTCTCCATCAGTGCTGTTTTCAGAGATACATCGTTTCTATCTTGGATGTGGCTTTTGTGATAGGAACAGACAACAAGCCGCTAAAGAAAGCACAGGGAAACCATTAGACTATTAGAAGAAATATTCCTCAGAACGAAAGCAGAGCACAGCCAGAGGTCCTTTAAAAGCTTCTATTTTGAGCAGAAAAACCATAAAACCCCCACTGTCTCCTTCCTTGCACAGAACAAAGTGTTCCCACTGGCCTGGGATTACCTTTCCCTTTCCTGCCAGAGATGCCCTTTTCTCTGCAGCTCCTTACAGATCCAGTCCACTGGATGGCTCCATGTAGCCTGCAGAGCTGCTGAAATACATGAGTTTTGTGTGATCCCTCTCTGTTCCTACTTGCTGAAAAGGATGCCATGGGGCTGTGAGCTCACACGACTTCCAGCCACGGCTCTGCCAGCCAGGCTTGAAGTGCAAAATCCAATTTCTTTAGAGAAAGCTAAAACTACAACTGAACAAAACCTGAGTGAGCATGCAGCTCCCACAGCAGGGCAGGGGGATGCATCCAGGAGAGTCCCCATTGCAGTTTGCAAAAAGATTTGGAGATCCCAGGTTGTTTAGGTTAGGTCTAGTATAAATCCTGCAGACTGCAACCAACAGCATGTGCCAGAGCAGCTCAGAGCAGCCCAGCTCCCTGGGTGTAGCCTGCTTGCTGCAGGTGCTAGGTGGGATCCAGAAAGTGCCCTGAGTGCGTGAACTGCTCTGGGAATCATCAGCCAAGCACCCACCACCAGAGCTGGCATCAGCCAAAGGCTTTATGGCCATTCCCACACACTGCCATAACCCAGGAATTTCAACGCACCATAAAGAGGTCAGCCCAGAATCATGGCAGAGCAGGAGGAAATTGGATACACACCTGCTGGGGCATCGGGGGAGCAGGTCTTATCACACTCATCAAATGCATGGGCCAGCCAAGCGCAAAACCCTGCGGGGAATGGGTTTTATATGGTTGTGAAAATGCCAAATCTTAGTCTTTGTTTTTTGTTGTTTTTTCCCCTGAGCTTGGGTCCCTTCTCTGTATGACCCCCTCGGGCTCCTCAGTACAGGACAGACATGAAGCTCCCAGAGGTGGGTCCAGGGGACGGCTGTGAAGATGATGAGGGATCTGGGTCATCTCTCTTACAAGGAAAAGCAGAGGGAGCTGAGGCTGCTCAGCCTGGAGGACAGAAAACTGAGAGAAGACCTTATCAATGTCTGTGAGCAGCTGCAGGGAGGATATTGAGGATGGAGCCAGGCTCTTCCTGGAGGAGCTGAGGAACAGGACAAGAGGCAGTGGACAGGAACTGGAACAGTGGATGATCCCCACTGAGACTCGAACTCAGGTCCTTGGGATTTGGAGTCCAGAGTGCTCTCCTTTACACCACGAGACCAACCCTCTCCTCATTCCAAACCCCCATAAACACACACACACACAAAAAAACCCTTAAGAAAACAAGAAAACACTCATTAAGTGATCCTCCCCCCGTACTCTGTGTTGGTGATGCCACACCGTGAGTGTTGTGTTCAGTTCTGGGCCCCTCAGTTCAGGAAAGATCTTGAGGGGCTGGAGGGGGTCCAGAGAAGAGCAACGAGGCTGGAGAAGGGACTGGAGCTCAAGTGCTGTGGGGAGAGGCTGAGGGAGCTGGGGGTGTTTAGCCTGGAGAAGAGGAGGCTCAGAGGTGACCTCAGCACTGTCTGGAACTACTTGAAGGGAAGTTCTGGCCAGGTGGGGGTTGGTCTCTTCTCCCAGGCACTCAGCAATAGGACAAGGGGGCACGATGGGGAAATTGAAGTTGGAGATCAGAAAAAAATTCTTTGCAGAGAGAGTGATCAGGCATTGGAATGGGCTGTCCAGAGAGGGGGTGGATTCCTCATCCCTGGAGGTTTTTAAACTGAGATTGGCCGTGGCACTGAGTGCTATGATCTGGTAAAGGGACTGGAGTTGGACCCAGGATTGGACTTGATGATCTCGGAGATCTTTTCCAACCCGATCGATTCTATGATCTGTAAAACACACGCCCCAACACGCACCCGCCCAGGCCCCGCCCGGCGCAGGCGCAGTGGGGTGCGCGGCGCGCAGGCGCACAGGCGCTCCCGGCGCGCGGCGCTGCCGGTCCCGCAGCCCGCTCGGTCCGCACCGAGCACCGCACCCCGGGCCGGGCCCAGCACACACGGACCGCCGGCCGGGCGGGCAGCGGGGCGGCCCCGGCTGCCGGGCGGCCTCTCCCTCCCTCCCCAGGGCGGCCCCGGGATGGCGGCGTGAGGCGGCGGCTCCGCGCCGTGAGTACGGGCCGAGGGCAGCGGGCGGGCCGGGCTGTGCCGAGCGGGGGTGGCCGCGCTGGCTCCGGGGATAAGGGGAGGACGGGCGGAGGTTTTCCACCTGCGGGAGCTCGGAGCCACCCGGGGTGTGGAAAAGGCTTGAGCCGACCCTGAGCTCGGTGCCGGCACGGAGATAACAGCGCTGTGTGCGCCCTCCCCGCTGTCCCTCTCGGTCGGTTGCGTCTCGTTAGCGCCGGGCCCGTTTCTCCCCAGAGGGACACAACGCTCTGACATCCCAGCAGGGTCAGCAGCTGGACTTGGGTGGTCCTTCTAGCTCAGGAAGTTTTGTGATAGTCTATGAACACAGCGCTGCAAAGCTGCTGTGCCCGGCCAGGCGCCTTCTCCGGGCCCCCGCACATGCTTTGAGCCAGTTGGAGGGCGGGGTTACAACCTGTTCTGTCCTACAGCGTTGCTCGTGACATCCCAAACGTGCAAAATCAAGAGAAGGGAAAGGACAAGCTGTTAAATGCAGTCCGCAACACACTGAATTCTTCCATGATACTGCAACATTACAATGGATCTTGCAAATACTATCATAGGTTGAGTAACTTTTGTCTTTCCAATCTATATGTGATACCTCCTCATAACCCCTTGCCCAAACTGCATTTTTGCCTCTCTATCTGAAACACAGAAAACTGGCCTTTATCAGGCAGTATTCAGACCTCTGAAGCCTGGAAGGCACAATTAGAGAAAGAATCCAAATTGAAACTACTTTTTTTTTTCCAGGGAATGGGCCTGGAATTCCTCATCTTTGGTTGTTAAACAAGAGCTAAAGGCAGGAAATAAGGACCACTGATAATTAATAAAGTAGTACAAATGAAAGTAGCAATACTTCAGATGACAGCTATGAATGCTGACATCCCTTCCCACCACAGCTGATTGAAGCTTCTGCTCTTCTGATTCCAGGCCCATTCCAAGTTCTCTGAAAAAGAAGTACTTTTAGTTTAGATCTCTACCTTTTGTAGAGAGAAACACACATCCTACTGCTGCCTTTCTGCTCACAGGTGGAGGTTTATTCACCTTGATGCTAATCCATCCCTCATCAGTAACAAACCTTGAAGGGCAGTTGTGGAAGGGATGAAAAGAGTGGTTCAACAGAGACCCTCCACTTTTCACAAACTGAGTTGCTTTGGCTTGTCTGTAGCTTGAGAAATCAAAACACTCTGTGAACCCGAGGGTTGGTTAGTCAAGGTTTTGTTGCTCTTTTGGAAACTGCAATTCTATTGCACCATTTCTAAGTCTACATCAAGTGTTCAAGGCATGAACTTATTCAAGACTGGGGTAAGGCCTTTGCCAAAAATGATAGACTCACTCTTTCCAGCTGAGTCATACCAGCAGATAAAGCTTTAAAAAAGTTTTTAAAAATAGCAGAAAGGCTAAAAGAACCCTTGAAGAAATTAATCTCTGATACTGCAAATAGGTCTGAAAGTTTGAACAGCCATGATTCTTAGGTTTACGACAGAGGGTTGGCATCCAGGAAGCTGCTCTGCTGTTACTTTTCTTAGCTGAACTCCTCAAACTTGTCACTTGATAGCTCTTCCCCTCTCTTTTGGTCCCAGTGCTTTGGATGTTGTGTGTTTTTTGGCAGCTGTTTTTGGGGGCTGTGTGGTATTTGAGTTGGTTTTGAGCACACACTGACAGCGGGAAGTGCTGCCACACACAGCAGTGAGTGGCTGTTACGAGGGGTTTGATTTAAACAATGTTAATAAAACTGCTACAAGGTAAGAAACAGTGCAGGGACCTGAGACTTACTCTGAGGTTTGGGTGCACTGTACGCTGAGCCTCACCTAAAAATCCACTGCGCAGGCTGGAAGGGCACACCCACGTGGGGACAGCCCTTCCCAAATCTTCCTTCAGCGAAGCTGAGCCACACACACACACGTGCACTGTATAACTGGAGAGATTTATATCTAACCAATGTGTCTTTTCATTCCCAAGCAGAAACTGCAGCTTTTGGAAAAGGAGGAGTGTGAGATAAAGGAAAGGTTTTTGAGTTGAGAAGAAGGTTTTGGAGTTGCAGACAAATTCTAAAGCCTTCTAGCAGGTACTAAATTAGTTCTGTGAGAAAAACTAGCAAGCTACCAAAACCAAAATGAGATTAAAAAGTTTTGGGTCAAGCTGCCCATGAGGAAGAATATAGAGGAGATAAAATTCACACAGCAATGAGAGCATCTGTCCAGAAAGTTTCATCCAATTAAAAGCTGTAATAAAGTTTATAGACACTGTGATACAACCTATAGAACTTGGCTGTGGGTGAGATTTGAGAATATATATTGCGTAATTGGAAGTTAGAGTGGTCTTTCACCTTTACCTATTTTTTCCTTCTTTCTTTTCTTCATGGAGTGATTTAATAAACTATTTTGTGTGACACCTTTGAACTGTGCCCTCAGTAATATTTTCAGCTGCCACGATGTACTGGGAGCTCTCACAGAGGAGAATGGCCCCTTCACGCCCCAGTAAAAGGTTACTCAGTGTTTCAATGCAGACCTTTCAGCTGCCAGACTGGGTGACTCTTTTGTAGCTTCTGCCAGGGGAGCTCCGTGCAGACAGTGCTGGCTTAAAGGCTGCCTTAGTAAGGTCTGAACAAGCCTACCTTTGAAGTGCTCAGGGGAAATCTGGCTGATCATTCTCCCCTGTAAGGGTAAATGGGCTGTTACGGAATTAAAACGTTCTTGAGAAAGGTGCAGACTTGGTATTGGCACACTGATGTTTAAAACCTACAGTGCAGGAGAACCTCTTGGCATCTTAATTGCTGAATTAGCTTGTAGGATGTGAAGGAACAGATGGATTTATTCCAGAATGTGAGTGATCAGTTTCAGGACAGTACAGACTTGCACTGGCTACACTCTGCACTTCTCATAACTGAAGTTTGTTTCTGGCTGGGAAAGGTGTCACTGCCCTCGCACTGGAATTCCAAAATCCTCCACACAAACACGTGCCAGTAGGACCAGCTGGTTTTGAATAGTCTGGGGAAGGAAAATGACAGAAGGAAGGGCTGGGAACACGATGGAAGGTGATTAATAAGCATGTTGAAAAGTATTGGTGTTTGCTTACAAATGAGGTGCACAGGGCACCTCCCAGGCTGCTGCTCTGCCTGCAGGAACTGGCAGGGAAGAGGCTCTGGCAGCACGTGGAGATCAGAGGGAGCCAACAATGTGGGAGGAGCAGCTGGAGTTGCTCCAGCCCCGCTGGCAGGGGGTCTGGAGTGAGTTCAGGTGGCTCTGAGAGCTGTGGAGGGGCAGAAGAGGTGGTGGTGGTGACGTGGGAAGGAGCCCTTGGGTAAACATGAGTGGCCACCAAGTCAGATGACCTGAGGAGGAGCACAGGAGGCTTGAGGACAGCAGGACACCAGCCTGGCTGAGGAAGGAGGTGAGTCAGGCAGGGGAGAACCAGAGCAACTGGTTGAGGAAAAGCAGGATGCAGTTGTGAAAGTGTTGGGTGACAGGTTATTTGCTCTGGGACATGGTAATCTTTGGCTTAGATCATAAGGAGGGGACAAAGACAACGAGGTAGGACTCTTATTTGCAAGTTTCACCTTGTCTGAGAATCCAGGCAAAACTGAATATTGTTGTGGCTTCCAGAAGGATTTGCCTCTCCTGGGCACCAAGGAGAACGTTCTCGGCTCAGTAAAGAGCTGATGGCAGGAGACTCTTTCTCTTTGATCAATAGTGTGGAAAGAAAACTGCCTCCATTTCCAGCTGTACAAAAAAATCTCTAGTGAAGAGAGTGTATCTTACTAGTGGAAAATCCCTTGAGGGAGACAGCTGCAGGAGTTTCCAGTAGTAGGTAATTTATCTGGGATCAGCTGTGGGATACAGCAAAGGGTCATCAGCCTTCAATTAGTGGATAGTGAGGGGGCACATGAAAATACAAGCAAGCTGACTACAGGTACAAAAAGCAACTGTTCAAATATCTGCATTTGTCAGAAATCCAAGAGGCTTCCAGGTTGAAAGGCATTGGAATTGAAACTTCATAGTAAAACTGCCCGCTATTAAATGGTTCTTTATTCTGCAGAGTGGCTGCATTTGTTGGTACAAGCAACTGGCTCTTGTAGGAAATACTGAAATTTAAAAATGGGTAGCTTGTTCTGAGATGGCTTTGTGTTTGTAGGAATTGCTTAGGTAAAGCTTGGATGTTAAAATCAGCTCACTGTTTAGGGTGTTACTGTGAAAAGCATTGAGGAGCAAGGACACCAGGCCATGAAGTGAAGCTGCATCATGAATTATAATTTTCAAACTGTGGTCAGTTGTAAAGTTTGGAGGCTGAAGGCTCAACAGTGACACATGACCCTGTTTAAGCTGAGGGATTTATGCCATTGGTTCCAAAAGATTCTACAGCTTCGTTCCAGCTTTGTGCTACTCTGACAGAAATATTGTGTTAGAGGTTTTTGACTAATTTCTTTACTCTGGAGACAGGAAGCCCAAAGCAACTGTCTTTAGGCACTGGAAATTAAAGCTTCAAGAACAGGTGACACAAACTGCCACAGAAGCCAAACTGATGCAACTCAGGGCTGGATCTGGCAAAAACATGACACAATGTTTATGCAGTGCTTGTTAGTGCTCAATATTTGGAGCACTTGAGAGGAAAAGATTGCAGGAAACCTCAAGAAAGGAACATTTCAGTTGCTGCAGATCATTGATTTGGTACAATTTTGTTGCATTCAATGCAATCTGAACTAAAAAGTTGGGTGATGAGGTTTAATTACCTTCCTATTCAAATATTTGTTAAGTCTTTTCTGTCCATTCTTTCCCTTTGGAAAAAAGTTCTCCAGTACTGCTACAATCTGTTTACTCCAGGAACATCTGAGCAGTTCACAAAGGCAGAAGACGGCACGTTGTGGTATGAAATAAGGAATTGCCATTTCCAGTTTATAGATGGAGAAAAAGTCTTGGGACTAGACTAGACCTTAAAGATACAAGTGAGTGACCTGCATAAAACAGGACTGATATTGGGAGCTTTATTCCAGTGACTTGGCTTTATCCATATTGTAGTGTAAAGTAACGTCTTCCTTACTCTTTGGCTGCCAAGCTGCAGTTTAGTTTTACCACCTGAATTCCAGCTGCCCTCCCTGTGCTGGAGAACACCCTCCTGCAGGAGCAGCAGCACAACACACTCTCCCCACATAATCTGTGCTGGGAGAGATGCTGGCCTGCATTCTCTGACTAACATCAAAATAAAACAGTGCACGTTGCTCGGCACACAGGGATGGCAGAGTCTTTGTGCTGCTGAGCAGAGCCTGTCGGTACCAGCGAGCTTGCAGAGCTGTGAGATGTGTCTGACCTCTTTTGGAAGAGAACCACGTGTGGTTTTCACTTGGCTTTTCTATGCAATCCCTCATGCTCCCTCCCTTTGCCAGGAAATCCCTTCTGCCAGCAGGAGTCCGTGGAATGTGCTGTTTACCTTCTCACTCTTTCATCTTACTAACCTTCCCACCCTCAAGCTGTAATTGTGACAGACTCGGCTCAGCCCTTCACCCTTCTGACAGAGCACTGCTCTGTTGGGTATCTGCAGATAAAATGCTGCAAGGGCCTGTCCTGACCAGACTCTCCTTAGTGGGGATGAGGCCATGGTATTCCACAAAGCTGGGGCTGGCTTGGCTTTCTGTGCCCTGACTGCTTCCTTCAGTGTTGCTGCCTGTCACCATAAAGTGCTACAGGATAGCAAGGAAGAACACGCTTCCCAGGCTCGTCCCTTTCCAGCATCCCCCTGCAGGGCTTTTCCCCGTTTGGGGGCCATAAGGTAGGAGTGCCCTCTTCTCATGGTTTTACTGCACAAATTGAAGGATAACTTCCAGTTGGTCCCTCCCAGACATACTGGTACCTTCTATCCTGCCCTGCTGCTGCTATCCCAGACTGTTGAACTCCACTCTTCTGCTCCCTTCCAACTATTCAGCACCTGTAAACACACCTGTCAGACGTTTATTATTTTTAAAGCCATCTGAAATTTTCGAAGATATTTGTACTGCTTTGAAAGGAAAAGCAAAACCACACATTTAGGGTTGCTGAAATGGTTGCTAAAGGTAGAAACATGTTTTCTGGACTTAGGGTGTGCTGCCATCCCTGCTTAGGAAAGCCCTCAAAGCTCACTGTTGCCACAGGGTTTTATAATAATCCAAGTGAGGAAATCCTATGTTTACAGCACTTATGGAAATTGCCATTTTGAGCCTGTCCCCTCTTTGATCTATTCACATACTTTGTCTTATCCGACTTGAGCTGTTTGGCAAGGATTATAAATCCTTAAGCAGAGACTGGCCTTCCCTTTGTTTTGGACACTGACAGGGCTTTCCTGGGTAGCCACGTGTGTAGCTGGACCGTTGTGCTGTCCTGGTGGGAGAGACTTTATTGTCTGTGCCTGGGAGGAGGCAGTTTGTGTGCTGAACATTTCCTAGACACTTCTTACACTAACACTTCCTTAACACTTCTCTGTAGCACCCAATTTATCCCTCAGTTGCATTTCTTTATACTGTCACTCAAGTCTTTGGATGGCCTTGGATAAATACGAGTGTAGGAAGGCTGTGGCAACATGTTTTCCTTTCCATTTCCCCTTTTCCTTTTCTGTTCCTGCACCGTGCTAAAAGGTCTCACAGTTGTTAGCCTGGGTAAAAGCCTAAAAAACAAGGCACACAGGATATGCTTCTACACCAGCAATACCTAATCTTGTCCCCAGCTCAGTGGTTCAGAAAGCAGAAAATTTTCCACCAGCTCCAAGACACACTGAAATTTAGTACTGGGAGTTCAAACATCTGCATATGATGCTTGGGAGTAAATGAAGCTGTATAAGAATGTCAGCTGGGTTTTTTGCTGTGCTTCCCTGACAGTCTGACATTTTACCCTCCCTACAGACAGCCTGCCCACCGGAGGAGTTGCCGGAGACTGTTCTGGAGCACGTCCGACTGCTGCTGCCACGAGACCCCAGCCAGCACAATGTACTGCCTTCAGTGGTTGCTGCCTGTTCTGCTCATACCCAAGCCCCTCAACCCAGCATTGTGGTTCAGCCACTCGATGTTCATGGGATTCTACCTGCTCAGTTTTCTCCTGGAACGGAAACCTTGCACAATTTGTGCCTTGGTCTTCCTGGCAGCTCTATTCCTCATCTGCTACAGCTGCTGGGGGAACTGCTTCTTGTATCACTGCACAGGATCCCAGCTCCCAGAATCAGCTCACGATCCCAGCATAGTGGGCACTTAGGAAACCATAGTCTTCCAGTCTGCTGAGGGCTCTTGTTTGGCTTTTAAATAGGGGGTAGGGCTGGGGAGGAGGGAGGTGTTAGGTGTGGGCCTGGAGTAAGGACAGCCTGTTTTTTTGTAACTGTGCATGGACTAGAGTGGCAAATTCCTCCCACTCTGCCTGTGAAATTCGACTCGTTTACTGTGTGAACTCTGGCAGCACCACCTGCTTTTTTAGAAGCAGAAGTCCTTCCCGTATCACTGGGAACAGACACCAGCCCTCCCAGCTGAGAACTGCTGGAGGCCACTGTGGTCTAACTCAGGGCTCTTGGCCCACTGATCCTGCTCAAATAGCTGCAAGATTCTCTCAGTCTGTTTGTGGGGAGCCAGCCTTCCCACCTTGCTGACCAAGGGCAAATGTGACAGCTCTCAGATGCACTTGGCCAAAAGCTGCTGGGGCCAGAGGCAGTTGAGTCATCTCCTCCTGCTCAGCCTGCCAAAGAGATGTGTGCACTGCCCAAGTGCTTTCTGAACTCCGTATGCTCCAAGATGATCCCAGCCTGAAAGCCTAAGTTATGCTGCTGCTTTTATAAAGCCTCACAGGCAGTAGAGACTCTCTCTCCTCCTTCTCCTGTATGTCCAGGGTTTACAAAGGTATTGACTGTTGGGATGTAGAGCTGATGTGCTGCAAGACACAGGGTTTTAGAAGCCACTGTGAGCTTCACCCTACAAAAGCTGTGCTAGGCCAGAAGGCTGGGTGTGGGTGGGGCAGGAGAGGATCCTGTGGTGGAGGCTTGAAGCAGTGAGTGCTTCAGCCTTTTTCAGTGGTAGCAGTTTGGGGCCAGAGGTGACAGAAGGTGCTGGTGCTACTGACTGGAGAAGTGATGAGGCTGGAAAAATGCCTGGTATCTCCAGCTTCTCTGGTAGAAGGATGTCAAGCAGCCAAGCTGGTGGTGGGTCAGTCCTACAGCCTGCAGCAGGGTTTGGTTTGTGAGAAGCCTTAGAGGTTGCCACAGAACACTTGCCTCTAAACTTTAAAGGTTTCCCTTCCCTTTGCCATCTGTTTGTCTTTCCTTCAGTCTCCTGCTGGAGAGCAGAAGTGGCTGTTGCTGTCCTGAGGCGGTTCAAGCTATGAGGTTGTGAAACTTCCAGAGTATTGTTTGTTCATTGCACAGCTGTTCAAAATGTTTAATAAAGCTTTATAAACTTTGGTCTATGGCCTCCTGCCCAGCATGATGCATTGGCTGCTCATTGTGGATGCCTTAGCCCAGCAATCATGTGTTTCTGCATTGTTCTCTTCCCAGCACAGTAACCCTGGAGCTGAGTCTCCAGCAAGAGGCAGAGCCTGTTTGCTCTGTAACTCCCAGTACTGACTCTTCTCCTTGACTGTTTAACCTGACTGTGGGCAAACTGGGAACTAGACTGGCAGTTCCTAAACAGGCTCATCTCACAATCAGAAGCACCCTGTACGTGTGTATCTCTGCACTTACGTGACAGATTTCCCCTTCCTTCCCTGCTTATGAAATAAACCCCCAGAGCTGTGCCCTGGAAGCCGCTAATCCCCGGCGCCGACAGCAAAAGTGTCTGCTGGGAGCCCACGCAGTGTAAGCCCATCCCATGACACCACATCACCCCAACCTGTCCCACTGTTCAGGCCAGGGACTGGCTGCAGCCCAGCTGCCATGAGCTGTGCTGGTCTGAGCCCTTCCCCAGCCTTGGACATCACCCTGTGTAGAACTGGGGGAGAAGGACTGTCAGATCCAACAGCACCCAGGAACACTTCAGAGTGTTAGAGGGTGTTGGAGCTGCGCTCATGGAGCTGGAACTGGCTTGCTCTACCCTTGCCCTGAAGCCCAGGTCCAAGTTGGAAAGAGTTCAGGGCATATTAGTGTTTACACGATTAAAAAAGCGTGTGCCACATCAAAAATAGATGTGACAGCTCTGTCACCTGTCAGACTGAGGGAAATCCCAGTAGCTGTCACATCAGCATAAATGAAGGGAGAAGGAAGGGCATTCACTGCAAGCCATAGCACAGCTCTTGTTTGCTCTCTGAGCGACTAAAGTTTCAATGCACTTAAGCTAATGCAGTCAGTTCTGTCAAGAGTACATTTTTGTTGCTCCCTAGCCAAGTTGTACTTTACAGCAATTTAAATAAATCCTAGCCACCAATCCAGACAGCCCTTTGGATGAGAGCAAGCCCTAACTTTGTATGTGGGGTTCAAAACAAGGTGCAGCTCTGGGCCTTCCCCTCTGTGAGACCCAGCTCGGAGTAAAAAGCACTTCAAAAGAGGGAGGCCGCAGAAGAGCTCTCAGCAGACTATTGGGGTTAGAAACTTCCCACCCCAAATGCAGAGAAAGAGTGCTCTTTGGTATGCACATAGCCCTCCCCAGAACACTTGCCCTCTTTTAGGCCCTGAGATACCATCTTCATTTTAAAGATAGAAAATTAAAGCAACTTTGTCATGGTCAGACAGAAAGCCTCAGGCAGAGTGAGGAATCCAACCAGGTCTCGCATCGCATGTTAATGGCTGGCTTGTCCTCTATAAAGAGATTGAAAAACCAGCCTGTGACTGCAGAACAGGTCAGACCCGATGGCTTCTGAAAAGCATCATCACAACTTCCCTGCCTGTGCGCTGCAAATTGGGCTGACCCCATACAGACACAGCACCTGTGCCTCCAGCCAGGTGTTGCTGGCTGCATGGAAGAACGCTCAGAGATGTTTTGCCCTGGTCTCAAGGAGTTTCTCTGCCAGAAGAGCAGTGGGGGTGGCTCTGTCCCTGGGTATCCTGAAGGCACCAAGGACTCTCTGTGTGGGGACTGCACCTGTGGGCAGCTACTCTGGTGATGGAAAGCAGTGGGATTTAGAACACAAACTGCTGTGTTGTGCCAGGCACCACTGAGCTGGGACACTGCCTGCAAATGTCACTTGACACTTTGGCACAGAGCGAGTCTCAACACCTTGCTGAATTACAGTGTCCATCTGCCTGATGCTCCCTAGATACAGGGAGCTGGTGCCTTAAGCTGTTTCTTTGTCTTTTCGTATGAAGGAGAGATCATTTGCTTTTCTAGGTCACATAACAGATCAGTGACAGCAGGGTCAGTAAAGGAAAAAAACAAACAAAAAAAAAGCCCAAGCTCCAGTCCCTAGAAACAGAGATGTGTCTTGTCTTAGGCTGTTCTTGGACTCAGTGCAGCTTTGAGGTCCAGAGACCTCTCACCCTGTCCTCAACACTGCTCAGGGAGAGGCAGCATCTCCAGGATGAGCAGCTGAGATACAGTAAGGCTTCCCATGGTGTAGCTCTTTAAACCTTAGATCTGCCTGACATCCACAATGGTGCATCATCTCAGGGGCTGATGTTTGGCAGTTGAGCTGCCCAGCACCACTCAGGGTGCAGGTGGGAATCAAAGCTTGGGCTGGACTGCAGTGTCCTGACCTCTCCCAGTACCCTTGTCTCCCTCCTGGCCATCCCACCCACAAACAGTGATGCCAAGGCAGTGTCAAAGAAGGAACACCAGTCACTCTGCTCTCAAAGGGCCTACTATTCCCAAATGCCACCCTACATGTTAATGACTTAATCACTGAGTGAGGGATCCCAGTCAGCACCCACTAATTGCCCAAACAAAGCAGGTCCACTTCTTCTTGTTGCTGATGTAGCACCTTCTGCTGATGAGAGGCTGTTCCTGTTGTGGCCCCTCTAGCCCAGCCTCTGGAGGCCGGCAGTCAGGTCTCCTGACTGCTGGTCCTGGCTTTGGCCAGATCCATGTGCAAACGAGGGTCACTGTGTCACTTCCAGCCTGACAAGGGCCAGTGCTCCATGTGCATGGGCAGAGAGACCCAGGTGTCCCAGCATGCAGAGGCTGGGAAGCACCGATGGATGCACCGAGGAGCCCCTGGAGCGCAGCCACAGCCCCTACTCAGCACTGGCCAGTGCAACTGGAATCCCACTGGTGGTGCAGATGCATCCCAGCTCTGATCAGTGTGTTGGCCAGATCCAGAGGAGGCCCCAAAGACAGTCAGAGGGCTGGAGCACCTCTTCTCTAAGGCTGAGAGTTGGGGTTGCTGAGCCTGGAGAAGGCCCTGGTGAAGTCTCACTGTGGTTATGCAGGACCTGAAGGGGCCCAGATGAAAGATGAGGAAAGAGTGTTCAGCAGGGCCTGTGAGGACAGGACAAGGGGAGATGGCTTTAAAATGAAGAATATTGATTTAGATTCAATCTAAGGAAGATGTTTTTTCCAATGAGGATGGAGAAGCTCTGGCAAAGACTGTGCTGGAGAGGCTCAATCTTTGGAAACACTGAAGGGCAGGTTGAACAGGTCCATGAACAGCCCGGTGTGGTGGAAGGTTGCTCAGGTTGGCATGAGATGATTTTTAGGGTCCATTTCCAAGACAAACCATTCCAGGATTCGATCATTCTTTGGTCTCCATGCCCCACTGCAGAGTGGTCCCACAGCTCCTGTGACGTCACAGCTCCCAGAGCTGTGCCCATGTTTCATGTGGAATGGCCAGCACCCAGCAACGGTCACAACGCAGCCATTCCCCTGCTGGAATTGCACATGTCAGCAGCTCCCAGTGCTCCCTCTGCCCTGCCCACCCTTTGCCGTGCTCTGAGACCACCCTTGGCCCTGCTCAACCCTTCACCTGCTGCCCTGCCCACCCTTCATCCTGCTCTCCGTGGATGCTGCTCAGCTACTCCCTGACCATCCCATCGGTCCTGAACGCTGCCTGCTGCCTGGATCTTGTCACCAATCCCAACAGCATGTGTGGCCTCCTCATGATGAAGGTACAGTGCTATTCCATGGATGTGGGCATCCCACAGCTGTTGGGTGGGCAGGAGCTCTGTGGGGATGGTGTTGGACAGGGACCTCACTCTGAGGTTTTGCTCCCTGATGCAGGCTCCCAGAGACACCGAGGAGCCTATGGATGTTGACATCATATTAGACAGTGAGGAGAAAATGGAGATTGATAGAGGACGTGGAAGAGATGGAGGTGGATGTAGATGACACAGAAATGATGGAACTTGATGAGAAAGATGAGGTGGAGGACATGGTATTGGGATGAAGACCCCCAGCAGCAGCACAGGCAGGTGCTGCCCATCCCTACCCCAGGGGCAGTGGGTCACCTGGCACCAGGCTGGGCTGGGCTGGGTGTCCCCACTCAGGGACACGGTGCCCATGCCCTGCATTCTGGCAGCACAACCCCCACCCCTGCCTTGCCCTGACCTGCTTTGGGCCACACAAGCCCCGTCCCACCACCTGGGCCCAGCTCCCATGCCCAGCCGGGCTCAGGCCTGGCCGCACAGTGCGCTATGCCCAGCGTGTGCCAGGCTGGGGGCAGATGGCACACCCAGCAGGGCCCCCTGCACTGACCATGCTGCTTGTTTTCTTGCAGGACTGATGGAGATGCCAGACATGGCTGCTATTCACCTGTACATATGTTTTGCATCTTGTTTTGTGATGCCCCTGTAAATATGTTGAATTGATTGTTGTTTTTTTATAATGTAAATACGTTTTCCCAATTTTTGGGTATTATAATGTAAATATGTTTTATCAAATATTGTTTTTTATATTGTAAATATGTTCAAAAAGTTGCTGTTTTTATGAAAGTTCTTCCATTGTAAATATGTTTTGTAGTTTGTTGGTTTAGCTGCTTTTCAGTAAATAGTCATTGTATTTCTCACCCCAGCTCTCATTGTATTTGCTCTTGGCATACAGACATTTGCAGAGTTGTGGTTTCCACTTGCTCCAGGTTCCCAGGACTGGAGGTGTCTGGGAGTGCTGGCCCAGGGGTGGGGGTACGTGGGCACAGAGGAGTTCCACTTAGAAAGCTGCTGGCACTGGAAACTAGTGGTGTCCATGGTCTGGGGCAGAACGGTGTCCCCAAGAGCCAAGCTGTCACCAGCAGAGAGGGGGTGTCTCACATGATCAGCCTCTGCAGTGATGTCACCAAAGCAGGCAAGAAACCTCCTGCTCCCCTTCCTGTGGGAGCAAAAGGCACTCCTGGGGTGAGAGCCAGGGTCAGGCCAGCGAGATGCAAAATTCCAGTTGATGCCCTGAAGGCCATGACAGCCTTGGGAATGTGGAGCCAGGATCTGGGCAGAAGGCTTTGGAGCAGAAAAGTGCTGGTATTTAAGGCTTTCAACCTTCAGAAGCTCTGGGCTTTGCTTCCCACGCTGCACTGCATTGCCCTGGGCTGTTCAAGAGACTAAAGACAAGTTAGGGGATCCTTTCCCTGCCGGTATTCCTGCTGCTGGCAGTGGGCACAGTCCCATGTGCCCCACTCGGGGTGACATATTGAACAACCTGGTCAAGCCAAAGGTGTCCCTGCTCATGGCAGTGGGGCTGGGGAGACAGGAATGGCTCCAGCAGCACTTAGAGGGTCCCAGATCCCAGAAGCTTCATCCAGAAAAAGCATCAGAAGCATCAGGACCTTCCCATTGGCACTGCACATGCTGCAGGAACCAGCAGCTCCTCTAACAGGGATGCTGAGGAGCCAGCAAGTCCTCTCATACATCAGCTACACTTTTCTTTTGTGAGGTCTGTTTGTATTTAATTATCAAATTGCAAAGTATTTACATCAATGTTAGAGTTTCAAAGCATCTCCACCCCCCCACCACCCACAAAGCTGGACCTTTTCATTTTTTTTCCCAAAGTTTTATTATTATCCAACAAAAAAAAAAAAAACAAAACTTAAAAAAAAGCTAAATATTTTACTTATACACCGAAAAAGGCAGGTGAGGGGAGCTGGGGAGAGACACAGATCCACATGTTCTCTGCATAGTCGGTTGGAGATCTTACAAAAGACTGTGTAAAAAAATTGTAACAGCAGAGGAGAATGACATGTAGGACTTCATGGGGCCCAGGAAGCCAAAAAGCATCCTTAGGTAGGGGCTCCCCTCTGGAGTTTATTGGCTTAAAAATAAACTGGCAAACAATGGGATGGAGAGGAGGCTCTGCACTCCTGGGGCCTCCAGGCTGTGCCAACCGCAGTGGCGAGTCTGGAGATGCCGAATCCCACCAAAACTGCTGCACAGAAACATGGACACATGGACATGTGGACACGCAGCCCTGTGCAGGGGGCTCCTCTGGCATTGCCTTACTGTCTCCTGCCCTGAAACGTCCCCAGCATGTCTCCTCCAGCAGAGCTTATCAAAATCCATGGGGAGCCGGCCTGGAGTGCTCTTTGCACCTGCTGCTTCCCAGAAAGAGCCAGAGGCTGGATCTGCCCAGTAAAGCCCATTCCATTCCCCTGTGTCCATGCAAGACCCTGCATGTGCTGCACACAACCAAAGGTCAAACCTTAACACGTGTGCCTGCCTTCTCTCTCCCCATCTTCCAGACCAAATGTGGTTTCTGCACGTTAGAGCTGTAAGAGGTTTCTCCTAGGGATAGGGACTTTGTGTCATTCAGGCAGAGCTATGGCACAGGTAATGCCTTGGAAAGGCTGCCAAGGGACAGGATGTCTCTGGCAGTGCCAATGGTGACACGGCAGCTGCCCATCCCAAAGGGCTGCAAACATGGGAAGACCCAGAACACCAAGGTTTGGGGAGTCCCTACCCAAATGCAGAAATTCAGGCACAGCAAACCTGTAAGGTGGCAGGGGAGAAAAAGGCTCAGACTCTCAACATGATTTCAAAAGAATCCATGAATCCAGTTGCTGTTCAAGACATCAGGATCTCTCCATACAGCTGAAAACCTGTTGAAGTTGATTTTGAAGATTTTACTCATCAAAAAAGGGGCCACCAACCAACCAACCAACCAACCAACCAACCAACCAACCAACCAACCAACCACTTGGTTGATAAGTAAGTAGTCAGGGAGCTGTGGGACTGAGTGTGAGTCAGTGGTTTGCCCGAACCCTGCTCTGATGGAGATTTGGGAGTGGGGGTTTGGCCAGCCCTCTGCCCACACTTAACTCCAACCCAGCATTCCTGGGACACTGATGCCCATTGCAGGGGCTGGTGAGATGTGAGCTGGGTCTGCTGCCTGTGAAGAAGCTATGCCAGAGGGAAACCTCAACCCACAAGGAATGGGGAAGCACAGAAAACCTACTGCTTGAGGACTGTGAAGTGGGTGCAGCCACGCACTCCCCTCTCTGGGTCCTTCCCCCTGAACCCCTATCCCACCATTGTCCAGGAGAGCAACCAAAAATCCCCCAGGTCTTTCTAAGTGTGGCTGGTACTCAGGAGGTGAGGGAGCAAGGCTTTGTGAACCACCGCAGTGAAAGGTTTCCAGTTGGGTAGAGCCACAGGAGTGGGAAAACCAACACATGCAATGAAGACTAGGTCTGGGAGATTGTGAGGACCACTCAAGTGTTATGTACAAGCAGGTGCTGGGTGGAAGAGGGCAGGGACTGGGATTTGCCTTGCCGAGTCTGGGAATCAGCCCCATGGGATGTGTGTGGGGCAAAGCTGGGCAGGGCTAGCCACTCACCACTGAAACACAGCTGAGGCCTTTTGGGAGCAAGCACAGTGGAGATGAGTATGTAAATGTGGCACAGCACTTCCCAGGACTCTTCTCTGGGATGGTGGCATGTGGTTTGGGACTCTGCACGGGAGCTGCAACCTGACAGCTGAGACACAAGGGGTTGAGGGAAGCCAGCTAAAAACATACCAGATGAACAAAAGCATCTGTGAAAGATGGGTATTTCCCCCAAAACATTTCCAACACTCTGAACGGCTACATGGGCCATGCACCCAACCCCATAGTGGCAGTAGATTTGGTGGCAGGGCCAGCCCAGGGGACTCTGCTGGTGGGAGAGCTGGTGGCAGAGGTGGGGGTGAAGGCGAAGGGGCACTTTCCAAGGGGGTGGCTGGAAGACCTGGAGTGCATGGTGGAAGAAATCACAGCAGGGCAGCAGAGCTAGCCACGGGCAGGATGAGGGCTCTACCAGTGTGCCACTCCCAGGGGAGGAGAGAAGTGTCCCCTGGGGGAACAGACACAGCTGGAAGATTTCATCATGTGCCCAAGTGCTCCTATGGGATATTGTCTGTCACCACAGCCAGGAGTACTCACATTTCATGATCCCAGAACCCTCTAGCCATTGAGGTCATGGCAAGGCCAGAGGCACCACCAGAGTTCTGCTGCCATCCCACACTGGCACCACCACCCAGCGGATCACCCCATTCAAACCAGCCAGGGATTGTGCCATCATGACACTGAGCTTAGCTCAGTTGGTTAGAACATGGTGCTAATAAAACCAAAGTTGTAGGTTTGATCCCTATATCGGCCATTCACTTAAGAGCTGGACTTGATGATCCTTGTGGGTCCCTTCCAACTCAGTATTCTGTGATTCTGTGTTGAAATGTCTCTACCAGCATCCTCAGGACAACTGGAGCCAACGGGGAGACAGTGGGGAGAGTGAAGAGGCAGGGAAATTTGTGCTGATTTTGAAAGGGGGTGCAGGAGACTGGGACCATGTGTCTGAAGTGGAGTGATGCTGTTCCCCAATTCCTCCAGCCTCACTCCAGAGCTGTAGGGGGGAAAAGTCTCCCAAAAGCCAAGTCTCTTGGCAGGAGATGCTGTGCTCGCCCTCCCAAGCCAGCTCCGCCAGCACCCACAGGCTCCTCCAGCCAGCGGGACAGCACCGCTTCGTTACACAAAGGCCAGAAGTCTTAACGAGCAATGGGGGGACCCAGCACCTCCCCTGGCTGCATCTGGAGATAATGCCCTGTCCTGCCCCAGGGCTGCTCCACAAAAACAGCCCCTCAGTGGGGAGGCCAGCCCTCAGTGCCCTGTGGCAAGGACAGCAGCGTCCCTGGTGCCAGGAGGAACTCCAGGTCTATAGGTTCTCGCCGGGCTGGTACTGGGGCTCTGTCGAGGTGAAGTAGTCCTCCAGGAATGCCTGCAGGTACTCAAAGGTGGGTCGCTCCTCCGGGTCCTTCCGCCAACACTGGCACATGAGGTCGTGCAGGGACTCTGGGCACTCAGGGGGGCAGGGCATGCGGTATCCTCGCTCCACCTGATCCAGCACCTCCCGGTTCACCATCCCTGTGTGGCCAGAGGAAACATGGCATTGATCAGAGCCAGGCCAGGTCCTGCACTGTGTCTGTACTAGGGAGATACTAAGGGTGTCATGCTTGGACATGCCTTAGGGGCAAACCCAGTGACACAGGGAGAGATTCTCCCCAGCCCAACAGTGATTGTCACTGCCAGCCTTGTCACCTTGCTTAGGGCTAGACCCTAGTGAGGCAGAATCCAACCTGGGAAGGGGCAACTCACCCCTGCACCTGTCCTCACTGCCCAATCGGCAGGAGAAACTTTGCTTCAGTTTGTTACTCTGTAAAGATGGTTCTGAGGGCCACGGAGTACCAGGAGTAAGCATGGGGCATGGGCAGCTGGTACTGGGCACTGCAATAGTGACAAGGCTTCTGCTGGTGGGGGCCAGTCCTCACCTGGGTATGGCACTCTGCCCTTGGTGGTCAGCTCAGTCAAGAGGATGCCAAAGGACCAGACGTCTGACTTGATGGTAAACCTTCCATACAGAGCTGCTTCAGGGGCTGTCCACTTGATGGGGAACTTTGCACCTGGATGGAGAGGCAGGGTGAGGGGCTGTGCAGGGCTGCATGGGACCCCTGTGCAACCAGAGCCACGTGTCGGCTCCAGACACAACACACAGCTCTGGGGACCAGGGACCAGTAGCTGTTGCTCTGGTGCCACCTGCCTGAGCACCCTGATGGACACACACCTTGTCGAGCAGTGTACTCGTTGTCCTCGATGAGACGTGCCAAGCCGAAGTCGGCCACTTTGCACACCAGGTTCTCCCCCACGAGGATGTTGGCTGCCCGGAGGTCCCGGTGGACATAGTTCATCCTCTCCACGTAGGCCATGCCAGATGCAATCTGTGGGGACCAGCAGACAGGGCAGTGACACTGACAGGGTGACATGAGGGTCCTCAGGGAGCGTCTGGCACCACTGAGCAGAACAGCTCTGCAGTGGGACCCAGCTAGGGTGTGGAACAATCAGTTGCTCAAACCACTCCATGCAGGCATGGGTTTGGTGGTCTGGGAGCACCAAGGGCAACAGAAATGGGCAAAACAATGGTCCCAGACTGCAACCCAGCGTCTGGATGAGACCCAGCAGGGATGATGGCACCTATGTAAGCAACGCTGCACAACACCCCATGACCTGACCAGTGACTGCCATGACAGCCCAGTGAGGGGTTCAGGCAGCCAGTGCCCTCGGAGGGCTATGTGGGAGACCTGGGAATGCATAAACCCACCTGAGCTGCCATATCCACGAGCTGGGGCAGCCGCAGGTACTTGCCCATCTCACCCTTCAGGAAGTCCAGGAGGCTCCCTGCGAAGATCACGGTTAGAGCAATCTGGAAGAGCAGAGTCCCTCAGCTGCACCCTCAGTGTCCCTGCTGTGCTCACCCTTGCTCATGTACTCAGTGACAATGTAAATGGGCTCCTCTGAAACCACAGCATAGAGCTGAACCAGTTTCTCGTGCCGGAGCTTCTTCATGACCTGGGCTTCCTGCAGGAAGGCCTCTGGGGACATGGTGCCAGGCTTCAGAGTCTTGATGGCCACCCGGGTGGTGCCATTCCAGGTTCCTGTGGCACAGGACACACTGCTCAGGACACATGTATGGGACAGGGGGCATGTCCCTCACCAGCCCACACACCCCACTGCAGGCTCCAGGCACCTGCAGATGGCAGGGGATGGCATGTGGGTGATGACATGGAGGGGACAGCAGGGAGGGAATGGTCCTTACCCATCCACACCTCTCCAAAGCAGCCCTGTCCCAGCTTGACCTCCAGCCGCAGTGATTCCCGGGGGATTTCCCAGGCATCCTTGGCAAGGCCTTGGGTCTGAGGCTTGGATGTGGGGCAGACGTTGGTGAGACGGTGGCACAAGCCATCGGCGTGTTCTAGCACAGGAGGGGACAGCACCAAGGTGACACTTGGGCTTTTTGGCACATGATGTCTTTACCCCACATCTTCCCTGCAAGTACCTCAGGGACCCATACCCAAACCCTCACCCTCTGCCCTAAAACCCAGGCAGCTTTTCACCAGGGTCTGGGGTTCTCCACACAGCTGGTCTGGGGTTCTCCAGCCCTGTGCTGGCTTCCCGGCAGCACCCACCCTGTGGCCAGGGCAGGCACAGCACCCTGGGTGCCACCCAGACCCCAAGGGGACCCCACACAGCTACCCACTGGAGTAGTAGGCCACCAGCTGCTGCAGGCTGTTGAACTGGGTGCGGGAGGTGATGTAGAAGCCACCACTGTCCAGCTTGCGGATCTTGTAGTGCTTCACGTTGAGCCCCTTGGCATTGTCGAAGTCGGAGACGGACAGGCAGTAGGCACCTGTGGGCAGGACCGAAGGGCTGCAGAGAGATGTGCCACAGAGGGGTGCTCCCCCATGGCGTCCCACTGGGGGTGGGTGTGCAGGAGGCAGGATTGGGTGTGCAGGCTCCTCCGTTCATCCAAAGCAGAGGATGGGGAGCAGCTCCTGGCAGCACCAGTTGGCACCAGGTGCCAGGGAGGGATAGCATGTACTTCCAGCTACAGCCATGACATGAAATCACAACCTCCAGCTGCCCTCTGCTTGCACAGCAGCTCTGCTAAGCCTTGACACCAGCCATCCTACAGGATATGCTAACCACGGGCATTGTCCCCCAGCCCCCCTAGACCTGTCAGGTCCTTCTCTGCAGCAACATGTGGCACACAAAACCACTGCCACTTCCTCCACAGGCAAATCTGCTCTTGGCCGAGACACAAAGGGGCCACTGTGGCTCAGAGGAGCCAACACTGCACGGACAGACCTTGTCCCCAAGGTTGGTGACAAGGAAGAAACCCCTCTGGGTTCAGGGGGGCGCAGTGTGTGGAAGGGTAAGCAGCCTCTGGGGTGCAGAGATGAACACAGCTCTGATGGCAGAGAGAGCTGCAGGGGAGAGGACGAGATGGGAGGCACGCTGGAGGAGCTCCCAACCCACCAACTCAGTATCTCAGCATCTCAAGGGGGAGCAAAGGAGCTGGTTGGCTCAATTCCCTCCTTCACAAATACCACTTTAGGAGCGTGGCTCTGCTCTGCCCACATGAGAGCAACATGATGTTGTTGGAACCACAGATAGAGGAAGATTTATGCTTCTGCTTGAATGAGCTGCTTCCACCAGAATAAAATAAATGCTGCTAAGTTCAACGCATAAAAACAGAAAGGCACATCAAGGGGCTTTTCCCAAAGGTGTGTTTGGAGCCAAACTAAACCACATTTTCAGGTAAGAAAAAGCATCCTCAGGCAGTCAAACCTCAAAGATCACAACTCTCACTTTTGGGAGACATAAAATGTGTATAAAGAGTCATCAGAAGGATTAAAGTTCATTGCTCCCTCAGCTTGCCTGCCCAGAAAGCACAAGTTCAGGATTTTGCCACTCAACAGGGACCAAGGAAAGCAAAATAAAATCTACTTGGGAGTGTAAAAAACAAAACAAAACAGGAAAATGAGCATCCCGCTTGGTGGTCCTGCAGGCATGGAGAGGTCACCAGCTCCCTTCCTGCCATGAGCTGAACCATCTCTCTGAAGGGTGCCCTCCAGGCAGGCAGTGGTGGGAGAGAAGCCACCACATCCCCCCAGCCCATGGGCTCAGTGGTGTAATGGCGAATGATGGGTGCATCAGCACTGGCAGAAGAGAACCAGGAGACTGCCTGTGCTGAGGGGCATTGCTCAGCAACACCAAACATCATCTCCCGTCTATGTGGTATGACTCTTTCCCCCTTCTCCACACCTGTGTGCCCAGGCTGGGGAACTTGGATCACACAGAGTGACTGAGGGGACTCAAGGTACTCCCACACCCTTTAGAGAAGGGTGTCCCCAATGCCAGCCCATCCCTGGAACCTGCTTACCTTTTGTGGTCTCACTCTCCCGGACCAGGAAGGTCCCTCGGGGGTTTTCAGGGTTGAGCAGCAGCCGCTCGGACTCCCGACGAGTGATCTTCCCAAAATACCACCTGCAGGAGCAAGGCAGCAGCTCAGCACCTGGCATTTGCCCACCCCCTCCCCTGCCTGCCCAAGAAGTGGACTGAGCTCAAGCCCCTACATTGCAGCTTTTGGGGCACTGCATCTCTGGGCTCGGGAGCCTCAGGTTGTGCCATGTCCCTGTACAGCCCAGGCCAGGAATTGCCCAAGGAGCAACCCGGCTCCACAGGCCATGAAACACCTTCACTTCAAAAGCCTTCCCAAATGAGGGGCTTCAGGGATCCCCCAGTTCTTGCTGGGGGATGCCATGCTGCTGGATGAGAAAGGGACACAGCTGGTACCTCCTGCTCTGGGAGGTACATCTGGCTTTTCCCCTGCCTGCTCGCTCAGCCTGATCTGCACAGGCAGAGCCAGCAGCATCCTCATACACAGATGTGAGTCCATGTGGAAGAGTAAAATCACAGAAACAGGCCAGTTTGGGCTGGAAGGGACCTTAGAGATCACCTTGTTGCAACTGCCCTGCCATACCTTCCTGCCATACCTTCCACCAGACCAGGCTGCTCAAAGCCCCATCCAATCTGGCCTTGAAGACTTTCAGGAATGGGGAAGCCACAGGATCTCTGGGCAACCTGTGCCAGGGCCTCACCACCCTCTGAGTAAACAATTTCTTTTACACATCTAATCTAAATCTCTCCTCTTATAGTTTAAAACTATTTCCCCTTGTCCTCTCACAGATCCCTCTGTCCATGTAAAAAGTCACCCTTTCTCTTTTTATGAATCCCCTTTAAGTCCTGGAAGGGTGCAATGAGATCTTCCTGGAGCCTTCTCCAGGCTCTCCATAAAAACCAGACCAAAAGCATCCATGGCCCCACTATGACACCGCTCACCCCTCCACCACACAAGCACACAGCACCACTGCACTTGTGGGCCTTAAAGAAAGGTTGGAAAACACTTATGGGGTTTGCACATTCAGAGGGGAAAAGAGAAAAAAAAGGAAAAACCCAGAGGGCTTGGAGGCTTCCCCTGAGGAGCAGGGCAGGGACAGGGAGGAGTGCTCGGGGTGTGTTTGCTATTGGTTGTCTTTAAACTGTCTAAAAGATGGCAATTACTCTTCAGCCTGGATGGAGTCTGAGGGTGCGACATAGTTACTGGGTATGTAGCCCGTCTGTCCTGTAGTGAGGGAATGAGCCAGCCACCAGTCACCTTCCCTGCAAGAGAACCAAAACACACTCAGTGTGAAGCCAGAAGCCCCCTGGCCAGCCCCTCGCCCGCCCACAGCGCAGAGCCCTGCTGGGAAGGGGAACAGCCCTGCAGCCCCCACAGCTGGACCCTGCCCAGGAGCGCTCCTTGTGCCAGCCCCTGCCCATGGCTCCATTTGGGTGAGCTCATGTTACTGGGGCCACCCATCTGCATGCAAGATGCTTTAAACTTAAATTGGGCAGGGCACCCAGTGAGCCAAAATCCCTTTGGAGCCACCTGAATGGGACAGGGTCTGGCTGGAGGTTGTGAGGCATTGGGGGTCCCAGCAGCAGGACAGTGGGGAGCAGCAGGCGAGGGTAGGGAAGGGAAAGGGGGAAGGAGCACATTGATGGCAGTGATTAAAAAAGGCAGCAGGAAAACCCAAGAGAGTTAGTTAAACACAGGCTGCAGAAAAGCAACAAGAAGGGGCTGAGGTCTGGGCACGGGGTGAGCTGTGCCCAGCAGTGATGCTCAGCCTGGATGCAAAGGGATTTGTCCAGCCTGGGTGCCCTGCTCGTGGCCTCAGGATGGGCGCCCCATATGGCTGCAGCCCTGACTGTGAGCTTCCTGCAGCTCCAGCAAGTGCAGGCTCTGCCTTCACAATCATGAGTGTGGCTCATTGTCCCCAAAAACCTGAGGCTGAGCCACCATCCATCCCCCCAGGCCCAGGCACAGCAGTCCCAGGCACAACCCCAGGCGCTGGAGGGCACAGGAATCTCCTCACTGTTCTGCCCTCCTTCCCACCAGCTCCTGCTCCAGACAGGGCTGGAAAGGACAATAAATAGAGAAGAACAAGAGGACAGCAGGAGGCAGCTTCCCCTTCCTGCAGACTGCAGGGCTTTTCCTCCAACCATCTTCTTGCCCATCAAAGATGAAGTCACTGAACTCATCCTGACCACAAGGGAGACGAGGCGACGGGAAAACTGCAGATTCGTGGGAACAGCACCGTAAGGATGCAAGAACTTGGCAGGACAACCTCTGCAAACACGTTGCAGAAAAACACTAATAGCCTCAGTCACCACTACAAGGCTCATCAGACCACATCCAGACCCATCCCTGACCCTGCAGATGTGTAAACCTCCATCCCCACTCCAGACACACCAGTACATTGTGACTTCTGCTTTTCCCAGCTAAACCAGCGATGCTTCAAAGGGGCTGGGGGAACCCAGGCACAGCCCTCAGCTCCCCACAATGGTGTCAGTGGGACAGGGGACAGCCAGGACCTTCCAGGTCTCTCTTCCCACCCACAGATGTGGGCTCTGCCCCTGGACCACCCTCACAGCAACCCTGGATGGTAGTTTAATCTCTCCCAGCCCCAGCACATGACATGGCAGGCAGCTGGGTCTCCCCAGCTGGGTGTGCTGCCCCAGTCACCTTTACTGAGGTGGCATTAAAGGGGACCAAAAGCTGGTTGGGCTTCTTTTCCACAGGACCAGAGTAAACATCTGCTTGAAAAATGCCCAGCTTTTGACTTGTGGCTTTATTCCAGCTTGGGTTGCAAAGCTGCAATCTGGGAATTCAGCAAAAACAAACTATTCCAAAAATATCTCAGCAGGGAAAAAAGTAATAATAATAATCATCATCAAAACAAAGCATTTCAACAATTCCCTGCACAATCTTACCCAAAATATCCCACCACATCCCTGCTGGCTGCCAGCTGGCTGGGAGGAGACCTCCTCTGCTGGATTAGGACCACAAGAGCCTTTCTGAACTGGGGGGGATTGGTAGGCTGACCTGGAGCAGGGAGCTGAGTGACACGGAGGCTTCTCCTCTTGCCTTGAGCAACCCCGGTTAAGTCAGAGCAGCCAAAACCTGCCACTACCCTGAAAAGCCACCATGGCCATGGACTCCTGCTATGCCCATGACCTGCCAGCCCCTTCCCTGACTGATCCCAAGCCCCCTCCCCACAGCTCCAGGGCACTGACTGCCCTGCCACAGAGTCTAGAGGAAGGGGACATCACATGCCTGCCTGTTTCTGTCCCCAAAGTGAGGCAGCCTGAGCTGTTCCCAGACTGTCCAAGCATCTCTGGGAATTCAATGAGTGGTGATTCACCCCCTGAGCACTGCACAGACTGCCCAGCTTCCTCCACCGCCTCTCTCCCTGTGGACATCTCACCCACACAGACACTGGGAAGTCAACAGTTATATCCTGCACCCTCCACCAAAGGGCTGTGTCACCAAATGAAGCCCTTTAGCCCCCCAGGATGCTGCAGAGCCCATCCCAGCCTGGCCCTTCCCTCTGACTGAGCCTTTGACAAATAGCAGCAGAGGGAAAAAAGTGTGGAAACCCATAACAGATACAAGGTGTAAAGCAAAAACCCACATATATAGGCCTGTCTGGCAGATAGCAGTTTACAACAGCCCAAATGAGAACTCAAGTGTGGGGCTCGTACACTGCTGAGGCTGAAAGTAAGAAGCACCAAAACCCCCAAATTCAGGCTTTTCCTGCAGCACTAAGGCCCTGCACATCCTGGACTTCAGTGATGAAACAAATCTCCATTAATAAACAGCACAGGAACAACAAGAACAAGGATCAGATTGAAAACATGTTTGTGCAACACTGCCTGAGCATTGCAGGAGAAATCTCACTCTCATGATATTCACTCATCTTTACACCCTTTGACTTTGCAAAGTTGTTTTGGGTGCCCAGGTTGGAAGGCAGTAGTGGAGGGGAACAGGAGCTGCAGACACTCGGGACCTTGTGACAGCTCCATGGTTGGGGATACTGGCTCTGCCAGCCAGGCTCCAGACCATGTCTGCCACATGTCAGGACACACCACACATGGATTTAATACAGGATCATGCTTAGGAGTATCTTCCAGCTGGCCATGATGCCCTGTTCTATGCAGCACATGATGGGTGTGCTGTGGTGACCAGGATGGGGAGCAAACTGGGGGTCAGATACCTAAACAAGGGCTTGAGTCCTCAGAGCCACTCATGAAAAATAAAAGTATAATTAAAAAATGAAAAAAATGCAAAAAAGTCCAGAAGGAAGTGGAGAGCCAACTGGAAAGGAACTGCAGCAGGGAGCAAGGCACAGATAAGGAAAGGGGCCAGGTTCAGAGCTCCCAGGTGCAGACACAGCTCTGAATGGAACAGTTCCCTGTCATGGGAAAGGACTCCCTGCTCTGTCCTGGTTGCTCAAGGAGGACAAACACAACCAACAACAAAACCATTAGTAAACCATCTCCTCCCAGCCCTGCTCCTTCCAACATGGGCAGCAGATGGACTTTGATCATTTAGATCATTAATAACAGTAATAATGTGCAATACACACCTGACATCCACTTTTCTCCTGAATGACAGCATGGAGGGAGAGAAAGAAGAGTCAAGAGAGAAGGTGAGATGAGAGACAGCTCTCAAGCACAGGGGAAAGCACCTGTGAAGCTCAGGAATGTGTCCAGGCAAACGAGAGGCAGCTAAGCACAGATGGGGATAGGGGACCAGTAGGGATGTTGGTCCATGCTGGAGAGCATAGACTGGCCAGCAAGCTGAGGAGGCAGCTTGGTGACAAGGCTGCCAGGCCACAGTGACCAGCAGCAGGGCTGAGAGGACCCAAAAGCAGGCAAATGATTGCTTCTAGTATCAGCATCCTTGGACAAATCACTGCGTCCATGCACATTTTGGTGCATCTCTCTCTGAGCCCCCACGCCTGGGAGAGCTGGTCCCACCAGGCTGCTCTGGGGGGCTATACAGGAGGGGCAGAGATGGCAGTTCACCATATGGGCTTGGCTGCAGGGACGGGGACACTCACGTGTTGTTGACGATTTGCAGACGCTCTCCTTTCTTGAAGGACAAGTCTGTTTCTGTGCGGGACTCGTAGTCATAGAGGGCCACGAAGGTGGTGACTCCACCTGCGACACAGAGCACTCAGGAGGGGCACAGCCTTGTGTGCTGTTGCAGAACAGTGCTGGGTGCCCCTCACCAGGGACCCTCCTCTCCCACCATCCTCCCACTGGTTGGTAACACACAGATCTGCTTCTCCCCCAAGCACAGAGTCCCTCAAAAGCAGGAGAGACCCCAAGAAGCTGGACCCAAACCCACAAAGACTCTCCCTACCCCACCAAGCCCCATCCCACACCAACCAGCCAGTGCCCCAGCACGCTGAGGTGAGGTGACTGTGTCCGAGGTGTTGAAGCCTCCAAAGAGCTTGGATTCAGCAGCCATGGTCCCAAAGTTGCGGCTGGGGGTGCGGTGGGCATCAGGAGCTGCCGCCTTGCTGGGCGTCTGCGAGGCCGAATAACCCCCATGGTGGGTGTTGTCAGTGGGCTCCAGGCTGCGCCGGCGCTGGCTGGGGTCTTTGGGCTTGCTCTTGCTGCTCCCCATGGTCCCAGGCTGGAGGAGACACAGACATGCAGAGGGTTTCTACTATTATAATTATTATTAAGTCACTTCCCAGGGCTTGGGTGACAGGTGCCTGCCCACGAGGAAACAAAACAACCTCTGGAGTCTGTTCAATAATCAGCTGCTGGGAAGTCTGGCCATCCTGCCCTTGCCCTGGGACAGCACTGCCCCTCCTTAACACTAAGCCACCTCCTGCATGGCTGCAGCAGCCAGCAAAACATCAGGGGTGGAGTTGCCAGGACATACTTTGGGAGCTGAGGGAAGCATGCTTAGCCATGGGAATGTGGGGTGAGGATGCTGAGCACAGAGCCTGGACCTGTGGCTGAGAGTGTAGCAGCTCCAGGGCCGGTCACCCACTGTGGGATCCAGGTCAGCCCCATCCAGACACATTTTCTCCTGCGTGACAGTTTGTAGCAGGGCAGGAGAAAACAAGACATAGACAAATAGCCACATGTTTGGATTACTGACAGCAGAAATTTGGAGAACTCACAGCTGCATCATTGCTGGCTCAGGATGGGGATTTAAGTGCTGAAGATGTACCTTTGAAGTCCAAAACATGCAGCAAATGGGATAAAAGTTTAAACCACGAGCAGTTTCAGGCAGTTCACAGCTAAGGACCAAGGGATCTCAGCTTTATATATAGTCAAATAGTTTATATATAGCCTTCCTTTCCACTCAAGATCACACTCTATAAATACCTTCAAGGTAATGATATAAATGAAGGAAGGGAATTATTTGCAGTCTCCAAAGATGGCAGGATACCCAGCAGTGTCCTGAAGCTATGGAAGGAAATATTTAGGCTAGATCATGCATGGCAGGAGGGAAAAGGGAGGTGGAGACAACTGGAGAGGAGACTACCTCTGATAAGAACACACATGCAGGGAGGCAGTAGAGGAGGCAGTCACTGCCTGCGGGGTGTAGACCTGGACTCAGCTGCCAGTGAGGCTTTGCCAGGGGTTTTTCTAGCCCAGCTTTGGAGAGAATTTGGGCCAAGCCCCCATGAGCAAGGCCAGATACATGGGCAGCCCCAGAGCCTGCACAGTCCCAGTGTCAGTGGGGCAAAGCTCCTGGCTTCTGCCATGGGGAAGCTTAGGGGTGCAAGGCACAAGCTCTGTTCCCCTCCCAGCTTCCCTCTCCATGGTGATCAAGGCTTATTTCCCAGAAGACACAACTTCCATCTACTGTTTTCCAGCTCCCACACTGTACAAAGGACTAGCAGTGTCCTGGTGTGACCCGTGTTGGCAGGATCAGACCCTGCTAGGGTTTGAGAATTGGAATAAACTGTTTTATTAGGAATTGGAATAAACTGCTGGGTATGACTCCAGCAGCCACTCTGGTGGGGAGAAGACCTCTTTCCTCCTATGGATTCAGGCCATGAGGAAGGACCAATGCCTCTATCTGCCATGGCACCCAGCCCATGTGTATCTGTTCTGGGCTTTGGGGTTCTCAAAGCAAAGACAGGTCAAATATAAGCTCTGCACTGGCAAATCACCACTGCCAGCAATCCAGAGGCAGATCCTTCAGCCAAGGGCAGGGGCAGGGCATGTCTCCCATGAATAAATGCACTTAAAAGCCTGGTGCAGAAGATGCTAAAGCAGGGGAGAAGAACTGCAGGGGAGAGCAGGACCTTAGAAGCAATGAGAAAAAGCCCTCAACACCCCATCCTCAATGAGTCCCTTGCTCACCTCTGCCCAGGGCTCCGGCACCCACTGGTGCTCCCAGGATGGCAGCAGCAGTGCAGGGAGGAAAGTGGGAGCACAGCAGGGCTGTGACCATGTGGCTTGTGACTGCCCACGCGACCATGAGCAAGGGCAGAGCTGCTCAGAGTTTCCCCTGGAAACAGCACTTCCCCAGGCAGGAAAACTCCCTGGCCAGGGCAGCGGATTTAGCAGAACTTCAGAGGCACAAGACTCCCCTGAGCACATCCAGCCTAGGTCAGTAAAGGATTTATCAACATGCTAAGAAAATCAGAGCATAGAATAGTCAATATGCCCAAAGATTAGCCAGGAGTAGAGCACAGAGAGGGAAGAATGGATTCCCCAGGCATTTCACCAAAGCAGGAGGGTCCTCATCCTCATACCCATGAACACTGTGAACACAGGATGTGCATCTTGCAGGCATATCCCGGTCAGGGATGCCAGGGAACTGTGAGTTCACCCCTCCTGTGCAGTGGTTTGGGCAGGGAGAGCTCTCCAACAGACATGAGAGCTCCCACCCTGTGCTGGGAAGCTGACCCTCCCAGGCAAGGGCTTTGCTGGGTGTGCTGGTCACCAGGACATGATGCTCCAGCGGAGCCCAATCCAGCTGTCAAGACTTTGGCTGCAGGAGCCAAAGATGGAAGAAGAGGAAGAAGGGAAGGTGGAGGAGGAGGAGCAGGAAGAGGAGGAGAAAGAAGCATGAGCCCGTGGTCCTCTGGGGAAGGGACCACAGAGCAGCGAGCTCGGCTACAAGCTCTTCTGTTGCTTTGCACCTAAATACCTGCACACTCTTGCTTCCATTTGGCTAGTGCAAAATGCAGGCTGGCAACCCCAAACTGTGCCCAGAGGCAGTGGCACCCTTGCACCATCCCCACTTGCATCCCAGGTAATTCAGCCGACATGACCATATGGCTTTAGCTCTGTGGCTCTCCACCTGTCCCAAGGGAGGAAGGGAGGCTTGAGAAATAAATATCCTGTGACCCTCACATCCCCCTTGGCAGCCAGGGAGGAAAGGGTGCACATTCCCCTTGGAGAATGCCGGGTTGAGCAAGAGCCTGGCAAAGGAGTGATTAATGTCAGCAGGAATGTGCTGTGCACTCAGGTCCCCAGGAGGCACCAGGGAGAGAACCCCCTGCTGCCGGCAGAGCCATTGATGAAACCCTCCCCCCTAGTCAAAGGGCACAGAAGACAGTGCATGAACCCACTACCCGGTATGGCAGCTCCCAGCACAACCCAGCAGCATCACTGGGAGCTGTGGGACAGCACCACAGCAGCGAGACTGCAAAAAATCCCCATTGCCAGCAGCAGTGCCATGTTTGTCTAATAAATTTATGTCTAATAACTGCATTTCTACACGTAGCAGTCTGCAGGGATACTCTGCCACCAGCATCCAGCCAGGACAGGCTGTGCAATGCCCAGTGGGATATTTCCCTGCTCCCATGCTTTTCACAGCAGAGAGTGCTGGGATGGGGGGCTCACCATCGCTTCCCATCCCGGCCAGTGCCCTGTTTTCCAGCAAGGCTTCCCCACGCCCCCTCCCAAGGCTTGTGTGGCAGGCTGGAGCACGGCCAGCATTCCCGTGCCGGGCTCTGACTGATGCGAGGCGGCGGACGAAGCAGCTTTCCTGCGGCGGGGATTAGCACCCCGGGCACGTCGCAGCCTGCAGGAACTCCCTGCTTTCCGCTCCGGGGGGCAGCGCCAGCAGCACAGCGTGAACCACCACTGTGATAAGTTGCGAGGCCTCAGCTCTGCCCGTCGGCCGGCCACGCGGAGAGAGGGTTCTGTCTTTTGCACCTGCACCCAGCACCCAGCCCACCCACAAGGGCCGAATCGGCTGTGGCAGAGCACCCAGTGCCACAGCTCTGAGCCCCCCAGGAGGTAAAGTAGCTTGGTTTCCCCCTCCCATCAGCGATGCCTTACCGGTGCTTTCGGCTACAGCCTCGCCGCGGGGTGGGTGGGGAGGTGCCGCCGGCGAACTCAGCTCAGCGCCCTCCGCAGCCTATGAGACAGAGGGAGCGTCAGCACCCGCGTCCCCGCGCCCCGACGGTGCCCTCTCCCCCCACACCACGGTCCGGTGCCCAGGACTGCCGCTGCCTTCATCATCATCATCATCATCATCCTCTTCGCCACTTCGCCCGCAGCTCACACCCGCCCGCTCGGATTTCTCATGTATGAAGAGGGGATGATTCTCTTCTCCACCTCACCAAATCCACCGGGAATGGGAGACGAGGCGGCTGGAGCCGCCCTGAGCGATGTCTCAGGATGGGAGGAGAGAGCAGGCACCCTCAGCCCACCGAGTGATTATTCGGGAAAGAAACAAAGCCAGCTCCTCCAGACACACCAGCATTTCCAGCCCTGCTGCTCTACCTCTGGACAGCCAGGACCTGTGACAGGGAGGGCCAGCGACCAACTGGGGACCTTGTCCCCTGGGATAAGTCACCTTTCCCATTCTCAGCAGCACAGACAGATATTACAGCATGAACCATGAACAAGGTCTGGAAGCACCTTGTGCTGCTGAAGCCCTGACTCAGCCAGAAAAGGACATTTTGGCTACATTTTTCTAAATGGACAGTTTTCTGTCACAAAATTGTGAGATGGTGGGACACTTCCCAGCAGCAATGGCTTGGGGCAGATCTTCTGCAGGAAAGCAGAGCAGGATATGGCGCTGAAGAGTCAGGGCAGCCCCTCACCTGGCTCTGCCACACCTTTCCATCTCCCAGATCCTCCAGAAACAGCCCCTACTCCCTCCTCCTACCAAAAGCAAAATCTCACTCCAACCAGCCCTGCTTGCCCAGTGCTGGGCAGAGGCTTCAGCTGCCTCCGAGGGGCTCCTGCATAGAGGCGATTTAGCCCCTACAGCTTCACGGCCCCGAGCAGCATCCCAACAGGTTCCTGTCCCAGCTGGAGCCCAGGTTTCACACATCATCCAAGGGGTACATCCCAGGTTTCACACCTCATTCAAGGAGAACATCCTGGCAGCTGCCATGCCGGGGCCGTGCCCCACCGTAGGTTTGTTTTGATGGCCTTCCCTTCCCGCTGCTAATAAGTTTTGTCACTATTTTTAGTGCATTTGATTAGGATAATGAGCGGGAGCTGACTGACAGCTCTTTAAGATGTTGAATGGTTTGTAATTTGTATTTGACGAAATACTCGCTGGCAGTGATTGCACAGCGGGATGGAGGGGGGAAAGCTGCAGCCCCAACTCCAGGCTGCAGCAAATACAAATAAGGCTGTGCCACCTACACACGTGGTGCTCGTGTCCCCACCACTCGGGCACGCTGTGACACAGGCTCCCTCCCGGGCATACACTGCGAGGCCATGATCATGATTACAACAAACAGGGCCAAAAGAGCCATGAGGGAAACCTAAATATGCCTCAGCTTAGGACCAGCCACGCATCGGGCAGTGAGGTGACAAGTTTTGAGATGGGGAAGGAACGGGTAACCCAGGTGGATGGATGCACTTACAACTTGATGCCAGGCTGGGGTGTTTGGTGGCTGAAAGCGGCTGCCGTGGCAGCAGCCTGGCACTGCCTGGCACATCTGGGCACAGTCCCACTGCTCACTTGGCAGTAGTGCTGCCATCCTCACCAGCATACTGCTGACACAGTCATGGCCAGGCTCAGGCAATCGGCCAGCACTGCCATCCCCATCGCTGTGTGCTGCTGGTTCTGCATTCGGGGTCTTCCCGGCCCCCCATTCCTCCCCAGCCGGAGGGAAGAGTGCCAGGGCTGAGCCCAGTCAAGCACCCTGCCCGGGGCAGAAGCCGCAGGAAGGACAGGCCAACCCCGCCCTCCCCTCTCCAAAAGCAATTAAAAATGAAGCACACTTGGCTGCACAACTCAGCTCGGATCAGATCACGGCACGCGAGACAGTGGCGTTTGCATCCTCCCCCGCCGGCGCTCGGAACGCCGCCTGCACTGCCCGGCATCCCCGCGCCTCCGACACCCGCGCTCCAGGGTTTCTCCCCCCAGGAACCGGCAAGTTGGGTGGCAGGGAAAGGTTCCATCCTCTGCCCTACCTCCCTGTGGCGGGGATGCTCTCGGAAAGGCAACAGCGAGGGGAACCGGCTGCTCTCCCGGCGAGTCCCGCTGTTTTCCGCTGCGCCTGGATCGCTCAAGGATACAATGGCCGTGGTAGGGACAGGCTGACAGCGGGCTGGCAGCGAGGGGAAGCGATCTTATCGTCTTTACAAAGACACTAACAAAAGACACTGATTGGGAGCAGACAAAACACAGCAGAGGCAGAAACCTTGGGAAATGCCGCGACAGGCTGGGGCCCAACACCAGACACCGAGCCTTGGGGAGGGAGACATCTCTGCCAAAAGAGACTCCGTCCTTGGGGCTGCTCTGGGGCCGGGTGGGTGCTGATCGGCACTGCGAGCGGGCGGGATGGAGGTGGTGCTGGGGAGAGCTGGGTGCGGGCTGGGGCATCAGCACCCACCCGCTGATGGAGCGAGCCGAGCTGAGCCGTGTCCCCGGCTCGCAGAGCCCCGGAGAGATTAATCACGGCAACTGTCTCACACCAGACTGAAAAATGAAGCGTGCGGGACGGCGGGCGAGACAAAGCAGCCTGGCGGCACCCAGCCCATGGCAGCAGGAACTGGGGACAGGGAGAGGCAGAGAGTGGCGATCGCAAACCCATCCGACCCCTCCCTCCTCTCTGCACACAACCAACCCCATCCCAGCAGGACTAGGGTCCAGCTGGGGCAGATCCGTGCAGGACAAATGGAAGCCACCTACAAGGTGTGGCATTAAACCAGAGGTCCTACGCTGGAGGCAGTGAAGAGCCAAAGGATGCTTCACTAATCTTTGTGTTCCCCTGCGTGGGTGGCACAGCGACAGGTGACAGCAGTGCTGCCCCTGCCACTGTGGTCCCCAGACAGTGCCAAGGGTGATGAATTGCACTGCCAGGCACATATATGGAAAGGGGCCAGGTGCTGCTACAACCACAGCGAGGTGGTGTTTAAATCATCTTAAGGTGGCACTCCACCCTCCTCCCTGCATCATGCCCTGCTACCTCTCCACATTTTAGTAGGAAACGCAGCTCCGGACATGCTCGCACAGCAGTTTCCCCCTCGGTCCCCGGGGATGCCCCCGGTTTTGCCCTTTCCCACGGCAAGCATCAGTGAGTGGCAGCACATCCCACAGTGCTTCGGGGTGTTTTGGCTCAGCCCACCATCTCCTCTGTCACCCGAACACAGCCGGTCACCGTGTCTTCCATAGGGAAAGTGATTCCTGTTCCTGTCCCATGCCACTAGGCTTTGCTTAGTACACAAGAAGGGAAACACAGGCACATCTCTGCCAGGCTTGGACCTGCCCTATTACAATCAGTCTCAGGCAGTGTGAAAAGTGGGAGCTGCTCCCCCAGCCCTGCAAAGTGGGGTGTGATGCTGCAGACACTTTCTCTGTCCAGCTGATGCAGTGAGGGCATGTCTGGGCTGTGTCTTTAGCCCTTCTCCACAAGGACACTAATTTCTCACTTGCACTGATTCCTAAAACAGGAGGAGAGATGCAGAGAAGCTCACTTCATCTCAGCACCAACTTGGGGAATGGAGAAGCCACAGGCAGGTGCCCCAATGCCTCTCTGGGACCCCCACTTTGCTCAGTTGACTGCATGTCAAAGGCACCTGAGCTAAGGTACCTCTGCCCTCCCGTGGATACCCCCAGCTGATGGAGAGCTCTCTCAGATGAAAGAATGACTGGAAGAGGAGGGAAGCACAGCTGCTGTGTGGGGGCCCAGCCACACACTCCCCACAGATACAAGTCCCAGCCCTTCCTATCTGACCCTGTCAACTCCCATTAAATTTAAAACCATCTTAATTAAAGCTCTACAGCCCAAGCTAGCAGAGGCCAGTGCGTCACAAAAGGGGAAAGGATAATTAGATCAACCATCCAAATTCACTCCCTCTGAGCATGGGGGAGAGTCACAGTCAGGAGCAGTGCAGAATGCCTCCAAAAAGACATGTCAAAACAGGGAGTTAAAAAGACCAAAACAAACCCCAAGAAGCACAGAAACATATTCTGGATGTTCATCTGGCCAAGAAACTAGGAAACTCCAAACGTGCACAGAGCATGCAGGGAGCTCGAACTCTCCCCACCCTCATAGGGCTGCCCCCTGGACAGGCAGATTTTGACTCTCGGGGTGATGGGCAGTGGCTCTGCCAACACCAGTGGCTGAGCACAGCTGCAGGCTGTGCCCCCACGACCCTCCCAGCACTCCAAAACTGGGCAACGGTAGCAGCAGACTAGTGGTGGGCAGCCCCCAAACACCATCTTGCATAAGGCTGGCAGGAGAAAGCCACAAGCCTTATCTCCCTGAAACAATGCAAGCAGCTGCCCAAAGGGGTCGGGATGTGCTGCAAGTTGTGCTTGTTGGTGCTGAGCTGAGCACTCAGTTGTACACCTGCTTTTCCCCCAGGGGATGGAAGAAGGGAAGGTGGTATTTGCCACACCTCGTCACATCCCCATCACTGCACTGCAGCACATCTGGGTACCAACAGGATCCATCAGCATGCAGATGCATCCCTGCACTGTAAACAGCATCCAACAATTGGAGCAAACAGAGCTTTCCCACCCCAAGGGTGGTCCAGCACAGGAACAGGGGCCAGAGTTGTGGCAGGATCTCTGGCAGAAGATGCTCAAAGCTGGCTGGGTGCTGTGCAGCCTGATTGCGCTTGTGCTGCTCCATGCCAGAGCAGAGATGCCTACCACTGCCTCCCAGCCTGACTCAGCCTGTGCTTCCAGCATTCCCAACAGGATGTCAGCCAAAGCCAGGAATTGCCCAACCAGCTCCAGCAAATGCTTTCCAAGGCATACAAAGCCTCTGACCTGCATTAACCTGAATTGGCTTCTCCTAGACAGGTGATGAGGGCACTGCTCTCCTCCTGCCAAATCCAGGAGAAAGAAACTAAAAGGAAATGCTTCCAAGGGCAGGAGTGCCTGTGAGGCTGGTAAGAGACACTGTTGAGCAGGAAAACACTGATGTTGAGCAGGGAAACACTGATGTTGAGCAGGGAAACACTGATGTTGAGCTGGGGTGGCACTACAAGCCGGAGCTCTTCGTCACTGGGATCGCCTGGAGCCACGGGGCAATGCTTGTCCAAAACAGCCCTCTGGCTCAGCACTGGGAGCTCAGCACCCATCAAAATGTACCTTTTCAACACTGGCCCCTGGGCATGCTGGCATCTGTGAGCTCCCACCACCTGCCACCTAATTCCCCAGCTTCCCATGGCCCATCACATCAAAGCTGTTCCCATCCTTCTCCAGGCAAAGCACCAGGACAAGGGACTGGCCCTGCAGGAAGGGGTTGATTACACAGCCGGACTCTCGAAGAGGAGGGAGGATTTCTGTTCCCCATTTCTGCAGTGCCTCTCCCAGCACAGCCAGCCTCAGGCTGCAGGAAATGGAGTTTGCTTCTGCTTTCTGGAAGGGAACATCATCCCTGGGTGCTCTCAGGGGATGGCTGTGGCAGCACCCAGCCTGCTCCATGGCTGGCTCCTGGGGAAGGGGCAGGAGGCAGTGGGAGGCTAATGTGACTCACAGGTGGCTCAGATCCGGTCAAAGTGGTGGTGCCACCTGCGTGTGCCCATGGCTCCGGGGCTGCCGCACCCATTCCAGCCTGGGCGAGGACGGCACTGCAGGCAGGTGGAAAATCTCCAGGGCAGGGGGAGGAAGGGGGCAAGGAACGCAGGAAGCAAAAAAGCTCCAGATCTGAGCAAGTTACAACCATCCCTGGCCACGCTGGCGTCACTGCTAAAACATTTCCACCTTCAGAGAAACCAGCCCAGCCAGTCCAGCCAGGAGAGGAGCTCCTGTGGCTCCACCGGCCCTCTGGGGCCAGAGCTGCAGCCCCACCAGTCCTGCAGAGGGGTCCTGCAGGACCCCCACAGTGGGAAACCTCCCAGCAGTCCTCATGACACAGAGAAGGAACTGAAACACTCACTGGGAAGAGGGAAAATGTGGGGAGGTTATGTAGGTATGTGCACTCACAACGCAAACTCGTGGGGATGGGCATCCCCCTGGTCCTGGCTGGAACTACGGGGACTTGGCAGGACACATGCTGAGGTTCACTGCAATGGGGTTGAAGGAGAAGCCAAGCAGAAGCCAAGGCTCTGCCGTCACCAATTTCCAACACTCTCACTTTGCAGACCCATGAACAGTTTCAAACAAATAAGCAGGATCCAGCACAGCAAATTTATGCTGATTATCAGATTATTTTCCTCTTTTTTTTTTCAACTCCGGGGCATCTGCCCAACATAAGCCATGTCCTCCAGGGAACTGTGGGGCTACGAGTCCCAGCACACACATGCTGCAATGTGGCTGCAAGAACAGGGCTGGATGCATGCTCGACTCCTGCTTTCACTTGCATGGGCAAGGTTGGGACTGGAAGCAGCTCCAGCAGCAGCAGGCACAGCCTGGGACCGTGGCTCTGGTCTCAGCACACTGACACAAGGAGAGCCTGGACACTGCTGGTGACAGCCTTCAGAGATGCTTGTCCCCACAGCCACTCCCTTCTGCACCACCAAAACAAAGCATCGCTCAAGATGTGTTGGAGGAAGCAACCATGGAGGGTCTTAAGGAGCAGAGATCAGCCAGACCTGGAAAGCATTTCCAAGCCCAAAAAGCTGCACTGGATTCCCCAAGTGCTCCCAGGGTGAGTGGGATGCTCAGCAGCTATGCCGGAGAGGATCCAGCTGGGAGGTGCAGCCCCAGACGGTGCTCACTATCAACAGCCTGAGCAGATGAAAAACAAAGAAAAACGCTGAGCTGGTGTCTTTTATCCCTGTCACTCCTGGAGCAGGGAGCCAGGCTCTGCACACCTCCGGCCCTGCACCGCTTCCTGCACTGATGGCAGGGAGCAGAGACAGGCTGTGAGTGAGTGGATGGGACGAGCAGTGTGGGACCAGCTACACACAGACCTTACACCCTTCCATGGCACCTCTCCAACCCTCGCTCGTGCTGCTCATCCTACAGGGACAGAATGAAGAAATGCAGGAACAAAGGGATGAAGGGCATCTCCTCTGCCTTCCATCACCTGTGGCTCATAGTGCCTTCAGCACAGCCCATCTGGACCATGGCACGAGAGCTACCCCTGTCCCACATCTGAGCCCAAGAAGGGCTCAGATTGTGTACACACACGTGCACACACATCCACACACAGCTGTGCACCTGTGCAGGCAGCTGCCCCCCTTGTGTGGCCCCAGCCCCATACACCAATCCCATCATCCTGAGCCTTCCCAACCCATCCATTTCCAAATTCAACTGTCCATGATGCTGGAGCAGGGAACTCTGGTCGCAGTGACTTTTGCAGCTGCAGCTGCTCTCTTGCTTACCCCACAACATCCTCCCTGCCCAGTGCAGCAGAATGCTCACTAGCAGATCTCCCTCAGCTGTGCCAAGGATTCCCAATCCCTTTCCTGACACAGCAGGATGCTACCAGCACTTGCGCAAGGAGCTGGGGAAGGAAAGGGTCCATCTGAGCAGGGAGCAACTCCAACAGACTTTTTATGTAGTTTTTTTTTCGCTTAAGTCAGAAAGCACATGTTTCTGCCCAGGAAAATCCAAAGCCCAGGACAGCACCACCCAATCCCACTTGGAACTGCAACTGCAGCTGCAGCCTTAGCTGAGGTTGAGGAAGGTGGTAGTGCTTCAAGAAGACTATATTGTATTTGTCTTGCCTAAAGAAGGGCTTTGCCCATGTGTGTGCATGGCATAGGGCAGTGCAGCTGGGGATGGGACAGGGGAAAACTGAAGCACCTACTTGATGTAAAACCTCACCAACCTCCAACGGCAGCTTCTCAGGTGCTCCTGAGGGAAACAGAGGTGTGCAGTGATCCTTTTACTGGGTGGGGAAGCAAGGTGGAGCAGGGAAACCCAGAAACAGCACTGCACCTCCAACCCTAAACTCCTGCTAAAGGGTGCCCCTAGGTGAGACATTTTTAGGCTTGATTTAGCACTGACTTGAACCTGTCATGCTGCCTCCAAACTGGTGCATGGCATGGGAGGAGGGACACATGGCTCAGGACAGGCTGGACTTAACCTCACCCATGCAATGCATGGCGATACAGGGCAATGCAGCAGTGAGGTTTTGCCCTTGTTGCCCAGGTGTTTGGTGGCCAAGGTTGCCAAACACGGTCAGCAAGGATTGGAGCAGTTACACCAGGTGGAAGCTATCTTTGCAGCACACACTCAGGTTTTCCTCCATTCAGCCATCCCCATCCATTCATCCAGCCCCAACACAGCAGGCTTTGAGGCCAGTCGAAACCTCATGATCACTGTAGTGAGACCACAACAGGTCCAGCATGAGGAGTGACCAGGAAACTCAGGGCTGGGAAACTCAGGATCAGCCTCCATGACTTGCAGTGTGGAGAAGGAAGCAGGGAACATGCTGAATCACAAGTGTCCCTGCATTACACGTTGGCAGTGGTGCTGATCCACCAAAGCCATGCACCCTCTGTAGACCCCAAAGCCACCCTGGTGCCCTTCAGGCCTGGGGCCCACGCCTGTGAGGTGAGGGAAGTCTCGCTATGCATGACTTAAATTTTTGCCTTAAATGCCTGGGCAGTTCTGTTCCTTGCATTCCTCCAGATGAGCCCACCAAACCCACATGCCAGCGTATGGATATTTCCACATGTTACATTTCCACTGAAACCACCTGGAGTCAAGGGGCTTGCGCAGATTTTTTTAAGGACTAAACTGAAATCAGTGACGGGCCCCACCCTGCCCAGCAGCCAATACCCCCCAGCTTGCCAGCCAGCCCCCAGCCCTCCCAAACCTGTCCCTGCTCCGCAGCGAGGGCAGCCAACAGATCCATAGCCTGAAGCAAAGTCAGCGCAACACGCAGATTTGCAGGTCCTGGTTCCTGGCCCAGGTTCAAACCACATTTGTTCCTGAAATCTGTTTCAGAGCTCTTTCCAGAGTACGCGTGTGCACAGGCATGTGCATGGCAGCGCCGGTTCCCAACGCAGCCAGTGCCAACACGGGGCAGAGCTGGGGGCCTGGGTGCCCCTAGGCACCGACCTCAGCCCTCCCTGACACAGCCATACTCAAACAGTTCATAATATTATTTTTTCCCTTCTAAGCACACGATAGGCAGGACTGGAACTAGATGACCGGGGGTTGGAACTAGGTAAGAGTTAAGGTCCCTTCCAACACAAACCACTCCATGATTCTGTAATATACTGGACTATCTCCCAGCTTGCTGCCCATTTAAAAGATGAGGAACCAAAGGCTTTGAAACAGCCCCATGACACACAGTATGTTTTTTGCTGATGGGTGGAATCTTCAGCAAGACATGAGCCCCTGGGAGCTGGTCTGCACCACCCACAGCTACAGGCGGCCGGGAAGACAGGATTGGACTGGAAGCAGCAACAACCTGTGCTCTTGTCCTTGGAACAGCTACACATGGATGGTTATTGCCATCCAGAGGTTTGAGCTGCTCTCCAGGCATGGGATTAAAGGGTTCTCCCTCACAGGGAGCAGTGTGGGGCTGTACCACTGTTTGACAAGGCTGTTTCCGATGGGATGCAATGCTGGACACATCTCTAGGCAGGCTTTGGGGTGAGAGGCAGAGTGCTGCGGAAGTGAGCTCAGATGGGAAATTGTTCCAGGAGATAAAGAAACAAGTTGGAAACTGAGCTGCAAAATAGACAGTACAGGAAACAATAGCACTTCAGATAGGCTTTCCAATTTCCCTCAGCCATGCCAGGAGTCCAGCACGTTTGTCCCAGTGATGTACAAGTTGGGAGGAGGCACAGGTTGGTTGCTCGCTCCCACCTCTTCTCTTTCAAGATCTTACAGGCATTTGCTGATTTTTAAATGAGAGGTTATGGACCAAGTCCTTCACGTCTCACTAGATAAGAGTTTAGCTCTGTGATGACTTCAAAGGCCAGGCAAGATCCCACACTAGTAGCAGGGAGAGGCAGATAGGATTTTGGAGACATGGCAGCCCCACAGTCTGTCCCCTCCTTGCCTTGGTGAGTCCAGTGAAATGATGCTGCTTCGCAGGAATTGCCCATGCTGCTAAAGGCCATCCCCACCTCAGGATCATTGACGCTCTCTCTGTGCCACCAAGGCAGCAAAGAACCCTCTTGTTTCTGCAGCAAAGGCTCCAGATCAGATGGTCACCACAGTGCTCTCCTCATCCCCCAGCTCCCCAGCCAGAGGCTGGGATGGCCCTTTCTGCCTCCCTGTGGAAACTCCATGATTTTCCATCACTCTGGCACAAAGTCATTAAAGGGCAGAGATATCATTAGGGCATCTCCATCACACAGGGAGCACTGCAAGGCCAGTAACGATCGAGACAGGGAACATTGGACTTCCCTTCGCTGCTGTGCAGCCCATAAATAAACCTGTCTCGAGCGGTTTTGGCAAAGACAGGAGGTGTCTGGAGGAGCCTCTGCTCTGCTGCTCCCAGGTCAAAGCTTGGAAAGTGAGAATTGACCCTCGATCTCCCAAGCAAAGCTGTCCTTCCCTGACAAACAGGCATTAGCTGGCTAATGATTACAGAGACACAGCTCCCCAGGGAGCCAGCACATGAGTCTCAGAGACACTGAATTCCAAGATTTTGCTATGGCCAGATCCAGAGTCAGGCAAAGTGGTGCAGAACAGCTGGCTTAGGCCAGCCAGGATCAGCCTCTCCGGCTGCAAAGGTGTCCGGAGCAGCCCCACAGTGGAAATACCAAAACGGATATTGCTTTAAAGTGCAAGATTGCTGATGTCTCCTGCACATCCTCATCCTCATGCCTTCCCAGACAGGCTTGCCAGCCCTCCACAACTGTCTGACCAACACCTGTCTAACCTGCACATGGAGCCTGGGCATGTGTTGAGCCACTGGGTTCTGAGGGGGCCTCCAAGCCCAGCAGGGATGAACAGGTTTCCACCATCAATAGCTGGACCTTGAGAAGGTTGGTTTGTGACTCAGTTCTTGCACAGGTCACTGCTGGCAGTGGGTACCTCCTCAGCTGACAGGAGAGCAACAAAGCCCCCCAGCTCCCTCCTGCCATACACCTCCTCCTCTGAGAGCAGTAGGAAGAAAAATGAAGTCTTTTGTTGCCACCTTCCCGCAGCTTAGTTTCACAGAGCGCTGCTGGGTACCTGCTGGCCTGTCCCTGTCCCACTGCACAGGCAGGAGCTCACCTCAGGAACCCCTCGGACTCTGCACCTTCCATTGTCCCCAGCTCCCAATGCCATGAGGTGGTGGAATCTGCCTTGGGAGGCCCCCCAGGTGCACAGAGCAGCCACACTGTGTCCCTTCCTTTGCATCCCTTCTGGGGAGCCAGGAGAAAGGGGCCATGGCACACACAGGGCAGCACAACCTGCTCCCTGCCACCTACAACCTTTACTGTTGCTCAGTGTCTTTGGGACTGGGACCAGGACCAGGACAAGAATCACCTCCTGGCCCCAAGTCCAGCGCTGAGCCCTGGCACACCAAAGCAGCCATTGGAGTAAGGCAGGGCCGGGGAAGACTGTGCTGGGCAGGGCCAGCAAAACTCACTGAGATGCAGCAAATCCCCACTCATTCCAGCATATCTCTCAGGAGGTTGGGCAGCTCCCTGAGATGCTGCTCAGCACCAGACAGGACCATGCCAGGGTCAGCACCACAAGATGCCACTCCCACACCATTCCTGACCCCATTGCATACAGCCCTGTGTACTGGCCCCATCACCTGAAGGTTGTCCCCTGTGCCCATCCCAAGTGGCACCAAGATGCAGCACAGCCTATCCGAGCAGTGAGCAGGATAAAACCCCATCTCAAACACAGTGTGGCTCAGGATGAAGGCCACAACTCTCTTCCATGGCACCAAGGGCTGTGACGGGGACAGAGGGAACACAGCAGTGCCACTGCTTGCAGCCACGCATGGGGGTTGGACTGCCCAGGCTGCGATGGAGGAACGTCCCAGCTGGATAAAGTCTTAAATCGCACAAGCTGGGGCTCTGCAGCCCCCCAGGAGGGTGAGTCGGCAGCGGACGGCGAGGAGCGCAGCGAGAGGCATAGCTCGCCAGGCCCACCAGGGCTGGACACTGGCCCCAGAATCACCAGGAAGGGATCACCGACAAGGGAAGCAGATCACGAGACATCAAAGCAGGGGGGCGATGAATATTTCATGTCCTGGCCTACATACAGCCCGGCTGTCCCCGCCCTGCGCTCCCGGGGGTCCCCCACAGCCCCTGAGCACAACAAAGGGGACTTGCAGGCAGGCGGGGCCGCCCCGCCGGACCCCCCGCGTCTCCAGCTCTGCCCCGCCAGGCAGTGACATCCTCAGCCAGACCCACGGCTGACCCAAAAGACCATGTGCATCCCGCTGGACCCACAGCCGCTTGACCGACACGCCGAGCCACACCGCGAGCATCCTTGTGGGGACCCGCCGCCAGGTCTCCGGGCTGCGGGCATCTCCCACTGCTAGACCCACAGCTGCCTCACCGGAGCCTGGGCATCCTTGGCTGGACCCATCGCCTCCTTGCCAAACTGGCAGCATCCCCGATCGGACCCACAACCAGCTCCCGCGAACGCGGGCATCCCCCGCGCCGCCCCGCCGGACTCCTCTGCGGGCATCCCATTGCGGGCATCCCCCCGCCGCCCCGCTGGTCCCCACTCGCGGGCATCCCCCGCCGGACCCCACGGCCGGAACCCGGGCACCCCCTGCCAGATCCACCGCCGGACCCCGCGGCTCCCCTCGCCGGACCGTGGGACCCCCTGCTTGCCCCACAGCGGGGCACCCCCCGCCGCCGCTCACCTCCCGCGCGTCCACTCCGCGGGGCCGCCCCCGCCGCTCGCCTCCAGCGCTCGGCCCCGGCTTTGTCTCCGCGCCGGGGGCGCGGCCGCCGCCCCCCGCCGCCGCCGCGCTGGGTGCCCGCACCGCCCCGCACCGCGCCGGGCTCAGCGCTGCGCCGCCGGCAGCAGCATCGCGCAGCGCCGCGGCCCCGGCGCGCTGGTGCCTCGCCCGCCCCCGCTCACCCCTTCTGCGGGGCGGGGGGGGCACGGCGGGGAGGGGAAAATAAAAAAAAAAAAGGAAGGAAAAAAAAAAAGGAGTAATATGGCAGCAAACCGGAAACGGTGGATGGGGGAAAAGGCAGCAGCCCCTCCCCTCCCTCCGTGGTTTTTTTTTTTAAGGGAGAAGGCTCCGGGCAGCCGGGCTCCGCGGGGCGCGCACGGGCCAAGGGGCCGCCCCCGCCTCCGGCTCTGCCCGCGCGTCCCGGCCCGGGGCGGGGGAACCGCCTGGTCGCGCCAGGGACACCCGTGGGAGCGGCGGCCGCGGTCCCCTGGGCGCGTCACCCCGCGGGTGAGGGGCTGTCTTGGTGTGTTACCTGGAAGCCGGAGCTGGTCACTGAAAAGTGGTCGTCAGGAGGCTGAAACCCGGCTGGGGCTGGAGTTCGCTTTATTAAACAGTTCTAACACACGGCGAGTAGCAGGAAAAATGCTGTTTTGTCAGTTTCTATACCTCCCCATCCCCAGGAGGGACAGGTTGTCTTTCCCAGGGGGCTGCAACCCACGTTGCCCCTTCTCTGAAGTCGGAAGGAGGCAAAACTTCAGCGTTGAGGAAAAGCAGACAAAGGTGCACCACGTCCTGGGTCTCCCTGGGAACCCGGGGAACTGTGGGGCTATTTGGATGCAGCGTGGGCAGACAGTGGTATCTGTGCTCCGCTGGGTTATCTGCCCCGTTTTTGGGTTAACACCCTCCGTCTCCGTCGCCCCTGCAGCCGGTGCCGCCCTCTAAATCAAGGCAGCGTGGAGCTGTGCGTATTCCCGGGATGCCCAGTCGCCGGCTGGCAGCATCACCCTGTGCAGGGCTGGGAGAGATGACTGTCCTCTGAGTCCTGCTTGGGCAAGTGGGCACACGGGGACAGTTCCTGACGTCCCTCCCCTTGCTCCTCAGCATCTTCCCATTCCAGCACTAGGAGGAGGTGCGAAATGCGCACCTTTCCCGTGGCACAGGGCAGTGCCGGGGCGCACACGCAGGGCTCAGCTGGGTGCCCCGCCGCCTGCACCCAGCCCGTCGGGGCTGCCCGACCAGCTCAGCGGTGCTGGCAGCCTTCCCACCTCCCCCACTGGCGATCCACTAAGGAGTTCCCTGTCACGTTATCCTCCAGGAAGAAATGGGGTGAAGCAGTCCGCTCCTTAAACCCCCATTTGGCTGGTTTTATGGGGCATGCTCGGCTGCTGGCCAGCTCCAGTGACCCGTGGGCTGTATTTCCACAGCCAGCACCTTCTCCGCCACCCCTGCCCACCCCTCCGACCAACCTTGCAGCCACTCCGCGGAGTTTTCCGAAACCGCCGTTACTGGGAGCAAGATCTGACACTTCAGAAACAATTTGGGAAGTTAACAAGTTTTAGAGAATCGTGTGGTGTTTTTTCTTTCTGTTTCCCACTCCCCCCACCTTTTTCTTTTGAGTTATGAAAAAAATATTTCCCATGACACTGGCGAAGGCCAGCGAATCCATGAATCACCAGGAACAAGGAGTCATGCACGCGCCGATCCATCACCCCGTAGCCAGCACATCGCGAGGGGCCCTTCCCTGGGAGGAGCCGCCGCTGATAAGGTCCCTACAGCCGGGGAGGGCCGACGCTTTCCCTCTCGGCTCCCCTCCCACGGCCAGGAAAGGGCGGCCGGGTTCCCCGCACACCCGTGGGATGTGTGGTTTGCGGGGGCAGCCCTGCCTGCTCCTTGCCGGAGCATCCAACCACAGCCCAGTTTGTACCGAGGCTTTTTTAACTCTTAGCCCACCCTATCTTATTTGGCTGGTGTGGGGATGTGTAGGGAGGGATTCCTCAACCTCATGTCTGCTGTGGGATGAAGGAATTAACCGGGCAGTGCAGGGCAGTCCCAGGTCCTGCTCTGCTCACCCACACGGATATACCACAGGGAAAAAAGGGAGCATGCCGATGCATGGGGAGCCCCACACCTTTTCCCTGCTGTGCTGCACAGCGACACAGGGACACTCCCTTCTCCTTCCCTATCCCAGGATGCCAGGAGCACTGCCAGAGGGGAAAGCGCTCCAGGGGAGCAGGGACCTGGCCCCAGCCCCGGCTGAGCTGGTGAGGATGACTCAGCCTCTACTGGATCCAGACCCAAATCTAAGATGCAATTATGACTTACAAATATTTGTATTTTGTTTTTCTCTTTTGCAATCAACTCCTTTTCTCCAGGCTGTCCTACAATCAGAGTTTCCATCTCCGGCGGTGCTGGCCCCTTGCTGGAAGGCAAACACCCATGGCCCCTTTCAACATGCCAGACCAAGTCCATGACAGAAACTCTTCCTCTATAAAGAAGATGCCAATGTGCAAAATTAATATTACAAACAGACAGCCTCTAAACCCAGTCTCTTATCTTTTGGGCTCACATTCAGGAATGTTCCCTCACAGGACCAACATTAAACGTGCAGCGCTGGTGATAATGCAATTTAGGACCATTTAAGCAACTTGGCACATCTCAATGCACCCCTGGCTCATCCATGAGGTCCTGAGCCTGATGGACACCCCCAGACTGCCTCACTCCAAGTACTTGTCTTTAAACAGTCTAATGCACAATTACTACTTTTTAAACCCAACCAGGGAGTTCAGTCTCAGGTCCGAAACTTATTTTCTTGATATGACTCTTCACTTTTAAATAGCACTGATAAAACCCACCCTGGGGAGGGGAAGAGGGTTACAGAAACTGAAAACCAGGTACTTTCAACTTGAAAAAAAAGTAGCACTGAATATTTCCAGTGGCTCAGCTATTACAGAATGTTTTGAAATGATATTTTAACAAGAAATGAAGACAAGCCCAGGTATTTCTGTATTTTTTTGCTGACCTTTACGTAAGTTTCATCAGGAACAAGAAGAATGAGAGTTACTGTGGGCAGACTGTCATGCTCATGAGTAAGTGCGTACGTGGCTCCTTCCCCCTCCAGGTGTGCAGATTGAACTGCTCTACAGGGTTCTTGAAATCCTCCTGTGAGGTAAGAGGGTGCTTGTTGGGTCAGAATTTGATCCAAGCCCTGACCTCTCCAAAGTAACTGTGGATTTACAACAAAATATCTATTCATCTCCAGCCAGATTTATTTTTAAGCATCCCCTTGGCATGCGTGAATAAGTTTTGTCTATTGGATTCTGCTCCTGAGGCTGCACTTGGTTCACTGCAAATTCCAAATATAGCTGCAGGAATTATTGCTATTAATGATATAATTGTTGTGTTTGAGATGCTGGACAGACAGAGAGGCAACCACAGCTCTTACCCTGAGATTTTATGATCATTGAGTTTTACAGCCCTCCAAATAGCCAGTGTGTGATGGGAGATGATCAGCACCATCAGCTCTGTTAGGGAAGCTGCGGTTACAGGCTCAGGAGCTGATTCACTAAGGGGGATTGACCATAATAACCCCTGTAGTACGAGCCATTTGGCAATATTTCATGGTAGAAATGCTAATTCTGGCCATTCTCTCCCACACTGAGCATCAGAGCTGCAGGAGCTGAGCAGTGATGGCCAGTGTATTGAAGGTTGTAGGATAAAAAGGGAGAAGTCACCAGGAGGACTCAGGACTTCAGTGTCCTCCAGTGTGGTGACAATTTGCTGTACAAAAGGGGCCCTCAAACCCAGCCAGGAAGTGTCATTGCAATATTTCCCAGAGGAAAGGACTGTGGGGAAACCACTGACTCGGTGACATGCAAATATTTAATAAGGAGGCTCAGAGTTCAGCAGCTGTGGGCTGAAATTATCTGCATGTTCAATAAAGGCACAATGTTTCCTGTCAGGTTTCTGACTGATAAAATATGTTTCAATACAATCTGATTTAGGTATCTTGGAATAGCTCATTTGGGCAAAAATCTGACACTTTGTGTTTCTTGCCTCCGCAGGAAAGCCACACACAAGATGTTAGCATCTCCCAGCATGGAAATTCTGCTTTTTTGTCGTCTTAGTATCAATAGAAATGAGCAGTTCAGAAAAGCCCATGGAAATTCATCTGAATGGGATTCATAGCCCTGTTCCAGCTTGATTTGGTAGCAGAGCAGTGGAGGGATGGCTGGCTAGTGCAGAGCTCTGGTAGCCACATCCAGGTGACCTTGCCCCGAGGCTGTGCTCTTCCCTCCCTGCCAGCTCCTGGCTGCTTCCCGTCCCGCCTGCAGCCTGAGCAAGCGGAGCTGGAGCAGACATGAGGGTGTTTCCACTTAATCATCCAGTCTTGGTCCTTCGAGCAAGGGATGGGCTGAGGAGGCTGAAATCTGAATCTGAAAACCTTAAACCATATGATGTTTGGATCTGTGCTCAGTTTAAAGTGAGTTAAATGAGAGGGAGGCAGGGAGCAGAAATGGTTGCAGCTTCTCTCTTTCTCTCAAAAACTGCTCCTCCTGCGATTCCCTTCACTGCAGATGCCTGACACTGGGGCACATCTGCTTCAGCCACCAAAGCAGACACTGCAGCATCACAAGTAGCTTCTCCATGGGGACCACAGCCATGAGGACCCTCTCAAACCCCAGGAGCTGCAGTCCAGCCCTTCAGCTACAGTGTGGGCACAAACAGTATATGGTCATGGGCAACAGCTGTTCTCAAGGAGCCAGAGGGATGTGACACATCAGCCCTATGCCAACACCACAGCTTTTGCCCATGCTGCCACAGTGGAGGCACAAATAAGAGCAGGAAGCATCAGGAGCTGGTTCCCAGAACTGTGGGAGTGGCTTTGCCTGTGAGAGGTCAGCAATTCCTGTTGTGCTGTGGACTTTGGCTCTTGACAAGGTGAATTTGTAAGCTTAGGATCGCTTTTTCAGAAGCAGCAGCCAAAGGAAAGGCAGCAGGGACAAGTCTTGGGGCCCGGGACAGCTGGGTTGTAGTTTGGGCAAGATATGAGATGTTTCAGGTCAGGGTTGATGCCCTCCATGTCCCCAGTCCATGACCTGGGACTTGGCTGAATTTGACACTTGATGGAGGTGCAGCTCAGAAGCTGCTACAGCCTTTGGCAGGAAACACAGGGGTGTCCAGAGTGCACATTTCACAAAAAAAGAAATGCTGTGCAAGAGGGGCTTCCAACAGAGCAGTACTAGGGATACAGCTCCTTGCCTGGAGCTGGACACAGGAAGAAGTGAGAGCCCTTCAACCCCTCCACCCACAGCATCCCACATTTGGGAGCCGAGCTCTTCACATGCAACAAGTGACATCAGACAGGCAACAGATGTTTTTAAAAAGCAGAGCAATGTGACCCAAAGCAGGTTTACCTTGTACCCACAGCCAGGATGGCTGGACTGCAGCCACAGAGGAACCTATGTCAGCCCCTTTGCTCTAACCACCTGATCTGCATCACTGCAGCCCTCAATGGGACTGCAGTATTCCGGAGCACGGCTGCTCACACTTCCAGGAAACAGGGTGCAAGGGGCATCAAAGCCACACTGGGGCTTCTGGGCACTAAATGAAACCAGGGAAGCTGGGAGGAGGGAAGTGAGCATTGCGAGAGGTTTGGGATTGCACAAGACAAATATGTATGTGCAGGCGAGGAGCAGGGTCTGCATGGGTGATGTGGAGCACGCACAGCACCACACCACTCACTTATCACGATCTCAGGAGGGTGGAATGTCATGCTTTGGGCTTCTTGTGGCTCACGGGTAGGCAATGTGCATGGCACAGCTCCCTGGCTATACCAAGTGCTCCCAAGGCAGGGAGCTGTACTACCCTAGCAGTTACATCTGCTGGCTGAAAAAATCATCTCAGAAGGTTACAAGGGGACACCTTTCTCCATCCTGAATGCTTCGCCACTTGTTCCTTCTTTCTATCAGTCTGTGCAACAGCAGGTTATACCCACTGTCACTGGCAGGTAAAATCCGGCTACTAGGACAGAATAACTGCAGTGGACATAAGTCTACAGCATGGAAGAACAGAAAGGGTCATAAGAGTGACTTACGGTTACAGAAAAGTCATGAATTCGGAAGAATCAACATGAAACAGGAGTATCAGCTGAATTTCAAGGGAAAAGCAGAAAGCCAAGTTCATGACCCTACAATTGCCAGCACCAAACAAGAGACATTTTGAGCAGCTACTGCACATTGTCCCAGTACTGAAAGCCAGAAAACGCCCCCAACAAACCACGGCTCAAAAGTTACAAACTACCAGAGCAGAGATGGACCTTGGACCTGCAGTGATTGCCAGCTGGAGAAGGAATGTATACACTGATTACAGTCCATGCCTGTGGCCAGAGAGAAAGGGAATGCTCCCCAAACAAATCATCCCTTCCGGTTGCATGAGGAAGAGAAGGGTTATATCCCTTCCCAGTGCCAAAGCCAGCTAGCAATCAAGTTAATCATCAATCACACAACCATGCTCACTACTCCAGCACTCTCCATTCATCATCCCATTTTCTCACTGCAGTCAATTTCTCATGCCTCATGAGATTAATAAACAAACAACTAAATCAATACAGTCATCTCAATCCCTGTGGGCCACAGGCTCTGAACAACATAACTTCTGTCTGAAAGAAGTATTAGTGTGGAAGAGACGCTCCCAAGAGAAGTCCAGCACCCCAGTGCTCAGCTGTCCTAAAGTAAACACATGCTCACCAGGGAATGGTTCAGCAGTGCCCTGGGAAACAGAGATACTGAGCAGGTCCTCCCCTCCTACAGCTTCCTTATCGTCTGCCCAAGCATCATCAGATTGCTTGACCCTCCCTAAATCCAGGTACCGAAGGAGTATTTTCATTCTTCACGACAAGCTGGGAAATAATCTGAGTTTATTGACTCAACAAGGGGGCTGTTCTGCAAACATCAATCCCCAGCTGGGGCTGATGGCCTCGGGCTTTTCAGTCCTGTGGGCAGGGAACCTCACCAGAATCTCTCTGAAGCAGAGAGAAGTGTGTGTATGAGAATGAAAGTAAATTAGGTCTGAACAAGATTAACAGGGATTTAATTGAACTATGTGAACTGGAACTCCAGTCACGAGCTGCTTATTAGCCTGTCTCAAGGGATTGTGCTGCTGGCACTGGAGGTGCACAAGGATGCATTGTGAGTGCAGGACAGCGCAAGGGGATGGCGGTGGCCACGGCCCTCGAGGTCAGTGTGGCCAGAGAGGCTGAGCTGCTTGAATGTGATCAAAAACGAAACAGGGAACTCTCAACTCCCAGCCATATTTCTTCACAGCTGAGGCTTGGCCTGCTAAGGGACAGGAACTCAATGACACATGCTGGCAGAGGAAGCCCAGCTCCTGGCTCTGGGTGGCAGAGCAAGGTGCGGCTCTCTACTGGCAGATATTTGGAGACAGACTTTTGAAAACCTCCCCTTCAATAAAATTGACTTAATGAGGTCTTCAGCTCCCTTTGGGATGTTAATTAAAAAACAGCCTGGAGAAAAGTGCCTGGGAATTAAAGGAGTCACCACACTAGTCCTTCTCTGTTTTGTTTTTCTGGTGAGAGAACCAACAGACACTTGCCAGAGCTTGGCTACCACACCGGTCTCACCGCAGCCAAGAGCCACCAGACAGCTCTACACTCCAGCCATGGAAACCTGAGCTCAAGCCACACACCGATGGGCTCCCCAAAATCCCCATTAACAGCCTACTGAATCCCCACCTAATCCCCTGCTTGCATTATTAACAAATGATGCCTTTATTATGGCTACCTTCGTGGGGGCTCTCGGAGCCAAATTCTCTCATGAGAGGCAAACTGATTGAGTCCCTGCACCACTTCCTCCTCCCTTCCACGAAGGTGAAGCTGTAATGGGACATAGTTTCCTACTTCCAAGTCAAACAGATACAGACACACACATGCCTGACAGTATTAACTAACCAATTTCTCACAGATTAAAGGATCTGAGAGGATTTCCCTTAATGGATCATTTTAATGAATAGGTTATTTATGTCCCTGTGTTCCTATAGTCTGGGAGTTCTGGCAGCTTTCACAGTGAGTGTGAGGGAAGAGGCAGCACAACTTTAAAAACATTTCTTTTTAAACAAAGATTCTGATTGCATTTATTACACATTTCAAGAGAAACTAAAATACATGGGATATTGGTAATCTCTAAACAAGCACATTAAAATAGGTGTAAAGCTGTTAGGAACAGACTGGGGAATTTATCTTAATCCGTGTTCCCCCCAACAAAACCAAACTCCAACATCCATGATTTCTACTGAGCAATGAGTGAGCCAGCCTGTAAATAGCTGGATGTAGACGTTGATGTAGTAGCTGCTATTTCAGGTAACAGCCACACAGTGCCCAATGCTAACCAGTTCTGAGCTGCAGAAATGCTCCTCTATATTGGATAACCTGTGTGTTGCTCTTTCTATAGCTGCGACTCTGTTAAAGAACTAACCCCCCACTCTGGGTAACCTGCAGAAAGCTGGAGTTTAGATAAAACCATCTTCATGTACTAAAATGGAAGGAGTCACCTGCAGTACCTAACCAGGGCAGTAGCAATGATTTTTTCTCCTGCAGTTCACAGACAAAGCACAGGTTCATCATGGAAACTCATAGCACAACACTGTTCTTTGTTATTTGCGTGGGAAATTTTTGTAATATTTCTTTGTACTGAGAGCTCAAAGCAACTCTACAGTGCTTGTGCCTCCTATGCTTTGTTCTGTCCTCTTGGTATTGCCTTCATGTAGCTCAAAAAAAAAAGAAAAGATGCAGAATGTAAAGCAGAAGTCTCAGCTGGATTTTAAGCAGTGCAACTTGGTGTCAGCATTCTGGCTAAGAGAAGCAGAGAGTGTGGAGCAGGGAAGCAGTGAGAGATCAGAGTCACACCGGCACTGGGATCCATCCATCCCCCCTCACCAAAAGCAAGAGTGAGCAGAGAACGTGGCTGTTCTCAACACTGATGGTTTCTGTAAGTGTGTTGTTGTTCAGCTCCTGTTCAGGAACACACATCTGGGCTCACAAGGCATTTGTGAATTGAGGATGAGAGTCTGTGTATGCAAAAAGGATTGGAGATTTGCAGCCCTGCCAGAGAGAATCCTTCCTTCAAAGCTGCTCTGAACCCTGGGTGCGCCTCAGAGAGCAGGTTCTCCTCCCATTGACTCATTCCTGATCAAACAAACCAAGATGTGAGCTGGCATCAGGAAGCTTGAGCTGCCCTACAGAGACTGTGTGGCTACATCACGACCTATCTCCTTCCAGTCCTGTCTCGCCGTATTCAAATCTAGTACCAGATTGTCCCTGGGCCTGGAGAGCCAGAGCCTGAAGGAACAGAGTGTCTGTGTCTCCTGCCACAGAGCCATGCTACACAGCCAGCTTGTCACCCCTCGCATCTTAAAATACCACATCTCCCCAGGCTGAGAACGTATTTACCCTCAGGAAGAATTCAGCCAGAGGAGATAGAGCAGACTGGAGCAGGAAAGGCTGGGAGGGAGTTTGCAAATGCAACGAACCCCAGCTGTGTTGAAACAGGGCCCATGGTCAGGGCTCAGCCAGCTGGCAGGAGGGCTGATCCACAGCACAGCCAGGCAGTGCTGGCTGATGCACCACCTGTGCAGCATTCCCAGACTCCCACCTAAGGAGCTTTTCTCCAACATGCAGTACCTGGTCTTCCTAAGTTTCCAAGAACAGCCCCACAAGCACAGGTATTAAATTCTGTGCCTTCCAGAATCAAATGGTTCCCTGATTCTTGTAGTCATCACAATCCCCACCACAGCCTCAATTCCCTGAAATGTACCTGCTTTCAAAGGTGGGAATAGAAAGGAACAGTGCATGGGTGGGGAATAAGACAGAGGTAGCGACGCTGGGGAAATGAAAGCTTTGATCTCCAAGAGTCTGGAATCTGGTGAGTTATTACCTAAAGAATTAAAGAATATGACAAAGACATTATGATTAAGCCATAAAATGCAGCTATGTATTTCAGACTAGATGACAACAGAGATGAATACAAAACTGTGTAGTGTGGTATCCTTGATCCATTTGATCCCTTTGCCTTCAAACAACACAACACAAACTGGTATCCAAAGCAGGAAGCCTATGCTCCACCTTACACAGGGACTTTATTACAAATCCCAGCCAGCATGGAGGGGCCTCTCTACCCATCAGAACTGAGAGAAGTCACTTAAATAGCGACTGACGCATTAATTGTGTCAAATGAAGTTCTGGATATATGAAGTTCTCTTTTGCTTGCAAGAAATATCTATCAGAATCCCTCCCCTTCCATTCTTGTAAGTTCCTTCTCCCTTGTCCCTGAAAGGTAAAACATGGCAATGCCAGAAAACCATTTAACAGAGTTAGTTGCTTTTGATGTTGTCTCTGAGGAAACATGATTACAAGTGATTATTTGGTCTTTTGAGGCTCATCAGTCGTGCCTTTATCGTTTCTTTTTGGTTTCCTTCTTGGGTTTCTTGCTTATCTGTGGAGCAGTTGCCTTTGGTTTCTTCACTGTCTCTGAATTCTTAGGCTCAAAACTGTCCGAGTCCTACAAGAATCAATTAAGAAACAATCAGTAACTTTTTTTTTACCATTTGCTGACAGCTTGCTTTGGGGATCTGAGTATAGGCCAGAGGAAAATAGTGCTGGGTATCTCTTGGAACACACCAGTATCAAACTGAGGCCACATTTAATGAGACACAAGCAGCACCATCTCTGCTCCTTCTGCATGTGCTTTTTGATGAGTGTGAGTTTATGCATAGAAACAGCTCATTACCAGAGATGCATTAAAAGCTTAAGTGTCTAAAACAGGCTTTGGAGAAGAAAAACAAACCCAACTTTGAAGGTAAGAAGAAAATCAACACTAAATGAAAACTGTATGAATTAGGAAAAGATAACATATAACCACCAGGGTACATGGAAACATTCAACAGGTATTTCTGCCAAGCATTAATCATTATCATGTGCAAAACAAAACATAGTCCCTGAAACAACAGTATGAATATAAAGTTTGGAGCCTCTAAACCAACCCTAAAATCCAGAGAGGGAATTGCAGGCAAATATTTCTTCACCTGGACTAACAAAATGCTTAGATATGTTGCTTGTTTCCTTCAGGGAAGATAAGAGATAATATTGCAGCCATGGGAAATAAAGTCTAGTTATCTTGGGAAAACACAAGGGAACAGTGCCAGTCTCCTCTGAGAAAGCACACACATGCAGATTGCCTCATTTCATTAAATGCATTTGAGTATAAATATTGCTTTAGCATCTTGGTTCCTCTCAGCCTGAGCGTGCCAACTGGAAAAGGACACACAAAAAATGGCTGAGCAAGACATGCTACTTTCAAGCTTCCAAGCCAGTGCTCCAGATAATGGAGGGGGAGGCAGCATCTGACAGAATCCTTTTAATCAAAGACCTTGGTTCAAACGTCTCTCAAGTTACTGGGCTATTACAGTTCACATCTGTGTGGCTTTCCAAGGAAGGAGACTTGGCTGGCTTTCCAAAGGCTGTGATCAGTGCACGGGGAGCTGGCAGGCTCTGGAGAGATGAAGCAACGTGCAGTTATTACTCAGGGATGCAGAGTGCTGCTGCCATACAGGGAACACTGCTGCCTTCTAATGTCCAAACCATGCTAGACTTCAAAATCTGAGGCCTCCAAGACAGAGAAGCTCCTCAATATCCTACCCACACTCAAGCACCATTCCCAAGATCCCAAGGGGTAGCCTCTACTTTTTTTTCCACAGCCTTGTAAACCAGTCATATGGACAGCAGATCAAGAGGACAGTATACATATGGAGCAAATAAAAAGTAGAATATGCAAACATCAAGGCATGCTTGCAAATGTAAGCAGTAAAAGGTCCTTGAATTTTACTGTTAACTGGGGTATGGTCTCCAGTTTCCCACTCCAAACCAAAGCTCTCTATCTTTTCAGCTTTCAAGAATGAGATTAATTGGTATTTTCAAAAATTTACTGGGGAAACCATGAACTCTGACAGATGGGCACTGGTGGCTGCAGGATAACAGTGCAAAGGTTGAACTCAATGGTTTTGGAGGTCTTTTCCAACCTTAATGATTCTAAAATTCCCAGACTTGCAATGCCACTGCATTGTGCTGAGCAACCACCAGTTTATCTCCCTGCAAGGAGCTGCAGCTCCTGGGGCAGGAGGAGCAGGAGGGAGCATGACCCATGCCAGGACAGCATCACATCACACCAGCAGCTAAAGGTAAAGAAGTTGGGTCATGAACTGTATCCTTCACACTATACCTCACCCTCAGGCATTCCCTTCCCCAGACACGCTGAATATTTCCATGCTTCCTCTGCACAGGAGGGAGCAAACATGGCAATTAAGATAAGCTGAAAAAACTCCCCATGCTGAGTTGTTATATGGAAATATATCATATGCCTTTAGATAAAATCTGTATCAAAGCAACAAACTTGAAGCCTGACCACCACTGAAATACCTGTGCCCAGCACCACAGGCATTGCCAAGCACACGGAGCTCTTTTATCACAAAAGCCAGGCAGATGCAGGACATCCCTCAATCTAGAGGAACCAGAGTCTTGTAGCTCACATCAACCTTTCACTTTCACCTTCTCCTGTGGTTCTCCTCTGGCACTGGACAGGGTGTCAGTACTGAAAACTGCCTTCCTAGAAATTTCACTTGCATCTTGTTTCCAAAATATCAAACACAAACTAGATCCCAAAGTCACTTCCTGAAAGGCAGGACCTGCAAAAGGGTTGCCCTGCCTGGCAATTAATGGAGGAAATCAGAAGCACGATGACAGTATGTGTATAGGGACAAAGCCTTCTCATGCAGCCAGGAACATCATGTACATTTAATACTTTGCCAATACTTCAGGTTGTTTTTAACACTGATATTGAGAGAGACCCTGGCTCAGGTGTTTGTTCCTGACTTTCCTATCTGGTGGTAAATCAAAAGACAAAAGCTGGAGGTGGGCAAGCTAGAGGGAAGGAAAGAGAATGAACAATGAAACTGTCACCAATCCCAGGGGCAGACTGCTGTGCCTCCATTAGTTACTCAACATTCCCTCCCATCCTGTTTTCTCTGACTCTGCCCATCTGTATCAATATTAAAGAGCACTGCTTACTGTCTTATGGGACTTTGGCACTGGCAGGATTATGGCCAGCACACAGATCAGCTGGAAAATGGCTCCAAAGAAGAGTCCGTAGCGTAGCACGTTCTCCATGAATGTGGGCTCAGGGATTTCAGGAGGGGAGAAATCCAACTCTGCAGCCATTGTGAGTGCACCCTTCTCCTCTGCTGCTCTCAAGAAGACTGGTTGCTGCAAAGGGATAAAAACCCAGCAATTATTTGCATCAGGCTTTCTGCTACTCACTTCCCATTATCCAAAAATGGCAGACTCCCTCATGCAGGTGTTTTGCAGATACTCTACAGAAGCAACAGCAAAGAGGAAAATGAAAGTTACATTTAATTTGGATGTTTGTCTTTTATCACCTGCCTGCTAAAATAGTCCTCAAATGCTGATATTAGTCTATTTGCAGGTGAGGGGCAGACAAAAATGAAAAATGTTCATGAAACAATAAGGGAAAAGCATAATAAACAAGAATATACTTGTCCCTGAAGTAATTCACGCATGCAAGGTGATGATTATTCATTTTCACTTACGTTGTCTATGTGATCACAGCCTTGTTTTAGATGCTGTACAAACCCAACTACTTAAATAAACCACACGGGAGTAGAGCTGATGAAGGCAGATTTATGTGTATAAATTTAAGCATGCCCTTAGTGGCTGGTTACACTTAGCCCCATATACCTTGCAACAGTCACACAGGTAGTTTGTGGTGGAGTTCAATATTGATCTCCTTGGTCCCAAGTTTCTCAGCCTCAAGACCATCCTTTATTTCTCCCTCTGTGTTTTGCTAATGGAGTTGTCAATTCATTCTATGAAAGACTAATGTCTTTCCACAACAAGGGAGAACTATCCTGCCAGAATTGCTGGAGTATGCCACAGGAAGTCCCCAAAGGGAAATCCAATTAGCCTGAGATGCCATCACACTCGGCTGTGATTACTGCCCTCCTCAGGTTTCCTGACCTGTGTGATCTCAGTGTGCACTCACTGAATCAGCACCACTTACTGATACAATTCTCTGTATCACTAAAGCTTGGGTGTGAGATATTCTGCACACACGCCTCAGTTGAATCTGCCTCCTAGAAATAATCTCCAAAGCACACTCTGCATTTCTCAGGCTGGGAGGAGGTTGCTACAACCTGTAGATGTGACTCAGTCCAGAAAAAAACTAAATTTAAGAGCGTAATTTGAGTAAAGTAACAATTGATAAATTTGAGACTCAATCAACAACTCAGAGGCAAATATCACTTGAGGACATACTAAAAAGAGTGGTATATAAATTACAAGAAATAATTATTTTATTTCATCTGAAGTACAGAATCAAGACAGGAAAACATTCCCAACTGCACAGACTGGCAGCCACTGGAACAGAGAGACTGGAATTCCTGCTACTGGTGATTCAGAAGAGCAGGTCAGATAAGCACTGGCCTGGGATGGGGTGTGGGTACATATAATCCTGCCTTTCCATCAGGAAATAAGAATAGGTGACCTCTCATGATCCCTTCCAGGTCTGTACTTCAGTGAAAGGAAACTCAGCAAGGGCTGTGTGGGACCTGTACATAAAGGCAGAACACACGCTGGCCCACGCAGGTTCAGCCAGTTCCAATGCAGACCCAAAAGCTGTGTAACAATGTGAACAAAGACTTCATAGATGTGGCTCATCCCCAGCTGCTTTTACCTTTTAAGACATCATCTCCCCCAGTCTGCAAGGCAGCAGTCCCTAAGCAAGAAACAGAATGGCAGGAAACTCCACCCCTGAGTTGCATTTATTTCATCCTTATTTATCAGGATATCTTTTATAAACATTATTCTTGCCCATCCCCATCCTTAAACAGAGCAGGAAGGGATGTTGCTCACCTGGAGTTTTCTCAGGACAAACCCCTACTGATAATCCTGACTCACACACCTGAAACACAACACAAGAGATAAACCAGAAAAGGAAATTGATACAGTGAAAACAAAAACTCTCCATCCATTCTCATCTTCCTCAAGTCTCTCCTCCTTTCCTGTTTCCTACCTCACCTCCCTTGAGGAAATTAGTAATTCTCTAACAAATCCCAGGTGACATGACCAGAATCAAGGGCTCTCACACAGGCTGGTGGCAGCTGCCACACCCCCATTTTAAGCATGAAAAACACTCAGAGAAGACCTGACACCATTTTCCACCTTGTCACAGCAGAGCTGCACAGGCAACCCACACTCAGACCATTAGTCTTCCTGCCATCAGTGGAGCTGAACTAATACAGTAAAATTCTTTCCTATTTTAAAAAATCCTGTGATTCACACAGTGCCCAAAGCTGTACATGCTGAACCTCCCCCAGCTGAGCAGGCCAGAGCTGATGCCTGTGTGCTGGGTCTCAGCACGAAACACATGCCTTCTGCACCCAAAACAGAACCTGCAAAGGGAGTTCCCTTACCCAGAGCATCACCTCCTGACACTCTGCCTTGCACCTAAGCCAACAAGTCCCTGAATGACTGAGTCTTCCTCCCTGTTCCTGAGAAGCTGTTTCACCACCTTTTCCTTGGCTAACATCTCTTCTTCTCCACAGGTTATCAGCTGCCTTTTTCCTCTAACCACTTCACCACTGCTTTACTTACTAATTAGTTTTAAATTGCATTTAGAGATCAATAGTCCTATTTTAAACCCTGAGAGGAGGCTTTTACCAGCCCCTCCAACTTATTCATCTGGTCTAACACCCAGCGAGTAATCTAGAGGAGTGGGATGATACCTCCTCTCCCCATAAACCTGCCCATCTCAGCAAAACATAACATCAGAAATTGGTCACAAACAGTTGCACTACAGGAATTTATTTTGATTGTCTGTTTAAAAACACCCAGTCTTGCTTCTATTCCAATAGGGTTTTACAACAAGCCAGCTGCCCCCCTGCAGCAGGACCAGGGCAGTGATCCTTCCCCTGGACTCTGTGTTGGTGAGGACACACCTTGACTGTTGTGTTCAGTTCTGGGCCCCTCAGTTCAGGAAAGAGATTGAGGGGCTGGAGCGGGGCCAGAGAAGAGCAACGAGGCTGGAGAAGGGACTGGAGCACAAGTGTTGTGGGGAGAGGCTGAGGGAGCTGGGGGTGTTTAGCCTGGAGAAGAGGAGGCTCAGAGGTGACCTCAGCACTGTCTAGAACTGCCTGAAGGGAAGTTCTGGCCAGGTGGGGGTTGGTCTCTTCTCCCAGGCACTCAGCAACAGGACAAGGGGGCAGGGGCTCAAGCTCTGACAGGGGAAATTGAAGTTGGAGATCAGAAAAAAAATCTTTCCAGAGAGAGGTTATCAGGCATTGGAATGGGCTGCCCAGAGAGGGGGTGGATCCTGCTGAAGGATGAGGCGAAAAAACTCAGACTGAATTTTTTGTTGTGATGGAGAGCGGGCAATTCCTACAGGATTGGGAGGATCTGCGTGTGCTGCAACTCCGCGGGCATTGGCGCGGCCCAGGAGGCTATCCTGGGATAACCAGGATATCCTGGGATAACCAGGTTTTCCTGGGAGGACCAGGATATCTTGCGATAACTGGGCTATACTGGGAGAACCAGGCTATCCTGGGAGAACCAGACTATCCTGGGATAACCGGGCTATCCTGGGATAACCAAGCTATCCCAGCCTGTAGGATAACGGGCCGGGGACTGTGTGAGAAGCGGCTGTGCCGCCCTACTGCGGGGACACTCCGTGCTCCTCCTCCTCCTCCTTCTCTCTGCCCAGGGACCAGCCAGGGTCCCTCGGGCTCTCCACCCGTCTCCCGGGGCCGGGGCGATGCTGAAGCCACCGCTGTCCCCGCTCCCAAAGCCCTTTCCCCGCAGATCCCCCCGCAGGTCCCGCTCACCACCCGCTCCGATCGCCGCCAGCGCCGCCCCGGAACTGCTCCCGCCCGGCTGGAAGTGCTTCCCGCCCTTCCCACCACCCATCCCTCCACTCATCCCTAGCAACCATCCTTAGCAACCATCCCTAGGCCGGCCGGAGGGCAGCTCGGGGAGCCCCCCGGTCCCTGCGCAGTGCCCCGAGCCCGCCCGGCCGCACACGCCGCATCCCGACTACGGGAGCCGCATCCCGCCTGAGGGAGCCGCATCCCGGCTAAGGGACCTGCTGGGTACCGGCCCCGCTGGGTTGCAGCATCCATCAGCGTGGAAAACACCTCTGAGGTCATCCAGCCCAACACCGCCTCCTCAGCTAGACTGATAAAGAAATTGTATAAATATGACACTTTAGCTTAAATATTTTTGGGTTTTTTTGGTATAACTTTGGGGATTTTAGTTGTAAGATTTAAGTTTTGGTTAAGGAGGGGGTGAGGCTTTCTGACTGTACATATGAGAAAAGTTACAAGCTATGGAATTCACTTGCTGAAAATATATCTTTTTCCAGATGCTGGAAGGACTAGCAGAAGCTACAATAGAACTTAATTCAAGGTTATACAATCAGAATTCAGCTAAAGCAACTAGAGGACTGATCAACTGGGATTTACCAGGAATTTCGGCATCAAGACCAGGGCACTGAGTGCCACATCCAGTCTCTCCTAAAACACCTCCAGGGATGGTCACTCCACCATTTTAATGTCTAATCACCTTTTCTGTGAAGAAATCCTTCCCAGTGTCCAACCTAAATCTCCTCTGGTGCTTTTACACCTCAGGGTTCATGTATTCACCCCCAAAATCTGTGTGAGTGTTTTAATCCTCCCATCAATAGCGTGGCCTTTCAGTCCTGGTGGGTTTCTCTTTATCTACAAGGTTTTCATCTGCTCCCTCAGCACACTCTGGCAGCAACAATTAAGATGTGCTCTGACTTTGCTCTCGCCGAGACCCAGCTCTGAACTGGAGATGTCTTGATAGGATGCCCTACAAAGGGAAAATTGGCTTTGGGCTCCACTTTACTGTTTGTGGTATTTAAAGAATCTGATTTATTTTGCCCTTTTCCTAACCCTAAACTATCAGAAGTGCCAGGTTGGTTTTGCTGCAGAGCTTTATGACCAGAGAGCCTAAATACTTTAGTGAAAACCTAATCAGTTATTTATCTACTGAGGGAGCAAGGTATGGCATTTGTAATAAAAGGATTTTCTAAGCTGTTACCAAGCAATAGAATTAAATGAGTATTAATGAAAACTATTTCAAAGGTTTTCAGCAATTGGATTAGAAGTCTTTCATGTTTTTTAGTGCAGAAGACTTTACAGACAACTGGAGGATGTACATGGCTGTGAGTGGTAAAGGCCAGAGACACTTGGGCACAGAAACTCTTCTGGCATAAAAATCCCAAGAAAACAAATTACTCTTAAACAGAGCTTTCCCAGCCCCTGGTGAGTGGCTGTAGAAGCAAAGGGATAACCCCAAATCTCAGGAAAGCAGTTAATTCTGCCCTTTCATCTCCCAAACACCGACTATTTAGGATGAAAAAAATGCTGCAGAGGGAGAAATAATTCTTGAAAATGTCAGGAGGGATCCTATCAGTATGGATTAAAGACAGATTAAATTCCTCCCAATACTACCAATACAGTGGATGTGGTGGCACTGCTCTCCACACACACCTTCTAAGGGGCTGAGATCCTCGCAGTTCAAAGTTTGCAGGCAAAGGGAAAAACACACTGGTGGATTGCAACCAGTGCTGTACATTTTATTTTATACTTTGTTTTACTTTTCTCCGCTCCACAAAAGAAATGGCATTACTTACTCCAAGTAGAAACAGGCAAGTGAAACGTGCAGGTTTTATGCACCTCCTGCCCATTCTGTGCCCCTCTGTCCTGGCCCCGAGGCCATCAAACCCTCCACAGACAGGTCAGGAGTGCCCCAGCCTGGGAGCCACAAGCAGGTGGTGCCATCGGCCCACTGTGGCTCTGTGCCTTCCAACAGCACCACACTGACCCACTCCTTGTACCTGATTGGGGAATGATACAAAATAAAGCTATTTATTTAAAAAAAAAAGGGGAGGATTTTTCTAAAGCCTATGAGAAGCAAATGGGTTTCAACAAAAATGCAGTAAGTGGACATGGCAATTTTGTCAGCACTCAGTTCTACGTAGAGACAGAGCTCAGGCAAGAAGTCTTTCTCCAAATCCAAATAATCCTTGGCTTTTTTAGTCCTTTCTATGTTTCTTATTTTGTTTACATTGCAGTATTTCCTACATGTCTTTGTGGTGAGGCTTCTTTATTACCACTTACTGTACATGTGCCAGATCCTTGTGCACCAAGGTCTTGTCATCCTAAGGACACACATTAACATTTATCTAGGAAAAAATCATCAGCAACTGCTTTAATTTTTCAGCCCTTACTGGAAACACAGTCTTCCTCATTCCCTCTCCATAAACCACATTTTACTTTCTTGATGCCAGTAACATCTCACCCAAATTTTGGTTTTTATCAGAAGCTTTTCAAGGGACTGAAGGTGCCTCTCCCTGTTCATTGATTCTGGCTGTAACATGCTGTGTAACCTTCTAGTGAAGGCTCCTTTCCAAGCTGAAATGGGAGTGGTAAGACAAAAGACCAGCTCCTTAATTACTGAGAGTCACTGCTGGCATCTCGACTCTGCTGTCTGCTGGGCTTGGAAGAGGAAGGAGATGGTATTTAGAGAGCCAGAAATTCAGGAACCAGTAACTCTTAAGCCTACAACTGAGTGTAACGTGTTGATGCCTGGCTGAAACTCTTGGCAGTTCACTTGGGTAATGCTGAAATGCTCCAGGAGCTCTGCTGGGAAATAAACAGAGCCAGACAGGTATAGGCTCTATAAATGGATCCCACCTGCAGAGCCCATTGGGCCTCCTGACAGATGCACATCTCACAGCCTGCTGCCATTTACTCTATTGTACAGTCTCAGGGATAGTTAATGTTTGAAGATTAAATAGGCTTTTCAAGCAGGCTTTTAACACCATGAAACACTCCTTTCCAACAGCACTTTTTGCACATTTTGAATTTCTGATTTATTTTGTCTGTTTTTAATCTGATCCCTTGCTTCAGACTCATTCACAGAGTGCAAACTGTGCTCTCATCCAGAGGCCCTCCCTCCTTGAGATTATTTTGATAAGTGTTTGTATTCAGCTTCCTCCCAGTTTGAATTCCTCAAGGGAAAATTCTCCCCAGGAGATGTACTGATGTTCAAAAGATGAAGTCTGGAGGATCTGAAGATCCAAATCTTAGCACTTTATCCTTCCAAGGATGAGAAACCGAGATTTTCTAAGTCTCACCACACCTGCTGCGTATAAGTTTTGGGTTTTCCTTAGAAGGAAATGGCCGCACAGGCTAAATCTTGTCTTTTTCATCTCATTTTTGTTTGCTTGTCTTCACACAATGGCTACATTTGTGCAAAGAACTTAGGAATGAAATTAACGAAAGTTATTGTACACAGCAGTAATGGATAATGTAATTACATGACTGATGATCAACTTACTTGTAATGTGCCTTAGTTTTGCCACTTCAAATAAAACATTTGAACCAAAATGGGTCTCATCCTACCTCTGTGATTTCAAACCCAGGCAAAACCCCATAAATTTTAGTCTTAGACAGTTCTGTTTAATGTATCATTAGGGCATTTGCAGTGTCAGTCAACACCACATCTCTCAAGTTAAAGAAAACCAGAGGAAACTGCTGTGTGGGGCTCTCAGGAGTGCTGGAGGCTGGAGAAACTGAGGACCAACAGCCACTGTTTGTGCCATTTTGGAGTAGTGCAGAAAAGCTTTTGAGAGCTTAGAATGCAGGATGGTTTTGCCATTTGATGAGTTACTTGTGACTGTTATTAGTTTCAACCTCACAACGTGAGCAGGACCATTTCACACTCTGCTCAGCTTGTCTGAAGCTGTATGTTGTGCACCTAGAACAGACAGGGGCAATTTTTTAAAGCATGGCATGGAAACCAGGGGAGGTAAAGCTAAGAGGAAATCAATACCTGGGAAATTGCTTTAGGATCCTAACTCTGTGTCCTTTGTCAGCAAAGGATCGGCATTGAAATATAAAAGTAGCTGTTGTGTGCTTCACCCAAGGACCCTTGGGAGGTGGCTCTGCTTAGACATGAGTCCAAAATCCAGCTGTTCCAGCTGCAGAAGATATGTGTGGCAGTTTGTACCTGGCTGTAGATTCCATCAGGCTTGGTACAGGCTCAGGTTTAGAGGGCAAACAGAGTTACACCCTGCACGTTGCAATGTGAAGTGATCTGTGGGAGGTAATGAGTGTTACATACGTCAGGTTTGGGAACCAGTAGATGCTGACAGCATTAGCTGAGGTAGGAAGGAGAGGTGGGGAGAAACTGGGAAAGTTCTAGAGACAAACAAAGAGATGCTCTAAAGAGAAAAAGCTGTTCATGTTGCAAAACAAGTTTCTCATCTGTTGTGCCAAATTATTATTGATACTACCCCTGAAATGAAGTTTCCATGAGGAATGCTGTCACACAGCCAGTATGCTCAGCCTTTGAACACCACTGATAGTCCCAGAGCAGCTGTGGGAAGCACAGAACTGCAGGCAATTCCCCCCTCCTGCAAGTACAGGGGACACCAGCTCTCCATGTGGGACTGACCTACTGAAAAAATGACCCTGAGAACAGAGACTGTAGCTGCCACCTCAAATCCACATTGCAACATGGATGGATGCAGCAGTGGCTCCAAACACGTGTGGATCCTATCATAATCTGTGTCTACTTCATCCAGGGATATTTGGAGCCAGAACACCCACGGTGGGAATCACAGCAAGGCTGAGTTGCTGAGAGCTGTGGGGATCACAGACATTTCTGCTGCAGAAGCAGCTTCACCAGCCAGAGGGAGAGCCTGTGGAGTCTGGTGGAGGAGCTCCACAAATGACCCTTCTGGGTCCTGGGAAGACAGGAAGGTTTTGACTCAAGCTGGGACAGGAAATCCCAGGGACAGAAAAACTGCTCTATTTATGCTATTTCAGAACTCCTAAGCTGGATACACCTGACACGGCCTGGAGGGCTTTTAGAAATTTCTGCTGCCTCCCATAATTAATCTGAAGTCATAAACAGAGCTTGCTGTTGTGAGTCTTGCTATGTCCAGCTGTGCAAGACACGAACCCAACCCAGGCAGCACAAGGAAAACCCTGGGATAATGGAGCTTTATACAGCCTTCTCTGAAAGCAGCTCACTTGAGAAATGAACACGGCTCAGAGCCCTCCTAATCCAAGCTGGGCAGCAGGCAGTTATAAACAAGTCAGTTACAGACTGATTCTCCTTGATGTGAGAAATACTGCCTGGTATTGTACAGCAGCTCTGTATCAGGCATGGGACCCGGTGGATGGAGAATTAGCTCAAAACCACACTATAGGATAATACCTTGAAATAGCATTGGCTCTTGACTGGTTTAACACCACAGTCTGATTCATCTGTTCAGCCAGTGCAGCATCAAGGCAGCGGAAGGAAAATAAGTCATGCTGAAAAATTAGTGCAACCGGCCTCACACATGAGAGAACATGAGCAGATTGTTTCGAAAAAGCAAACAAAATCCCTTTCCAGTTAGCAAAGCATAGACAGCGTGCAGCTGTGTGCACCAGGACAGGGATTCTGGAAAACCTGCTCTGCTACCCAGAAATCCCCTTCTCCAGTGCCCACCAGTGGATGACACAGATGATATACCTGCCTGATTTGCACAGCAGATCCTCTCCCTGTGAACAGGCTGGCACCATTTCCTTTTACAGCTGGAGGAAAGTAGTAGTTCTTGCTTCTCTTCATGTAGTTCTGGATTCCACTAGACAGGCCCTTGTCAGATGCTCAGTTCTGGGTCAGCTCAAGTGTCTGCTTTGGTCTGTTCCTCTTTTCATAATTTCCCTGATCTGATCCTGATTTGATACCAGGAATGTGAGCCTTTGGAGTACTCAAACGCAGGAGGAGCCCAAAGGTATTGATGCACATCTGTCCAGGTACAGTGTGACTGTTCTTTAACACACAGTAACTTGGCATGCAGAGCTCAATTCAGCCTTTCCAGCTGTGGGGTTACTCTTACTGGGAGTCCAGGGTTTGGAAGAGGGATATTGCCTCACTCACCTCAGCAAGAAGCAGAGGGGCAATGGTAGAGAGTTAGACCAGCACTGGATGCTTCTGACCCCCTGCACACACAAGCACCCATGTGTACACCAGCTGCACGTCCTTCCTACAATCCCTCTCTGCCCAGACAGTTGCGATGTGCTCAGGTGCAAGGTGAAAGTATTCAGCAACAGGCAGATATGAGTCATCTCACGTGCTGAAACTTCTCCCCAGCATCAAGTCACGCAAGCCCTGAAATGGGAAGGCTCTGGGTCCCCATCCATTCTGAGCATTTCAAAGTCAGTATGAAAAATCTGTCAGGTGGAGCTTGTGCTGGTACCTCATTTTTAACTCCTCTCAACTGTGCTGGTCTTCTTGCCACCAAGGCTTTGTGTTCTTTTTAATGGGGCTTTCATAAACCTTGTTCCAGGAATGAAAACAGCTGCCAGTGCACGCAGCACCCCAGGGAAGACCCTTGCCTTTTGCCAGAGCACAGGAATGGAGCAGGACTCCCTGGCTGCTTTGTGTGCTTGATGTAATGCTGTGATGTTTGCGAGGGACTGAAGTATGAACTGTCCTGCTAATGCGGGTCTGAGTAACAAAGGAAAAGGAGGGAAAGGCTCATAATCAAAGAAAAATAAAATAGCAAAAAGATAAACCCTCCTGTTCAAGCAGTGTGAGAAAGTATTAATGGTTAACTCATACTGTCATTGTGGGGTAGAAGGAAAAAATTGCAAAGGGAAATGGAAGTTTACCTTGCAAAGTGAATTTGTCATTTGCTCTGTCAGATTATTGCTGTTTTTACTTGCCCTTCACTATTTAAAAGATAAAGTGTGCAAACGACCCTCGATTACAGGCATAACCCTCTCCCTGCCATCTCCCTGCACACACACAAAAAGAGGATGCTAAACACAGCTTTTGAAATTCAGGAGGATAATTGATTATCTGACGCGTGGAAGCCCACAGGACTCCTGAGGGAGCACAGGTATAAAAAGCAGGGATGCATCTCCCTGGCAGTCAGAGGACAGTTGAGGGGAGATCCGAGAGTGTCCTCCCTGCCCAGCACAAATCCAGGTCCTACCTGGCACCTCGTGGGGCACCTCGTGGGACCCATTAGGACCAAGAGGCAGCTCCGAGAAGTGTTTACAGCAGGGGAAGGAACACCTGGGCAGGAGCTGATCTAGGAAGCGCTTGTTTTCTACGGGAACGGTAAGTGGGAGTCTCTCTCTGTGCGTTTAACAAGATAATGCCTGTTCGAAAGTTGGAGACAATTAAATTATATTGAAATGTAATCAAAGCTGGCAGCAGGAATTAGCTTTGCCACATACAACAGCCTTTGTACCATACCAAGATTTTGTACCAAGATGTTTTTGTACCAAACTGTAGAAGGAAACAATAATTTAATTACAGGATAAATGCAAATCAATAGAATTATACTATAGATCTTTTGTAAAAACATGTTAAATGTTTACCAGCTGTTGCACAGTTTTTGTCTTTTGCTATAGTGATGTGAGTTCCTTTTACCCTGACAAATGAATGGTGTTTTACCTCACCCAGCAATGAAAACTGTGTTTGAGACAAAGCCAAGTGTGAGGAGAAACACAAAGGTGTGTTACAGGTAACATGAAGCCAGAATTGAGTCAGAAGGAGGTACTTAACAAGGATTTCTGCTTTTCTAATGTAGCATTTCAGAGTATACAATTCTCAGCTTTACCAAACAGCAGGCATGGCATTTCATCTACATAGAAGTATTTTTAAGGCTGCTCAGGTTAAGGTTTCAGAAGTGGTAAGAGATACCCATCTCTCCAACATCACTGTCACAATGCTGCTGTTCCTGCTGCACGGAATGGAACGAAGCTATTATGCTTCAGCTGCTGGAAAGGCGCTAAAAGCTTTTCATCTTAAGGGGAATTTATTTATTAATCATTTTTTGACATGCTGCCAGAATGGAAAGTGAGCTGTCCCTCACCTCAGGAGAATTTTGAAGGTGACAATGTTTTGCAGAGCTGCCAGGCTGCCTGCATGCAGGGTGACACTCCAATTCCCCAGCTTCTCCTCTGAAATAGCAGACACTTCTGGGAAGGGGTGTAGGACTTTAATTTCAGATTTATTCCCAAGGGAAAAAGGGAGACAGACACACCCAAAAGCTGGATGAGCAGCAGGCTGTAGCTGAGGGAGGGAAGGCAAAGCAAGACAGGTGAAGAAAGACAAACCCACAAGCAAACAAAAAAAAACAAATCAGAAAAAAGCAAAGAAACTTATAGAAAAGAAAGAAAAAAATATCTCAAAGGTTCAAAAAGTGGTTCTGAAGAAAACTCTAACATTCAGAGAAGGGAAATGAGAGAGAGGAAGAAAGTGATAATCAGGGCTGTATCTGAGGAAGAGGAAAGGAAATCAGACCATGTCGGGCTAGGTTTGCATTGACACTGGCACTTAGCTTATACAGTAGCTTCCCTGGCACTGATTAAATTTCCTGGTTGGCACTTTCTATAGATGCTGGTGCCACAGTCTCCTGGTACCCTCTGAGAGATGCTTTAGACCATTTCCTCTATCTAAAACGATCTGACTTGGGATTTGCCTTGAAGGTACTTCGGGGAGAGGCACAGAAAAGGCATGCTTTTTCTAGTTCAAATGAAAAAGGAAAAAAAAAAGGAAGCAGTAAATTTGCTCTAAAAGCAAAAGCCCTGTAAGTCTCTCAAAGTCCCTTTTTTCATTCTTTTATGCATTCCTTGGCTCTCTGGGGGTCCAAAGTGATTCTGTAATAGACCAGGAGGTAGGAGATGCCATCCATGAGCACAAGAAGCTCTGCAGGAGTCTGGAGCTACTGTGCTGCTCCCAGGGTAACTGATGGGGAAGCTGCTGGTCCCTTGCTGGGAGCACAAGCAGCTGAAAACAGAGACTGGGCTGAGAATGAGTTGGTGACAAGAAACACCTTTTCTCATGTCTGTCATGGACTTCTGACACTGCCCCTAATTCTGTTATTAACTTCCACAGTGTCAAGGTTGGGCCCACGTGCAAGTCCTTAATTAGTCTCCCCCCGTCAATGTTGGATCTACTGTGTTCCAGCAGTAAAGCAGAGCTCACTGCTGATGTTTTCCCTGAGAAAGGCTCCCCCCATCAATAAAACCCACTGCCGGTAAAGTTCACTTGGACAATCAGAAGCCCAACCAAACCCCTTCCATCTGAAAGCCGCTCCTTTTGCAAGAAAGTATTGTTATATCTTTGGAAGGATTATTTTCCCCCTTCTTATGGAGATCAAACATCTTTCTGCTCTTTTCTTGTGTAAAATAAGACAGGGAGCAGAGGAACTTGGTATTTTAAAGATTTCTATCCACATTCTTAAAGAATCTTTTTGTGAGCAAAAGATCAATCGCTTCCCATCAAAACGCAGGAAGAGAAGCATTCACTGAAATACCTTCCTACTGTCCCTCGCTTCCAAGGACAAAAGTATGGCATTCAGCTCCCAGGGTAGGTGACCTCAGGCCACTCAGTCCTGAGTCATTCGCAGCTCTTCAGCCAGCCCCAGGGCACGAAGCAGCGCAGCCCGGGCTGCACACACAGCTCGGTCCCTCCCACCTTCCGCTAAAGCTGATGCTCAGAGCTGCTCAGGCACCTGCAGGGTGGCAGTTTAGCCCCCCCCAAAGGGACATATTCCAGTCCAGTCCCCTCTCCACCCAAGCACGACTGAAGGAACAGTCTGTGTTTTGTTCGGCAGACTAAGCTCAGCACTTGTCTTCGATAAACGGCTTTGACAGAGTTACCTCTGTGCCAGTATTACCCCACTGCCCAGGAATTTTATGTGGATTTTCCTGTTTCTCGCAATCTGTGGACTGCCATTGAGGCAGCCCAGTCAGCTGTTAGGCGTGGACCTTTCCCAGCCATGTGAGCAGACAAAGGTCCCTGGGAGAGGGGAGGGCAGGAGAGATCCCAGAGGCTGGTTCCGGGTGGTCCAGTGCAGGCAGTGAAGTTGCTTTCAAGTCCCTTCTAACTGCTGCCCTCCATCCAAGTGATTTTACAGCCCATGCAGTGGTCCCTGGAGCTCACCCCAGCTCCAGAGAGCTCTCCTTCAACCACAGCAGTGGGACAAGTCCACAAGGGGGTCCCACAGAATTTAACTCTCCTGATCAGCCCTGCCTCCTGACCCAAGGGAGGCACACAGCCACTCCTCCAGGAATTGCACTCAGTAGGGAAAAGCTTGGCAAATCAAGAAATTGCTGCATTGGGAAACATCACAGCCACACACAGAGGCAAATTTCCAGGCCCTTTATGCCAAAAAGTGAGCAGAGGGAACTGAGAACACAAAGGCTGCACTTGGCATCCCCACCTGGCCTGGAGCACCTCACTGCCCTCAGAATGCTGTGTGTTTTAGGTGACTCCAAAGGATAGAAGATGTTGGATAAGGCCACCCTACTCCTGTTCCTACATTTAGTCACATGCTCTATCTCCTCTCCTCTCTACCCAGCTCTCAGGTAAGTGCTGAGTGCTTTATTCACACTGTCACTCCCTGCCTCATCTCTGACCTTGTGCCAAATAAGCATGTGCCAAATTAGGGTTGAAAGGCAGATGAACTCTAAATGTGTTGCTAAGCCTATTTCTTAATCTTAATTTTTTGGGTACACTGCTAGCCTAGGGGTGGATTTCAAAGAGATAGGCACCTGATGGAACATTTCAGCCTGAACATTGGTTTTAGAATTGAATGCTGGGTTCCATAAAGGGAAATCTGGCAATCTCCAGAGCAGGTAGCACCACCAGCTTCACTACTGATTAAAATTTGTGTCTGCAGGGCAACTGCATTGAAATCAGAACTGCAGGTATTCCATAGCTCAACAGCTGCCTATTAATATTTCAAGTATTTTCTTGCCAACTCTTAACAGTTGTATTTCTTTCTACCACTACAAATCAAGAGAAGCACAAAATCAAGCACTGGCTTCTCTAATGTGGATTTGCAACATCCCATAGAAAATGCTTTGGTTTTGTGTCAAGGCCATGGCTCAATGATACCAGAATCCCTGGAATTTTCCTCAAGGATGCTGGGAGCTCAGCGAGGGGGAAGTGTGTTAGAGGCAGCTCTATCAATTGTCTCTTCACTGCTGGAGGAGCTTCAGGGCAGTTTCTAGGTGGGAGAGAATGATGGGCAATACTCGTGTTAGTGATAAGATGGGATGGCAAAAGGAGAAGCAAAAAACAGGAGCATAGGGAATAATGGTCAAGAAGACCGAGCCCTAACTGGCAACTGAGCACATCTCACAGTATGCCTGGGGTTTGTCTTGCAGGTACAGTCCAGGGCCAGTTGCTGGCAAGGCCATGAACTTCCAACTACAGCACAGCAGCCCAGTGCAGAGGCAGAACCCCTCTGCAGAGGAACAGGTGGAGGAGGGTTTGTTAGCAGACCCTACTGAGAAAAGGTTTGTACCTCACCTCTCAGTCCTGCTGCTGCAGAATGTGCTGGTTATGATCTTCCCCCAGCCCAGGAGCAGACCAGCACATCAGTTAGTCCCAGAGCACCACAAAGTCCAGGCTCTGGTGGAAGAACCTGAGCCCTGCAATGAGAGCAGAAGGCTGGGACTGTGTTGACTCTCACTATTACCCATGTCCAGAGACATGTCCTGCTGTCCCCCACCAGCAGGGACATACTGACAGGGGCAGGGTCATAGGGCCAGAGCTGCTGCAGGGAACAGAATTTCCCACCGAGCTCTGTGAATCCATCTGCACAGTTGCTAGAGTCTCTTTTCCATCTTTGCCTTGAAATAGAGCATGGTTATTTCTGTCTGAAGTCCTTAAAACAGTGGGACCAGCCAAGTGGCTTGTGCTTCCCTTACCTGTGGCTTTTCTGGAGTCTGGGTCTAAGCACAGGCTGGAGACCTGCAGGAGGCTCCTGTGACCCAGACACAGCCATCCCAGGAGGTGATGGTGTTGCTGCAGAGCACAGAAATGTCTCACCCAGCTTGTCCTCTTCCAGTTTGTGGTTCTTCGCCTGCTTTCCACTGGTTCTCTAACCTCACCTTTGGTTTGCAGGCACTTCTCCTTACTTGTTTTAATGTGGACCCTGATTAACAGACATTTTTTGCCTGCTGCCTCCATATCAGGACTGAACCTCTTCAAATCCCTTCATCCCACAACACTAATGCCATCCAATACCCAAAGGTGTTTGCTGTGGTCACCTGCCACTGATATCAGGACTGTTACACCTGGTGTGTTATTTCTCACCTGGAGGGATCATTGGTGCCTCAGAGAGCACACTGTGCCTGCCTTTCACCCCTAGGATGCAGCGCCATGCTGATGCCATATTCACTGACAACTACCGGAAATTCCTGGGGCAGATTTCCGCCCGAAAATTCCTACAGACCATCATTGGCAAGCGGCTCGGGTAAGCCCCAGCATCCTGCTGTCCTAGGGCTAATGTTTTACTTATTATACTGGGCAGTTTCTTTCCAGCATATAGCAGGAATAGCTGCCCTTCACTGCAACAGAAGCAATCCCTCCTGCTGTTCCATATCCTGAAGGGCATCCTGCATCCCTACATCTTCGATCCCCCTGATCACAGCTATCATTATGTAGTCTAATTAATCCTTTCCTCCGAGGGTGTAAGCATCAGATCAGCTTAGAGTTCTACTGTAATATCAACAAGCAACAATATTTGCAAATAATAGTTGCAATGATCATTCACTGGTAGGAAACACTTATCCCTGGCCTGGTTTGAACACAGAAAGCAGCCTCTCCACTACCTTTGGCTGGATAGATCACTGACTGCCACTAAATAAGATCAACTGGTCAGATATGAGCCAGGTCCAATCTACCTTTTAACAGAGCAGCAGTTCCTTCCTGAAATTAAGCAGAATGGCCCTAGGCTCAGACCCAGCAGGTTCCCTTGCTCTGCAGCTCAGCCTGAGCCACACTTTGAGCAGGGGACAAAAAAGCATCTCTGAAACAAAGATGTTTCTCATCTTCACCAAACAGAAGCAGTGGGAGCAGACCAGGGGAGGGGGTGCAGGAGTTCCTGACAAGGCGCCAGACTGACAGCATCCTGATGGACAGCCGCTACCACCAACAGATGGTACTGAGGGACTTCCTGGGAGCTATCCTGCAGAACCAAAGGTAGGTGGGAATCAATTCATTATCTGCTCAGTGCAAGGAATACAAGGTCCTTATTGCTGTCTGCTTCCAGCTGTGAAGCTACTGGATTAAATATCAATTCAGGTAGTCAGGGAAAGAATAAAGCTCTTACTTGAACCCAAGCAGGGAGCAGGTAAGGAACAGCCTGTCCTCAGCCAGCCCACTCCACACACAGTGGAGCTGACTTCTCAACCTCATAATGCAGTAGAACAGCAGTGGAAAAATAATTTCTCTCCTGATCCAAATCACACCATCCCTGTCCTCTTCCTTGACAGGCCTCAGGACATGGACAGCAGTCAGTTAGAAGTCTTTCCCAGCACCCTGGCTAAGCTCATGTAAATACTTCTCCCTTTTCCATCTCCCCATGCTGTGGTGAGTAACATTCCCTGCTCAGTCCTGTACATAACACATTGCTGCTGCACTGCTCAAGGTTTGAAGGCTCTCCTTCAGCAACTCCAGCTCCCACTGCCGTCCATGGAAAAAGGTGCTTGCTCCAATTTGAGGGGAAAAATCTTCCAATCAGTTTTGTTAAGGACCTAAAACCCTGTTAGTCTGAACAGACAGGCCATGAATGCTGCGAAGCTGCACATGGGTGCCTGGAAACAGGCTTGCAGCAACCCAAAGCAGCCCTGTAAACCCATCTGAGACGGTGTGCCCAAGGGTCTAAGCCAGGCTAAATACAGACAAATGTCTTTCCCCAGAAGCAAAACTTGCCTTTAGATCCTTGGGACATTTCAGGTTTTCTCTGCACTGAACAGGAGAGAAGTTTTACTGTTTTCTGGACTTCTCACTCCTAAAAGCAGTCACCCGGAACTGGAATTACACTCTAAATGTTGCCAGCCCTGATGGACTGAAAGCCAGCAAACAGGTCCATCCTTGGGAATACCTTCACTTGTACAAACATCAGTTGTCCTGTGTGAAGCAACCTCATCTTACTCTCCTGTCCCACAGAAAGTAAGCCTGTCCAATGCTGCCAGCACAATAGAAAGGGGTGTGGAGAGACCTGTGTGCACACTAAACAAACAGGGGGTGGGGATGGGAAGATCAGAACTCTGCATAAATCATGCCTATGGATTCAGCTGAGAGAGCATGGCATTCCAGCATCTCTTGACATGCTTGACTTGGTTACCTTTTCACAAATAAGGTCAGCCAAGAAAAGCCTCCAAAGGATGAAAAAACTTCTGTATGTCCTCACAAAATTTTGTCTAATTCTCTTTTCCTCCTCCTTTTGTCTAGAATAATTCAGAGCTCATGGACCTGACTGTACAGTGAGCCCTTCACAGCAGTGAAGACATTCCCAGATGTGAGCAGCTGGAAACTGATGCATACACTCCTCAGATCTGACCAAAGGAATGCAGTGCTGATGCACTACTTAATTTACTTCAGTCTTTACAACTTAAACTCTTCTAAATACTTCTTGGTACTGAATTAGAAAAACCCACCTCTGTGGTTTAACCTCAGGCTGCTTTACACACAGAGACTAAAACAACCCATGCACTTGTAATCCCGGGGATATTCTGTCTTCTAATTAAGGCTTTCAAATCACTAAGAGTAGCAAAATTTCTGCCAAGTCATCATTCTGTTTGAGGGCCTGATTAATAAACATGAGGCCACCAAAAGGCACCTTTAGGCAACTCGGTAAATTGATTACAGCCTCCTCTAAATAGATGCTGATGGCACAACCACACACATAGCTTGGATCTGAGCGACATGAGACATGAATCCACACGTCTCCCACCCATTAGAAACACTGCCATGGGGGCTGCTGCCTCACTTCCTGACACAGAGCCCTGGCAACAGAACTGAGCTCTAAAATCCTCTGCTATGGTTAATGCTCAACCTTGAGGCATTCAAACTGAATCCACAGCTCTGCAAGTTAAAGGAGATCCCTGTGCATCAGATTGGGCTGTCACTATGTTTTAACTCAACATCCCTTTGAGTGCCATCTCATGGCTCTGAACTCCACTATGACAAGTTACAGCTGTAAATGTTTTCAAAGGAGTAAGTTATTAACCCCATGATGTCATACAGCTACTTCCTCCCTGTCACTTCAATTTGTTTGTGTAATAGTTATGTCTTCAGAAATGTAAATGACATCAGGATGGGGTCTGCTTTCCCTCCATTAGAGGAAATAAAATTGTTCTAAATAAACCTGTCCAACAGCAGGTCAAGATGGCTCTTTTGTTAAGTTAGTTTCTTAATTCCAGGCCCAGAATGGAAGATGCTTCTCAAAAACAGTGGTCAAGTGCACTGAGGGGGACTCAGAGCTGGGCTAATGAAGGCACCACCTTCAGTACCAGAAACACCACCAGGCTGGAAATACAGTGACATGCAAACATGTATTAAGGCCTCTGAAATCATTCCTCCTTGTTCCACAAACAGTTTTTTGATAGTCTGCAGCAGGTACCACCTCATTTCCCCTCAGGTGACCATGATTTAGGAGAGTAAGCTCTATTATACTTGAAGATTAGTTCATAACTTGCACCAAATCCCTACCCATTACATCCTCCTGCTCAGGTTTTACAATTCCAGCACTACAAAAGTATTACAAGCTTGCCCAGCAGGATGGGAAGCACTGAGGGAATATTGAGGGAGATCAATGAAGCTGTGACAGCAGCAAGTGCACTAATGGGTGACTGTTACCTTTCCATGGGCAGGCAGATCTCAGAGATGTGAGCCATCCTCTGCTTCACAGTAGAGAGACACACAAAAAGAAAAATCATCTGAGTAGCCTGGCTCAAAATGTGTCTGTAAAGCTGTTCTGTAACTACTAATGCACTTGAAGCCATTAGGACTTATTTCCTCCAAGAAAAGGAATTCTAAAAAATGAAGCAGCTTCCTAAAGTAGTAAGTAGACATGGCAGCAAAAAAATTTTAATTCCGTTAAGTGGCATAAAAGGCATTTGCAAACACTGGTTTGGATACTCCCAATAAAATGAAAAGACCTGTCAAAAACATTTCAGAAAGTATTTGCATGACTAAGTTTGTGTGATTAAACAGCTGGGGGAGTGCAGCTATTTCAAATGAAAGACTGTTTTGAAAGTTCAGTTTGCATCAAAATGAGGAAACAAATGCTCAGACTCTGGGAGATTAAATATAAACCCAAATAAAGCAAAGCTGAAAATATCTGCAAAATAAAAGGCCAAAATATTAAAAACTATCTTTCCTACTGCACACCCAAGGAATTAGAAAATCAAAAGGAATACGCACAGCTTAGAGAAGACAGATCACAGAGGCACTCTGTGGTTTCCTTTTGCATATGTGCTGTCTTTGGATAACGTGCTGGAGAGCTCTACAGGCACAGGGAAAGTTCTCTCCTAGCATGAAGCATCAGCAGAAAGAATGTTATAAAACAAAGCTGCTAAGTGAGTAGTAACAAAATATGAGACTCAAAAAATTCACCACAGTGAAAAGGAACTCCAGGGTAAATTACTATGAATAGTAGCTTAGTTATTTCTTGCCCAAAACTCCTTTATTCCCAGAGGACTTGAATGTGGCCCGAGATCCAGTGTTTGGAGTGCACAGGAAGTAAATGAAATTCATTAAAACTCTGTAGGTCCAGCGTAATGTTCAACAAAGAGGCAGGAACTGCTACAAAGTGCAGGAACAGTGAACTAAGTGTGAGTAACCACAGTGGGGGAGAAAGTGGATTGTATAAAGTGGAGTCACGTCTCACACCTGTGAAGTGCTTTGGAGGATTCAGCTCCACCCTTTATCCACATACTTACTTGGTGATACAATTTTTCCTGGTAATTTGATAAAAGTCCTTTGCCAAAAGGCCTTTATAGAAACTACCCTGACATGGGACAAACAGGAGAAAATCTATGGATGCAGGGGAGGGAGTAACTTTTAAGTTTCCATGTGGAAAATGAGGAGGAGGTTTTGGCCTTTGGTTACTATCAGTGAGTCCAATAAAGCCCAAATCTGCTGCCTCATGTCTGGCGGTCCCGAAGGAAGTAACTAACTTGGAAATTAGAGCCCGAATAACTCAGAACATGACCACATGGCAGCCAGCAGATTCCTGGCTTTTGGTTTCATAGAAGGCCAGAGGCAACAACCCCCATCAAAATTGTGTTTGGAGTGAAACGGTTGCCTCCAGAGACTGGAGAGAAAGTGAAACCCTCTGAAGGGACCCCCAAACCTGCCAGGCCAGACACAGTCAGGCACACTAGCACCACAGCTGGCTCTCCCTAAGGGCTCCTCCTGCCTGACCAAGGGCCCAGAGCAGCTCAGCACAGTCTGGAGTGGGAGAGAACAGCCATTAGTGGAGAAATGCTGCCAACAGGGACAGGCAGGAGTGGGAAGTCCCCCCCAACAAACATGTCCCTCTGGGAAAGGACATGAAAGAACAGGAAGTGTCACACATAGCAGTGACTCACACTTAGAATTACCCACCAGAAAAAGCTCTTTTCATTCCCATGTGAGTCCAGCTTCCAATCACCGCCTCTGACACAGCCAAAACACAACATTCAGGACCATTCTTTCCTCTTTATTCACAAATCTTTAGGATGAGGAAAGGGTATCTGGGGAAAGGCAGAACCGTATTTTCTTTTTCCTCTTTCTCGAAAGGAAATTCAAATGTCCTGGGAGAAAAAGGGGGAGGGATCCAGGGAAGAAAGGATTTTCCAGATTCATATGAAAAACACTCCAGTAGCATGAACACAATGATGAAAATCAAGATATTTATAAAAGCTTAACTCGCAACCTTTTTACTCAATATGTAAAAAAAAATCATCTTCTGCCTTCCTTTTTTTGGTCTTTCAGTTATTTATTCACTTCTATTCTGAAGGCATTTGCTTTGTTTTTTCACATTTCTCCCATTCTTCTGGTACTACTGTGTCCTGGAAAGAAAAATCAAAAAAATTAACTCTTCCAGGCAACAAAGCACTTCCTTACACAGTAAAAGTGTCCCCCAGAACCCTCATTTTCTCTCAAAGGAAGCTTGTCAGACAAGCTTCCCAAAAGCAGCCTGTTGGAATGACAAAACCAATACTGTAATGGAATGGGGGGTGGAATTCAAGGAAGATGGAATCGGTCAGAAAAAATGAAGGTTAATTTCTGGTGCAAAAGGGATGAACGAGCCCTTTAAACTACACAACTGAACAAAAAACCTCAGGCTGAATGCCAGGCCTGGAGGTAACTCAACTTTTCTTCTGCTTTTAACAGGGCCAATCCATCTGCTGGGAATCACTGGTCCATGCAGACACAGAGATCTTCATGGCCCCAAGAAGATGAAGTAGTCTAATGTTGTTAGCACAGCAGATCCAACTTTTTGGGGTTCTTTTTTCAGACACAAGCATAGCTATGATGCTGAGCTCTTGACAGTCCATCCCATCCCTAAGACCTGGTAACAATACACTCTTTAACTGACATATCTGGGGTATTAGAAAACCCAGCAATGAGGAAAATGCTTGTGACTGCACACAGCAGCAAAACCTCACTAAGGGTTTGTGAATGACAAGTTATTTGTAAGATCTTAGGGCCATGAAGATGCTCTGAGAGCTGAAGCACCTCTGCTCTGAGAAATGGCTGGGAGATTGGAGTTGGTCGGCCTGGAGAAGAGAAGGCCTAGGGAGGACCAGCTGGACAGGGCTTAGAGCAACCTGGGCTAGTGGAAGGTATCCTTGCCCGTGGCAGGGAGTTGAAACTACACAATCTTTAAGGTCCCTTCCAACTCAAGGAATTTTGGATTCTGTGATCTTCCAAGATTACTCACAGCCTGTAAGGAATGGAGGATTTAAACCACCAGGCTGGGACACAGGAAACATGCAAGCTATGGAGAACACACTGGGGAGGCACTTGGTTAACAGGCCATCAAAAAGCTGAAAAACACTGGCCCAAAGCCGAGTTAAAAAGAGGCATCCAGGGACCTGAACAGCACCTTCAAACAGTCAAGATGCAAACACAGCATTTGTTAAGTAGGTAAGTGACAGCCATCTACAGTTCTTCTCAAGTAACTTGTCATAGCTTGTTCTGTGCTCAAATACCTCAGAACACTCCAGGGAGACAAGAGACAGTAACAGGGTGTTTTCCTGAGGGACTTGGTGCCAAATTCTTCACAGGTAATTACCATGAAACCATTCTTCACATTCCCTGATCTGCACACAGGAGCTGTGCCCACAGTGGGCACCATTTGCGTGGCACAGACTCCCACACTGGTTCTGTTTCACAACAAAAACTGAGCTCCATTCAACTCACCGTGTCTGTGTGCCTGGAGCACTGACTATGGATGTGAGAGAAAGCAGATGCTCAGGAGATGCACCAATGCAGCACACTGCACACTGATTCGTCTCACCACAGGAGCCATCCCAGATGCTCTCCCTCTTCCCCACAACAAACCGGTGCACTAAACGAGGAATGAAGCCCCCATGCACACACACTCAGAACTGGGCAGCATGTGGAGTGCCAGCCCAAGCCTCCTACACCACAGTGGACAGAGCAAACCTGGACCTTACCTCTTGGAATGAAAGGAAACAAAGGGCTTTGTGTTGGGAAATGATAATGGAGACCTATCACTGTATGGAATAGAGGAGGCCAGGAGCTGCTGCTCCCTGAGCCATCATGGCCAATTCAGTCTAATGGGAGGGTGAACCCAGGACCAGGTCATGTTCTCAGCTCAATGAGGTGGTGCTGACCTGGCTTTGCTGCACAGAGTTCTCACCACCCCAAGCAAGGGTGTAATTCAGCAGGAAGAGTGCCTGGCAGCTGAATAACTGCCAGAATACTGTGGATGGGTCCTCCTCCACCCAACATTACTAATAATTTATTTATGGGAACAATAATAGTGTTTAAAAATAGGTTTATTTTATCACCTGAGATCTGTGTGGTGCCCAGGACAGCATATTTACATGTGCACATATCACCATGCAGATTTCAGACAATTAAGGAAACCACACAAATGCAATTTAGTCTCAGAGAATATGTACTGCTAATATGCCAACCCAGCTGCAGCCAAGGACACCCAAGGACTGATTTAAAGACCAACACGTGATGCTGGGAGGAAGCAGCTTCAGCTCACATCTTTTCTCAAAAGGAGTGAGTGATGAGGTGAAATGAAACAGGCAGCATGCCCAGGAAAGGCAAAATCCAAAAAGGCCCTTACTTCCTGAAGAGTTGGTCACTAGCAAACCCCCTTTTACCGCAGCGTTCTATACTTTGCCAACCTACTGCTCTGCTCTGCAGCGATCCTGCCAAAAGGAGAGAGGGAGAAAGGTTCAGAGAAGATAGGAAGGAGGAAAGCAGCCCTGCTCCAGGAATCAGAGCCAGTCACAGAAATGCAAAAAGCAAAACCAGGCCTTCTGGTAACTTCTGTAACAAGATGGTTTATACAGTCCCCTTCCCTTCCCACGCCCACCAGCAGCCTCCACAGCTCTGCCTCAAAGTGCAATCTAGTTAATTGTCACTGCACCTCAGCCTCTGAGACAGGCAGGCAGCGCCTTAACAAGATGTCTTTTTGAACTTTAAAGTCATGTACAAAGGGTTTAACTTCAGCCTCAAGTAGAAGTTTTACTTTCAAATTTGCCATTGTAGTTGCAGCTTCGTGTCATTTACAGTGAAAAAGCAAAACGGGCACCCCCTGCAGTGATTTGAAGCAGGAACCAACCACCTGCATTTATGTGCTAACAGAAGCCCTGGTTAAGCAAAGACACTTTATTTCCCCCCAAATCTGTATCCCAGGCAATCTGCATTTAATAATGATTTCACCATTACTCTTTAAAGGAAAAAAGGAAACATTATTAAATGACATAACATAGTCCTGTTGGCAACAAAATCCCAGTAGGAGCTGTTATGCTAACAAGATAAAGTGCCACAGTGGAGAGGGCTGGATATCCAAGGCAGCAAGGCTGAGAAAGCTGGGAAGATACTATGAAAAGGGTTAATTACCTTAATCACCCTCCCTGCTAAAGCCATGCAAGTTGACATGTTTTAAAGACAACAAATCAATGCAACCCTCCCGAAAGTTATATACTTTTTTTTACAGGTCTTGTCCTGGTTTTAATAGACTGCAATCAAAAAAGTGGTAACCCAGGAACATCTATGCAGATAGTATAGAGGCATAAGATCCCAGTGGCTCAAAAAGGGGAAAGTAAGAAAAGCACAGATCTGATGGCAAAGCAGGTCAGTAAGATCATCTTCAAACCCAAATGCTACATTAGTACAAAAGGGCTAAAGCTTAAGTCTCACATGGAACTGTGTGAGTCAGAAGTGATAGAGAGGGAATGACGCAACCTCTCATGAATGGGCTGCACTGGAAGGTTGGGTCAACAAACTGCTGGCTGCTCAAGCCATGGCAGTCATGAGGCACTGCATGGCAGAAGACACAAGTGTCCAGAATCATCCCATGCCAGCAAAGAAATGGATGCTGTATCCCTCCTATCTAGAATAATTTTCCCTGGGTTTGCTTTTGTGTATTGCCCATTGTCTGTTACTGCACATGTCTGATAAGCACGAGCTTCCCTTTTCTCCGTAATTCCCCTTTATATAAAAGAACACAGCAGTAAGATACCCCTGCCTTGCCTTCTTTGTCTTGAAACTTTTATCACAAGCAAAGCTCCTGAAGATTTGGGCCTCTCCTGCACTTATAATAGCTTTCATAACCCAACAATATTCTAGGAGCTTGATATATAGCAAAACAAATTTGTCAGTGAATGTGTCTTGCCAGCGGTGGGTTTCCTGATGTCAAAGCACACACACTCACACCCTGTGCTTTCTCCATGTCCTGGATGCTTCAGCTCGTGCCACGTGGCCCGTTCTCTGTGTGGGAGCTGCACTTCGGGGACAGCCCCTCACTGCCCTGCTCAGCTCAAGCCTCAGGGAGACAGGCGGGAAAGTGGGACTGAGCAGTCTGAGGTCCAAGACCCCAAGGCAGTGTTTGTTACTGTGTCACTCACTGGCACACGACAGCACCACTGACTCCTCCCCACTGGTGGCAAAAGCAGCTCCCTCCTTACCGCTTTACAGCTTTCTGAGCCAGCATCCTGTTCCCTGCCAGGAATGTGATGCCACCCAAAATGGCCAAGTACTTCAGTGTCTGGAACATGTTGAGCTGAGTCCAGTAGACATACATGAGTCCCAACATTGCTGTTAAAGAAATAAAAAGACAGAACCCATGGTTGAAACTGCATTTCAAAGACCAACCATTTTTTATCCTCTGAAGAATTGTACTAATTGTCCTGAGCATTTGTTTCTATCTCAGCTCTGAAGCTCTGAAGGGCAGATCTAAAGACTCTACATTATTGCCAGGGAATTATGGTGCCTTGGCCTCCATACAGGAAAAAAATGTCATGGACAGCTTGCAAACAACCCTCCTGTGGCAGAATTATAGACACATTACAGACATTAATGGCAATTAAAAAGAGGAGGATACTCTGGACTTTAATAGGAGATATTAACCCTCACACATCTGGAAAGGCTTACACCTTTATGAAGCTTCCAAGGAAACCAACTTGGACTGAGAAACACAATGACCTTTGGGAATCAGTAGATCCAAAGCTCTCCCAACCTGCTGTTTTTGAAATTCTACCAAGACAGTAAATAACTGAGTGACAAAGGACACAAAAAAAATTGATGAAAACACTTGGTCCAACCAAAAAACCAGAAGTGTTTTCATGGGAAGAGCTTTAAAGATGTAGCCTTACACTATTAACAAGTCCCAGAGGTTTCAGTCCCCACAGAACCTCCTTGCTCTGAGAGGATAAACATGCAATAAAGAAAGTGTAACCTCTGGAAATAAGAAGTTCTATTAAGTACAGATAAATGGTGAGAGAGAGGGGCCTGGATAATGATGGCTGTTATAAGCTGATGGCCAAAACAGTTTTATCACTATATTAACAATCATGAAAAGCAGGAAGGCAGATGGAAACAAGAGAACAAATGTTATGCTGTTATGTCATTATAGTTAATAGACCACAAGTCCATTAACCACAGGCTCTCATCTGTAACTCCCAGGTGAGGAGGTCAAACAAAGCAGAAAGCCTCTGACACTTACCAGCATGTCCCATGTGAAAAACAATGGTGCTGGGAGAAAAGCTGAAGTTGGAGATGTTGGCACCTATCTTGATCCACTAAAAGGAAAAAAACCCCAAAATCTGAGTTACAACAGCCTTGTAACCTAAGATTTTATTTTCAACTTCACTATCTTTCAAGCCTAAGTCCTTCAATGAATTCTCTGTACTCAGTGAATTCTCTACAGAAGTACTTGTTTACTACTGCAAGAGAAGTAACTTTGCTAAACGCAGCACTGTTGAGCTCCTTTAGTGAAAATCTCTCCTGTTGCTTCTGACTGCCCTAATGCAGTTCCTCAAATATTTTAAACTGATGAGAAAGTACTGCTTCAAATCTAAACTGTAAAAAAAAAAAGACATCGCTATTTCTATCCAGCTGAATTAATTTCAATTAAAAAGAACAAAACAAAAAGGTTGAGGTTTTCATTTTGGACTCAGACAAAAAACAGTTGTAGATACAAGATGGTTGCTCATAAAAACAATTGGTTTTGGAGTACAAAAGACAAAGGCATGAAGGATGGGAAGAAGGAGCAGCAGCAGTAAGATTTTTTATTAAAGTGTCACCAATATGTATATTGTGAACTCCAGTGACCAGAGGACAGACTGCCTGAATGCAGCTTTCAGTGACACTGGATAATGGGAAATTACTCCTGGAATCAGTTTCATCTTCCAAATAAGGAAACTTGCCTCAATGAGACTTTGTATTGCATTACGTTCAGAACACTGCCCTGATGATACAGTGAGTAGCAGCAGATTGTTTCAACTAGACACTCCAATATGATGTCCATAAATGGGAATCAAGCTGATAGGATTGAGTAACACAGATTTTGTGATAGATTTATTATGTGTGAGGCAGAATCCCTGATTTTTTCCAGTGGAAATCTGATGTTACTTATAACTTAATCTGCCTACTGTTACTCACCATCCCCAGCTAAAGCTGAAGAAACTCATCCACCTACTTCCACCTGGCAGCAACGTTTTCCTGTTTCCACTATAAACTTTTAACAACCAAACCAGACCAGTGATCTTCACTGACATTTGCTAGCTGTGACTCCAGCACTGCTTTGCCAGTCACAGTAAGAGTTGAACTGCCCAATCTCCTAAGTGACTCTGGACTGGATGGGAAAGGTGTTCTTTTGTGGCCCAGTTCACTCACCAGGATGAGCAGCAAGAGCAGTGGAGAAAGAACCAGCGCTGTGAAAGTGTTAGAGACCACTGTGGGAGGCCTTTTCTCAGGTTCCCTGAAGAGGTGCTGCAAGCAAACAAAACCAACTCGTGAGTAGGAGTATTCCAACAGAGCAGCTTCTCTGCTCCCCAGAGAACCAGCTGCAGCCGTGGTGCTGTTCCCAGATGTTCCTTTGGATGAGAAACATTCCTCTTAAGGCAAAGACTGACTCTACTGTCTCTTCCAGTCTCTGCACATTTGATCTCTTGCACAGTTAACTTTACTTTGCACTCACAGCAGCACTTGTTTGCTTGACACCAGTACAGTTGGCTGGAATGAAGCAGAGACCTTTCTGTGGTGTTTACCCACTCACCTGGTCAAATTTTCATGTTTGGATCTTCTCACTGACACAGTTGCTCTTGCACAGGTAGGACACACAGCTTATGTATTCATACTCCAGAGGACTGCAACAAATTTCTTTCCATTAAGCAGTAACTCTGGCCTTCCTTTAATTACTTTACTTACAAATAAACTATGTTGACAACTAATAACAACAACAGGACTCGCTCTCCATCTCCACACACAATTTTAACTCTACCTGGATTTCAGGTTTGGGAACAAAGAGGTTCTTGGACTGGACTGTGGATGGTGCATCCTCTTCTGGGAATGTGATCACAACATCAGCCTGAAATGAAATCGTGCAGCTTCATGAACTTTGACCTTCATGTATTAATAAAACCTATTCCATTACTGTGGCATATTTCATTATTTGACAATCTACAACTGACATGATTTTCAGAGGAACCTAGAGAAAAAGCCCTCAGATTTTTTAAGAAGCAACTTCTTCTAAGCAGAGGCAGTAATGCCATTTACCCACAAACAAGAACTGGATTTATTTCCAGCACAAAAAGAATAGAAAACTTGAACCTTGAGAACTTGCTGTGAAATTACAATCAAGGCCATAAATATTCTGAAGTTTCCACTCCATCACATGATGAACTGAAAGTTTATTTCTGTTTTTCTTTGGTGTTTACTTCAAAACTTAAGATGAACCTCAGAGCCCATAAATGGCTAAAAGGATTCTGGTTCAAAAAAAACAAAATATCTGAGCTTTTAATTTCCAAGTCTGTACCATGCCCTCTGGTTAGTCAGTAATCTGAAAACCACATCACCCAACTGCCAGCAACATACCACATTCCAGAGGATTGGATTTTCCAGAGTGGCATCTCCAATAATCAAGTAAAGAGTGTAGGTACCAGAGGCAGAGTCAAATTCAGTCTTTCTTTCAGAGGTATCCAGTTCAAATTTGTACACATTCTTATTATCTGGTTCTGCAACAAACACCACCTCCTGGCCAGTCTTTTGGTTGTGAAGTCGGACAAAAGTCTGAAAGGAAGATTGTAATGTTGAAGGACTTTTTCAGCCAACAATCTATATTAAAAAAAACCAATCAGAAGTGTGCTTTACAGTGCTTTTACCTGTCCTCACTTTGCTGAGTTAAACATGACACAGTACCAGAGTCAGATGTTTCTTTTAACAGACACATAAAATAAATGAACTGAATCTTCCATCTATTGATACCAGTGATCTTCATAGTTCATGTCAGAATCATAAGGCTTTTCTAAACCTATGAAATCCTTTCAAGAGCAATTGTCACCCTAGGGTAATTCATGATGGAACATCTTGGTGTCACAGCAATGACAAAAATTTGTCCTAACCTGGTGAGGGGTGAGTTCAGCTCCACTGTTCACATCTATCAGCTGGAAGGATAAAGCAAAATTCTGATGGCTGTCAGCAGTGAATGATCCCTTGGCTTTGGCTGGGTAAGCTACCCTAGGAGTTAAAAACCAAACAGAATTCAGGTGAATTTCCAAGAGAAAGTCTAGTGCTCAGATAAGCCAAGGCTCCAGTCTTGTGCCAGAGCTGTCCTTAAAGAATCACACACACTGTGTTGTTTTACCTGGTTGTTTTTGGCGCAATGCTCTGATCCTTATCCACAGTAGAAAGATCTACATTAGTAATCCCAACTTCTGTGGAAACTTTTACTTTCAGCTGCAACAAAACACAACAGAAAATTACTCAGAACACTCTACATATACCACTTATGGTCAAGTTCACTGCACATGCATCTTCTGTCCTCCTTCACCAAAGAGGGTTGTACACTAAGCCTGAAACAGGGCCTAATTTGAGCAGAACAATCTACAGCAACTTACCTTCTGGCAAAGCTCCTGCAACAGTCACTTAGCCTAAGCCACCCCCTTCCTCCCTGCACAAGCAGCCAGCTCTACAGACCCCAGCTCCTCAGGCATGCTGGAATTAGCTGGCCTTTGGAGAACCGTTTTTAATGAAACAGTCCAACTATCCAGACCCAACTAGTTTTCCTTTTGAACTAACAGAAACTAGCTATTAAAGATTACATCACATGTGATACAACTTAAAACTGCACGTGCATGAGAACTTCTGCTTTCCAGGCAACAACTGGAGACAAGAGGTCTCTGGACAGCAACCAGTTCTGCCTCTCTTGGCTCCTAAAGCTCAACAGGTTTCTGCTGATTTTATTACCAGCAGGCAAACCCCAAAGCATTCCTGCAGACCTGCCCTTTGCTCACAAGCTTTCCTTTGGAGTCACAGCGTTTATCACTCAGCGCTGGGCAGCCAATAAAGCCCTGCCATTTATCACACTCCTTTGTGCTAAGTGCAATATAAACCCCAAGCAGAGAAATTACTTCCTGCCCTCTCTGCAGCCCCAAACCACAGCCCATCTGGGCAGAGAATCCCAGTGGGTTTGACTGATTTCAATCCTTCTCTCAAACATAAGCAGTTACTGCAGACTGTAGTTTTTAATTAGCACATTTGTTCTCACAGCTTACAAATGCTCCCCCGGAGAATTAAAGTTTCACTGCCAAGATATTTTTCATCTTATACTACAATTTGTTATTACAGGTTTGCTCGTGTGAACCAGACCCACACCCTCAGCCTGAAAAATAATTCACAGGGAACCTGTGGGAAAAATATGTAAAAACATTAACCAAACTATTCAGGTCAGACTTCAAACACAAGCATCTTGGCAGTTCCTTTACAAAAACAAGTGTAATTTAAGAAAGAGGTTACCCCTTAAAATGAATCCTTTAACATGCAGATGACTCAAGCTAACTTTAGCAAAGCCTTACTTTGTTCCAAGACAGGAGCAAAGAAAGATGGACTAATGAAATACTAATTTTTTAAAAAGTGACGTGAAGGCAACTCAGAGCTGCTGCACACAGCCCCTCCAACTGCACAGTACACAAATATCTCTCAAATATTTTAATGCCAGGAAATGTCATCTCTGCCGGAGTAATAACCCACTGGTTTAGCTCATTACTGTCAAAACGATGGTGCATTAAGGACAATTAATGCTAATAACAGCAAGGAAAAAAGCAGCTCCCCAGTAGTCCTCCCCCATAACAATGTGTCTTATTAGCAGCAGTTCTCACACAGCTGCCAGCTCTAAAACATTCCTGGCGGTGCCTCTGTGTGCCAGCACTGGCTTAAGCAGGACAATCCATCCCCTTCTGACACCCCTGAGTGCCATTACCACTACACTGGCAGCATCAATTTGATACTCAGAGTAAAGGTCAGCAGTTGTAAATAAGTGTCTTCTTCCTCCACTTCAAGCTGAGTGTGTTGAAAGACTTGAAAAGCTAATTGTTTCTTTAAATAGGTGATTGAGGGCAAAAATTAACCCTGGGAATAGAACCCATTGGAGAGGAGCATTCCCAGCTGTTGACACTGAGGTGACTGTGTGAACAGTTGCTGAGATCTCATTCTGCTCACTGTGACAAACTTGAGGAAAGGAAAACTCTGAGCATTTATATAAAACTGTATTTCAGAAAGATGTGGTCTAACAGCCACAAGGGGGTATGTACCTATGAAAAGAAGACTTAACTTCCATTTACTTTGGTCACTGCTTCTCCACTGCTTAATTATATACACAGCTCAGAGATGTCAAAAGACCTCCTTGACACTTTCCGAGGGCTCTAGAGCTTATAAAGACAAACACAAATGCTCAGCTTCCATACATTAGGCAATCACCAGACAGCTGATAGCTGAGCCTTGAGATTTATGGGTTCAAACCCAGAATGCTCTGAAGAACTAACACTCTTAATAATCATTTTTTCATAGCTACTTTGGGCTGCCATATAAACATTTCCATTGTTACCCTTTGTTTGTCTGCTGCCAGATCAGCACCTAAGTGGTAAGTCAGGTTTGAAACTTACACAAATTCCTTTTGATCATTTATTAATCTGGTTATGGGTCATAATCCTGAGTCAAAATCCAACGTATTACAGAAAAACATGTGCTAAAAATCCGATACAACTGGCAACATCCTTCATGGATATAAATGAGAAGCTGTTTCAGAGAATAGGCACAGAATTAAAACACCACAAAGAGCACACCCACCTCCACTCTGTTAGCAATAAATCGCTTATCTCCATCTACACTGATAGAGAAGTCATAATATCCACTTGCAGGTTTCACGTTCATGAAGTTCAGCTCAAAGAAATCTCTGTAACAAAAAAACCCAAAGATGTTAAGGAGCCTCCAAATATGCCACATTAAGCAGGCAAAAAAAAGGAGTATAAAGCATTGCTAAGTGCAGCAGGAAGTAAATTCTTCAAAGCTTCCCCAAAGTCAGAAGAACATTGGAATTTACCACTCCCAATCAAAAGAAAAAGCAACAGAAATTCACCATCACCATCCAGTGTGCTCAGTCACCCCCTCACCAACAAACCACAGCATTTTTAGTTTCCCATCACACACACATTTCTCTGGTGGAAGAATACATAAGGAAAGTAAGTCCAATACTGTTTAGGTAAAACCTGTTTGCCTTACAAACTGTAAAAATAATCTTATTTTCTTACCCTGATAGAACAAATGGTGTCTGTTGAAGGACAGTGGCTTTGCTAGACACAGACTTGGCTTGGTCGAGCTTTACAGAAGCTTGAGTCAGTGGCTGAGACATAACATTGGTCACTTGTAGCTACAAGAGACAAACCAGCAGTTCTGTGAACCCCACTGTACCAGAAGGAATGCAGCAGCACAGACAACTCAGGACCTCTCTGTATCACACACCCAGAGTTCTCCTCTGCCCACTATCCCAGACTCCCATGTTCTTTCTAACATAATAGGGAAAGGTGAAGCAAGAAATAGCAGAGCTGAGTGACTTCTCGAGGAGTGTCTGGTAAGCCCTGAGTAAGCAGAGATCTCTAAGAATCACTTCACAAAAGCACTCAAGATCTACTGGAACCTGAGAGCTAAAATTAAAGGCATCACCTTACACATTCAGTGAGCCCAGAGCTACAACACTCCAGAGCGAGCTGAGGGCTGAGGACTCACCCTGAGTATGGGCTGATGGTGAGACACAGCCGCAGGCCCCTCGGGGACAACAATGACAGGCAAGTGGTAGCGGTTCTGGGACAAGGAACCTGCAGCACAAGCAACACTGAAGGCCTCTGAGAGCGTCTCGAAGTTTTTCTTACTAAAAATTGCGTTCATCAACTGGATAATTTGATCCTGAAAGAGGAAAAGCAAATCACATATAAGCACCAGCAGCCTACCACAACATTGCAAACTGGCTTGCTGTAATGTTATTCATAAAAACATCATTCACAAAGACTGTTTAATTTTCCATTTGCTTTAAAAATAATGAAGTTTTTCCAGAGGCTGCTAATTTTGGGTTACCTCACAACACATGTGCATTCTTATTCTTGGCTGGGAGGTTCCAACCATGATGGCTGTAACTGTGCTAGAAACCTGCAAAACCAGAACTTGGACCCACATCTCCAAACAGAAGATGTTGTCAGCTCAACTCCCCAGACTGCACGTGGCTGCAAAGAGACACCTGGGCTCCAGGAGCTCTACAATTGTCCTCATACAGAGCAGCAGGACTGGGCTCCATGTCCTGGCTACTTGCCAGCATGGGAAGGCCACAGAGCAGTGATGCAAAGCATCCCAGTGGTTGTGGAAGGAGCCAGTCTAGGCCCATGCAGGCTTATCCCCTTAGGCTCAGCAGTGTCCTCAGGCTAAGAGGATTAGCCTAAAGCAGCACCACCAGGAGCACAGAGCCAGTTCTGGCTCTGGGATGTGCCAAAGCTGATTTGTTCTCTCCAAAGCAGGAGTGGGGCTGCATCCCCCCAGCTGGTTCTGCAGTCTGACTCAGGAGGGTTAGGGCACCTGTGCCACACTCTGCAGGCTACGCCTCATTATTCAGCTTCTTCCATCACTCCCTGCCAGTCTGGAAAACACAGGGATTGGCTCCCTGTACTTTGATCCAAGCAAAGGATTGTGGGCTAAATTCCAATCAGAATGAGAATAATCAAAGCAATCCCAAATAAAGCAACAGGCACACAACTTAGTGACCTACAAAGAACACTTTTAGATGAAATCCACTGCATCTCAAATTTTCACCCTCCTGCTTGTACTGATGAGCACCAAATTGGAGAAAGTATTCAGACAAATGCTACAGAACTGCACAGTGAAAATCCTGCAGTGTTTTACAGTTCTGTGGAGGGCATGGCATTGCTCCAGAGTCTAAGCAACAACTGACATTCTCATTGAAGCTGTGTGGAAAAATAAGGGGAGTTATTTTTTCAAGTACTACATATTGTTCTTTAAAGACAGTTTTGTGGTATTCCAGAGACACTCACCATTCACCAGAGATAAAGCTTTTAAGCCCCAACAACAGCACTTCTGACAGCACAATTCTGAAACAACACTAAGCAATTTTTCTTAATTGGATTTTTAAGTATCATTTGGATGCTGACAGTTTGAATTGTGTGTAGCAGAATCACCATCTCAAAAATGACATCAAAATTACTCTGCATTGGTTTGTTTGGCAGCAGTGTGGAAGAGAGCCAGGAATGACCTCAGACATCTTAGCTGGCTTTGGTCTCAACCCTGCCACTTTGGCTTGTGCTTTAGGGAGCTGTGATTTTCAATCCAAAGTACATCTAACTCTGTTAACTTGTGGAAAAAAAACTACCAAGTGGGCAGTAATGATTCTTAGCTTAACCAATCTCAAGAGAAATTTTCAACAGCCTTTAATTTTAGACAACAAGTCTTTGCATCTGGATTCCTGCAGGCACATGGTAACGTTGTCTCTCTTTTGGGCACACCTGAATTTCCTCACAGATTTGCAAAACACTTTGAAATGCTAGAAAGTGCCACACAAGTCCCAAATTCCAGAACAAACTCTGAAACAAGGAGGTTTTTCTCCCAACACCTTGTCTCAATAAACAATGAAAAGCTAAGCCTCACTAGCCATTTCCTTCTGTATATTTGAAAAGAAAAAAATCAAACCAAATTTAGCCTGTGATCCTGAAGGTGGAATTTCCTCTTAGATTCTGTTCCTTAGCACTCCCTATGCGATCACAGAATCATAGAATGGATTGGGTTGGAAAAGACCTCCAAGATCATCAAATCCAACCCTTGGTCCAACTCCAGTCCCTTTACCAGATCATGGCACTCAGTGCCACGGCCAATCTCAGTTTAAAAACCTCCAGGGATGGGGAATCCACCCCCTCTCTGGGCAGCCCATTCCAATGCCTGAGCACTCTCTCTGGAAAGAAGTTTTTTCTGATTTCCAACTTAAATTTCCCCTGGCAGAGCTTGAGCCCATCGTGCCCCCTTGTCCTATTGCTGAGTGCCTGGGAGAAGAGACCAACCCCCACCTGGCCAGAACTTCCCTTCAGGTAGTTCTAGAGAGTGCTGAGGTCACTGATGTCTCTTTTCTCTGACTGTGCTCATTACTTTTTCCAGCAGGAATTCTGCCCAGTTACACTGAGCTCTTGCACTGCACAACAGGGTCTGGGCAGATCCTTTTGTGAGCTGGAGTGTGTAAGGGAGGAAAAGGCAGGCACCAACCTCCTTCATGGCTGGCTCTGTACCCACGTGGTCTGACAGTTTATAGGCAGCAGCAACAAACAGGGCAGTTGTCTCAATCCCTTCTTCAAACTGCAGGTAAACTCCACCCAAGTCATCCAGGCGAGCAACAAGATCCTGACAGAAAGAGTTAATTAAAATTTAAATTGTATTCTAGCAGATCCATAGAAGTCAACTCTACTGTTGAGCCTGTAATCAAAAAACCTGTATGGGATCACTAATGTATTTTGTAATAATCATTTAGAAACAGGAAGAAAGAGAAACCTCCAGCCTTTAGTGGATTTAATTCTAATTAAATGTCATGACTTTCTATGTTTCAGTCCACTGTGAAAAAGATAAAAGAATTATCTGCTTGAAAGGAAGAGCCAAGCCAAGCCACATCATTCAGGCAAGCAATTTGCCAGGTTGTTTTCTCATTCTGTGTTTCACATTGATGCATCTTTTAGTACTACAGAGGTCTAGCAAATTTCTCAATGATTAGAGAGCACAGTGAGTTCCTACCTCAATCTCCTCAACAATGCTACTCAGATCTGCCTGCTGGGACAAGTAAGATGCTGTCTCCAAAGCCTGGATGGTTCTGAAACAAGAACAAACAAAAGTATGATTATTCCTTCCTTAAAAGCCAAACAACATTTAAATCAGAGAAACTTCATTTTCTATTCTGAATGAAGTGTAAAACAGCTGTTCCTGCCTTCAGTTGACTCAAGACAATGAATCTAAAGTGATTTAGTATGAACTTGGCATTCATTACAGAATGTTCCCTCAGCTGCATCAGCACTGCAATAAACTCATAGATTCAAACGCAGAGAAGAAACCAAACTTCGATCCCTGCACAGCACAGATCTCAGACATGCTACTGACACTTGTAGGAATTCTTTTTTTTGTCAACAAAGCAATTATTTCACAGACAGACTCACAGACTGTTCTGAGTTGGAAGGGACCCACAAGGATCATTGAGTCCACCTCTTAAGTCAATGGCCCACACAGGCATTATTACAATGCCCATGACTTTGGCATTATTACAACCGAGTTTTAACCAACTGAGCTAACCTCAGGGTCTATTAAAGTTTCCCTTCCTTTCCCAGCTTTTAAGGGATGCTTTATTATCTTTTTTCACAGAAAAATGATGAAATTCTTTGGTGATAAATGTCAAGATTCCTTCCGCTTACTGGCACATATTTTCCAGCTCCCACTACAAGCACTCCAAGCTACAAACAACAGGGCTGAGGAAGAGCATCGAGTCTGTGCAGCCATAAATGATGCAGAACCTTTGCTGGGTATAAGTCAAAATGGGCTGTCAATCTTCTTAAGAGGAGGCCTCTGTGGGATACCAACTCTTTCTTGACCATTATTCCTGAACTAAACTGAATATATAAGTTCATTTAAAAATCACACAGAAAATAGACCTAAACCACATTTTTTCCCCAGAGGGACAATAATGCACTGGACAAACACATCACACGGAAACACAGCACCTACTCTACTACATCTGTATTACAAACATCAAGCATTATTAAAACAGTTTTTACTCCAAAATCCAACTGCCTGGAGGATAAACACACAACAGTGAGTAACTTCTGTCTGAGACACTCACGCCAGCACACTTTCTTCTTTGCTGAGACGAGCAGTAAGAGCACTGAGAGCTTCCTGGGATGCTAAAGGAAGGCCAAAGCCACTCAGGGCACCAACAGCATGGAAGATCTGGGCGATGGAGGAATCCTCACTGACAGCTGCAAGCAGCAGCTCCCTGGTCTCATTTGAAATGGTGACCTGAGGAAGAACACAGAGATTCACACTTGAAAAACCACAGCCCATCACTGCTGATTCCTTTCTGAGGCAACACATGTGATGGTGAACTACTACAAGCTTTTGGGAAAAGTCTCTTTATCATTCATTACCTTTTAGTGTAATTAATTAAATTCCTAAGTTTTGCTGTCAACTATCAGTTCATCACTCAGATTTATCCTGGTTAACATGCTACTGCTTTTCATGTGGCATCACATCACTGTGTAGCAGCTGGTGGCACTGATGACAAATGAGCCTTGGACAACCCACCCCACTTCAGCAAGGGTGGTCTGGATCCGTATCCAGCAGCGTTCCAGCACAAGGAGTCACATCCAAATAGTGTGTTATCCATCCAAAGAGTTTCTAATTGACACAGGTCCCAAGAATTCTAATAAAATGTGCTTTTTTCCTTAGCCACCAGTGTTTAATCAAAAAACATCCCCTCAGAATTACTCTGGACCAAATACTTGTGTTATATCTTTGCACTGTGCCTTGTGGAGGCTTCACCCAAACACTTCCTAAGTTATTTACAAAAGAGCCCACTAAAAAAAGGAAAAGTAGAAGTGATACATAAAACAAAACCAAGAAAAATATCAAGGCAAGTATTTCCTTGTCACATCTGCCTGCAGAGGTGAGGGCTCCACACTCACCTCACAGCCAGACAGGACTCGGATGGACTGGGCAGCATAAAAGAGGGATTCAACACTGCTGGAGTCCACATGGGACTTGATGAATTTGCAGGCAGCCTGTGAAGAAACAGCAGTTAACTTACAGCAGCAGTTGAGACTTAAACCACTGAGGAGAGACTTACAGGATTCTCTTATGACAATTTCATGAACACTGTTGTGCATTTTTATACCCCTCAGATCCTACTCTGCCAAGTGCTGCACAGAAATAAGGGTGGTTCCTGCTAAAAGGCCTAAGTAATTTCCACACAAACTCCACTGCAACCACAACTCAAATCCAAACTAAGTATCAAACCTATCAAAATAAAAAGTCCCACAGGTATATTTAGTAGGGAAAATCTTCCAGGATAGAGAACAGATGAACAGAAATCCTGTGGGTGAGTTTCCTTTCCAGTTGTACATCACACAATCATTAGTGGATGCAGAATACAGAATTTCAAAGCAAGCAGAGAGAAAAGCAGGGCAGGAAGGTACAGCATGAAGTTGAGCAATGAGAGAGCTCATTAATCTTTACTGAGCTTATTATTAACTGACAACTGGAGGGAGTGATCATTAAGATTCAATTCAATCAGAAAATAGCCAAGCATTTAACCACTCATTCTCAAACCCCAGTGATTTATGTATGTGGAGCACAGGCCTTTGCAAGCCAGGCCAGGATTTCATGGTACAGTTACCTGGGAATACTGATATTCCTGGACTCCCCCTTAGTCAAGGAGGATCAGGTTAGAGATCATTTAATAGCACCTGACACCCACAAATCCATGGACTCCAAAGGGATGCACCCACTGGAGCTGTGGGAGCTGGCAGATGTTATTGCTAATCCACTCTCCATCATCTTTGGAAGCTCATGGAGTACAGAAGTGCCTGAGGACTGGAGGAAAGCCACTGTCACTCCAGTCTTCAGAAATGGCAAGGAGGAGCGCCCAGGAAACTACAGGCCAGTCAGCATCCCTGGAAAGGGGATGGAACAGCTCATCTCCAAGCACATGAAGGAGAAATAGCTTATGAGGAGTAGCCAACATGGATTTACCAAGGGGAAATCACACTCGATTGATGCGACAGCCTTCCAGGAGATGAGCTGCTGGAAAGCAACTCTGTGGAGAAGGACTGGAGGGTCTGGGTGGCCAACAAGCTTTAATGAGCCAGCAGAGTGCCCTGGGGAATGAGGTGGCCAATGGAATCCTGGGATGCCTTGGGAAGAACATAACCAGCTGGTCAGGGAGATGATCCTGCACCTCTACTCAGCCCGGGTGAGGTGCAGCTGGAGTGCTGTGCACTGTGCTGGGCTCCTCAGGACAAGAAAGACAAGGTGCTGCTGGAGCAGGTCCAGTGGAAGGCTGTGGAGATGAGGAGGGACTGGGGGATCTCTGATAAGGAAGGTTGAGGGAGCTGGGACTGCTTAGCCTGGAGGAGAGGGCTGAGAGGGGACCTTATCAATGCACACAAATGCCTTAAGGGGGGGGTGTCAAGGGAACAGACTCCTCAGCAGTACCAGTGACAGGATAAGGGGCAATGGGCACAAACTGAAACGTGAGTTTCCATTTGAACATGATGAAAACTCATTTCCTTTGAGGGTGACTGGAACAGGCTTCCAGGGAGGCTGTGGAGTCTTCTGTGGAGATAAAACCCATCTGGACACGATCACACTGGACAACCTGCTCGAGGTGAAGCTGCTGTAGCTGGACTAGACATCTCCAGAGGTCCCTTCCAACCCCAGCTATCCTGTGATAGATGTTAAAGTGTTATAGCTAACTATTATTTTTACTATCTACACTTTTTAAATAGTCTCACCCTGTGAGGAAGGGCACTGTTCAGAAAAAAGCCTCATCACAAACCACAGGCACAAAGAAATAACTCCTGCTTATCTGCAGAAGCAAAGACTGCACTATCATGAACTAATAAAACCCCAGCCACAATGACCCACAGCAGCAACTCCCAGTGTAGCCACAGATGACCAGGAACCAGCCACATCAAGCACTGAGGTGAACCACAACATCTTTAGGAGCCTCAGGGTTTATGATGCAAATAAGCAACACTCAAAGAGAAACCAGCACCAAATGGTTTAGAACCCTGTACTAAATGAGTCTGTGAGGGAAGAACAAACTTGCATTCACAGCTCACATGCACAGGTAAAAGTGCACGTGAGCAGATGGGCCTATGTGAGGAGATTGTTATAAGGAAAACCTGCAATATTTAAATTAGAAACGCTTCAAGACGTAACAGATTAAGCACGATGCTGATACTACAGACCTGTGTGGTGTTTGCACACAAGGGCTTATATTTTATATACACAAACAGCAGGACAGCGTGACCTGGCTGAATTCAGTACTTGAATTTAAACAAATTAACGAGAGCTCTGTTTAACAGGACAGCAAGGCAAATGTGCCACAGGCAAGATAACTTCCTTCACAAGGCAGTGAAACAAATCCTGATAGGGAAGCGCGAGCCCAGAAGGCACCATTTAGAAGGCAGGAAGTGTAAGAGAGCCCGTGGCACGGCACTGCCCGGACAAAGGCACAATCCACGCACACAGCACAAGTAAGAGAGGTGGGAATTACCAGTGATTTGCTCTGGCACTTGCTAAGGACATTTACACTTCCCACACGGTCCTGCCCAAGCAGGGCTCGCTACACACTCCCACGACACCCCGTCTCTCGCCGCTGTTCCGCAGCTCCCTCAGCCCCGAAAGCGCCCCCGGGGAGCGGCAGCACCTGCGGCCCCGCCGGGCCCTGCCCCGCTCACCTTCTCGTCCGCCACCCGCATGCCGAGGCTGCCGAGCCCCACGATGGAGTAGTAGGCGGCCCGCACGTCGGCGAAGGGCCGCTCCAGCGCCGCCCGCAGCCGCGCCAGGTCGCGGGCCGTGAGGCGGTGGCTGGGGGCGAGGGCCCGGGCACCGGCGAGGAGCAGCAGGAGGAGGCTGAGCGCCGCCGCCAGACGCAGCCGCGGGCCTGCGAAGAGACAAGCGCGTTACCCCGAGCCCTACCCGCCGCACCAGGGCCGCACCGGGGCCGCACCGCCCGCCCCGGCCCGGCCTTGCCCCGGCCCCGCCGCCTCACCCGGCGCCGCCATGATGCCGCCCCTGCTCGCGCCACGGCGCCGCTTCCGCCCCGCGCCCGCCCCGCCCCGGCACGCACCATCACTCCGCGAGGGGGGCAGGAGGGACGGCATATTTTTGCGAGGGTGCCTCAGCCCCGCGGACACCGGCTGAGAACACCGGGAGACTGTGAGAGACAGTGGGAAAAGCGGAGTGGGAAAAGCGGGGCGGGCGGGGCACCAGGCACCGGAGGCGTCGGGGATACAACGAGGAGCGGCGCCCCCCCCCGGGCGGCAGGAGTGGTACGGACCTCCCGGCAGGCCGCGGGGGCGGGGATGTGGGCTGCGCTGATTGGCCGCGGCGCCTTAAAGGGACCGCGCGGGGGAGATGGTGTTGAGTTCGCGTCGTGACATGTCATGTCGTGACATATTATGTCATGTCGTGACGTGTTATGTTATGTCATGTCATGGCGTTTTCGCACCGTGTACAGCCCTGCCGAGCCGTGCTGTGTCGCACCGTGTCGCGCTGTCCGGCCCTGTGCTAGCGATGTCGCGCCATGCCGTGCCTGCTCTGTCACTGGCACTGAGCCCCCCGAGACTGGAGTCCCTCGGGATTCAAACAGGGCTCTGAGTCAAACTTTGCAGTTTTTTAGCTGTTAGTCAGCAGCGGCAGCTGGGCAGTTGTGACTGAGCAGCATCGTGGGCTTGGCTGAGATGGGAGAGATTTAGGTGGGTGTGAGGGAAGAGTTCTGGTCCCAGAGGGTGGCCGGACACTGAACTGGCTCCCCAGGGCTCCCCCAGCCTGTCTGAGGTCAGGGTTTGGTGGGATTGTTGGGGTGTCCTGTGCAGGGCCTGGATTCGATGATCCTGGTAAGTTCCTTCCTACTCAGAATATCCTGTGATCTATGACACTAATAGTTTGTTTTTAAGGAAAAGAGAAAACCCCAAGAGGAATGGGCTGTCTGGCCAACAGCCAGCAGGAGGGAAGTCAGCAGAGCTGAGCAGTGATGTGGGAAAGGTAAATCCAGCAGTGGGAGATCACAACTCATTGTTCACCTACTCCAAACTGACCCCAGACTCAAATATAGGGAAGAGCCGTGTCTGAGGACTAATTGGCACGAGAAACGAGAGGTACAACCAGCAAATAGAGAGTGGAGTACTCATTAACAAAAAGAAATGTAATTTGTAACCAATGAGTGCTCATGGGTTTGTTTGTTAGAATGTATAAATAATGTGAACTGTTGATGATCAGGGAACAGCCTTCTGTGGGTTACCACCCAGCTCTCAATTTTGTGTAAATTAGAATAAAAACCAGAAATACCTCGTCTTGGTGTGTGAATTGGTGCTGCACTTTGGAGAACGAGCTCGTGTTCGGGACAGCACGGCCGTGCCATGGACTGTGCAGTGCCATGTTGTGCTGTGCCAGCCCACACCTGTGAGAGCCCCACACCTGAGAGCTCCTCACGCCCCAGGGCACCATTTCCCTGCTGACAGTTTGGGTTGTGGTTTCTGAATCTGCTTCATGAAAACCTCTGCCAATCCCGGACTATTCTGAGTTGGAAGGGACCCACAAGGATCATCGAGTCCAGCTCTTAAGTCAAAATGGCCCACACAGGGGATTGAACCCATGACCTGGGCATTATTGCAACCAAGTTTTAACCAGCAGGGTCCCACCAGCTCCATGTGTCTCAGCATCTTCCCTGCAGCCTTGGTGGGAAGGCACTTCTCCCCCTTCTGAGGGAAGGGCAGGGGTCCCCTGGAGCACCAGCAAACCCCTCAAATGCCCCAGGATTCCACAGAACTCTACATGGGGCTGCCAATCCACCTGGGATGCTGTTACCTCTGCCTCCCTGGAGTGACTTCCAGCCCTTGGTGACAGCTGATTGCCACTGGCAAAGCCACCAACTCCTTGGCTACTGATGGCCTAAAGCTTTTGGGGCAGAAAGGGCAGTGTCCCAGTGTGTGTTTCCTGGGGTGTGGGCAACCTCTGACAGCCTGGAGTGGGAATTTCTCATAGGTGAGACCCTGGGAGCAGAGCCCTCCTTTCTGGCACAGGGTTCATGGTGAGGGGAGGAGCTCCCAGGGCAGCAGAGAGGTATCAGGAAGGGCATTTGGGAGTGAACAAATAAACCTGTGCAAGGCTGCTCGCTCAGATTCCACAATGGAAATGTACAAGGCTTTAAGGGATTGTTTCAGCAATCCCTGCTTTAGGGGAGCCTTATATTCCATTTTCTCATTTCTTCCCTCTTGTTTTTCCATAAGTACCAAATAAAATGAGAGAAAAAAGCAAGTGTGATGTTAAGCCCCAGCTCTGCTAAGCAAAAATCCAAACTTCTCAGTTATCCAAGACGGATTTCCACAGGAATAAATAACACTATCTATCTGCCCCATGTTGATTATTTCAGGTGACTCTTGGGAACAGCCACAGCCACACTATTGGGCTCCTCAAGTTCCTTCAGCAAAGTAATGCCCACATCAGTGTCCATGCAAGCCCCTGGGGGTGGGCAGGGGGGCCTCTGGATCCGTGTCCCCACAGGGGATACAGCAAGCCAGGGGTGACAGACACCCATCCCACTGCTCACTGCCCTCCTGGAAGGCCCCAAAATTTGGGGAAAAGGGCCATGCTTCCTCCTGCAGAGGGCACTGGGAACTTGTGCTTTTTGCTTTCCAGGAAAGATCCCCTGGAGCTGGTGCAGCTCCCACTTACACACCTATCCTGCTCCCTCTGGTCACTCTGGGGTTTGGGGCACTTGGTGTGATGTGGACAGGGCTCTTGGTCTTGCTGGGGGAAGCCAAGGAGCCATGGAGCTGCTTAATGTGGAAAAGCCACTGCTGAGAAGTCAGGCTGCTCCCCGCTCTGCCCCGGCTTCTCCCTCTGTGCCGAGGGGTGACGAGATGTTGGCTCCTCCTTGGGTGACACGGAGGTGTGCTGGGGAAGGATTCCCTGGTGGTTTATAAACTTCAGCCGAGGAGTGCTGCCCAAAGGTCGATTTCCACAGGGCTGAACCACCAATCTCACCTAATTCCCCCCATTATTGAGCCTGGATGTGTTTGAGCACCTCAGCACAGGAATTCTCACAGCACAGATGGGTACCCATGGCACCTGTCCAACAAGGATGGATACAGGCACCAGTCCATCATGGATGGGCATGATGGGGAGAGGATACAGGCACCCATCTGTGCCCTGAGCATCTCCCATGCTGAGGATGCTCTCTTTGCAGTGGGTTATTCCTCTCCCTTTCTCCCTTGTGAGATGTAGCTCCTCTGAAGTGTGTTGCAAAATCCTGTCACTGAAGCTTCCCTGGGGGAAGGAAAAAATGTCCTACATCACAGTGACTCATTTTACTATTTGGTCTGAGAAAAGGCTTTTGTTTTGCCAAGTTGGGTTTGCATCACCTCACATTTCTCAGTAACCAAATGACACATTTTGGCCAGCTATGACAGCATTTCCCCTTCCATTGCCCTTCCTGGAGAGAAACCAGGCTGAGGGGAAGATGTTTTGCCCACAACTGGAGCAAAGCCAAACTAAAATGAACTCGAGATCCTTTGTGAAATGGCATTTCTGTTCTGTTCAAGCCACCAGATGAGTCTTTGACTTTGCCCTCACCTTGCTCTAGTCTGTATCAGGAGATGACCACACAATGTCTAGGGATGCTGGAATCCCTCCGGGAGGCTGCAGGGTAGCTGACCTCATCACTGCCTTGGGGGAAGGTTCTTTGGGAACCATGGAGTCTGGTGTGCTCCAGTGCCTTCTTCCAGAGCTGAAACACCACACATGCACCACCCCAGCCTCAAGATGAGGATGGAGACCCACAGCCAAGATCTTCCCCTGTGACAGATGGAAATGGGAAGGCTTTTTTTTTTTTTTGTTTGAGATGAGAGAGGAAAAGCTAAAGGCCACTTGTGCAATTAAGTGCCTTAAATGTGGATTTTATTTCGATGTAATGGGATGGTTATTGCATATAAGGGAAGAGCCAGATGGTTGTTAAAACCACATTTACTGAGTTCTAATAAGTGTGCATTTCACCTGCAGCCCCTCAAGAGCTGCAATCTCTCATTATAAAACAGCTTGGGAATGTCACCTGGGGCAGAGTCTCTGGCTGGTCCTTGCTGGGACCTTTGGACAGCAGCACTCACTATTCAGGGCAGGATTTGGCCTCATGGCACAGCTCTCCAACTACAGGGCACTTTGCCTGGTTCTGAGCCTCAGCCTTGGTTGGTGATGGGGACGACGACAGAGGGATGAGGAGATGTGCAATACGTCTGCCAGCTGGGGGAGAAGGGCCAGGGCCCCTCCATGGGTTATAGGATAGTGGAAGGTCTCAGCACAACCAGTGCAGAGCTCTCCTCTGCTCTCCCACTTGGTGCCAGTGGACTTGGAACAGGGAGCACAGAGGGTGGAGGATGGAGTGTGAATGATGGAGGGTGAAAGACGGAGGCTGGAAGGTGAAGGATGGAGGCTGGAGGCTGGAAGGTGGAGAATGGAGAACAGAGAGTGGAAGGTGGATGATGGAGGAGGGTGGAAGGTAGAGAATGGAGGAAAACTCTGGAAAGAAGCTGAGATATGGCTCCTTCTTCTCCCCCCACATGAGCCTTGCTTAAACTCATGCAGGCAGGAATGGGGTGAATTTACAGAAGGGACTGCAGCTCCCAGGGCCTCCCCACACCTGGTCTATGCAATGCACAGGATCCAAGCAGCTCCATGCCCGTGTCAACTCCAAGGAGGGTCATGCACAGCACCAGCCTCCGCAGCACCTCTGGGCTGGATCTGGCCCCTGTGGATTTAAGGGGAGCCCAGGATAAGCAAAGGAGTGAGCCCCCAGACCTGTGGGCTGTGTTGTGGCATCCCTCCCCCCAGCTCTGCCTGCCAGCAGCGCAGCCGGCCTTCCTTCTTTGGTAAAGACTCCAACAATTCCCTTTTTAGGCTTAATACCACCAGTCCTGGGAAGGAACAGGAGCACAATCCCCAGCTGGGCTGTGGGCTGAGGGGCTGCTTGCAGGAATACAGACCCTGCTCCAAGTGCCTGCAAAGAGCATTCCAAGACAGCCCTGCTTTAAGGCTCTCCCTGCCTGGCAGCTCCTGCCCCTCTGGAGAGGCACCTCTGATCCCTGCTCTGCGGGAGCTCCACTTCCCAACCTGCATTCCCAGGAACACACCTCACCGCGGCCAGCATGAAGGTATTGCTGTGCTGGCAGGGGTCTGCTTTCCTTATTATCACTCCTGGAAAGCTCTCCCTGATGAATCCCAGCTGGAAGACTTTTTTTTAGGTCTTATTAAATGGTTGATATGCATTTCTCTGCAGACCCACTTGTTGTCCCCTCTCCATCCCACTCTGTGTCCCACCAGCCACCCTGACAGGAGGGATGAAGGGCTGTCAGGCTGCCTGAACCCAAACCTGTTTCACATCACAGGGTTCCCCATTCCTCTGGAGCACTGCCGGCTGTGGGGCTCTCCCAGTTAGCCCAGTCCCTCTAGGGGCAGGCAGCTGGCAGGACTGGGACTGGCAGTGCCTCCACCATCCCATGTCATCCTGACAGCATTCCCAAGACACAGTCCCCACGCGAGTCCCTGCAGCATCATCTCCTGTTAGCAGAGGGATTTACCAACACTCCCCCCACCCCTTCGGTCTGTGCAACAATGCAGCCTGGCACTGCCCAGGGCAGGAGGATAAATGGGTGGATATCTGGGGGCTTGAGCAGCAGCGGGGCTGTAAGTCAGCGTGGGTGCCAGGCAGCTGCTCCCGGTCACACCAGCCCTGCTCAGCCCTGCATGGATGGAGCTGTGCTGGGTTCTTCTGCTGCCTCCTGCCCCGCTACCCCAGGGAACATTTTACTCCTGCCCCGCAGCCCGCAGGAAGAAACTGGTTCCTGACTCTTTTAGCAACTGCAAGTATCGGGTTCAATTTCCTTTTATTCCTGATGTTTGGTTTGCTCTCCTACTTCATAAATATTCAACCGCCAGATGCTTGAAAAAGCGCCTGCGAATCCCCCCGCGCGTCGGTGGGAGCGGCGCCCGCGGTCCCTGGCCCCATCCTGCCGGGATCGGGATCCATCCCCGTGGCCAACGCACAGGACGGAGCAGGGGCCAAAGCCGACAGCTCGTAAACAAGAGCGGTGCCGAAACGCGCTCCCCCAGCGTGCGGGTACCGGGGATACCAAACTGCTTGAGCGGGTGTAGGCTGAGAACCTGATGCCCTAAACCACAGGGATGGCTCTGGAGGAACATTCCCGGAGAGCAATGGGGATGCGGCTGCTCCTTGGGAATCCAGGTTTTGCGTGCACTTGCTTCCTTGACTGTACTCCCTGCTCCTTCCCAGTCTGAGGGCAAAATCTGAGGGGTCCCTTGGAGAATGGGGGTGATGGGGTTAGAGTGAGAATTTTTGCAGGAGAGCCTGATGTTTCCCTGCTCCCTTTCCCCCAAGGAGAGAGGCAGAGTTCCTCATCCCACCTGCCCATTTGACCTGTCACCGACTGGGAATGCACACACCAGCACCACCAGCACCAAATCTGCAAAGCTCTAGGGTGCCGGGCACCTTCACTAATGGCTTAGCCAGGGCTGGAGGTACCACAGTGAGAGAAAACCGGGGGGGAAAAAACAAACCCCCAAATCCCTGCAATAAAAAGAGCTCCCTTTTAAGCAGAGCAGTGCCCCAGGGAGCACCAAGGGTGGGTGGCAGGTCAAGGCTAAGGGGCAGCGGGAGGGTGCAGGTCTGGGGAGTGGGGAGCACAGCAGTCCTGCAGCCCCTCCAAACTCCCCCGGTGCCTGTGCAACCCTGCAAATCCCAGCTTCTGCTTAGCATTCCCTTTTCCTGCCAAAATCACTCCGGAGCATGTCAGCATGCTGTTATGTAAGGAATCTCGTTTTGAGAGACTTTTTCTCTCTCTCTTTTTACCTTCGATACAAACCAGACTCAGCTCTGCTTTATTGGGTGTGAGGGCAGGGCTGCCTGCATCCGGCCTTCCTCTGCTCCCTCCCCAGGACGATGCCGGAGTACTTGCACTGTTTGTCTGGGATACTTTTTGCTGTGCATGCAGGGACCATGAGCACAGACATGCTCGTATGCAGGACTCCTTTGCCATGCTGGAGAAGGCCTACATGGAAACCATGGGAGAAAGAGCCAGGCTGCTCCATGAGGTGGCTTTGGGGCTGGCTAGGTGCTCTCTGCTAAGCCCTGGGGTGAGGGAAGTCTTGGAGAAGGAGGGAATCATTATTTTGAGGACTGACACTCCATTCCCAGAATAACACTGCTTCCCACAAAGCCCCAGGAGATATTTGTCCCCTCCTCTTCTAACCCTCATCACCCCAAAGCCCCTCAGCCAGGCTGCAGTACCCGCACATACCTTCCCCTCTTATTCCAGATGACTGCACAGACCGCCAGAGCTCCTTACCTGCCTGACCCCAGGCTCAGCTCCCATGCTCTGAGGATGGACAGTGATGGACAAGTCCTGGCCTGGATTCTCCATGCCTCTCTCAGCACCCCCCAGCAAAACAGGGATTTCTCTTCTCTGAATAACTCCCTGCATTTCTGGATGCCTGGGGAGACATGGATCAGCTCCCCTTGGCCCCACATGCAGAGAGGTGGTGATCAGCGAGGTAATGAATTGGTTTGGGTTGTGTTTACAGGCATACTGGTAATTTCACTGTTGTTTTCCTGATTTTAGCTCTGCTCCCTGCCCAGGGCTGGCTGCCACCACCGTCATTTGCTGAGCCCAGGGCTCCCAGCTTAGCCCTGCACCATTGTGCCAAGATGGAAAATGCCCAGGTGGTGCAGTGGCTCAAACCCAGGGAAGGGATGCTCAGACTCTGCAATGCCAGAGATTCTGCCAGGTACTTTTTGAATGCTGGGCAGGAGTTCCCCACCAGTGCCACTACCTCCACAAAGACCTCCTCTGCAGGCAATCTCCACACACCTTGCCCTATCCCACCACTATCTCTAGATCAGCAGGTCTAGCCCCACCCAAATGACAGGGTTGAGTGAGACTTGACAGAATGGAAAGAATCTGGGATGTCTACTGGATCGGGGAATGGGAAGTCAGAGCATCTCCCCAACCGCTTCACCCCCACAGCCTTCAATGGGCCAGGCAAGGCAGGGATTTGCCACATCTGATCCATGCAGACATCAGGAAATGTATTTCTTTCAGGGGGGTTTTCTGAGCTGCTGTTATTCCTTCATTCCTCGCCTCCTGCTTCTTCCACTGCCACGTCCATCCGCATGCTGTGAGCCCCACAGCCAGACAGAGCCTGCTTTGCACACCTGATGTCATCCTCCCTTTCCGAGATGCTTGGCCTAGGAAGCAATAATAATCTGCTTAGGTCAGTGAAGGATGAAGACCACTCAGTTAATCTCAGTCCTATGGAGGGGGTTTTGGAGCCAGGGGCTCCAGCCAGACGTGCAGAATTCACCTAAACTGGCTGTGAGAGCCAGTGAGCTGTGATGCCTCTGCAACAGGGGCACAGCACCAAGGGACTCAGGTCCCAGCTGTTTGTTCCTGCACAGGGAAAGCTGCCCTGCTGCCTCACCATTAGGGAGCTGGAGCTTCCCAGAAGAGCTCAGCCCCATGGCTGAGCCAAGGGTGCTGAAATCAAGTGGGGGCTTTGAAAGACTGTGAGTGGTGATGCTCCCAGAAGGTGCCCCAAATCCCACCCGAGTTCTCCTCCAATCACACTTCTGACCTGGGCTGTGCCAGCTGGGGCAGGGAGCTCTGTCTCCATCACTGCTTGGGAACAGAGAGGTGATGGATGGCAAGTCCACAAAGACCTGGAACATGATTCAAGAAGTGTTTGGACAACACTCTCAGATGCATGGTGTGATTTTTGGGGTTGTTGTTACAGAGATAGGAGTTCGACTCAATGATCCTTGTGGCTTCCTTCTAACTCAGAATATTCTATGATTCTATTCTATGATTGGGAGGAGCTTTTGCCTGTTCCTCTAGGCCTAAAGCTCATTCTTACAACATATTGCAGCCTTCATCATGGAAGACAGATGTGTTGGGGAGCCTTTTATATGCAAAGACTGTTACACCAAGTGAAGTATCCTGCCTGCTTGAACCTGCTCTCTTCTAGGTCTGGTCCTGAGTGCCCCCTGCAATAACAGGGAGCTGGGGCAGTTTTTCCTCTCTGTGCAACATCTCTGCTCCTTCCTGTACTTCTGCACCAGCTCAGCCATCCCTGACCTCACTTCTCCCCACCTGCAGCACTGGCCAAGGTGTCCTGAGCAGGCTTTGGATCCTAGGGAGGGAACTGCCCCCTCTCCAGGGATCCCTGGCCCATATGGAGCAGCTTTGCAAATGCACAAGAATCTGTTCAAGAGTTCACTGAAGTTTAAAGTGAGAACTTGTCTCAGACGCACCCTCTGTGATGCTTTTCCATCCTAACTCACATCAAATAATTGCTGGACATTTATTGTTTCTGGGCATGCTCCAGTTCCTCCAGGAGACAGCAATCAGAGGGCCCCTCACCTCCTTTTTCTCCTGCCATCCCCAGGCTCAGTCCCATCCCTCCTAGTTTCCATCCCTCAAAGCCTCCAAATTCAACACCCCTGAAAACCCCCACCAGGAGCTGGACTGGACCATGTTCCAGAAGGGTGAGGGCTCTTCATGCACCTGGGGCAGCCAGTCCAGGCTGTGGACTTCAACACGAGGGTGAGCAGTATGGAAGGGCTGTCTGGGAGCAGAGCACTGCAGGCTGCTGGGACAGAGGAGGTGAGGAGATGTGGGAGGATGCCAGGATCCCTGCTGACCGGGGGTTGATGCTCCCTGCTGCAATTTGAAAGCTGCTGCAGCCTCAGGATAAGGTTTCCAGTACAAACACTTAGAGGTTTTCACTCCAAGTTTATGTTCCAAGACTAATTTCTCAATATTCGTTTAGGGAGTCTGCCTTTCTGTGGGTGTAAATTGATGTACCTCCACTGCCTCGGAAAGGCTTGTGCTGATTGATATCAGCTGAGATGCTGACCCCAAACTTGCAGTTTGCACAAATATTCCTGCCAATGGAACTGTTATTTAAAGTATTCACAGAAAGTGAACCCAGGAGGCATGTGAACATGGTCCAAACAAATCTAATTAAAGCTTTCATCCAGAAAATTCTTCCTTACTATAGAACAAGAATCCATACTTTAACACTTGTCCTCACTTCACTGGGGCTAAAAAACTCAGTTTGGAAGCCAAGGGTAAGTGATATTTGTGCTGGGCTGAACACTCACAAACCTTTTTGGCTCCAGGACATCTTGGGGCTCCTTTGGTCTCCTCCTGCATCCTCCATCCTAACAGTACCTTTTTGGATGGCTCTGAGGTTTGTGGAGAAACTCACTGCATAATTCAGACCAGCACAGCTGGGCTGCAGTAGACCAGAGCCACACTGCTGGCTGTGCTGGGGCAATAGCTAAGGGGCTGCTGGAAGCCAGGGAGGACAGAGGTATCAGGTTCAGAGGAACCACCAGCTTGCAGAAATGCAGTGGAGCTGATCCAGTTGCTGCATCCCAGTGGCTGGGATGCTGACTGAGCAAATTCAAGCTCTTTCTTTGGGCAGATCCTGTTTGATTTTAGTCACTGATAATTCGATCTGCACAAACTATCCCAGTAACTGTGCTCAGGAGGAGCTAATCCAGCCTTTGCAGCAGCATTTTGGGAGCTCCATGTTACCCACAAACTCCCCAGAAACTGATTGCATAAATTCAGACACATCACGTCCAGTGCAGATGTAGCATCTGTGACAAGCATCACTGGTTTTCTGTCTCAGTATCTAAACTATTTAATAGTGCTGGTACATGAACCCTCCTGCCTTTCAGCACCTTCACATACACCTTCACCTGCCACCCCAGCCCACAGTGCCAAGAGACAAAAATCCACCAGCAGCCTTGCTGGCAGATGAAATATTTCTCCCTGGGCTTGGAAAACAGGTAGACACTCCCTTCCTGTCTTTAAATTCTACCACGAAGGGGCTAAAACAAGCTGTGAGCTCAACAAGGGACAGGACATGGCAGGGATTGCATTTGCATCAAACTCAGAAGGACTAGGGCACACAGCAAGGACAGGGAGAACCTACTAAGGCTGCTGGGTATCCCATGGGATAGAAGCAGACCCAAGTCCCAGGCTGGGCTCTTTTTTAATGGCATCACTCCCAAGGCTACTTCACATCACAGCGATGGGGCAGCCTATGGGGTTGCTGTACTCGTGCCTCTGACAATCCCAAGCAGAAATCAAGTAACTGCTCTGCAGGAGACACGTCTGGCTGTCTGAAGTTCAAAGACTGAGACCTTATAATCCATTCCTGATCTAGCCTTTTCTCTACTCCTGTCTTTCTCTCCCTTGTTTCAGGTGACATTAAGTCACCCCATCACTCACCTTTTTCTTCCTCACTGCCTCTCCAAGAAGCTAAACAAACAAATCCACCCCCCCCCAACCACCTTCATTTCATCTGCCCTCCCAAAGCCATGTGTGTTTCTGCAGGATTCCAGCAAGACAGCCCTGGAGGCGTTTTCCAAGACAGGCAAAACTTCAGACAGCAACAAAAATGTGTAGAATTTGGCCTATTCTCTTTCCTTACCTTTTGGTGACCTTCAGGGAGCTTTAGGCAGCATCTTCCCTCACTCTCTGTCATGTCCCAGGACAGCTCCTACCAGCCTAGCCCAGGCTGGGGAATGAGCAACAGAAATGAAAAAAGGGAAAGAATGAGACAGGTGGGGAGAAGAGGAGTTGCCTACTAACGTAACAATTATTTCCATGCACATTCCTTGTGCAACCAAATGGCTGGAGGAAGATCTTTCAATACCACATGTGCTCTTCATCCCTGGTGAGTGAGTCTGGCTGCTCAAGGGGTCTCCAAAGTTTTAGATTTGCATTCGTCACATTCTCCTAGGTGTTTCTGGCCACTGTACAGCTGGAGAAATCCAAGATAAGGTCTGAAACAGAAGGCTTGACCTCAGTGGTACCTTGTTATCCCACCCCTTTCCTTCATCACATTGCCAAGAAATTGCCCAAAGGCACAGACATCCTTCTCCCCTGCAGGGAGCCAGGCCTGGATATCACAGGACAAAATAACTTGCCTCCTCTCACTAAGCTGGAGAGCAGTGCTGCAGAGGGGCTGTTCCTTCTGCAGCACCAAGGCTGATACACAAACCCACTGTTACAGCTCTCCAGGAAAATCCCATACTTGGAGCAGAGGATAAAAGAAAATGTTGAAGAATATCTTGTGTGTGGCATTGCAGAGGGAGGCTGGGGCAACAGAAACTGCCGAGATAGGGAGGATGCCCTTACTCGAACTTCCAAGTCAGGGAAGCAGCTGCCTGGACACCAGGGGTTTCATGAAGTGTCCAAGAGGAGCAGCAAGCATCCCTCAGGATGGTCCACTGAGTCATGGCTGGTCTGGGTGGGGGATGAGGTCTCCAAAGGGTACAGCCCAGGGCAGGGCCATCTGAGAGACAGACACTTCCAGAGCAGATTTCATTGCATTCCTACCCTGGCAATGACTTTAATCTTGAGGTGAAGGGTCCTTACAGCAGGAGCCAATTCATTCCCTGTGCCTGAGGGACATGGTACATACAAAAGAGTCACTCAAACCCACTCTGTGGGCCTACGTGTGCCACAGCTTCCCAGCACTGCCAAACATCCTGCTGGGCTCCCCAGAGGACCAGGAAGGGACAGCAGGACACACACACTGCCATCTCCTCCATGAAAATGTTTTACAAGCATGGCAGCTGAAATGAAAGAACAGGAGAACTGTAAACAAGCTCATTTGAGTGTCTCCCTGGGGTCTTGTCAAGTCAACTTCAGCTTCAGTCAACACCTCTCACATCAGCCAGAGGCCAACCCAGCCAGGCTGCCCACAGGGACTGTCTGCTAATGGATTTCAGGTGCTCCAGCAAGGCATGGAGGAAGTGCACGAGGAAGGCTCTCCCTCCTTCCCACCCTTGTCCCTCATGACATCCCCTCAGCTGGCTCCTGACTGCTCTTAGACATACATTTCACTGCATGATGCCAATTTCTAGCTTACCCGGCATGAAACTCTAAAGAATGGTTCTTACCACAGTGGAAAAATATTCTTTCACCTCAAAATTAAGTTTAGATCAGGGCCAATCACAAGAAGAGCATGAAGAATGTTTGTCAAAAATCAACTGAGCTCTTTAATAGGCTGCCAGAGATCATTTCCTGCCCATATCTTGTCTCTTCTTCACTATCCTTCCCCTCCCCTTTCCCTGCTCTAGCAGAAGCCTTCCTCTAAGTCAGCATCCCACCTCTTTCTTACCCAAACACTCCTGTGCCACATTTCTCAGAAGGCTGAATGAGGAATTCAATGGAAAAGATAAAAGGTCAGGATGGATCCATGCCAGAACACATCTACAGCTGGGAATGGAGTTACAGAAAATGTCCATCCTTCCCAGCGACAACACTCAGATGTCCTAGACATGATGCAGCTGGCCAAGGAAGAGTCATCCTCACTGCAGCTTGGAAGCCCAAGGATGATGGAAGAGGCAATGGAAACCCCAAATGGCAATGGGGAAAAGGAAGGAGCTGGCTTGCAAGTTCAAAGGAACAAGAAATTTGGAAGGCAATTAGGTAGGCAAGCATCCGATCTGTGACAAACTGGGCCACCAGCACATCAGACAGGCAACAAAACAAAGAGCCAGTGATGAACCCGGCAAGCCACTGTACAGCCAGCAGCAGATGTGTTCAATTAGCCCAAGAGCCAACATCCAACCAAACACCAACCTAGCCAGCAAAAAACAGACAATAGTCTACTTGTTCCATCAAACAGCTGAGTTAATAGCAAAAACGTGCAGGGAGTGAGTGAGCAGCCAAAAACCCACGCCAGCCACTCAATAAGTCAATTAACCAAAGACCCACATAATCAACCACTTAAGTAGAGCCGAGCAAATAACTCACAATGAGTTATTTATCCATTGAATTTCACCTCTAGTTTTGCTTGGGCCATCTCTCTGAGCACACGTCAAGTCCCTTCAACTGAATTTCAATTAATCGCATTTTGGCTTGTTTGCTGTGTGCATGGCTGGCCAAAAAGTTAACATGTGAACTGCACTCATTAGCTGTGATTGCCCAGGAAGATTATATGTTGCTCTCTAGTCTCAGATTAGGTAAGGACAGTTTTGCCAGGGAATCTCAGTCCCTAAAACGCTCCAGTAAGACTATCCTTAATCCACCAGAACACAACAATCACAAATATGCAAAGAAAAAACTCAGCAAATGTAATTGAGCACTTATCCAGCCATCCAAGAGATTCAACTAAATAGTCCTGTAGAAAGAGAGCTAGTGATGCTACTCAGACAGCACTGGGGATTTGGAGGGCTTGGGTTTAGTGCACTAAATTTGGGTCCCATTTCAGTGGATCTTTTCCATCACTTCAGGACAGTGACTGAGCTCCATTAACAGGCAAGGAGCGCCCAGCTCTGTAGCTACAGCCTCTTATCTGTGGGTCTTCAGACTCTGTTTGGGGTATCACAGGATCTTGTGCAGGACCTTCCAGTAGACTTCATCTCGTGATTTATCATAGAATTGTTTAGGTTGGAAAAGACCTCTAAGATCATTGATCCCAACCATTAACCACCACTAAACCATGTCCCCAGGTGCCACATCCAGACATTTTTTGAACACTTTCAGGGGTGGTGATTCCACCACTTTCTTGGGCAGCCTATTCCAATGCCTGATTGCTCTCTGAGTGAGGAAATTTTTCCTAATATCAGTTTGAGAAGTGCCTTAGTGGTGGCATGCTCCAGAACACAACCAAACCAGTTCTTCCTGGCAAGGGCTGGGACATGCAAGGCTCTGATTTCATCCGGATGCTCCAGGAATCACCAAACAGCAACTCCCCTCTAAAAAACACAGCCATCCAACTGAGAGCTTCTCAGAGGAGATGCTGTGTTCCTCATTCCACAAGTCTTCAAGGAAAGGGCTGCATGGTGGCATGGAGATCGGGGCTGCTGTTGTCCTCCTTCTAGTGCAGAAATTGTTCCTTCTTCTGCCCCGCACCAGACTCCTTCACTTGCTGCCAAGAGACCACAAGTCTTCTCATGCAGATGGTCAAGCACCAGCCCAGTAGTGCCACAGCAGGATTTGAGCAGTGTCATGGGTCACACTGCACTTTTTGGAGCCTGATGATACTGTCTACATTGGACAAGGGGAACAGTCCATTCACCCCAAAATGGCCATGGAAAGAAGCAAGCCAAGCAGACTGGGCTAGCTCTGAGTATGGCCCCACACAGCTGAGGGAGGTTTATATCCCTCTCCTCTGGGGCTGCTGTGAGTGCCGAGCATTCAGTGCTGGCCAGGGAGGAGGCATGTGCTGCAACACTGCCAAACCACATTGTCAACTGCTCCACTGCTGCCTGTGGATCTTAATCCCACAAGCAATATATAACCAGCGGGAACTACACCATCCCTGAAGTGTGAAGTGGAGTATCAGAGGAGCACTGCTATCTCCTGCCTGTCCAAGAGGCAGTCGAAGGGACTGTCAGAGATTAGGGCTAATAGTACTTAGCTCACTTCAGCAGCCAGCTTAATCAAATGATCCTTACATGCCCTTATGTCCTAATGAATTGCATTTGATTCCTTGCCCAGCTCCGAGCATGGAGCAGCAGCACAACTCTTTCATACTCAAAGGGCTGTGCAAGAATCACCCCCTTCATTACCCTTGCAAATCCATCCTGTGTTTTTAATCCCGACAGCATCTCTTACAGCTCCCACTGCAGATTCAGGTTTGAGCTTGTCTTTCAAAGGGAATTGACCTCTCAAAAGCCAAGCTCGGCTGCAAACATCAAGCTTCAGCTTAGAGACCAAACAAAACCCACTGATTTCACATTATTTCTATGCAAAGCTATAAATCAGCTCAGGATTGGTTTGACTCTGGGCCAAGGTTTGACTGAAAGGTTCAGGAACCTTAAGGAATCTTTTGACAAGTTCAGTCTGAGATTCAAATTTGTAAAGAAACCCCAACAGTGAAGCTCTGCTAGTTCCATGTAATTTCAGGTTTTGCTGTGAACATTTCACACAGCTCTGGGGACACAGTTACACCAGCATAAACCCAGTTACTCCTTAAAAATCAATAGAGCTGGCCTGGATTTCTGCCGGTGTAAGAGCAATCAACATAGCCCAGAAAAAGTTATTTTTATTCCTTGCCTTCTGTTTTGCTAGAATCCACCCAATAAAAGTTCCCAGCCTGAGTCCAGACTGTAAAAATACAAGTGCCAGTAGAGCATAAATCTCAGCATGTGTCTGGAGAAATTTGTGTAAGTCAACAGGGTCACTCCAGCTGTGAGGCTGCTCATCTCGTGCGTGAGTTTATCAAGCTCAGCAAGAACCCAAGGACTCCCTTCCAAATCTGCTGATGCCCCAAGGGGCTTCTGTGAGAAGAGACATGTTCTGGATTGTTGCCTGAAGTGACTGTTTTTGTGATTGTTTCTGAAGGGCAGAAAAATTACTGTGCCCCATCAGACTGATGCCAGGACAAGAGGCCCCTGCAGCCCCAAAAGGACTGGCTCCTGCTCCTCCAGTGCAGTGCTGGGCTTCAGTGGGTCAGTCAGGCTTATTCCCACTGATTTTTCACAGATCCTCAGCTCTAATAAGGCACACAGAGTTTGTTCTCTGGAACGAAAATGCTGTTGGGCTCAGGGGATGCTGTTCTCCACCCTCACTCTAATTTTATAGCAAATCCGCTGTGGTGTGTTAGTATCAAATTGCTCCAAATGCGGGAACTCATGGGATGTGCTTTGCCAAAGCCCATTTAGCTCCTTTCTATCCCAGCACAGGAACCCATTCTGCAGGTTCTGCTGGGTGGCTGCTGGGGTAAGGTGCTTCTATTCCCATGCTCCCCGGCCTCCTGCTTGCAGGGCAGAGAAATTCTGGAGACTAAACCTTGTGCAGAATCAGAGCAGAGCATGGCAGCCAGGCAATGAACTCCACTGCCCTGCAGAGCTGCTCTGATCTGTGCTGCAGCAGGGCTTGGCCTGGTGCCAGCTCCTGTTCCTTCCTATGCCAAGCACTTCCTGCAGTAAGACAGCAAACAGCAGGATTTCCTTGTATTTGTTTATATTAAAAAGGTTCTTATTGCAAAGGTTTAAGACCTAGCAGGAAGCTGGAGCTTTATTCACCTGAGGGCTCTCAGCAGTCCCAGAGATGTACTGTGAGGAATCGCTCTTGCCTGTCTGCTCCCCATCTGCACCCCAGGCCTCCCCAAAGGCTGGCAGGCAGCTCCCCTTTCACAGCTCATTTTAGTACCCAGAGAGCATTAATCCCAGCCTGCCAAATCCCACTACCCTTGTTTTACCACACCCACTCCCAAGGGCTGAGATACTCTGATGCATGCTCCCTTCCATGCGCTGGGAAAGGAGGTCCTGCAAGGCAGCTGTATTACTGAAACGCTGGCTTAGCCCTCTGCATTCCCTGCTAGACCCTTCAAAGGCGTTAAGAGGGAATTCCTCACTCCCTGGCAGCATCTTGTTGGACCCTCAATGGAGACTCACTGACATTTAAGTGTTTATCCACATAAAAACCCCCCATTGTTGATTTTCTGCCACTTCATCTGAATAAGTAACAGTGCCCACCTCACGGGGTTTCAGGTGTGATCATTGGGGCTTTGGAGGCCAGTTGTGCATGCCTGGCTCCTTCTGCAAGGTTTAGGAAGAGCTCCCTGCAGTGACCTTCTGTTTTAGGTGTGGAGCTCATTGCTCATTCCCACAAACACCAGGTTGTCTCACAGCTGTATTTCCTAAAATATGACCCCTATGTCCTGGGGTGAAGGAGCCAACACTGCTAAGGGTCTGGTGCTCCCAGCCATAATAGTCAGGAGCTGAGGGCACCACCTGCCCAGCAGCTCCAGGATATGCCTTAACACATGGGCATAGCTTATTCCTCATGTCAGTGGTATCACTCCAACACACAATCCAAACCAATGTGGTAGTTCTCTAATGTCCATTTTGGACCTTCCCTTTGGAAAGCAGTAGAAGATCCACTGCCCTAACATATAGGATTCTAAGTCCTGGCTGCCAGCTTCAGCTTTAAAGGAGCTTGGGCCTACATATTCAATTAGACAGGAACCACAATGCTAAGAGGTAGCACCTTATTTGTCATTAATATTGCTACTCCTTTGTACTTACACTTAGATTTCAGCAAAAACCACAACTGGAGAGCAAATATTGGCTCTTGTCCTACCGGGAGTGAAGTCCAGAAGTGTGCAAGGGTGTGCACCAAAATGGACATGAAGGTGCTTCAGGGCACCTGGCAGGTGTGGGTGCAATACTGAGGTACCAAGGGGAGGTGAGCCCAGATGTTTAGAAGATTCCAGGTGTTTGAAGATCCCTCCTTCTGTCAATAGAACTGAAGAAAATCAGAGTTTCCAGCATTCACCCACCTTCTTCTCAGGGCTGTGACCTGGTGTTGGGAAGGTGGTTTCCGAGCTCTCCTGTTGGCAGGGAGTGAGGGCAGCCTCTCTTCCCATAATCAACAACAAACATCCACCACAACAGGGTTCCCCCAGCAGTGATTCTGGCAGAAACCTGGACCAGTGATCCTCCAATTCAAGGGGATTAGATGCCTTGCAGCAGACAGCAGGGTTTGGCCCCTGAGCACCACACATGAGAGGAGAGAGCCCGTTGGGGAATACGGAGTTATTCAAATTGGATGCAAGCTACAATTTATCTTATTGGAGTGATTTTGGAGCTGATGTAATCACTCAGTGTGCTCATACATTTGGAATCGGGATGAGATGTTGTTTATCATGAGCTGACAAATCAAGGAAGGATGCAAGAAAATGATCTGGGACTTCCCATGCAGGACTTGCTGGAGCTGTGAATCAGGACAAACGTGACTGGAAGCTGAAAGGATTAATGGCCCCTCTGCTGCAGTATGAGGTGTGAATGAATGAAATTCTGTTCCCCTTACAAAGGAATACCATTAATTCAACAGGAGATTGTCCAGATTTTTCTCCAGTGCGATGAAAGCAGAATTTGGCCCTTGATCTTTCACAAAAAAACGCCTGTCTAGCAAGATTTGAGGTGCTTCTTTCCATTTCTCTTTTGATTTGATTGCATTTTCTTCTGTAGAAACCTTTTTTCCCAGTAAATGTAGGAAGAAAGTAATAGAGAGAGACAGCCAGGCAGCAGAGGAGAGGCACTGGTGGTTAGGAGGACAGTAAAAACTGAGCAGAGAGGAGTTGTGCCTGGGACACAGGGAGCTGCTTCTTTGGGCAGAGGGAGGAGATGCAGGGGTGGGAGGGGTGAAAAGCTGGGGGGGTGGGAGGTCTCTGGCACCTTTGTCACCACTTTGGCTGGAATTCATAAGTAAATACGGAGTTGACTGAAACTGCTCCTGCTCACAGCGGCCCCTCTTTGGCACTCAGTGGAATTTGGGATGGGAGGAGGCTGGGAGTGGTCCATGTTTACTCACATTCCTCTTTATGTGCTGGTTTCGAGATGCTGGTGCAAAGCAGGGAATGGTGGTGGGGTGGTATGTGTGGCAAGGAGAGGTAACAGGCTCCTTTGGCTTCTAGTGGCTTCATGCCCCCGTAGCTGGTCTGAGAGGGAAAGGTGATGCCACTCAAGTGATGGGGAATAGAGCAAAAGGACAGGGATTTGTAGTGCAGAGGATTGGGTGGGTGAGCTGAGAGGGCTGGGGCTGGCACTGGAAGCTGGACAGGGACAGGAGTCCCAGAAGATGAGACTGTACCATCTCCCAGCAAGGCACCAGATTCCTGGGAGCCCTTGTTGAAATCACTAATGCAACAGTTCTTCAGCATGTCATGTACTTGGATCCAAGCAGATGAGCATCCAGGAGGGACAACATGGCCCATGGCCACCTGCCAGCCCAGCCCCTCTGCTCTGGGCTGTCATTCCAGCAAGCTTCCAGCCATGGGGTTCTCTGGGACCCCACCGGAACACATTTCAAGAGCTATTTCTGTGCAGACTCTCTATCCTGTGGCTTTGCTATCCATCACAACAGGGGGCTTCACCTAATTCCCTACATGAAGCCAGCTTTTCTTATGGAGCAGCTGAGATGAAGCTGCTTTGCTGTGTGTCACCCAGAACAGTGGCAGGCTGAGCTCTCCAAGCTCCAAGCTCCTCTGCCTGCCATGGAGCATCACGTTTGCCACCCACGACCTACTTGGAGCTTCTCCACGCTGGCAGAATGCTGTGGTACAATAAGCTACAAGCAGAAGTAGCAGATGTTTGCTAAAAAAAAAAGAGGCAATAATCCAAACTTTTGCTGATACAAACACAATACCAGCACTGAATACAACTGAAGGAAGACAAAAACATCCCAACGACATAAAACATCAGGCTCCTTGGAGGACCTCCAGGCTACATGCACTGAACTCTGTCAGCCTTGGAGAAATGAGTGCTTAACCCCTTTTCGATCTCTTTGGCAGTCTGGCCCTGGAAGATTTATAGTGGACTCTGCTTGAATGAGGCATCTTCCTTGACACGTCCTGCTCCTTTAGTTCTGGGCGAGAAAACCAACAGCCGCTCTGCAGACACTCTTCTGACCGTCCCATTCCCCTCCCAGTGGGAGTCGCGGCCGCTTCCTCGCCCTCAGTCCCCACAGCCCCCGTAGCCCCGCTGACACGTCGGGGCCGTGTCTGTCAAACACCCAGGTACCCACTGCTCCGGTACCCACTGCTCCCCACGAGCCATCCCTGGGATGCTCCTCTGGGAGGGGGATGTCCCGCTGCCGCGCTCCCCTGCCTGCACCGGGGCTGGGCGGGCGAGAGCACCGAGCGCTGCTGCAAATTCCTCTCTGCTGGCGCTGCTCATTCCCAAGCCCCAATTACGGCGTTGCTGCAGGGACCAGCCTGGCGCGGCTGGATCCCAGGGTCAGGCCAGGCTCTGAGGGCCAGCCGTGCTCGAAAGACAGCGCTGATGTATTTTGACAGGACTTAAGGACACCTGCTACTTTTGGAGATTTTTCTCTTTTGCTAGCAAGCTTTCGAACGACTGTGTGTGTGTTGACAGGGGCAGATATCACTGGAGGGTGTTGAGGAGGGAGCAGGAGGGAAATCTCTGGAGAACGTGTCAGGAAGGATTTTTCTCGGCTGCTCACCTTACAGTGAGCGATGGGCACCAAGGAACCAGCATCCCTTGGACCCAGATCAGGTGGGCCAGCTTTGGTTGTGGGACCTGGTCTTTGTAATGTCTCTTTAAGGCCAATTAGTAGCATTAATGTATGGAGACCACACACATGCCCAACCCTTGTATTTATGCTGGATGTCTTCCATCTTGGAAAATTTCTTGGCTTTCTTTGCATCCCCAGGACATTTCCAGGACTCCACCTTTCCCTGCCCAGCCCCATGGCCACAGGGGAGCTGAGAGGATGCAGGGCCAAAGCATGGAGAGGAAAACTGACCAACCCTTCCCATCCATTAGAAATTCTCAGGCTGAGCAAATCACGTGCTCCAGGCTTGGGAGGGGGCTGTGTTAACTCATGAAGTAAAGAGTGTGTTCTGCTCTGTGGGTGCATTGCGGACAAGTACAAACTTCTTTCATGCCAGGCCACAAGGACTGCATCTGAGGTGCTACACCCCAATAGATCTAGTGGTCTTGAGGTATTTGCTCCAAACCAACACTGGAAAGCAAAACCTGCTCTGTATATTGATTTCCCCAGCTCCATTAGAATCACAGACTGGTTTGGGTTGGAAGGGACATTTAAAGACCATCTAGTCCAACCCCTCTGTCACGGGCAGTGACATCTTCAACTAGATCAGGTTGCTTAGAACCACATCCAACCTGACCTTGCATGTTCTCAAGGATGGGTCATCCACCACCTCTCTGGGCAATCTGTGCCAGTGCCTTGCCCCTCTCACTGTAAAAAATTTCTTCCTTGAAAATCACCTCTCCTCACCTTCTGTCCCAGTTTTGCTCATCTCCCCACCCAAGTAAGGAGAGCAGCAGGCAGGGAGGGCAGGTTTGAGCTTCACCTGTCTGTGAAGAAGTTGGGCATGGGAGATTATCTGCCTGCCTAGGCACAGGCATGTCCTTGATGAGAGTGACTGGAAGCCCAGTGAGGGTCAAAAGGTGTTTTTCTACCTGGGAGGCTCCATTCCATCCCACACAGTGTTACAGTGCAGCTCCCTCTGTAAAGTGTCTGGTGGACTGATGTGGAGCCATGTTGGCCAGATCTCCCTGTGAGTTTCCAGACACACCATAAATGTATATACACATATATTTATATCTGTAGCTGCTGTTTTGCAGCCAGTGGGAAATGAAGGCTGTTCTCAGCCTTGTTCCCTTTCTGCACATTACCCACACTCCCCCTTGCTGACATCCACTGGATCCATTCTTAACATGTATCAGAGGAGAAGCCAGGAATTTAATAGGCAATGAAGATGCTTGATGTCTTCTCAAACTGCTCTTCCTCCTCTCCAGGAGTTTTTTTCTGGGTTGGAGTGGTGAGATTGTGTGAGGAAGGCTGGAATGAGCATCGCTGCACATCTCCCCTGGTGTCAGAGCCTTTCCATCTGACTGCTTTCATGTGCAAAAGGCAAAACAGAAATATACCTGACCTTTCACCACCTCAAAACAGTTGCATTATCTCTGTTTTACCTCCTTCCTCTCTTTCCTCCAAAGCCTGGACACTTACGCCAAGTCCAGTTCTCAGCACATCTGCTCTTTCAAAGAGTTGGGAGGTCCCAAGACCACTCAGCCCCAGTGTCAGGACTCTGACATCTGGCTTGGCCTTGTCTATGAGTCACTTGGGGAGCTTGGGAAAGTCACGTAACTCTTCCTTGCCGGTGCAGCTGACGGCTGGGGCAGCACGAGTTCCAGCCCAGCAGGCCCCAGTTGGCTGCTCCTCTCTGAGGCTTCACCTCTGAGCACACTCCAAGTGCCTTGAGCTCTTCCAATAGAAAGAGCCTTGCAAATGCCCCCTGGTCTGATGTCCCATGATGGGAATAGGGGTATCCTCTGCCAGCCCATGTGGAGAAGTGGAAGGTGCAGAGATGCTCCATGTAGTCTTGCATCAGCCATCAGGACTTCAACAGGCACTTTCATGTAATGCCATTCTGTGGGATTTACCTGCTGCTCCCTCTGACCTGTAGTTCATCCCAACTCACTACTTTAGAGAGATTTCAGTGATTTTATTGCATTTGCTTCTCAAGACCAAAGCCTACTCAGAGCCTCCCCGAACAAACACTGCCAGTCCTGAGTTTATGCCAAGGTGAACTGAACAAAGCCTGGCCTCATGTGTGTTAATTGTTGGCAGTCTCATTATTGCCCTTCCCCAGTGTTTGTTGTTTCCCTGGAGGGGCTGGGAGCAGCGCCGGGTCCCAAGCAGAAGCATTCCGCAGGAATGGGAGCTGGCAGCTCCCGGCCAGAGGTTGTTGCAGGAGATTTTGTTCCACTGCCTCTGCTGAGCCTTTGTTTTTCCATCTCCATCCAATGAAATAAACACTTTCACATGTCGCAAAGTCCCACAGACAGAGCTTGGGAGTTTTGTTTTGCCTTGTGGAGCAGCTGCCCCCACTGGCCTCCCCACCAGCCTGGCTCACGCCAGTGCTGCCTCCAACCCCCTTAGCTGAGAGGAACCTTGGTGCTCCTCTCCCAGGAATTCAGGTGACACTTTTCCCCACAGGATTTCAGTGAAGATACAAAACCTGGTGGCTGTGAAACATGGTGCAGGACTATCCCCACCATGTGTGGCTGGGAGTGGAGGTGAGCCGGACGCCCTGCTGGAGTGTTGGTCGGGACAAGGAGACAGAGTGCAGCAGAAGTGGGGCACAGTTGCAGAGACACCCCCAGGACTCCCCACTCCTCTCACTGTGGAATCCCAACTGTCCACTACAGCTCCTTGGCTGAGCTTGAGTCTTTGTGCTCCTGAGATTCAACCAGAACATTCCCCAAGACCCCCTCCTCCCTTTTCCTGTGAACCTAGGGGCTCTATGTGGAAGGATGGTGGAAGAAGCAAGGGGGAGGGAGCATATTTAGGCCCCATTATTTCTGCTCATATACGTGGCAGTCCCCAGTCATTGCAGCTCCAGCCCTGGAAAGCACAGCCCAGTCTGCTTTTATGTTTCCTGCTTCCATTCCCAGGCAGAACAGGACAGTCCATAGAGGCACTGCACTGACCGGGACTGGCCAGGATGGGGGGACCTGACCTCTGGGAGAAGTGCAAGCCCCTCTGAGTATCATGGGATAAGGACAGTGCAGAGCAAGGGCAATCCAGCCCCACGAAGAGGAAAACCTGATGTACTCTCTTGGAGTCCCTTCTCCTGGCTTGGGTCAGGACATGTTCACCACTCAGGGTGATGTCATGTCCTGCATTAACCCCTTCCATAGGGAGAGCCCAGGAGGAAGGCTGGGGCTTACAGATCCAGCCAGCCCTGATCTCATGGGAAAGGTTCTGTCCTTCCTGCCATCCCCATGTGTGCCTGGGGGAGATGAGGGTCCCTGGGGTTGTGGAGCCCAGCAGGGACATGGGAGCTGTGACCAAGGCTACATGAGCCATCACACTCCCAGGAGCATCCCATGAATCCCCAATGCAATTAGCCATCCTCTGGGGCAGACCAAGGGTTTGGCTTTCCTGGGGCACCCAAGTTAGTGTCACCACCTGCAGTGGGTCACAAATCAGGAAGCCCTCTCTACCCTCAACTACTGTCACCAGAGAGGTCAAGGTCTGATCCACGTCATAGAGAGAGGATTAAATTCTACTCGAAGTTGGGTATCTTGTGCTCTGGCTCTTTCTAGGTCCTTTGCTGCATTCCAGGAGGAATAGCTGCACTTGTGTTTTGAGAGGATAGCTGCAGAATTAGGGACTCCCTAGAAATGCGACCTGGATGTCACATAGGACATCTGGAGCAGAGAGAAGGCAGACCTCCAGCAAGAAAAATTCTGGACTGGGAAATTATAGATCTGGTGGCAAAGGGAATCAGTCCAATGCCCTCAGCCAGAGGCAGACTGGTTCTTTTTTGAGTGCTCAGCCTTAAGCCCAGTTTCTTGGATTGTCACAGTTTTCACAACATCCCCACCAGGCAGCCTGGAATCAGGCTGGGGCCCAGGTGGAAACCTACTGGCTCCTCTCCTTCCCTCCACATCCCCGAATCTGGCAAGTGCCAACAGCAAGATACAAAGAACAAACATTTCATGGCAGAGACACTCACATCCCCACTGTGTTTGCAGCCTGGCAGCTGCTCCAACCACCGGGTGAGCCCAGAACTTCCCTTCCGCCTCTGCTGTTTTGGTTCCACTGATGCCATGAATAAAAGGCAGGACATAAATAAATAATAATAACAATAAAAAATCCCTGCACAAACATGTAACAAATCAAAATGACCCTGTCTGTGAATGAAGGGAAAAAAAAGCGGTTCCATCCCTGGAAGTCTTAAGAGCTTCCAAAAATAGGCTGCAGCCCCGGCCAAGGCGAGCGCAGCCAGGGTTTGCTTAGTCAGTGCCAGCACTGGGAGGGAGCTGTGGTTTCCCAGTCTCTCCTGCCCTGCTTCAGTGCCCATGGACAGCTGGCCCACATTCCCCCAGCAAGGGCAGAGAAGCCAAGGGCCCTGTGGGGCAGGGAGTGGCAGCACAGCTTAAGCAGCATGAAATACCTCCAAAACTTGGGATGACATTTTATTTTGCTGTTTACAGCTGAGCAAACTGTGGGTCACAAAACGTTTCCTCCCTACACATGTGCCAAAGGTGGGCATGGCTGGTGCTGTAGCTCAGAGAGTAGAAGGGTGCCATGAGTGTGTGCCCCAAATTTCAGCACCTAACTGCTTTCCAGCCCTCATGATGACTGTTACACAGACCTAGAGGATTTTCCCCATTTTTCCAGGTGCTTGGTACTAGCAATTGGACATTTTCTACCTCTGGACACACTGCCAGCAGCAGCCCCTCTCCCCACTGTACTTTTCCCCAGAATCTGGGCTTCTCCCAAGCCTTGCTGCAGGAACACTCTTCATGCTGGCCACTGCCTCCCACATCTGGGAACCATGAGAGGAGCAGTGGGGCCAGAGATGGAAATTTGGGCTTGGTCCCATTGGCCCACCTGTCTCAGTCCTGTACTGGGCCTGGGGTGCAGACTGTGGCACCCTTCCCCTTGTCAGAGGCACCTCAGGGAAGCATCTGCCAGGCAGGAGAGGGAGAGATGGAGCTGGAGCTCCTGCTGAGCTGGCAGCTGTTGGTGCATGGGCAGCACAGTCTTTGCTGTCCTCTGGCCCAAGTCACATTCCTCCCTTCACCCAGCGTGTTGCAGTTCAGCGCGTGTGCACGAGCTCACACGTCCTCCAAGAGCCCCAGCCAGCCAGTGGCCAAGACACTCCAGATGCTGGAGGAGCTGTGCACAGCTGCTGGCCAGCAGCGGCAGAGGGAAAAATATAAATAAAGAATTGAAACCCTACCCTCCCTCCTTTTCCCTTCCCACCTCTGGACAGAAAGGGAAAGCAGCACCGAAATCCACCTCCCTTGCTTGCACTGTCCCTCTCTCCCAGTTCTCCCTTCAGCAGTGCTGCTGCCTGATCCCAACACAGCAGCAGGATACTCCCATGTCCCCTCCTGCTTGCTCCCAAGGCTGGTCCATGCCTGTGAGATCACCTTGGGCAGAGCCGCCTGCCTCACTTGGTGGGAGGAATAAGCAGAGATCGTGGTGTTACTGGAAAGAGAAAATCTCCCTGAAGAATCTAACAGGAGCACAGTGAGCTGGGCTGTGCGGGGTCTGCCTGAGAAATGAGAGCATGGAGCAGGAATGTCAGGTATTTCCTTCTGCTCTCCAGTGCCAGAGCAGCCCCAGGTAACCGAAAAGGGTGAAGGAAACGACCAGGGCTGCTTCCCTGCATCCCTTTGCTGCTGAGGAGCGCTGGGGTAACATCCAAATCACAAGCAAAGCTACGGGGGTGGAACGATACAGATCTGATGCTGTCAGGGCAAATGGGGAAGGAAACGGAGAAAAACCTGCAAGGAGGTTTTATTGGAAGATTAGATTGATCGAAACATTTCTGCAGTGCGGGAGCTGGGGAGGAACTGCCTCAGAGGGGCCACGCTCTGTTTAAAATGAAAGCATTTCCTGGGCCATCAGCCGAGCGTGCCTGCAAGAGCGGAATGGGGAGGGTTTAGCACCGGCACCAAAACCATGGAGACCCCCGGACCTCCCGTCCCACCTCCCTCCTCGCAGGGCTGAGCATCCTCCATGGCATGGGGAGGGTCGAAGGGGGGATGCAGGACTGGAGAAACACCAGTCCCCAAAGTTGAATTCAGGTCACGATCTCACTGCCCCTTGGTTTTGTTCCTTCCTTCGCGTGGCTTGCGGTTGAAACTCGAAACCAGCTCATCTGGCCGGCCGGGCCGACTGGGAGAGCTGGATCTTGGCACGAGCCCTGCCTCGGCTTCACATAACCCCCAGCCATTTGCGCAGCATGGAAAAGCACAGTAAAGCTTTCGCTTCCTCGTTTGCATAAGTATCGCTGTCATTTCCAGGGAGGATGTGCGGGATGACAGGGCGCGTTGAAGGCTGGGGCAGGATGGAGAGGGGCTGGCCCGGCATGGCAGGACGGATCCTACGCACATAACGGGGCAGTGGGTTTCATCCCAGGAGCCCTGAGTTCTGCACATGCAGACACTGCCAGTGGCGCTCGGCTGAGGCAGCCCGAGCACCAGCAACGTCCTTGTGCCTGCACAGCGTTCCCCACTGCAGAACGTGACTGGTGTGCAAATGCCTCCGCAGCCACCCAGTTTTCCTGGCCAGTGTTTCCAAGCATTAGGTGTGTGAACACAGCACTTCCCTGCAGCTGCACAGCAGATGAGTAGTTCTCTCAAAGCTCTGCAACGCTCTGCCTGTGGACTCTGCCCCATCACACGTCGTCTTCTCAAATGTAACCAAGCAGCAAAAAACCCTGAGCAGCTCTGGCCTTACCTTTACTCAGTTCAGAGACTGAAATCTCCTTGCCTCTATGCTTATATCCAGGGATGGGGGCAGGTCCCAGCTTCACCAGCTTCTGGAAGATTATGAAATGGAACGTAAAGGGATTAGATGAAAACAACATGACTCCAAACTTCAATCTGTTATTTTGCTTTTACATTTTTCTTCCTCCTTTACTTCTCACCATCAGTAGGAGGACTGGCCACACCAGTCATCCCCCATGTGAAATTTGGTTTAAATCAACAGAAATCCAGCCGCTTTCCATGAAAAATACTAAGTTTTTCTTAAAAAAATATCAGCTGAAGCTTTTGATTTTGGAACAATCTCCAAATCCCTCCTGGTGGCCCTGTAGGCGAGGGCACTCTCACCTTTCCTGGTGAGGTCTTGTTGGATAGGTCCTGCCCTGCCACCGCCTCCTGAGTCACTTGAAAGGGGGGCCTTGGAGAAGTAACCTCTTTGGGGTCCTCAAGGGCTGTGACCTTGCAGGTGCTCACTGTGTTGCAAAGCCCCACAGTGATGGTGACAGAGTTCTTTGCCTTTACTGCCCTGCCCAGGACATGGCTCCCACCTTCCGCCTTCTCTAACCTTGTGAGTTACAACTCAACAATTCCCATTTTTCACCCTTTCCCAGACTTACTCCTGCCTAGGTATTGATCCTGCCTCTTGCTGGATGTGCCCACGTCCTCGGTACTTTTATCAGGCTCCTCACCACAGGCAGATGCTGGCAGGGCTGATCCAAGCTCAGACCTGGGGTTCTGCTGCCTCTCCCTCCCCAGTCCCTTGTGCTTGGCTGATATTCAATATTGCTGTCTCCTCTCTGGCTCCTCAAAGGCCATTTCCATCACTTATCTAATTTGGGTTTTTGGCAGAATGAGTCTGTCTCCTCTGTGGACGCAGATCCAGCCTGTGCTCATGGCTATCCCTTGGACTCATCTTTTGTGGCAAGCCTGCCTGGCAGTGTCTCTGGCTGGGGATGCTCTCAGTCCTTTCCAGGGAGAGCCTCAAACCCTGTGCTCTCTCACCTTTTACTCTCTCTTATTTTTTCCCTGGCTGAAGGCATGCAGGAGCTTTATACTTCTGAGAGCTCTGCCCTGCTCTGGAGCTGTGCTGGGTCTGGGAGTCATGGCACTGACACCTCAGCTGCTCCCATTGGATAGACAGAATGAGATGAAATTAATCATCTGGGTTGATGTCTTTAAAGAAGGGAGGGTAGAGAAAAGCAAGGCAGAATCAGGGGTTCTGGCTGGGACCCTCTCTCTACCCACCAGGTCCTGCCATCTCCTTCCAGAAACAAGGAATGCTCACCTTCCCTCCTACAGACACCCAGCTCTTACCCAGCCTTGGGGTTTTGGAGGAGCCATGCAGTGCCTCCACAGGGAGGCATCCCGGGATGAACAGGGAGGATCAGGAACAGCTGCTGCATTTCTGGGGGAAGGGATGGTGTTTTTTTTTAAAAAAACCCCAAACACCACCATCCCTAAACTACAGAAATCAGGTACCTGCCAGGAAAAAAAAATCAAACATATTTTCTGTCTTGTCTTGGCTGTGGAAGGGGAATGTGACAGCCATGGAAAATAGGGGGGATTAGGTATTATGGTAGGATGTAAATAAATAAATGCCACGGTGGAGGTGGGGGGATGATCCCAGAGCAAAACCCACACCCCTCCCTGCCCCACTACCCTATTCCAAATCCAGCACCTCACACACTGCCCCAAGCCCCTGAGGTGCCATAGGGAAGTGGCTGCTCCAGGAGCCATGCTGTCCCGCTGTGTGCTGGCACAAGGAACACATTTCAAACCACAGCAAGACACTCTGGGAGCAATAAAAAATGGCTTTGCTTTTCACCCCTCCTCTCCCCCCCTCTCCTTTTCATGTGCTGCATTTCCTACAATCTGATTCTCTTCTCTCCAGCAAATACAGGTTTCAGGTTCCTGAGCATGGGACTGTGGTTTGAGAGGAGCAATGGAAACTCCCTGTGGTGGGAAGGGGCCAAAAGCATGGGGGGTGCAAGAGGGGAAGGAAAAGGGAGCTGTTCTCACTGGGGTATGAAGACTCATGGGGGGATGGAGCTAAAAACCCCAAGGCCACTTCAGACACCACAGATGACCCATAAGAGGGTCAGAGGTGGGTTTGCTGGTGACCCCTACCCACTGTCACCTCCATCCCCTGCCTGTGCACATCCCATGGGGCACATCCTTGCCTGGCTGCTGGCCAGCACATTCTCCTTTCCCAGACAGCTGAGTGAGAAGTGAAAATGGATCTCCCCATTCCCAAGTGAGATCTTTATTTACAGGGACTTCAAATATTTATCTAAAGTGCAGGGCTCCAGCAGGGATGTTGTGCTGCCCACACTGGGCTCTGCAGCTCCATCACCCTTCTCCACCTCTGGGCCATCTCCTCCTCTTTATTTATTTCCTTTCGGATCTTCCCTGCAATAAATCACTGCTGACAGGGTCGGTCTGAGGGTAATGGGATTCAGCTGCCCACTGGGATTTTGGCTGTGACCTGCAGGAGCACCTCTCTGATTTACAGAGGAAGGATTCATCCTCCAAAGAAATAGCCAGGATCTCTGGAGTCTATTTCCCTGGATCAGGGAGCTTTTAGGCAGTCTGAACAACTGAGAGGTATCCTCTTTCTTCTCTATCATCCATGCAGGCACCTCCCATGGGCAGGCTGTCCTAGAGTGGCTCAGGTGGGTCAAGACTGGGTTCTGCCTGCTCACCACAGCTCCTGCTCTCATCAGATAAAACATCCCATGAGAAAGAAAAATGAGTTTCTTGACTGGATTCTGGCATGAATAAACACTTTTGCTAGAATTTGCCAGTCTTTCAGGAACTGCAAGTATTTTCCCAGTGTCAAATGTTCATGCAGATACTGTATAAATAATGACCTTGATTATGTCAGTTATTACAATGAGCAGAGCTCTGGGCTTTGGTTCATAACAGTATCTGCAAATCAGTGTCTTGACTTTTTGCTCTTCTTGGGAGATTCCTCATGCTCCAGCACTTTGAGGCCAGATGTCTGTGTTTTTGGACAGGGCTGGGGCAGTCTGCCAACACCTTCCTTGCAGTGGGACCAAGCAGTGCGTCCCCATGATGTGGCAGAGCTGTTTGGGGAGAAATGTGGGCTATGTGACCTCCTGGGAGGCATCTGGCCACATACCATGAATCAGGCAGCCCTGTCCAGGGCATCTCCTGCAGCTCTCCCACATGGAAAGCCCAGACTGATCTGCAGGGAGTTGCAGCAGAGGATGTGGGAACATCCAAGAGGGAGCTGAGTGTGAGCCTGTCCTGTTGCCATCAGTCTAGAAGTGTTTCCCTGAGAGGGGTTGAGCAGAGCAGGGGGAATGTAGCAGCCAGTGGTTGTGGCTTTGGAGAAACCAGTGCTGTCGCTGGGGCTGGGGAACATGGGGGCTCCTCCTGCTTCTCCCATACCTCTGTGCTTTGTGGGGGATGCACCTGAGAGAGGAGGGTGGAGGTATCTGGTGTAGCTGGGGACACTCCTGGGTGTGACAAGCAATTAATGATCCCTAATTCCCCTTAGAGCACATCTGGGAATCAGTCTGTGCTCCTGACCCCATTGCTTCTGGGAGCACCTTTTTCCCTCACCCCTGTCACAGGAGCTGCTCCCAAAGACACAAGTGACCAGGGAGGAACCGTTTGCCAAAAGCATAGAAAAACACCAGAACCATCAACTTTGCTGCTTCTCCAGCAGGAGAAATAACATCCATGGGCTGCGAGTGAGGAGAGCACTGGTGGGAATTGGCCAGGCAAACACAAACTGAAGCTAATCTGAGCCTGCTTTTTCTCCAGATTGCTCTGTTTATTCAGTCTTCATTTGATAAAATTGTACAAAATCAGAGCAACATACACTGCCTTCCAAATGTAAAGGGAGGGATGGAAAGAGAGCCAGGGAGAGAAGGCAGCTCTAGCACACAGAGGGATGCAGAGGGGCCATCTGAGAGGCATGAACAGAGTAACTGCAGTCAGTCTCTCAGCAGCCTCCATTTGCTGCTCCTTCCATACAAGAATTTCTCATTAAAGTCCAGGGTCTGAATCTGCAAATTAAACAAAAGTAATAGTAGTAGTAGTAGTAGTAGTAGTAGTAGTAGTAGTAGTAGTAGTAATAATAATAATAATAATAATAATAATAAATGATGATGATGATGATGATGATGATGATGATGATGATGATGATGATGATGATGATGGAAAATAAAGACCTTTTATTTTCAGGGCTTGAAGCAGCTGAACAACATCTCCCAAGACAATTGTTGCAAAGATGAAACCAAAAGCAGGCACCAGCTTCACATCAGCCTGGAGCAGTGTTCTGGAACCATGTCCTTGTCTTATCTCCCACTGACCCTCAGCTTATCAGAAGTTGGCTGTGCATTACCCACTTGGGATGCTTACAGGGTACAGATGAGAAGCAACCATGAGAGTAGGACTGCTTTGATTTTAGCCAGAGCCTGCAGCATGGATGATAGTCTCAAAAAAAAAAAAAAAAAGGGAAATAAAGAGCACTCTTACAAATGTCCAACAGTTTTTATTGTAGGTGGAACTGGTAATGAAAGTAGCCTGACACTTTTAGTTACAAGGCTCTGATTTCATTTGCCTTTAACTTTGTCAGACTCAAACCATTTGGCCTCAACAGGCTACATGTCAGCCAAAACAGGACTTCCATTTGCAAGGACAGGGTTCAGGAAAGAAAAGCATCATCTGCATGAAAGCTCCAGCAGCTTTCACCCAAAGGTGCTTCACACAAAATGCCGCGCTTCATCCCAGGGTGCACTGGCTGGCAATGAGAAGTTACCTGGGTTATAAGCTCTGGAAAACAGGTCTGGCTGGTACATAAGGCAGAAAAAAGGAGAATTCGAGTTTAAATTTATGTCTTTTATAGCCTGATGTGAAAGGAAATGGTGCAGCCCTTTTCTGAGGCACCAAAGCTGTTAAAGGTGAGCCCCAGCCTTGTACAGTAATCAGAGCTTTCACTGCACTCTGGCAATACAGTTCCTAAAATCCACACTGAAATTTATCCTTCCAGTCCAAAGATCTGCTTTGTTTCTCCTCACCCTGGTGCTTTGGGGGATGACTTAGGGAGAGGGTCAGGAGGGTGGGGAGCATTCAGTTGGTGGGTCAGATGACTCATTTCTCCTTGTGCCAGAGCTTGGAGAGCCATGCACACAACACCCCTTGCACATTCACTGGAGGTTCTCAGGACTGGCATATCAATTCAGGAAAAAATGGTTTTTGTGTGTGTTTTGACTCCAGCAACCAGGGCCCATCCCAATCCAGCTCCACCCATCATTTAAAATGCTCACTTTCTTGCAGAGGGATCAACAACAAGGAAAGGAGTTTCCATTCCTTATGTGCTGGGCCAACTCAGAACTGTGAAGCAGCCTGATTGTGTCTGGACAGCCAAATCCCTCCTTGCCTGGGGTCTGACAGCATGAAACCTTCTTGGCTTCAGGGCCAGCTTTGGGTGGTCGATGTATAGCCTGGACCAGCTGAGGAATTTCAGCAGAGCCAGAAACTGCACCATTAAAAACCTATGGAAGGAACAAGTGGTGGATGCTCAAACCGGATCTTGGCTGTGGCACCTGAATTAGCCTCTCACCCTGGCTGGTAGCACTGAGGTCGCCCTAGCAACCACATTTCAATATTTAACACCAAATGCATGTGCCCAAATGACCTTCCAGGTCCTCTCCATAATAGTGCTGCTGAGCTGGCTCCAGGAGCACGGCAGCTGCCAACTGAGCCACAGGCAGCTCAAGATTTCCGCTGCTTCTCCCAGATGAGCATTTCCTGGGTTTGCCATGACCTGGTGCTTGGCACGGGTGAGCTCATGGCCAGACTGGAGCCTTCAGGAGAAACAAGATGAGATGTCTGATCAGAGGAGGAGTTAGAGAAAGCCAAAATCCAGAAAGTCCATGGATAGAGACCATCCTGTTGTAGCTGCCAGATGAAGGAGATGTTTGGAGATGCAATCTGCAAAGAGGTGGAAAACAACAGCTTGCAGGAAAGCCTTCATCCCATCAATGTCCTGACTTGGGGAAGGACAGGGGAGTTGATACCATGAAGAGCATTGTGAGCAGATAGGAGGCCATGGACAGACTGTGCCATGCCCAGGAGAGCCAATGAGTTGGATTGGCAAAAAGGAGCTAATGGGAACTGAGAAGGACATGGCCTGGAGACTGTCTGCTCGGCCAAGATGATGGACAGTAGTGTCTCTGCTTGCAACAACAGAGACTCAAGAGAAAGTCAGCAAAACAGAGAGGTGGAGGATGTAGGAACTCACCAATTTGATTTGTGGTATAATAAGGAGAATTCTGGGGACATCTGGGGATAACATAAATAGTGACAACAAAAACCAACTGGGGCTCAGTCAAGACTAGGCATAGAGGAGATAGAGTGATGTGCTGGAGAAATGTATGGCCATGAAATACTTCTGGTCTAAGGACTTGTCTGTATCCATTAGATATGATAATTAATTACTGTTATAAATTGGTAGGAGCCTTATACTGGATCATACACTTATGTATTCAGTGTACCTTGAAGCACTTTAATAAAGACCTGCTCTCTATTTTATCTATACTATTACTGACTGGAAAATTCTTTTCTTCCATTTTAGGCATCATCATGAGTTAATAGCCTCCCACAATAACCAAATGAAATTTTGGGTGCATGCTGCCCAATCCTTGATCTCAGGGGCAGTGTGAAGCCTACACAGAGCTCAGGGTTTGAGACCTGGTGAATCTTCCAGCTTTGTCCCTAGCACTGCACCTGCCTTTATCCTGAAACCTTTGTCTGTGACTCTGAGCATCAGTGTGGAGGCACAGTGTGTGCACCAAGAGGGAAGAGCCCTGCCCCAAGCAGGAGGTGGGGGATGCTTCATGAAAAGGAGTTACAGCCATTTTTGGAAGACTTTGGCTCTGAGCCCCTCTGCCACATTCTTAGGAGAGATCATATCAAAACCTATTTTTACTAAAAATGTAGTGGTAACAGGCTCCAGATGTCTGTTGTTATGTAATAGGGATTTCTTTTAATGGATCAGACTTCCAGATGTGCAGTGTGGACTCAGGGTGCCTGCTGGGTCCTCCTTGGAGCAGAAGGGAGCAGCCAGCTCTCCATGCTGTGCCAGAGGGGGCAACTGCCTCCATCATGGGTGGGATCACTCCTGGCTTGTGTGTGTTTCCTGAGAACTGCTTTTCCTTGTCCTTTCCAGTAACAGCAATAGTCATCCTGGGCATCCATCTCAGGTTCTACAGCTCACCTTGGGAGATGGTCAGTGAGGATGGTCAGTGAGAATGGTCACTGAGCACTGGTTTGCCCAGCATTCTGTGATTCTGTGCATGAGAAAGAAAGGGGATCACAAGCAAGGCTGGGATAAGGAACAATTCCTGGCAGCACCATGGTCTCCTTCAGGACTCATTGTGACTCTGTGGATATCACATCACCATCACATAGATGAGAATTATTACTGTCTTGGAGATTCACAATAATGAGGGATTGAAGATGGAAAGCTAAAGAGGATTAAGGGACTGACCATGTTTTGACTTCCTAGGCCCAAGTTTGTGCTTTCCCTTCTGTGAGAAAAACTTGGGCAGGATGACTGCTAGGAGTAATAAACCAGAAAAAGGTTTCCCCAGGCAGAAACATTTGGGACCTGGAAGTGAAGTGGCAAAATGGGAACATCTGAGAAAAGAGACTGTCAGCTTCCAATTGAACCTGTGGGAACAGCTTGGTAAACATGAATGGGACCATCCCATACACCCTTTTGGGCTGGTTTCTTATCCCATCACTGATGTTTTCAGCTGAGCTCTTGCTTTGGTTCAGCTTGCTTGGTGAGGTTCACTTTCCTGCTGGAAGATGGAGGGAAGATTTTTGAAAGCGTTTTGGGACCTGGTGATTTCCCATTCCCTCAGTGCAGGTCTGGGTGCCACAGGATCAATATCCCCCTTCCAGCACTGCAATCAGCTGGAAATATTGGCCACTCACGACTCTGATAGGAAGAGCTCCAAGTAGGGATGCAGGAGACATCTGGATCCTAGCTGCTGGGTGGACAGAGGAATGAGTGGTGCATGCTAAGCCAAGGAGGATTTGAATTCAAAATATGTGGCTCTGAGCCATTGCTATTAGCATCTGCTAATGAAATGCTAAGACCTATTAAGTGCCTAGATCCAGGAGGGAGTTTTAAATGGATGCACTTGGACTGAAAGCAAGAGGCTTAGGTGCTTTCCGGAGAGCACAAAGTGAGTGGTTGGGGCTGACTCCCCTGAAGGACAAAAAGTTACAGCTACCTGATGGAGAGGTAATATCGACCCTGTAACACCCCACGAGACATGAGCTGAGCTGCAGCTCCAAAGAGAGAAAACGTCGGGGGGCAGTGACAGATCTGCACCTGTGGAGGGGGACCTGACCCTGCACTGACATCACTGACTGGCTGGGATGAGACCTCTGGGACAGCTCAGGTGAAAGTACAGCAAGACAAGACTCCTTGGCGTTTGCCATGTCTCCGTTTGAGCCTCCCTAGTGCAAAAAAAATAAACAAAGACTAGTGGGACAAAATCACCACTCAGCTGGAGCCTGGAAAGTCCAGGGAGGAAAAAAGCCACTCTAGGTTCTCAAGTTCACATCCTGTCTTTTGCTTGATTTCATCTGCAGCAAGGCTTTTGCTTTGCATTGCAGCCACGTGCTTGTCTCAGTGATTTGGTTTTTTCTTTACCCTTTGCAGAGCAGCACGAGGCAGGCCCCAGGGCTCTGCTGTGCACATGCAGGCAGCCACGGAGTTGATTGGAAAACCATCTGCTCACACAAATGAGGACATTTCCATGGTTTTGTGAAAGAAAGGGACTCTTCTCTTTTTTTCCCTTTTTTCCCCACCTCTTTCTTCCTATGATGAAGCCATACATGTGCACAGCCAGCCATGCCAGAAATGGGATGTTTATCAGAGATGTGTTCCCCTCACTGGCATGGGATAGAGCCTGGTGGAGGGGTGAGAGGGGAGGGAGGGGGAGAGTGGATGCAAAGGCATATCCAGACCAGGAGACAGCTGGTGGAAGGTGTGGAAACAGAGCTGGGCTGGGGAAGTGAATGAACACATCAGGCCAGGTCCTGCCCCCAGCACGTCCATGTAAAATGTGGAGATTAGGTGGAAAATCCATATAGAAAGGAAATGTATGTCTTTAGCAGAGCAGGGGACCCACAGGCCAGCTGCCTGGTCTGAATGGATGTCCTGGCACACAGAGAGCCCTCTCTTAGTTTCTTTGCCTGCTTCAGCCAGTGTTTCTGCTGTTAACTCTTCTTCCGTGGGAGGACAGTAGGTGGGAAAGAGGGGACTATCCCTGTTTAATCAGGGCAGGAATGCCTGACCCCTCTGAAAACTCCCAAAAGTCACAAGTGGGGAGAACATTTTGAGATGAGGTGTGAGAGGTGAACACACGGGCCTGACAACAAACAGCCAAGGGAGGAGAGAAGAGCTCTCCCTTGTTTTCTGGCCAGATCCTGGACTGGCAGGGGTGAGACATGGAGAAGACTGAATTAACTTCCAGGCTTAACCATTAGTCATTTTTACAGTGCAAATGGATTTCTCCAATACCTTCAAATGTCAAGACCCTTAGGGAAATGAAGCCTTATGTGGCACTCAGAGAGGGTGAGTAAATGTGGAAAGATGAGCATGGAAGAGGTATCCAGGCACTTTGCAAAGAGGAAATCATATGTGCAAGCTGGCTGTGCTAGGCATACTGGTGCATGGAAGGGAAAGGATGCCACCCTCTGAGGCTTTGCCTTGAGCTACTCCAGCCCCAGGTATGACCTTCACATGTGGTCCCTTGCATGGTAAGAAGGTGATTCACAAGGGAAAGAGAAGGGAGGGTCATCAGGGATGTGCTTAGACCAAGGAAGGGACAGCTGGTGTCCCAGAGGATATTCTTCTGGGTCACACCAAGCACCCAGCTCATCTGAGAACCCACTCCTCTGGAATCACCAGTGCTTAGGGCCCAGGTTGCTCAAAGCTGCTTGGGAAGGGAGAAGGAACATGTGGTTGAACAGCAGAGAACCAAAGCAAGGGGTACTTGGTGCCCTGCTGAGGCAGGCAGGATCCTCGGCAAGGTCTCAGCATCATGTCTCGCAGGCAAGGGTGGGGACAATGGGACAGCTCAGATACAGTCCAGGTATGAATAAATCCATCAGATATCGCACCAGGGACCATGAGGAGTCCTTCCAGTTTGCCTTGGTGAGGACTGGGGAGCAGGATATGGGCAGGCAGGAGGGCACAAGGGTAGGACTCTTAGTCCTGCTCTGGCTCAGCTTCACCTCCTCCCTGCAGTGTTTGGGGCAGGGCTTCCTGCTGCAGCGCTGTGTTCCCAGCGAGGGTATCCCGTGGCTGGGGCAATACTGATGATGGCTGACAGCTGCAGGCAGGCAGCGGTGGTTCTGAGCTGGATCTTCCATTGCAGAGCCTCATCCTCTCCCCAGGTCTTCTCCTGGTCACCAGACAGGTTATGGCCAGACACTTCCCCACTCTGACTGGCTCCAAACTGGAAGCTTAGAGGGATGAAGGAGCAGGTAAGCCCTTATCTCCTGCTTTGCCATAACCATCCTCAACACTTTGTGACAGACATATTTCATAACCCTCCCACCTGCTCACTTCTACAGTCTGGGGGTCCCAAGAGGTGCAGTAGCACAGGAGAGGAGGGCAGAGCATTGCCAAGGCAGCGTGTTGAAAATACTACTGCTAATTACACAATGGATTCCTTATGTTCCCTGGAAATGCAATATGCAGGAGGACTCCCAGCCAATTCATGTTTTAGGGCAAATCAAGGCGATATATTACTCGACTGAGCTCCTAAATTTGGTCATACTTTAGCTGGTGTTTTCAGACATTTGTGAGTTAGGTTGGCCAATGCCACAGAGAAAAGTGGTGGGGCCATTATCCTAATGAGGAACAAATGCATTACTTCTGCAAGTTATTTGGTGCTTGGAACAAGCCTTCCCCATTGCGTGACTACTTTGTACAAAGTTAACCCCTGCTGAGACCTCCAGGAGGTCATTTTTCTAGAAGATGAGAAGGAAATTCAATGCCCATCAGATTGCTGAAGTTAAAAACTTTGCAACGTGTGAAGATTTTACAGCATCTGGCAGCAGCTTCAGTGGCTTCACTGGCACCAGGCAGCCTTTCCCTTCTCAGTGGTCAAGGACAGGCTGTGTGTCCTGAAGATGGGAGATGGACCAGCCCAGGGAAGCCCAGCTGCCTTTGAGCCTGGAGCAGCACAGCAGTGATCAGCTTGGCCAACTTGTGTCAGATAAGGCAGCACCTTCACCATGCAGGTGAGCAAGCATTCTCTTGCTGCGTCCCTAAATCACAGCCTGCAGGTGCTGGTGATGCCATGTGTATGTCTCCTTGTTTTTAGGACCCTGGAGAGGGGCAGGTTGAGCTCAGCCAAAGACCTGACCCTTCCCAGTCCCTGACCCTACTGGCTCTGTAAACTCATCCCAGCATTGCACTCCCAGCACCCAGGAGAGTTCTGCAGGAGCAGGGGAGCAGAATCTCCTGGCCCTCTTTGCTCTCACACTATGCCTTGTTTCCCCCCTTTTTTTAGCAGCATGCCAAGGTGATTTAGAGGCAGTAAGGAGCATCCTGCCTGTGATCTCTGCTTGCACAGACCATGCAGGATTCACACCCACACCTGCCCACAGCAGTCCATCACTCAGCCCTATTGGAGAACCCATGGACCAGTGGTGTTCAGGCTCTCGTGTGGCATCTCATGTCAGTGAAGAACCTCATCCATCACCCAGACCCAATTTCAGAGCTCATAAATGGGCTTCCAGGCCTGATATCTCAACAGTGATTTGGGGCTCCAGCATCTTGGCCATGGCTGACTGCTATCCCTGCAGCCACACATCCTGTGGCAAGGTGGTTTCCAGCAGTTTGCTGCACCTTTCTGACAAGCACCCTTCTCCAAAGCCAGACCACCAGTTTCTGCATATCTGCCCACTCTCTGTATAACCCTATGGCTCACACAGAGCCCCCACCACCTGCCGAAGTGCCACAGGGAATGCCAGGAGGATAATTAAGAACATGGGGACTTGCTGGAAGAGGCACAGCCTGGCAAACCCCTGTCTCCACAGGACTCCCTGGCACCATACACAGGGGGTGCAGGGGCACAGGCTGTAGGAGCTGCTTTTCTTCAAATCCTTTCTGCTTTTGTATTTTGTTTTTCCTTCTTCTTTTTCCTGCCTTCTCCAGAAGGGCCCAGATGCCTTTACTTTGGCTGGGCTCCCTTGGCCAGCAGCCCACAGAGGCACCAGAAACGCCGTGTGTGAGTGTGTGAGCCTGTGTGTGCAATATTAATACACAGAAATGGAAGGAGACCAGCACATAAACATTCTTTACTGTTTGGGTCACAGCCCAGGGAGCTGTAAGAGCTTTTGTGCTGACTTTTGAACACACAGACTAAATAGAGAGGGAGTGAGTAGAGCAGAGGCTGAGAAGCTGGGAGAGACGGGGTGGGAGGATGAGCAAGAAGGAGGAGCGAGGAGGATTCTCTCCAGGACATGGGGTCTGACAGGAGCAGGCAGGGAAGGTGTTGGTGCAAGGCTGGGAGCTCCTGAGGTCACCCACATCTGCTCCACACAGAGGACTGGGCTGAAGGTGGAGGAGAGGCCAGCTTGGGGCAGCTCATTACATGTGTTTTTCTGCATTAAAGCAAAAGGTAAATAATAGTAAAGATAGAAGGCAACAGTGGCTGAAGGCTGAAATAACCAGGATTCCTGTGCAGATCTCATTAGAGTGGCTTAAGTGTCTACTTGGGAATAAGGAGGAGGGGGATATGCTGGAAGTATTTCTGCAGCAGTCAAGGGAAAGGACAGTCTCTCCAGAGCTAACAAGACCCAGCTGGCTCCCAACTGCAGCCGAGAGTGTTAAATCAGAAACTATTCCGTCAACAGCCAGTTTGGCCAAATATGAAACATTTCCAGGGAATCAATGGCCGGTGCTGGTGACGCAGAAGCCAATAGTCTTGACTTCTTTTCCAGAGCCTCCAGAAATATCCTCATCATTTTGGACTTAAAGGGACAGGCTGCACTTTTTCCGCTCATCTCAGCAGTGTTCATCTGAGAAATCCATATCCCAGCAGCAAGAGCAATGGCTGGACTGGTCTAATCCACTGGTTAATGCTTGCAAAGGGCCCCAGGGGTTTTGGACGTGCCAAGCTGCTCCATATGACGAATCTGAACTGGACGTGTCCTCCCCAAATGTTTTCCATGGAGATGAGCTCAGACGGAGGATGCGAGCTTTGCACAGCTGAGCTCCGACCACTGTTGCTCTCATCCTCCGCCGGTGTCTGAGCCTCTGACCCTCACCTGTGCAGAGCACAATGGAAACCAAATGTTCAGACTTTGCACATGGGGTTCCAGGGCAGTGGGGGCTCACCAAACCTCCTGGAGCAGGCAGGGCTGACCAGTGACCACCTTTGCACTTGATGACACATTTAATCTCTTGTCCTGCAAGAGGGAAAGGCCAGCAGCAGTGCTGGACCCAGCCAGCACGTCTCCAACACATTTAGCTCTTATATGAATAAAACAGGGCAAATAGTGTAATTTTTCTCTAGGTCCTCAGCCCCCTCATATTTCCCCCACTTTCCAAGACACTAGGACAACCCAGTGGATTGTCCCAGCCTTCTTACAAGCCTGGGTCAGGCTCATCCCATCCCAACAGAGAAACAGCATCAGTGGCATCTGCCAAGTCACAGCTAAGTAGGACTGATAAATCACTACAGTATAAAATAATGATCTCTGGGGGTAACTTGTTGAGGAATACATTTAGTACAGGTAGCTCGATGTGCAAGATACAGGAAAGTTTCCTTAACAGTCAGAAGGGGGAAATGGCAAAAAAGAGTATCAAATAAATGCAAATTGCTTGGGCAATGAAGCAGTAAGTTCTGTGGAGCTGTATTTGCTGCTACTTAGCCTGAATTACTATTTGGAGGAAGGCAAAGCCTGCTCAGCTCTGAGCTTTGCAGTACATGATGCATCTGTGTCCTTAGGCATCCTCCACCCTATGAGGGAGATCCTTGTCTCTTTCTTTGGGGAAAAAGTGAAGTAGATTGAGAGGTTAACCTGGACTGGGCAGGGGTGCAGCCAGAAGCTGGGCAGAATGAGAAGAAAGGGAGGACTCATCTGTAGCTCCCTGGAGGAAGGGGCTCTGCTGGGGCATGGCAAGTGTCTCCCATCACTTTAGGGGTGATAATGGAGCAACTTGACTCCTGAGGGCACAGGGATAACACATGCCCTCAACATGGTGAGGAATCAGCATAGCTCTCAGGCTCCCTGTGGTGGCTCTGAGCAGGGCAAGAGCTCAGGATTCACTCTCTTCAGGTGAGGGCAGAACATTGGCAAGTAGAGCTGATAAAATGGAGAAGGAGCTCATGGCCATGCCACAAGGCAAACCAAGATGAACCTCGAGTCCATGAGCTGTGTCCTGTCCCTCACACCCTGCTGTGCCTTTACCTATCACACATGCTGATGACTCCTCCTCTGCTGTGTTTCCAGAGATACTTCCAGCATGGAAAGTTCTATTTAAAGGGCATTTTTCCTCTCTTTCTATTTTTTTTCTTTCGGATGGGAAGCCAAGAGGTTGTAAAATGCAGAGTTTCCCACCTAGCTGAACCAGAGGAAACGATGCTGACAAAAAGTTTAATTTACCCCATCGAAGCAGTAACAAGCACCAGTTTTTGGAGACAGACAGAAAAGCTGGAGTGGACAAGGTGGAACTTGGCATGGGAGAAGAGGGGCTTGTCTCTCCCACTTCTTTCTAAGCAGCATAAAAGGCACAGCTGAGAAGATCCAAGGATGTCAGGGCAAAGCTGCCCCACAGCTCTTTGGCCTCTGGCAACTCCCAGGGCCCAGAGGGCTGTGAAACACCTGGTTTCTCCAGGAATGGAGCAGGAGACCTTCCCCATTTGAGCTAAGCATGTCTAGGGCTGAGCAAAGCAAGCTGAAGCTCTCCTCCCATGGCTTCGGGCCACCTAACCCCAACTGGTTTCTCCTCCTGGGATGTGGTTGTGGAAGGGTTGCCCATGCCACGCACTGCAGCCCCCAGAGCTGGGGCTCCTCCATCCCGGTGGGCTCGCAGCTAACGAAGCAGCCCCTGCGCACGCTCAATCAAACCCGGTTTGACTCCTCCTGGCATTCAGCAGGGAGGTTAATCAGCTCCTGGGAAACCTCTGGAAAGCAGGCAGGGGGCAGGTCTGTCAAAGGCGCCGAGGGAGAGGGAAAAATCATCATTATTTTTTTTTTCCTTCTTGCAGAGCTCACGTCAGAGGTCACCGCTCTTGGGGGCAACACCAGGAAGTCACTGGGGTCCCTCGGCCAGGGTCTGCCCAGAGCCCGCCAGCCTGTCTGGGATGCAGCACACCCGTGTGCCACACACTGGGGCAATGCCCTTGGGGGATTAGGCTTGCTTGATGCTAATTCCTCTGCTCTGCTGCATTTTTCGACATGCTTGGTTCTAAAACATGACGTGGGACCCTGCTGGAATGAGTGGGCAGTTTTCCTGGTGGGGCTGATGATTCTCCCACACTGTCTATTGCCAATGGGACAGTTGCTTTGAGGAGTACTTGAGTCTCAAAATCACCCAGCCACTTGTGGGACATTAGCAGGAACCAGAGACGGACAGTGAGACTCTGTATTTATCTGTTGCTACTCTGAGCAGGCAGGGATCTATTCATCAGGGGACAAGGAACACCTGTGTGTCTCTGCAGGTACCAGGAAAGTGAGGTACATGGATGCAAAAGTGGTCAGGGGTAAATCTCTGCTCCAAACAGAAGGGCAGCTGGGCAACTGAGATGTTTTGGGGATTTTGGCTTTCTTGAAAGCCTTTTCCAGACTCCAGACAACTGCCAGCATCTGGATTGCAGTGAAAATTACCTCGGGGCCATCCTGTGTAGCAGAAGGTGCAAGATGAGAAGTGCCAATGCAAATGCCTTGGACAAGAGGCCAAATCCAGCACCACTGGAGGTTTGGTTATGCTGGCACTGCCAAGGAACACAAATTCTGGCCCTGAATGCACCAGCCAGTGTGTAGGTAAGAGGCAACCCCCCCTCCCTGAGCTGTCGCCACTCTGTAGCATTCTCAGGCAAAGGGGTCTGACCAAATGCTGGAGGTCAGGACCTCCTGGAGTCACTCGATCCCAATTAACAAGTCAGCTGCACACCAAGATCTGCCAGGTTTTGCAAGAAAGCTTCCAGGGACACATGGGCTGCCTGTGTGAGCTGCCTCCAGCCACAGCCAGGGAGTCCTTTCTGGGCCATGACCAGGCTCCCCGGGGATGATCCAAAGAGCAGATGAAGATCTTGGAGTTGTTTGCACCCTTCAAGCCAAGCACGTTAGCGTCTTCCTCCTGTGTGTTAGCAGATGGACATTTCCCTCTGCTCTGTTTCCATTCTCTGGTCTGGATGGGTTTTGGTCTGGCACTGTCTGTCCTTGGGTGTCTGGACTGGTGGCCTCTGAGGCTGCCCAAACTCAATGATTCTTCAAGGCAGCCTCAGTTTTAGGAAAATGCTGGTACTTGCTGCTTCTGTTGCCCTTGTGCCGTGCTCTTCCCATGCTGAACTCAGCAGTAGTCCTGTCACACCCCCAAGTCTCCTTTTAATTAGGAACAAAGCAAACGATTACTCATCTTCAGGTGTTTTAGTTAATGGTACAGTCTTGTTTGCTGTCCTCTTAGGTACGAGGAACTCTGCTTTGGCTGTGCACCATCCTCCCTGGATGATGCCTTAGGTGCGCCATCCTCCCTGCATGATGCCTTAGATGCACCTCTAATGGCAGTGGTGGCCAAAACCAGACCCCTCCTGGGGAGTGTCCTTCCTGCAGGCTGTGAACTGCCTTGGAGTCATCATTTTGCACACCAGCCCTCAGTGACAGGGACTCTTAAACTCAGACTGTCCATGCTGAAACCTGGACATGCTGCAGCTGTGTCTCAGCAATTCCTCTAAATGCTGCTTCCAAACTGTTAACACTTAGGATCTAAGTATGAGGAGCTTACCTCCCCCCAGATTCGGAAGCCACACTGGCCAGCCCAGTTGGCTTTCCATGCTGCAACACTGAGAGAAAACGGAGATAAAAACATCCTGTAGGGCAGGAGCAGGATGGTGATTAATCCTTGGAAAAGGCTAACTGACATGACCATCAATAACTACAGTAACTTGTTATGGCTGCCTCATTCCAGGAGGATTACATGCCTGAACACTCCTTAAAACATCTAATGAATGTCATTTTGTTTTTACTCTCAGTGCTCATGCAAGTGAAGCACTCGACAGCGCTGGCCAGAACCATGGGGAGAGCCGGCAGGGCTGTTCCAACTTCCCACACACTGATCAGCCCTGCACCTCCCTGCTGACCTGAAATATCCCCTCTGGGTGTTCCTGCTGTCCTGCCGCCAGCTCTGCCCCACCAGGATCCTCACCCACAGCCAAGTGCTGGTTCTCACTGGCTTCAGCCAGCTTTGGGTGATGTCTGGCTGCAGGACACCCACCCCATGGCACAGGCACTGTGGCTCACACCTTACTCTTTCCTGTGACTGAAAGTGGAGTTTTAGTCAAGCAGAACATGGGTCAGGTTTTCCTGCCTCATCCCCATTTTGGGGGTTTCAATGGCAATATTCACAGAGGAAGATGGCAAAGGCACAAGTGCTGACACAAGTTGTATTTCATAGAATCATAGTGTCACAAAAGGGTTTGGGTTGGAAGGGACCTTAAAGACCATCTATTCCAAACCCCCTGCCATGGGCAGGGATTCCTTCCACTAGGCCAGGTTGCTCAAACCCCATCTGACTAGGACTTGAACACTTCTAAGGATGGGATTTGTCTGCTCCATCTTCAGATTTCTCCTTCTTGTCTCTGCTGAGGGGACAAACCAAACCAGCCATGGACCTGTCTTTGAAGGCCAACAGCCACAAGCCCTGCAGGCATCAGCAAGCCAAGGCAAGGTTTGGAGTGTCCAGAGAGGGTTTCCCAGCCCCATCTTTCTCTTGGTACACACCATCCCAGCCATGCAAGTTATTTGGGTCTGTGAGATCCGTTTCCCCTTAATTTTGCCAAGGAATGGTCTTTAGAAAGGAAGAATAGCAAAAGCAAAGCTGCAAAAGGCATATTTTGAAGTGAAGGACTGTATCATTTTGCCTTTCCTGTACTGCATCCTGCAGTGCAGCCATGGCAGGCTGGGCTGGGAATCTCTGCAGAGATGCTCATCTCCTTATCAGGGAGAGGGAGATTTGACACAGATTGTGTACAGTTCCAGATACTGAGCCTTGTTCATGCTGTACAGGGCCATTATTGGTGGAATGCTGGGGCCACCATTTTTCACCAAAACCCCACCATGAATCCATCATGGCTCCAAGGAAGGCATTTATATTTTCTACTGGCAAGGCTGTCTGGGTTCATTCTAGGCTCACTCCTCATCCCCACAGCAGGGACAGGCAGCAGTCCTGCCTCACCCTACTGTGGGTTCATTTTTTCAAGGTTTCTTGCTGGTTGGTGCCATGGGAGACTTTCTGGACCCTGAACAAAGGGTTTTGAAAAGGTCTAGAGATGCTTTCTGCAGGCACGCTGTCTGACCCCACTGATAGTCCACAACCACACAGACACCTCAGCACTGATGGGGACATCAAAGTTGACCCAGACACCAGGACCCCTCCTTGCTCTTCCCCACATCCTGCCAGTATAAGCAGCCTCACCAGTTACTTACTGGAATTCCTTAAACATGAGACTGTGCAGAGTCTCAGCCGGAGCCCAGCCCCGTGTGGCAGCTCAAACCTGACCTTCCCTGATTTCCGCAGCCCTGGATGACTTGGCTTTTCCTATTAGCAGAGGACCTTTTTGCCGCTTCTTGTACTCTCAGCCTCATATTTCAAATTCCTTTGCAGCTGTATCTGGTTTTCATTTAAACATATTACATTTAAAGATAGAGATAGGTAGATATATAATACAATGAGAAAGGATTTTCAAGGTAATAAATGGAACATGCGAGCCTAATTATTCAGGATGACCCAGTGCAATTCAGTAAGTCCAGCAAGTTGTTTATATTGGCAAGATGGGAACAAAATATCGTTGGATATGGTCATTACTCTTATAAGATTTCAATATATATACATTGTCAGGAGTCCCTGAGTTATGAAGTCCCCCTCACTGGAGGAATAAACATGCTGGGTAGTAATCCTGGAAGCAATCAAAATGCCTTCGACTCAGTGCCTGCAGAGCCCCTCTCATGCTGTCTGCAGGCAGCACTGAGCAGGCTTCACTCGCTGCCCAGACTCATCCACAGATGGTTTATCTCGCTCTGAGGCCATGGGCAGAGCTCAGCCAGTGAGCAGAGGTAGAAATAGGATTCTTGGCATTTCAGGTTGAATTACTGGAGCTGGCTATGACTGGTCCCACTGGTCAAATAGGAAAAAATAACACAAGGGAGCTGGCTTCGATCTCAATATGGCTGGAGGAGCCTGATGGGCGCCTGCTCCTGCCTGCTGTCCTGGAAATAGCTTTCAGGTGTTCTGGTACTGGGGAGGCAGGACTCTGCTGTTTATCCAGGACATCCCACCTGGGGATGCTGCCCCACCCAGCTGAGCATGCCTGGGCAGCAGCTTCTCTGGCTGTGGATGGGAGAGTGGGCTCTGTGGGAAGCACACAGGGTAAAGGGCTGGTCTCTACTCCTGCCTCTTGTGCAGACCTTCCTGCCAATTGAGAAGAGCATGGTCCAGGGAAGCAGGGCACTCTGGGGATACAGGGGAGAGCAGCATTGAGATATCAGATGCTGAAAATGCCACAGCACCCCTTTGGCTTCCATGGGAGGCCCCCAACTGCATAGAAACCTCTATGTGATGGTGATATACAAACTCCTCTGAGAAGCAGGGCACCCTCTCAGGTACTGTGCAGGGCACATCACAGGGAGAAGAGGTGCCAGGACTGGAAATACTCAAGTCCAAGCAGTGGCTACTGTTATGCAGTGACACACTGCCTACTCCCAGCAGTTCAACTCCTGCTCATTCCCAACAGGGCAGCCAGGAAAATCCTGGAAAGGCTCTCTGATGGGGAAAGGATCCACCCCTCAGCTGGCCCTGTGTCTGGGGGGTATAAATCAACCCAAAAGACAGCGTTTCTGTTTCAGGAAGAAGTTAACTTTCCACTGAATGCACTGAGCTGACAAGCAGTGGAGCTTTGGCTGTTTACCCCAGAGCCCAGGCGTCATGGTCCACATGCCTGGAAGTCTCAGTGGGGCTCTATTCACTTTGATTTTACACCAGGGTTAACTAGACCCCGGTAATTATCCCCTTTTAACAAGGCAGTGTTTACACCTATGAGAAAGGGTCAGCTCCCGACTTGTTCACTGTGGCTGGAAGGAGAGTATTGCTCATGGCAGCTGGAGACGTGATGTGACTGTAGGAGGGAAAGAAAAGATGGGAAGAAAGAAAGAAATGGAAATAGGAAAGGTGATCTTAATGCTCAGATGAAAAATATCCCTCATGATCCTTGACTCCACAGCTTGCTCCCTCCCCATCCCTTTCTCCCCAACCATATTGTGACGCAGCCTTAGAGTGCACATGGAGATAGTTGGAAGCTGGGATAGGTTGATAGATTTCTTAGCTCCTGAGCTATTAAATGTCTGGACCAGCTAATTTTAAAGCAAACAAGCAAAGGCCAAATGACAAATTGTTTGGGAGGCCCTTCAGCAGGAGGATGGAGTTTTATGACCACCAAGGGCACTGTTGCTGCCATTAAATCTGTGGACATAGGGGGAATATAAGATCTGATTTATTTGGTGATGGTGGAAAATATTATCCAAGCTATAATTTATTGATCATTGCATCCTCCCAGTTTTCAAGGCCCCTTTTATTGTGCATATGGAACATATACATATTTTTATGTGTGTATGAGGCTGAACACATCGTGGCTCCTGCACTTCAGGAATTTTTACATGCTCTGCTGGCTGTGGGGCAGGAGCCAGCAATGCCACCAGCTCCTGTAGAGCAGAGTGGGGACCAGCTCCCTGTGGCAAGGGACAGGTTACGTTGGGGCTGGGGCTGCTCTTTGGTAAGGCCAGAAGCCATGGGATTACCAGGAATGACTTGACATTGACAGCAGCTTCTGCTCTTGTGGTGCTCATCCAGGTCCAACATCTCTATGAGGACGTACAGCCAAAAGACTTGGGCATCTGTTCACCTCCTTCTTCCTGCTGAATGCTGATCACCAGGTCACTGCCATAGGGCCCTTTCTCTCCTCCCTGTGCTTGCCCTCCCTCCTGGTTCCCAAGGTGTCATGGAGACACATGGAATGGTTCAGGCTGGAAAATCCCGCTAAGATCACCAAGTCCAACTGTTACTCTGCCACTGCCAAGGTCACCACTAAACCATGTCCCCAAGTGCCTCACAACTTTTAAATCCATCCATGTTTGGTGACTCCACCACAACCCCTGGCAGTCTGTGCCAGGGCTGGACAACCCTTTCCATGAAGAAATTCTTCCTGATCTCCAATCTAAACCTCACCTGGCACAACTTCAGGCCATTTTCTCTTGTTCTGTTGCTTCTTACCTAGAAGAGACCAATCCCCACCTCACATCCACAAGGAGAAATACTGTCCCTGGCAAAGGACAAACTGATCCAAACCCCCTTTCACTCCCATGGCGAGGGGAAGGCAGACCTCAAGGAGGTTTGTTCTTTCCAAAGAAGAGCAGGGACACACACCAAAGTGCTGGCAGCAGCATTTCCCAGTGCTCCCAGCCAGGCTCAGGGAGCCATGGACTCCAGCTGCCTCTGTTACCTGGCTTGAGGAGCAGCATTGCTTCCTGCTGCAAGAACAGAAGCAAAGTTCAAGGTGGCAAATGAAAAAAGGGCAGCCTTGGGCTCCCTGGGATCTGAGCTGGAGCTGGAGGCTCTCTAAGCCAGTCCATCTGGAGAGGAGAGAGCCGGGCTCTGCAGGGATAGCCGGAAATAACAGCAATTTATGCAGTTATGTTTCCAGATTTTTTTTCTCTAACCATCAAATAATACCGTAAGGAAAAAATAAAAAAAAATGAGAAAGGAAATAGAAAAAGCAATATAGAGACCAGAGCTTTTAATCCTCCCTGAGTTCCCAGAGATAATCAGGGCCTCTTTCCACCCGTTAACTCACTCCTGCTCTCCATTAGAGCCTCCTCTAACCAACGTGGGGAGTGGACCCCAAATTCTGCATCCAGTCTGTGACACCTTTTCCCTCTGCAAAGGCCTTGGATGCAAAACCTGATCCCTGCAGCTTTTGGAGGTGCCTGTGGTGCCCCTTCTGTGACAGGTGCCATTTGCAGAGCATCACACCCTTCTAGTCTGGCAGCCCAGGGAAAGCAGGAGCCAGTGCCAGGCAAACCCTGTGAGCTAAGAATTGCTCCTGAAGCAGCACAGAAATCTTAGCTTCCTACCCTGCCAGGATGATGCTCAATCCCAGTCAGACATGGCAATTCCCAAGAGTGTCTCCAGTACTGACTCGTAGTTATTGCCATAGCCCTGTGTACAGCTGATCCAACAGTAGCTGCAGCTCCACATCTCCAGAGAATGACAGAAAAACAACTTATAGAGGGAGGCAAAGCCTCCTAGCCCCTGCACCAGAGCTGTGTGCTCTCCTCCGAGTCCTGCACAGCCTGTGAATGCTGCATTGCTCCTGGAGCTCAGGGTGTGTTTCAGCTTGGAGCAGAGTTCTGCTCTCTCTGCAGTCACACATCGCCCAGCAACTGCCAGCAGCCACGGCACTGGACCAAGGGGTGTGCCCAGGTGCCAGGTGTGATGGCATGGAGATGCTTGAGTCTCTCCAGCACCCCGCTTTGAAGGAGAGCACAGGAAAAAAGCTGCCAGGAGGCCAGTGAGGCAGAGAGCCCTGGGAGCAGAGCCCCTGCAGTGCCACTCATTTGTTTTCCTTGATTTAGGGAGCAAAGGCCGGGGCAAAGGTGGGTTCCCAGACCACCCACAGCCTTTGGTGGTGACAAGGAGTGATGGGCCAAGAGGGAGCTGCCATCCCCTCCACAACACAGCCACAGCCAGGTGGGGAATGCAAGGCTGATGGGCACAAGCTGAGGCATGGATAGATTCCTGTGGCAGTGCCCAGCAGCTCAGCTACTGCTCCTAAAAGTTCCAAGGATGGAAGAGGGCTGGGTTTGCCCAGACAGCAGGGCTAAATACAGCCGTGTGATGACAAACTGTACAGCCTGTTTTTCCTCTAGCATCTGGAAGTGAGCTGAAGAAAATATTTTTGGGTAGACTGAGGGTTCCCATTGCACCTATCATGTTGGGAATCTGTGAGGAGATGGATAGCTGCATCCTCCCACTTGTCAGGCAGAAAATGAAAAGTGCTCAGAGAGTTGCTGTGGTGTCTGCCAGTGACACGGATGGACCAGGGTATGGGTGCCCATTCCTAAATCTCCTCTTAGGAGACCAGTAAGAGTGTTTGACTGAATGGAACATCCCAGTGAATGCTTTGTCCTAAGGCACCTTTCTTGCTGGGGGAAGAGGATGTGGTACCTGACCAGACTGCCCTGATCAGCAGGGAGAATGGGCCATGGGAACAATGATTTCCTGCCTCAGCCATGAATTAAACAGCAAATATTTTCTCCTTTTCTTGGAAAAAAACAGGAATAAGGTTGTGCTGCTTCCAGAAGAGAGCAGAGCCTTTCAACATGCTCATGCATCAGTTGGACTCGATGCCCAAAGCGTAGTGCAAGGTTTCTGGCATCACCCAGGCTTGCTGGACAGGCTTCCCGAGGGACAGACGGGGCTTGGGGTGAGCCAGCCCCTGTCAGCACAGACCTCCCCTTGATGGAGCAGGCAGAGGACATACAGCCCTCACACTGTGCAAACAGAAGAGGATCTCTCTTGGCACTGGAGCTGTTTTCCCTTTCCAGAGTAAAATGCCCAAGTACTTGCTATATTTAGACATCAGGGTTTTTCAGGAAACAAAAAGAGGCTTGTGCAAAATGCTGTGTTCACCTCCAGAGATGGCTCCTGCCCTCCTGACCAGGGCTGGCCCCAAAGCTCATCATTGCATCAATGCCAACCCCACGTGTCCTCCCTGCCCTGCCAGCCTTTCCCACAGGCACTGGGGGTCCCTGAAATGCCCTTGGCACACGGCAGGCTCTGCAGGTTCTGGCCAGCCCCCTTTTCACATGGGGAAAGGCTTAGAAAAGCTGGCAGAGGGCCAAAGCTTCAGTGGGAAAGAGCAGCAGTGCCTGACTCTGATTGCCACCGAGTCCTGGGAGCAAGGGCTGCTGGTGCTGGACGGCAGAGGGCACTGAAGGTGGTAAAGCCATCCAAACCTTCAGCTTTCTTGATGTTTTACCTTAACAGAGAGAAAAAGAAAAAAGGTTGCCTTTTTAAGTAACTTAAATTTAATAAAGACTTGCCAGCAATCCTCAGGGTGCCCGGGCTGGGGTCCCTGTCACCCACCCGCAGCTGTGGGGCAGCCCTCCCTCCAGCGCTCCCCTTTTCCAACTGGATGGCTTCCCAGCAAGGAGCAGCAGGAGAAATCTTGGCTTCTGGCGAGGAAAGGCAGCCAGCGGCGGGGAAGGGTGGGGAGGGAAGGCGATGCATTTCCAATGCTCAGCGCACCATCCTCGCAAGCATCCCGGTAATTGCAGCCACATGCTGGCTCTCACAGCCCTCACCTCGCTCGAGCCCCAGATCTCCTTCTCCGCTCCTGGGACTGCTGTATAGTCCCCCCCCCCCACCCCCCTCCGGACCAGACATGCCTTTCATCTCCAGTTTTAGGCCAAGAAAGAGCTGCACCCGTTCTGCATCACGGACCTGTAAACCCAGTGGGGCCGGCGGGGAATTTCCAACACACCCTTAAGCCACAGAGAAAAATGATGGACCCTGGATTATACCGGTCCCCAAGCCCTTCACTCTCTTTCTTTCCTGCCTCTGTCCTCCAACATGAATATTTATCCCTTCGCCTGGGCTGCCTTCGCGCCGGCCGTCGCCATCGGCATTCCTGCAGGAATTCCTCCTTCTCCCGCCACCGAGTGCAGCTCGGGGCCGGGGCGAGGGGGAGGTAGCCCTTTTCATTTCCAATCCCCCCATCCTCGATGGAGAGTAAACATTGTTCCTCTCACAAAGGCGGGTATTGTAGCAGGACGGGGGGGGGGGGGGGGAAGGCGAGCGGGAGGAGGCGCGGGGGAGATGAAGTGCGAGCGGGAGGGAGGGAGGGCACGGGAGAGCCCCCTGAGAAGAGGGAGAACGGGATGTGAATATAAATTCTGTAAATATTTTCTTTAAGGTGCTGCATGTAATCCCAGGAAATAGATCCAGTTTCACGGGAGAATGGGGGCAGAGGGATTTACTTTGCCACGGGTTTCTCCACACTGATTAAAACCCTGATGGAGAGATTGGGGGGAGCACCCCAGGCAGCTCGGGAGAGCACCAGAATCTTCTGCCTCCCCTCCAAGTCCAGACACCAGTCAGCTGCACCTTGTCCCCTGTGCTGTCTCCACTTGCACTCCACAGGCTCTTCTTCTGGATAACACTTGGACAGGCTAGTAAAGCAAAGAAAATGGGGCTTTAGTCCTTCAGCAAAGGGTTTGGAGCCCACCAACCTCATCACGCTGAGCAGTGACAAGGCTCTGAGTTGAGGTGGAGAATGTGGCACCCCAGGGAGGTGCACGGACACCTCAGCCTGGCCATCACCTGATTAAAGTCAAGCAAAAATCTTGAGATTTTTCTAAAGGGGACATCCCTGGGAATGCTGTCCTATGGGCAGTGGCAGCCATGGGACAACCCCAGCCTCCCCTCTCCTGCCCAGGAGCTGCTGCGTCCATCCTTCACCCACACAGCAGCTTCCCTTTGCCAGGAAAAAGACAGGAGGTGGGATGCCATGGACTGGCCATGCCAGAGGGGTGGGCTGATGCCTGTCCTCCACTTGATGGGGCAGGAGCTTTCCCAGCCCTCCCACAGAGTTGCCAGAGAGGATGAGCCTTTACCCCGTTCTGGTCCAACGAGCCATTGGAGTCTCCTTCAGAAAAGGATTACCGAAACATCCAATTACGCTTTCTCTTCTGCCTGTCTCCCCTCCTTTTCATGTTTTTTGTCATTGTATGAAACAACTGTGTCCAGAAGTCAGGATTACTACGGACACTTGCTTTAATGGTGATTCTTCACTTGCCCAGCTCCATCCCAAGAGCCTCATTTACCTTCCTGCAAACACCCTACAGCCTGCTGGCCTTAGGGCATCAAGCAAAGCACCCATCACTGGGCAGGAGCCAGGATTCCAGAATGGCTGGGGACCCTCACTGCATCCCATTACTTGTGTGGGAGCTCAGCCCCATCCCCAGTTCTGGCCTTTGACACCCATGGCCATCCCACAACATCCCCCTAGGAAAGGCAGAAGCACTAATTCTAAGGCATTTCTATGAATGCAACAGTTACTCTCTACAATCATTATTACTCCACTTGCTCATAGGCGATCCCTACCACCAGCAGCTGGTCCCCCACCACCACATTCCCAGGGTCATGGTCACAGTCCCCTTTCACCTGGGGCACCATGAGGTGTGACATTCACTGGTGGGGCAATGGGGAGGTCAGAAGTATAACCGCATTGTGAAAGAGATTAGAGCAGTTCAGGGAGGTCTCAGGGGGCTCAGCAGGCTGACCTGGAGGTGTGCCTCACCCTTTCACTCCCAGGAGGATCCTTGCACACTTACTTCATTCCTCCTTCCTCAATCCCTGTCACTGGCTCATGTCTGAGAGAGAATGTGGGGCTCCCGAGACCTTTGATCTGCTTCAGCACAGCTGTTCCCAGACCTTTATGTAAGGGACGAGAAATGTGACTGAAATAACCAACAGAGTGAACAGAAGCAAGTGTGAAAGGCTATAAATAAATATGACACAATAACTGTGGCCACTGCTAAATAAGTTTTAAATTGAATTGGTGGTATAAATAGAGTTGAAAGCAGAGATACCACCAGCAGGTGACATGGATTTGAGTTGGGGAGCGACTGGAGTGATGCAAGTGCAAACACATTGAGGCCCTACATGTGTTCTCATTGCCCTGCTCCATCCTTGCTGTCTGTCAGCCATGGAGGTGTTTATTTCTTCCATTCCTCTTTTGGAGAGTGAGTGAATCCTCCATGAGAAGAGAGATGGGTACAGGGGGATGGGAAAAGCCCATGGAAGACAGTGGCTCCTCTATCCTCCCAGCTCCCAAGAAGTCTCCCATTCTTACCTTCCATTGTTCCCACTGGACTCAGAGGAACCAGACAGGGTGGGATATGACAGTCCAGCCCTCAAGGGGGATGAAGAAGGTTGTGCTCCCTCAAGGGAGGTGGTAGCTCAGGCCCCTCTTGCCACCCTCCCAGACCCCTGTGGGCAGCCTCTCACATGGCCTCCAAACAGCCATAAAATGGTGTTCACATTTCACTTTTGATGTTTAGAATCTTTTCTTTTTTTGCCTTTCCCTTCTTTCTCCAGCAGATGTGGCCTCTCTGTCTCCAGCAGGTCTGGTTCCTTCACAGCACTGTCTGTAACACTTGACAACAGGAGATGGGCAGGCACTGTTTTCCTTGCTGGCTGATGCAGAGGCTGTGTGAGCTCCTCAAGCCAGTCACTTTGCACCTACCCCTCACATTACAGGTGCCCAAATGCTCTGGATACCTCAATTCTGAATCCAAACAAGAATGAAAGGGTTGCATGTAAGTAGTATAAATAGTATATAGGATAAGCACTGCAGTTCCCATGTAACCACAACACCATCCCATGTCCTTGGCCCCAAAACAGACCAAGGAGCAGAGCCAGGAACCTGACCCTCCTGGCATCCCAAGTCGCTGCTGCAACATCACCTTTGCAGACTTTGCTCTTCTATGTACAGTGATTCAGCAACACTCCAGAAATGCTCAGCAAACATTGAACACTGAGATCAGCCACGGGAGATCCCGGTGGGGACAGTGATGGTGCTGCTGTCTGAGTCATGCTACAATAAGGCTCACACTGCCAGCTGCCATCAGTGCCAGCACAGGATGCTGCCAGCACCACGATGCTCAGCAGGACTCTCCACCATGGCCATTGGGGCAGAGACCTCTTCTGACTTTATCCACGAAGACTTGCCCAGCTCAGATTCACAGCAATCCTGGCAGGGTGAAAAACTTCTCCCTCTTTTCCAGCTTCCTCACCGTGGGTCCAAACCAATCTATCTTCAGTGGTCTCTCTCTCTCCCAATTAATATTTGGGCAAACACTCCTATTGGTATGAGAGCACTTGGCTTGGTTCAGCTCAACAAGAGGGCTGGTGTGGGGGGAGCAGTGGGGAGTGTGTGTGGGAAGGGGCGAGGGGCTGCAGATCAGGGCTGATATGGCCTGGCATTTTGGCAGAATTTTCTAGGACAGTTTGTACAGTGTCTTCCCTATACAATGGTTATGTCTAGCCACCGCACTGTAGCTCTCATTTCCATGAGCAAGGAATTCAACCGAAAAGTAAACAGGAAAAAACGTTACATCTCACAGTTTATAAATATATACGGAATTATTTAGGCAGTCAGGCCAATTTGCACAGATGCCGCGTATATGCTGTGACAGATCTCTGTGTTGTTTTGGAGCCACCCCTTGTGAATGGGAAACAGGGCTGGTTTCTCGCCATGTCTGCATGAAATATCGGTATCCTCCTGCAAGCTGGCTGCCAGCAACGAGCCCCGGCTCTTGGGAACAGCACTGTGAGCTGATCCAAGCTATTTGCACGTAGTGCTGAGGGACTCGAGCTCCCACGTTTCCAACTTGGGCTGCACAAGGCCTTTGGAAGAGGCAGAGGAGTTTTTTCCTGGGCACTGCATTATGGATTTCAGCCTGGGATCTGATGGGACCAATCATGCTTTGGTGGGGTGAGGGGCAGGATCTGCCCTGGCACACACATCTACCCACACAGGGATGAGTTGACATCCTGGTTCCCTGTGTTCAGTAGGCTGGAGCTGCTGGTTCCCACGGATTGGGCATAGAGATGGGCACAGACAGGGCAGACCTGCCTCCAACTCTACGCTGCCCAGGGGAATGAGGGTCCCAAGTCTCCATCCCATCAACCTCCTCCACAGTGAGCATCCCACCATGCCCTGAGCTCAGAGCCACAGTCCAGGCTGAAACGATGGGACTGGGTTTTTCCAACAACGTCTCTTCCTCCCCCTCTCGCACCCAGCCTGAGTGCAGAGGTTTATTCAACCTGACAACCGAGTGATCGTTCAGAGCAATGTCTTAATTACAGGACATCCTCTATGGCATTTTCTGGCTATGGCCAGTAAAAGAAACTTCTCTTTGCCACCTCTCTCTGCCCCCCCCCCCCCCAGCACCACCGAACTGTGCTGAGCCATGAGAGCTGCTCAGACAGTGGGGATATTGTTTTGGCCATTGCCTGAATGGCCCAGCCTCCTCAGCTGTAAAATAACCTAGAGGATAACTAAACAAACCCCAGACAAACACTTCTTTAAAGGCACTGCTTACTTTGCAGCAGCCATTTCCCCCTGCCTGCCACATGGACTCACACTGGGTTTTCTTTTCCTCCCTCTCTCAAGGGTGACACGCTTGCAGTGCCCTTGCAAGGAATTGCATGGGGAATGAGGGACAGCAAAGCATGGGTGGACATGGGGAATGCCATGGGCTCTTCTGGACCAGGCTCTGCTCCACCCCAGCCCTGGCTCAGGGATGGAGACCTCACAATGCTGAGGCATCTGGAGCAAAGAGGGAGGCAGAGAGCAGCTCTTTGGGCTGGTCTGTGTTGGAGCTGGGAGTAAGATGGTGTTTCAAAGGGTTCAGCTCTAATCTCTTACCTGGAGGGACTGCAATTTTTCCCTGAAAAAAACACTGATGGCCCATAGGAATACTGGTCCAAAGTCCACTAAAGCCAGTGGAAAAACTCTTAGACCACTGCATGATGTGTGACCCGAGGGGACTGCTGAGCTCCCAGGGACAAAACCAAGTACTTAGGGGTGATAAAGTCGCTCTAGACTCTGATGGTTGAGTGGGGCGGTCAGGACAGGCCCCCTCTGGGAGGTTTTGCTGTTTTTTAACTATCCCTCATAAATAGGAGAAAAGTTCTGGCCAAATGCTCATTCAGAGTCAATCTAAGCATTTCCTGACTTGGTGTTGATTTCACAGATTAAAGCTGGTTAAAAACAACCTGGTCGCAATCCAGACAGCATTAATTTTTGGAAAAAGACCTTGAGGAATTTTACTTGAATATGTTCCGAGAGTAGGGGCTGTGTTTTTCCCACCAGGAGCCTTGTTTGCTTTGGGAATACGTGCAATAAACACATGAACACTGAGCCCCAACTACAAGCAAGGAGGTTGCTTTCTGCTGCAAAAGCATTGGGGTTTTTGTATAAATACGGGATATTATCCAATCTGAGGTTATGCCTTTAGTTCCAGGTCTGCCAGTGAGTCACTAACCCAAAGCATTACAACTGCACCCAAGTTTCCATGTTCATGGGGGCTGCAGTAACACCCTGGGATTTGGCATGGGGGAGCAAGACAGGAGTTTAGGATCAAAAATTGCACTGATCCCAAAATAAAGGGGTAGAGGTTGTTAAATAAATCCCTCCATATTCCTACAGCCTGTTGGGGAAGGCTTTGCTTTCTGATGTTGCTGACCCATTCAGACTGAGTGTGCCTTTGCAAAGACAGACGAGGAAACCCAAAATACAACACTGCAGCATGTGCTCTGGAAATATGTGGAGATCACAAATTTTGGCAGTTTCCTGAGATCAGGAAATTCCTTGAGAGTTCGGGAATTTCTCCAAGACTGAACCCAAGTTATTTCACTTGCAGAACATATCAAGTTCTCCTCCTCCTCTTTTTTTTTTTTTTTTTGTTGGTGATGGGTCAGTGGGACCTTGGCAAGTGCATGTTGCTGTGCAGTGAGAAAGAGGGTTAGCAAACACTGCCAAAGGCCAAACACAGATGAAGGGGCTGCAGGAACAGCTGCTTGCAAAGGGAAGTGGGTGAAGCCAAATATCAGCCATGAGGTCCCAGATCCAAGCAGGTCTGGAAGGAGCCCAAGCTGGTATTAGTTACACTTTCTTTGCTGTGCATAAATAACCACCCGTTATTTATGGCCGTTCTCATCGTGCCTGCTGGGTCACCTCAAAGGATGGGGCAGAGCTGGCTGCATCAGGAGGGCACAAAGGGCCCCTCTTTGAACCCAAAATAACTGCCTCTCATCCCCTTGCCTCAAGCAACATGGATAAGGGCAGGCTTTCAGCTGTTCCCACATTTGGTATATCCAGGGTCACCCAGTGTTTGGGACGTGTGGGAGCTGGGCTGCCTGTGGCTTGGAACAAGCAGGTCTTGACCTCAGCCAAGGAAAAGCAGGCCTGAGGTGTGGGAAAACTTTCTGCTGTCCCAGGACCCCATCTCCTGGCAAAATGTCTATGGCTAGGCAAAAATAGGCACAAAATAGAGAATCAGGTGTGCAGGATAACTTGTGCTCCTTCTTCACAGAGCCCTGCAGCAGCCTCTGCGCTTGGGCATCACCCCCTTGGAGCCTGTATCCACAGTTGTCTCTTGGAACCCTCTCTCTTGCTGAAGTCACCCCAGAAGACCTGGCTGCCTGCCCTTCCCTTGCCTGCAGGAACCAGGTGCCTGTGGTCACTCAGCTCTCCTGAGCATCCCAGCACTTCAATCCAGGCAAAGTTTTTCCTTTACAGCAGTGTAATGGAGAGCTCAAAGGTTACAATTAGCTCACCTGTGCTGGTTGACTTTAAAAAAAAATCACCTAAGAAATCTGTATTAATGCCCTTCAATATTTCCCACATCCCAAAGCAAAAATAATTTCTTTCCAGTCCTGTGGTGTTTTTCTTTCGCTGTGTGCAGCAGTGAGGTCACTGAACAGGGGTTTTGTCACTACATTGCTGGGTTGCTGCCATCGTCCTATTTCCAGGAAAGGCAGAAGGTGACTGAGCTGGACATACAACAAGGAAAGAACATGTATCTTCCTAAAATCCAAAGGCACAGCTCTGCAAAGGACTTGGCTAAGACCTGGAGAAGTGGTCAAAAATACCAATTAGCTTGGGTTGGAAGGGACCTTAAAGATCATCTAATTAGTTTTTAGAGGCCTTTTTTAAAAACCAATACTGTTTCTTGCACCAGGAACAGTCCCTGGAGAAAAAGCATTGATGCAGGACAGGTGGAAAGGAACAGATGAAGTGCAAGTGCTGAACCACTGCAGCGATGTGGAAGAGATTGAATGACTTCAGTGACATATCTCCTGTTGAAGCCAATCTGTGCCAGCTGGGATTCAACACAGGACTGTGCTGGGAGAGCCTTCCCCAAGCACATCTTGCTGCAAGCCAGGTCAGAGGTAGCCCTGCAGACAGCAGAGTCTGTAGGAAATCATGTTGATGCTGGGAATGAACAAGCATCAAATGCCTCTCCTGGATCCCCAGGATGGGCAGCTCAGACACCCGGTCTCACAGCTGACCCTGATGTGAGGGGATTAGACCAGGGACCCCTTTGGTCTCAGCCAGGATGAGCAAGGCTATGACCTGATGCCAAAGGCCTCCCCAGCAAAGCCAAGAGGGACACAAACCTCCTTTCAAGGGCCCCTCCTGTAAAAGCTTCCCAGCTGCACCAGTACCTTGGCTCTCTTGGATTCAGCCCTGCACCTGACCCAGCCTCAAGCCCTTGCTCTGAAGGCATTTTCCTCTCCTACCACCTTCCTTTGGCTTCAGGGATATCCTCACAGATAGGTAGGAGCTGTCAAACATTTATCTTGCCAGAGTGATCCCTCAGTTTCCTCCTGATCTGCCCATACAGCAGTCTTTTCTCTCACACCCAAGTTACAGAACTCTTCCTAAATACTGCTTACTTCAACCTCTTCAGCTCCAGGCACCAACCTTTTACAGCACTCCCAGGCTCCTGCTCAGCTGAGCCCAAACGGATGGGAATGAGCTTTGGTCAGTTCTGCTTCTCCCTGGGGCTTACAGGGCCAGCCCACCCCAGGTCCCACACAGGTCCCCAATGTGCTGCCATCATCATGCTGGAGTTTACTGGGAGGGTGGCACCTCCTCCTTTCCTCAGTCTTCATCCTCTTCACCCTGATGTGTGTGCTGCTGAATTCAGCTGAGACTGCTCCTGCTTCATCTGCATGGCTGTAGTCTGTTAATGCTTTTATCCCTGGGGTCCTGGCATGGTTAGGAAAGGTTTTTTAAGCACATCACCTCCTGCTTGCACTTTGCCCTTGCTAAATCTCCCCTGCCAGCCTCCCTGCACACTTTCCTGGAGGAAAGATGCTAATGGATATATAACTAAAGCAACCTGTCTATTCTTCTCCCTGCTCAGAGCTTGTATAACCTGCGGTTGACCCCTCCTAGTCCTCCCCAAACCACAGCCCCAGTATGTGCTGCTTGCTGCTGCTGCTGCTGCTGCTGCTGCTCTGGCATTTTTATGAATGGCCATGAGCCCAGGGAAGAGATGTGAGCATGGATTTGGAACAGCTCCATCCCTTCTACCGCACGCGCTAATCTTGACAAATGATCAGCGTGTGGCTTTCGAAACCAGAGATAAGGCTGTCTGACCACTTCAAGTCACTACACTTTCCCACGAAGAAAGGGATTTTGTTCTCAGCCCCTGGCCACAGCTTCCTCCAGAGCCTGGGCAAACCCAGGTGCCCCCCACCCCATGGCCTGGGGGACACACTCACTGCAGTCACACCCCTTGGGAGAGGGCCAGGTTCTGGTTCAGAACAAAACCTTGGCAGCTTCTGGACAAGACAGATGTTGTGACCTTGTCTGGGTTTCTGATAGACCAGTGATACCTCCTGCCTGCACACCTGCATCCCTTCCTATTGAGGCCAATGGTCCATGCTCAGCAAGAAGCTGTGTGTGGTAGAACCATGTGCTGGGAGCCAGCAACAGCCTCCAAATCATGGCCATGGCCAGTAGACAAATCATGACCCTGGAGGACTTCCTTGAGCCCAGTTTTAGCTGGGAACTGAAGCACCTGGAGTGCTCCTGGCCCTACTGGGATCACTGCTGTCCTTGGGCTGGCATCCCACTGCACTGCTGTGGTATTTGGGACATATATCTTGCCTGCCAGTTAGGGCAACACAGTGTCCCTGTTCCTCCCTTGGCCTGCATCTTCCCATGGATTCTGACGTGGGAGAACAAGCCCTGGGTGGGTCCTGGACATGCACCTGAGAAAGTTGGGCTTTCCAAAAGGCTTTCTCTTACACAGCCACAGACCCACTGCCAAGGGAAAAGGCCTCTGTGAGTGCCAATTCAAGGAATGCCTTTGATCCAGTGGGAATCATTAGGGAGAAACTCTGCCTCTAAATTGAGCTGCTCTCTTGCCTTGCCACTTTGGGAAATGAATTTGTACTCGGAAAAACTCAGGCTGGAAGAGCTCTTGGGAAGCCATCCAACCCATTTCCCTACCCCAAATTGGTCCTGACAGGTTTTTTTTTTATCTAACCTTTCGTTTAAAATCTCCAGATGGCTCAATACAGTCTCCTCCAGGGCTATATTCATTTTACTAGCAGATATTGTTTTATTATTAATATTTAACTTAAATTTCCCTTGCTGCAATCTGCTCCTATCCCATGGCAACAGAGAGGGAAACCGCCCTCTTATTGCCCAGCATGGCAGGGGGCTTTCCCCCAGTGGTACCTATTTAAAGCTCAGGATTAGAATGGATAAGGCTACTCCTGGCCAAGGTCAAGCTGAGTTGAAGAGTTCCTGGACTGTCCTATGACTTTTCCTGTCACTGTGCTGCCTGAGGCAGGGTTTGGTGGTGCACAGGCACACACCCCCTGCACCCTGTGCAGGCACCAAACATTGTACCCAGGTGGGAATGGGAGGTCAGAGGCTGCTGGCTTGTTGACCCATGAAGGGAGGCAATTATTCAGCTGATGAGGCCATGCAAGTGTTAATTAAAAAGCACGGGAAGCAGAACAGATCACTGTTTGGTGTCATCCACTCGTGAAATTAGCCTTGTGGTGGTTCACCCAGCCCTTCCCAGGAGACAGAGCAGGGGAGTAGCTGCCCATAGTGTCTCTGCTCTTGCTTTCATCTCCTTCACTGAGCTCCTATTTCTGGGTACCTCCTACATCCTGCACAATGTTTTCTGTTGGATCTTTTGTATGGAAAAACTTCCTGTTCATTCCTGAACTGGCTCAGAGCACAGCTGTGCAAGGATGAGAGGTGTAACCAAAATAATCAGCTCCTGATTGTTTTGGTTATAATAGGCAGTTCAGGTAGAGAGAGAATCTTCCTTGGCACAGGCTGAGCTGTTGCAGGAGGTGCTCACACAGGGATACAGACGCACTCAGCCATCCAGGACAGGCACCCCTGTGAGCAGGGCCTTGGGTTTGCCCAGCATCCAGATTTGATCAGCAGCAGCAGCTCTGATTTGATCCCCCTTACTCTCCAGCCAAGGCCAGAAGGGAAAACAGGCCTTTCCTCTGGGAAACACCAAGGTTTGGTGCTCCCTGACCAGCAAGCAGGTCTGCAGAGCCTTGTGGCAGCAGTTCAGTGTGGCAAAGCCCTTCCATTCTACTGGGGAGCTCAGTGCTCAGCATGTGCTTCATAGCTCTGGGAGATGGGGTTTGGCATCTTCTCTGTCATCCTAAAGGATATGCTCATGTTGGGAGGATGCCCTGCTATTTCCTCTCCACATGAGCACCTCTCCAAAGTCAGGATGCCATACCAGGCTCCTCACAGACACTTTCCTGTGCCTGGACAGGGCTCCTGTTGTGGTGGGGATGGGCAGCAGCACGGCTGAGCATCCAAGAGTCCAACTTGAGCTGCTCCCTGAGAAGTGCAACTTAACAAATCCCAGTTCCCTGCCACCCCGTGTCTCATGGTTGGATTAGCTCATGGCTAATAAGGCACATGAGAGTTTTTCCCATAGTTTGGGGCACTCATAATGGCTCTCTCCTGTGTGGATTCTTTGATGTATTATAAAAGCATTGATGATGAATCCATTTCCTCAGTTGGGACTTAAGTTTGGCACTCTCTTGTCTACTCAGATGTCTTTATTCATAAACAATTAGACAATAGAACAACAAAATGGGATTTAGTCTCTCTGAGGATCCTGCCTCACGCTGAAATCTGGCAGAAACTGATCCAGTGCTTCAAATATGGGTTTGGACAGCAGAGATAGGCAGACAGAGAGACAGACACACATACCTAAGTGCAACAGCACCCACTTCCTTCCCTTTCACAGCCAGGCTAGTGAGAAAGAACGAGCACCCTTAAGTCTGCCCTGTTGTGCCCGTTCTGCACAGCACAGGCTCGAAGGCCAGAGCCAAGGGGTCTTTCTGAAACTGTGCAGCACCAGATGTTTTTTTCCGGAGGCCTCAGTCACACACGTGCAGCGTGCTGTTATTAGAACTGGCTCACACTCCCTGTGCACAGGGAAAAAAAATTAAGGCTGTGCTCAGGGTTCATTCTCCACTTTGGCATCCAGCATTAAACCAGGCAGGCTCAGTCGGCTTTTGGGTTTTTTTATGGACTTGCTTATGGACCGTCCCTCCTGCAGTGTCCCAGTGGAGTGAAACAATTCAATGTACCAGCTGGACGAGAATTGCTTCATGTGCTGCCAAATATACCACATACAAACCACACCGCAGCACTTCTGGGGTGCAGCCTGACAGGCACATGGCGGCTCAGCAACACCCTGCAGCAGCTTGAACTAAGAGGATGCACTGCTTCATTGCTCAGGCTTCCTCTTGGTTTTCCACTTGGTCTGTCCAGCCTTTCTCCCCCAGCACAGCTCTCCAATGGATTTTTCTTCTTCTGATAATGTTTCTTTACTCACCTCAGACTGAGCCAAAAGCTCCTTTTAACTGAAAAAGGCCGTTTGTCTCAGTATCTTATCATCTCTGTCTCGGTGTCAGCCCAAGCCTTCATGCCTCCTTCCCGCAGCAGCAGGTTTCACTCCTTCATTTCAGATTACACCCAGCCACCCTTTCTCGGCCATTTCTTGTATTCCTCCAAGAGTTTTGGAGAAGCATGACATGCCTTGTTGTGGCGTTTCCCTATCCTGGGGCTGGTCTCTGCCAGACAACACAGGAGCTTTATCAAAGCCCTGGTGAGACACCCAAGGGTGTAACTGTCCCCAGGCAGCAGGATGCTCAGCCCAGGCTCTGCCTGTATGGCAGAATCTCCTGCTCCCTGTCATGGCCTCACGTCTGCAGGGCTTTAAGACAACCTCTGCTGGCTCAGGGGTGTTGCCCCCTCCCAAAATACCCAGTGCCCCAGGTGGGGATCCTTTCCCCCTTGCCCAACAGCAAAAGCTCCGAGTGGCTCATTGACCACAGGCTCCCACTGTGGTCAGGGATGCAGAGCCCAAGGAGTGCTGTCGGGGTGCTCAGCGCTCAGCACCCTCTGTGGTGGGTCCCCTGTGGGTGGGGGCATCAGGGTGCAGCTTAGCAGAGATCTCTGCAGTGCAGGAGGAAAAGGAGACACGAAACTCCCTCCCAGACCCACATAGGAGGAGATGATCTTGGCTGTGGGAGATCCGGGGACCTGAAGGGAAAGGCAAGGGATTCCCTCTCTCTTCTGCAGCCTAAATCCAAAGCCTGAATCTACTGGGAAGGGCTCCAAAACCGCTTCCCTCTTCTCTGTCCTGCAGAACCCAGGTGCTGAGTTCGCTGCGTGATGCTGGATGCACCAGGCTGGTGCCATAAATAATTGACAGCTGCCAATCTCCAGCAGCGCAGGTCGCCTCGACGGGCAGCGTTAAGGTCGCTCCAACTTTACTCTCGCCTGCATTCCGGGGTGAAGCAAAGCACGGCTGCGAACTAGGGGAGGACCAGGAGCCGAGGGGCTCCAGCCCCCGCTGCACCTGCTGCCCTGTGGGGGCAAACGCCCGGTGCGCTGGGGAAGGAGGGCAGATGGAGAAGGGGCGGAGAGGGGGCCGGGGCAGGGAGGGGGTGCGAGCCCCGTCCAACCCTTGGCGTCGGCAGCGCGCTCCGCCCGCGGTGCACCGGGGGCTGTGGCACCGCTGGCGGGGGCCGGACGGGGAGAAAAGGGGGGTCGGGGGGCTTCGCTTTGTCTCCCCGCCCGCGGGGCCGGGGTCGGCGGCTGTGGGAGGGCGGGAGGAGGAGCGCGGACCGCCCCCGCCGCCGCCGTACAAAAGGGAACGGGCGGGCGGTGGAGCGGCGTGTGCCGCCGGGCAGAGCCGGGCAGGGGCAGGGGCAGGGGCAGGGACAAGGACAGGGACAGGCAGGGCAGGGAGCCGGCAGGGCGCAGTGAGCGGCGCTCCGGTCCCTTCCACAGCGCCGTCCCGACGGGGCCCCGCGGCCGCCCCGTCCATCCCGCTCCGCCGCCGCCTCCGGGCCGGGACCATGCGGCGGGCGCGGGCGCTGCGCCGCCGCGGAGCGCTGCTCGCCTGCCTCTCCCTGGGAACGCTGCTGGCCCTCGCCGACGCCAAGGGCTCTTTCTACCCCCCCGCCGCCCCCCTGCCCTACGGCGGCAGGTACAACCTCTACACCGCCGGCTCCAGCCCGCAGCTCGGCAAGCCCGTGGGCAAGCACAAGTAAGCGATTTCCTGCGCGACCCCCAGCCGCGGTAGCGCAACCCATCCGCCGGGCACCGGGAGCCACCGGCCTGGCTCTCCGTCGGGCATCCTTTATCGGGCGCAGACCGCGGCCACTGGCTGCCGGTCACGCGTCTGGGCTCTGCAGGCGGCACACCCAGGGGACCGGCTGCCGCGGGCACCCCATGGTGGGTACCCAACCCCCGGTACCATCGCCCAGGGCTCACCCGCGGGCATCCCTGGCTGGCCAGGCATCTCTGGGTACCAGCCGCGGGCATCCCTTGCCCCACACCATCTACTGAGTACTAAGCAGGGTCTGGTGGCAGAGTAGCAGTGTCCGTGTGTCTCGGTGCCCCCCTCCATCTAGAGGAGGGTCCAGGAGTTGTGTTTCCAAGACAGTGCGGGCTGCATGTGGTAAGGACATGTCTGCTGAGGTCCTGTGTTGGGCGGGGAGGTGGGAGATGGGGATGGGGATGTCCGTGTGTGGTTTTGGGGTAGGTGCATGTACCTGTTCTGCGTGACATGGGCGCTGGGGGGTGATATGCGGGAGGGAATGGTGACAGCGCGCAGAGCTACGTATGAAAACATATGTTGGTTTGGAGGGAATTTGCCCATTTGCTTGTAAAACATAACATACTAGAGTTTAAATATGTTTTCAAGAAACCTGGAAAGCTTAGGCAGTGAGGAATGTGGGTTTTACACATACTATAGACTTTTCCCGTTCAATTGCAAAAAAGCTGTTACATTGGGGGCGGGGAGGGGGTGTCGCTTCCCTCTCCATTTGTTTGCTGGAGTGATTTCTGCCGGGCTCCTCTGAAGAGGGAAGGATGTGGTGTGATGAACAAGCTGAAATGAATGAAGTAACACTCCAGACAAACAATACTGGCAGTGCCAGTGAGAGCTTTCAAAAACCCGTAACATTTTCCAGCTGCTCACTCTAAAAACATCAGGCTGGAGCTATAAAACTGCTTGCCACAGGTGTGTGAGAAGCGAAGGGGGTTCTGAGAGGGAGAGTGAGCCAGAACCACACTGACCCAAGAAGTTAGAGGTGGGCAGTGTTTATTAGTAGTGGATAGTAGATCTGCCTGCATTGGCTGCGAGCTTACTTAGAGACAGTTGGCACTGTGTTTGTAAGCAGGTCCTGGAATTGTGGATAGACTGTGATCCTAAGTTTCCACATGCACAAATAATCTGCCTTCCCTCCAGCTAAGAGAAGTGGCTGGCCTTTGCTTTGCTGTGGCCCTGTGCACAGATGAATGACTCACTTCTGGAGATGTGTGGAGCCACACAGGTCTCTGCTCATACTCTGAGCCTCGCAGCCCCTTGCCAGGGAAGAGTCTCTCAGGTCTGGGCAGGCTGGGGTAGAGATGCTGGTGCTGCCCTTGGGGGAACAAGGTGGATGTACTGGAGGTGTGGGATCAGGGCAGCCAGGCTGGGATGGAGCAAAGAGAGAAAGCCAGGGTGTTGGAGCAAGATTGAGCTTGCTCACACCTTGCTGCTTCAGGGAGATTGCTCCTGCTCCATGTGGGCTGTTGAAGACGGAGGAGCCTGCTCAGGGCCTCTGAATGGGGCACTCTGCCTGTGTCAGCTGGGGTTGCTGCAACCTGGGGCTACCTGGGCACAGGCTGGGATGCAGTCGGAGTCCCCTGACATCACCATCACGTGGCCTGTGCAGAACAGCCTCAGGGCTGAGCACAGACATGAGCAGCAGGGCCTCAGCGCAGCTCTCACCATGATGGTCCAGGTGATGTTGAGACACTTCTGTCAGGTGGAGGTGGGGGAACGGACTGGGACAGTCAGGGTGGAGCAGAAGGGTTTGGGGAGAAGGACTGTGGTGTCTCCTGTTTGAGGGAGAGTGTGTACCCAAGCGTGTGTGTGCACAGCCCTCCCCCATCCACCATGTCACACTTAGGGGACGGAGCAGTGGGGCTTTGGCTCACCCTGAGTGGGGAAAGATTGATGAAGGAGGGACAAGCACTGATAGCAAACAGACGAAGACAAAGTGCACTCTATCCATCAATACCAAGTCCCCCAGTCACGCAGGGAGATCCACATTCTCCCGCCTCGCTGAGCACCTCCCTGCACCTGCAGCCCACGCTGGTCCATCTGCTCCATCCCACTGACCCTTCTCCTCAGCTCTGCTCTGCACTGTGTGCCTGTGCCCTGCTCTCCTCCCGCTCTGCCGTCTGCCACATCCCCCTGTCCTTAATCCCTGCCTCATCACACATCCCTGCTGTCTCTGCCCCTGTGGACCAAGTCCATCTGCTCCTGCCAGCAGCCCTGCCTTCATCTTGAACAGCCTTGGCCTCCATCTGTCTGACTAGTACTCCATCATCCTTTCCCATGAAGCCTTACTCCCAGCCAACTTATCCTAAGCACCTGGATTTGCTGCTTGGCTCAGGAGAGATCCTGTGGCTGGAACTGACTGGTACCTGTAACACCCAGCTGTAGGCATGATGGCAGCAGCGGGGGAATCTTTGCTCTCTGTACTAACTGTCCTGGAGATCTTAGGAGGCTTCCAGCCTCCGTCATGGATCTGGTACATGTCCCTGCCTCCATGGTGGAGGGACCCACGATGCTGCAGCCCTGCAGAGTGGCCAATCTGCATCTCCTCTCTGCTGACTGTAACATCATACACGTGACAGTACCCACAGTAAAGGCTGAAGGCTTTTGAGCTGGTCCCTGCGCTGGCAGCACTCCAAGAGCTGCAGCAGGACAGACCACCCCTGACAGATGCTGCTGGAGCTATTTCTGGAATGCTATTCCCATAACTGCTAGTATGGTGGGGTTCTGCTTGTCCTCCCAGCCTGTCTCACCACCAAGTTCATGCTCTGCTGAGCACAGCCCCACTCTGGTGACACCATCAGCACTGATGACAATGTGGCCATGACTGTGACAGCAACCATGCTCCTGCAGCATGGTGGTGATGCCCCTTCCCCAGCAACTGCCTAAACTAAGGGGGTCCCTCTAGCTCCTGTCCACCAGACCTTGCCAGCAGTGTCAGGCAGGGCAGGCTGACATGCCTGGGGACTGGGAGGGATAGCTGGAGTGCTGCTGTCTGCCAGGCAGGAGGTGACAGTGTCTCTCTGTGCTTCCCCCTAGGAGCTACTGTGCCTATGTGGTGCAGCGCAACGTGACATGCACACTGCAGGATGGGGCTGAGAGCTACGTCAAGGCTGAGTACCACAAGTGCAGCTGGGGACCCAAGTGCCCAGGGAAAGTGCTGTGAGTATGGTGGACACCGAGGCATGGCTCCCTTCCCCTCCCAAAGTCAGGTCCTGAGGCTTCTGAGACCCTGTGCCACCCTTCCAACCATGGACCTCCCCTTTGCAGAGGGCAGTAAAAGGGGCTAAAGAGCTTTTCCTGGACAAGGCAGTCAATGACAGAGCAGTGGTGCTGGGAGGAGACAAAATTGGGTCTATTCCTCTTCAGAAGTTGTATCAGGGGAGGTTTAGGTCAGATATTAGGAAAAGGTTTTCACCCAGAGGGTGATTGGGTGCTGAAACAGGCTCCCCAGGGAAGTTAATCACAGCACCAAGCCTGACAAAAGTTCAAGAAATGTTTGGACAATGCTCTCAGGCACATGGTGTGATTTTTGAAGATCTCCTGTACAGGAGCTGGACATGAGGATCCTTGTGGGTTCCTTCCAACTCAGCATATTTTAGGATTCAGAAATAAAACGGGAAATCACAAGAAGTGAGGAGGTGCCTGTGCACATGTGCAGGGAAGCATTTTCTCACAGACCTGCAGATTGGCAGAATGATGGCAGCTTGGTGAGAATCTGACTGAGAGGAGGAGGAAATCGAGCCCGTGGCTGGGCATGGTTCAGTGCTTCCTTTCCCAAGAAAACATTTGCAGAACACTCTGCCACCTGGTCAATGTTGGAGTGAAACACTCCACTGTGCTGGAGCTGCTGGGCAGACACAGAGGAGCAGGGTAGGCACTGGGGCTTTGTACTTTGTCACTCTCTGCAGCCCCAGCTGGGAATGCTGCTCCATGTGGAAATGCTGTTCTCCTGCATCCTCCCCAGGCCCAATGAGTGGAGCAGAGCTGAGCACAGAGGAAAAACAGGATGAGAGGGGCTTTTTTTGAGCCTGGGTATCCTTCCTGTGTCAGCTGATGGGGACTCTCCACATGCTGGTGGTGCCACGGGCTCTGCATGCAGCCTCTGCCAGCAGAGATGGGTAGCTGGGCCCACTTGCTGACTTCTTCCTTCCATCACAACTTTCTGCACAGCCTTGGATGCTGCATCCATAGACCAGAAGGAAACATGTTTTTAACATGTGCTGAGGCCATCAGCTAATGTTTGTGCAGCTGCAAATAGTACTTCCCCTTGCCGCTGTTTGGAGCAGGGGGAGAAAGGTTTGGAGAGTTTGGAGCTGTCTGAGCTCCTTTACAGAGTCTGGCATTATACAGAGAAGCTGTACTGCCTTCTGGATGCCATCATCATCCTCGCTTCATCCCCTGACAGTGGCTGGGAGCAGCAGTCTCCTGTGGTACATCCAGGCAGGTTTCTACACACAACAAGGGAAGAAAAGGCCATAGAAACTCAGCAGCATCTGTGAAAATGAACACTAAGAGAAAGAACTTGTTTTGAAACTGTCCTGTGCCTTTGGGAAAATCCATGTTGAGAAATTTTGAAGTGAATCAAAGAACAGAGGATTTGGGTTTGCCTCATCCACCTGCCCTGTGGTTTGTGCAGAGGTGGCTGTGTTGCACTTGGAGTTGTGTCGAAGTGGCATTTCCAGGGCCTGTAGCCTGGGCCAGGACACTGAGGATTCAGGCAGGGACATGGATGACAGGGAACTGGCCCTGTGTGCTGCCCTGAGCAATGGATAAGTGTGAGTTCCTGCTGCAGCCCCTCCATGCTGCACACATGGCTGTCTTGCCTCCTGTGAGACCTTCTGCCGGACATGCTGGAGAAGAACAAGGGCCTGATTGTGTGTGTTTTAGCAAAACAGCAAACTTCAGTATTTTCAAGCCCTGGTTAAATTCAGATTGAAAATTTCCAAAATACAGGTTCAAAGCATTAGTGTTTAGAGGTGGTGAAAAATGCCCAGTCTTCAGCCTTGCACATCTCAGCTTGGCTGTGTAGGGGACACAGGTGCCATCAGGGTCCTGTCCCATCCGTGTCACCTCACAGCAAATTGCCATGGAGGAGCAGGGAGCAGCTGAGTCCTCCAGATGGGCTGATGGGGCCCCATGCAGAGCAAAAGCAGAGAGGGAGGGTGTCAGTGTCCCACTGGGCAAGGAGGTGGGCTTGCACTTCGTGTGCTGGTTATGGGGGCATAGATGTGTTAGTGCCCAAGTTAGTGATGGAGAAACTTCCTAGGGCATCCCAGCTGGGGTAGGAGGCAGTGTAAGGAGCCATCCCTCTGTGCACACCCCAGAACATCACCCCAGGGACCCTAATCAGGCCAGCCCAAGCCCCTTTAGGCTTCCCAGCAAATTGGTGCCCTCCACACCTAGAGAAAACACCTTTCCAAAGGTATTTCAACACTCATGGGGGCTTCAGGAAAGGATTACTAAGAAATTCTATAGGTCTATTCAAAGTACAAAACACTTCCACAAGCTGGCTGCTTTCCTCTTGGAAGTGATCTGAGTTTTGAAATCACTTCCATCATTTCACCTTGTGCTCTCCTTGGCCAAAAGTTGCCACTGTGCGGCATCAGTCAGAGTGGTCACCAGTTGAGCCAAGGACTGCAGCAATACACTTACAGCTGCTGTTCTTATCTAACAACCAAGCTTCTGCAGGAGGTGGGCCATGGTCAGCAGACACAAGGGTCTCAGCCAGGCTTTCCCCTCTGCACAGACCTCCCACACTTAACAGGACTCATGACCCCACTCTGCAATATTGCTTGATGTCAAGGTTACTTCTCTAAACTCTCTTCTCTCTCCTTCCCCTCTCTGGGAAAGGTACCGCACGTTCTTCAGACCCAAATACAAGATTGGATACAAGACAGTGACTGAGCTGTCCTGGAGGTGCTGCCCAGGCTTCATGGGAGAAGGGTGTCATGACAGCCCCACCGACCAGCCCGGCCTTCTGCCCCAGCATCCCAGCCCAAAAATGCCTCCTGGGCAGAATATGTTTCCAATGCCCAGACTTCCTCCCTATCCAAAAAGTCACCCTGACCTGTTTCCAGGACCAAAGAAGAATCAGTATGGTGAGATCTCACTCCTGCTTTGCATCCCCAGGTCACCACACCACTGGCACACACTCAAACCTGCTGGTTCTCTCTGTTCCAGCACAGGTCATGATTTTGGCAGAAACTCAGTGGGTGACATGCTTTCTGGTCAGAGATCTGTGACTTGATTGCTTTGGGGACCACTTGCTTTTTTAATCTTGTCTCTTTCAAAATGTGTAATTTCAAAATTGCCTTTCCTCATTGCTTCAGAGCATTTTTTATTTAATTTTTGGGTTGATACAGGGTGTCCCAAGGCAAAGCTCCCCTGGGATATGCTGTTGAGTTTGGGAGCAGAGGGCTGGATCCCAAGAGGAAGGGGTGTTTCCTGATCAGCTTAAGGAGAGATGTAGAGGGTTGAGATTTCACTGAAATGGCAATAAGAGGGGGCAGGAGCAAATGTTAGTTCTAAAGGAAAAGGACTCAAATTTAGAAGATAGGCAAGGAATGGAGTTAAAGGAGCGCCAGCTCTGACTGTGTCCTCTCTGTTTCTTTCCCTGTGCAGGCAGGAAGCTGCCAGGCCTCTTTGGGGACCGTTTGGATTGGCTGGAGGAGGAGGTGAGGCGCCTCTCCCAGTCCTACGACAGCCTGCACACCATGGTGAGCGGCCTGGGGGACCGCCTGCGCCTGGCCATCCAGGAGGACACCACCAAGATGATTGGCTCCCTGATGAACAGCCCAGGCACGCCTGACTCCACAGTTGGCTTCGGCATCATTCCTGATGGCCTGGTGGATGTGGCAGACAAAGCTGACATGGCCACGTACCCTCCCGTGGGGGAGATCTTGACCAAAGTGACGGAGGTGAGTGATGTGCTGAAAACCAAGGCAGATCTGCTGCATGAGGTTCAGGGCATGGTCCTGGACCACGATGGGCACATCAAGCATCTGCTGGAGGCTGCCCGGCCCTCACCCCTCACCTCCATCGACCTGCTGGAGGAGTACGTGGACACAAGGCTGAGCAACCTGCGTGGGGAGCTGCTTGACGGCTTCGAGAAGAAGCTGGGGAAGATCCAGACCATGTGTGATTTCCGGATCCAAGAGGTGCGGCAGCAGTGCGAGGAGGAGAAAGCTGCCAACCTGCGGCTGCAGCAAACGCTGGATGGGAAGGAGCTGGAGATCAAGAAAGAGATCTCCCAGCTGGAGACCCAGATCCAAGGGTTGACAGTGGTGGAAAGCTGCTGCAGCAACCTGGACTACCTCACCGAACGCATGAACATCCTTGAGAAAGGCCTTCACAGCATCTCCGAGTCCCAGAAGAATTTGCACTCTCGGCTGGATGGAGAAATCTCCACTGTCACGCTAGGGAACCTCTTTGAAGGGCGTTTTGAGGATCTGGAAGCCAGGCTTAATGCTACAGAGAGGGAAACGGGGAGCTGCTGCTCTGGGATAGAGGACAGCATGAGAGGAACGGTGGTGGCTGAGGTGGATGGCATGAGAACTACCTTTGAAGATAAAATGCAGACCCTGGAGGACAGGTTCATGACCATCGTGGGGGAGCTGAACAATGTCAGTTCTCCCATGGGAATGGATGGAGCAGTGGTGCCTGTGCTGGAAGGGGAGCTCGCCAGCATGAGGAAACGAACAGACGAGACACTGGAGGTGTTGCAGAATCGCCTCATCACGTTGGAGAGCACTTGTTCCCTGGGCTGCACCTCAGCCTCCAAGGATGTGGAGACCTTCCGTACAGAGATTGAAGACTGCCAGAACAAGAATCAGGACCTGCTCCTCCGGATGGACAGTAATTACGACCTCCTGCGCAAGCTGAATGCCACCATCCTGGAGATCCAGCGGCGAATAGAGGAGGAAGCATCGGGGGCTTTGCACGGGGAGATCACCTTGCTAAAGATCAACCTGAATACTGTGAGCAAGTCTCTGACAGGGCTCAAGGACTCTGTCTCCCAGTACTCTGACACTGTGACACATGTCAACTCCTCGCTGGATGAGCATGAGCGGAGGATTGAGGATGAGGTGCACTCCATCCAGGAGAAAGTCAATGACCAAAGCTCCCAGCTCTTCTTCAGCAACCGGCGTGTCCTGAACCTCAAGGGAGACCTAGAGCGACTCAAAGCCAGGATTGTCAGTGACCTGAGCTCCTGCAAGAACGTGGCCCATGACCTGCAGCAGGAAATCTCGCACTTTGACGAGCGGATGGCCCGGGTGGAGAGAGCCTGTGGCAGGCTGGGTATCCTCACAGGCAGCCTGGACGACATCAGGAAGGAACTGGAGAAACACACGGGCAGTCTGTGGGACTACATGGACCACATGAATGGGACACTAGCTGCCCACTCTCAGGAAATAACAGGACTGAAGGACAACATGCTTGACTGCCAAGCCAAGGTCTCTGAGCTGGCAGAACAGGTTGGGCACTTGGAAGAGAAGGCAGAGGGGAGGCAGCATTAGCCACACTGCCATGTGTGTCTTCCTTCTTTCCCTGTGAAGGACAGGATTAACTTATATCACACAGACTCGCTCCAATGTGATAACAGTTTGTGGGATAATTTTTTAATGAAAAGCTGCTACTTTTTTTTTCCCTTAATCTTGTTGGCTCCACTTTTCCATAACTCTGCCGTGCCAGTACTCCCTTCCTGCTCGGCAGCTGTCCCAACCCTGGATGCAGCAGTGTCACTGCCTCCTGGCTGGGGGTGTTACTTTGGCTCCTGGGCTGATGACCCCAGAAGGACAATTCAGGAGGAAGCTGGAGGTGGGAACATTAATTTTTAATTTTATTTTTGTGGGTATATAATTTCTTGAAGAATAAAACTGTGTAGTTATCAGCTGAGGAATAGTTTCTCTGACCTAAAGACCACCTGCATCTTAATCCAGGGACTGAGCAAAGCCAGGGATCCTGACAGGGAACAAAACTCACCACAGGAATTGCAGATTTCAAAGAACACACATATTCACGTCCCCCTTGGAACTGGCTTCCCCTCTCCAAGACGGCAGCTCTCCTTGTGTATGGTAAATCCATTTAAACTGCTCCCTCCTCCACGCAGCTGCACATGTCTTGTGGAGCATATGAGGGTACGCATTAGAAAAACACACATGTGCGTATATATACATATGGTATGTGTGTGTATATTTTTGAACAATCCATTGTCATGGTGCTCATCTGATTGCAGAGTTTCCTCCTGCTGCCCCATGTCCCTTGCCATATTCCAAAGAGTCACACTGAGCAGTTAAAACCTGCGGCAGTATTTGGGGAGAGCCCCACGGTCCCTGGGGCTGCTGTGCTTTGCAATCCCACTTTGCTGAGCTCTGGGAATTACATGATGGGTTATGGAAAATCTGTGTCTTCCCCAAGAAGACGTGTTCTTGTAGGTTTCTGCAGAGACCAAGCTGAACACAGAACAGTTGTGTCCTCCAGGTCTGGTCCTCTCCTGTTTTACTGCTTAAACTGTGAACATGGTTTGCCTCATCTCGTCCAGGGGCAGGAGAATTCCATCTGCTCTGGGGTGTGAGTGCAGCAGCATAGGAGCACAAGCTTCCTCTTCACATTCTTCTGAGCCCACTGGGATACCAGGAGCCCTGGGACCCGCACTGGTGTGGAGCAAGGCAGAGCACCTATAAGAAGACCTCTGGAGACCTCTCTTCAGCTTAGCCTGGGAATCTCATGTGATTTACCCAGCTTGACTCTAGTTTTCCACAAACAGGCAGCTCCAGCCTTGCCCTGTGGAACTGTTGCACACAGAACCTGCCTCTCCCCTGGAGCCCACCATGGGCATCCTCTGCTAATCAGCCAACAGGGACTTCATTACTAGGATAAGGAGGAGATTAAAAAGCCTCCATCCAAGCAGCTCTGGCACTTTATAGCAGAGGAACGAATTTTTCTATCAGCTCAGCTTTTCAGCTCGTGGACTCTTCCACACCAGTCAGCCTTCAGCTCCCATTCAGTGCCCGCCACCCTCATCATGAGGCTGACCCTGTTCTTTTCCACCACAATTTCCTCCCTGATCCTCCCTGACTGCACAAAGGAGCAGATCTTCGCTCTGATCAGCACAAAGCAGCAGCAGCTCCCAGCAGAGGTGCATCAGGGCACCTTTTCTCCTCCAGAAAAACTGGGTGAGCTCCTTGAAGCATCCTTCCACAGGGATCACTGAGTCCAGTTGGCCACATCACGTTTTCCTGATGCATTAAAAGCTTGTTCCTCTGCCAGAGGAGCATGGGTCATCAGCTATGGGAACTGGGAGAAGGGACCTGGCTCCCCACCACTCCTCCAACCCCATCAGATACAGCACCAGAATCCACTCTCACTGCTCTGGGCTTTATTGATTTGGAGCTACGCTGCAGCTGCTGAGACACTTCCACAGCTGAGGAACAACTGCCAGCTGCCTTTGGGCATCCTGCAAAACCTGCTCTTAGACAACAATAGCTGGGTTTTTTCCCTCAGCCCAAGGAAGGAGTCTTAAGTCAAGCCTCATTACTTTGTGATGGGCCAGGGAAGCCCTTACCCCACATGAGCATCCTGCCTGAGCCCCCTTCCCATATCCTCACACCAGGGAAAGAAAGGGCTGTAGCAACCAAAGAGAAAAAAGCCAAGGCCCAGGCTCCCTTTTCCCCACAGCCACCTCTGGCTTAGACTGGCTGAATGGGAACAGCTGCTCTCAGCACAGAAGGAGCTGGGATTGGCCATAACAAAACTAGGACAAGGAAGAAGTCTGACCTTCCGGAAAATGGTGCTATGTTTGGACTGGTCCTGACTAGTCACTTGAAGTTATGGACAGCTTGTATTTCAGTTCTCAGCTATTCATGTTTAAAAAGTGAAAGGAACTTTGTACAAAACTGGGCATTTTTTTTATTGCTTGCAGAGGAAGGAAATGGTGCCCATGGGGTTGTCCTTGCACGGGCAGCTTTCCAAGGCCGTTGATAACTGATACTGTTAAAAGGCCGCGTTCTATTGTAATTAAAACATTTTACATTTGTTCAGATTTTAAAAGCTGAAAAAGTGTTTGTACTGGAAAGGAAAAAAAATAAAGTATTTCTTGCTGAGGTTTCCAGAATGAAAATGACTTGTGTGGCTTCCAGAAATGGCAGACTCAAAGATAATTTACACTCACATACAGCAGTCAGGGAAGGGCAAGGTGAATGCCAGACTGGAGAAAGGAGCCCAGCAATGCTTCTGCCTGTTTTGTTTTACTTGGTAATCTCCCATGAAGACAGACTGAGAGAGCTGGGGTTGTTCAGCCTGGAGAAAGCCCGGAGGACCTTAAGGGGCCCAGAGTTAAAATGGGGACAGAGTGTTCATCAGGGTTGTGGAAAGAGGATAAGGAGGGATGGCTTGAAAATGAAGGAGGTCGACTTAGGCTGATTTGCTTCAGGAAGATGATTTTTTGCAATGAGGGGGATGAGGCTCTGGCCCAGACTGTACAGAAAATCTGTGGGTGGCCCATTCCTGGGAATATTGAAGGACAGGGCCCTGAGCAACCTGGTGTGGTGGAAGGTGGCTCAGGTTGGCATGAGATGATCTTTAGTGTCCCTTCCAAGCCAAACCATTCAAGGATTCGATCATTCTCTGGTCTCCATGCCCCACTGCAGAGTGGCCCCACAGCTCCTGTGACATCACAGCTCCCAGAGCTGTGCCCATGTTCCATGTGGAATGGCCAGCACCCAGCAATGGGCACAACACAGCCATTCCCCTGCTGGAATCGCCCCCTGTCAACAGCTCCCAGTGCTCCCTCTGCCCTGACCACCCTTTGCTGTGCCCTGAAACCACCCTCGGCCCTGCTCAAACACAACCCCTTCACCTGCTGCCCTGCCTACCCTTCATCCTGCTCTCCCTGGATGGCGCTCAGCTACTCCCTGACCATCCCATCGGTCCTGAACGCTGCCTGCTGCCTGGATCTTGTCACCAATCCCAACAGCATGTGTGGCCTCGTCATGAGGAAGGTACAGTGCTATTCCATGGATGTGGGCATCCCACAGCTGTTGGGTGGGCAGGAGCTCTGTGGGGATGGTGTTGGACAGGGACCTCACTCTGAGGTTTTGCTCCCTGATGCAGGCTCCCAGAGACACCGAGGAGCCTATGGATGTTGACATCATATTAGACAGGAGAAAATGGAGATTGATATAGAAGAGGACGTGGAAGAGATGGAGGTGGATGTAGATGACACAGAAATGATGGAAGTTGATGAGAAAGATGAGGTGGAGAACATGGTATTGGGATGAAGACCCCCAGCAGCAGCACAGGCAGGTGCTGCCCATCCCTGCCCCTGGTACAGTGGGTCACCTGGTGCCAGGCTGGACTGAGCTGGGTGTCCCCGCTCAGGGACACGGTGCCCGTGCCCGGCATTCTGGCAGCACAACCCTCACCCCTGCCCTGCCCTGCCCTGCTTTGGGCCACACAAGCCCCATCCCACCACCTGGGCCCAGCTCCCATGCCCAGCTGGGCTCAGGCCTGGCTGCACAGTGCGCTATGCCCAGCGTGTGCCAGGCTGGGGGCACATGGCACACCCAGCAGGGCCCCCTGCACTGACCATGCTGCTTGTTTTCTTGCAGGACTGATGGAGATGCCAGACGTGGCTGGTTTTCTGTACATATGTTTTGGATGTTGTTGTTTTGTAATGCCCCTGTAAATATGTTCTATCACTTAAGGTTTTTAAGAAGTTTTTTATGATGTAAATAAGTTTTAAAAGTTGCTGTTTTTAAAAAGGGTTTTCTATTGTAAATATGTTTTGCAGCTCATTGTTTTTGCTGCTCTTCTGTAAATAAATCGTCTTTGCATTTCACACCCCAGCTCTCTTTGTATTTGCTCTCAGCACACATGCCGTGGTTGGAGAGTTGTGGCTTACTCTTGCTCCAGGTTCCCAGGGCTGAAGGTGCCTGGGAGTGATGGCACAGCCACAGCCCGGGGGTGGAGGCAGCTGTGCATAGAGCAGGTCCCTCTTACAGAGGTCACACTCTGCTTGCATTTGCTCTGCGCACACTTGGTGCTTGTAGAAGCAAATCCCACAGGGCCCCTGGAACTAATCTGGGAGCAGGGTTCTGCACAGCCTCAGTAGTGACTCATATAGTTGCAGCTGAGTGGTCTCAGGGCAGAGCCAGCTGTGGCTGAGCACACAGGTATTGAGTCCCAGCCCAACCCCTCTTTAGGGCAGCTGAACTTTCCAATACAGTCACAGGAATAAGCTTCTGCCCTGGCACAAACTTGCATAGGAGATTTACCCCCATGTATGCACACAAAGCCAGGATTTGCTTACTGTATTAAATCAATTTTTATATCTTACCTGATGGTAGCAAGTTAAAAGGAAAAAAAAAAGAAATTAAAAAAGAAGCCAAAAAAAGCAGTCATTTTTTAGAAGCTGGTCCCATCTACTCCCAGGCCCCCTTGGCATGTCCCATCTCCACTAAAACCCCCTTCGCAAGATATTTCAGCAGACTAAACCAAATCATATTTTAAAAGGACATGGAGACTGGCTCCCACTTCTATGCACAGGACTACAGCAGACAAGAGGCAACCTCACTTAAGGCACTATTTATTATTGCTATTAGTCAAGAGCACTCAAATACCCAACACCTTCCATCCACCTTAATGAGCTGGTGGGCAGTTTCACTACCAAACTGCAGGTAGCTGGACTGTCTGGGAACACTGGTCATACTGGAGGTGGCAATAGCTATGCCAGAGGCTCATCAATAGATGTAACAGTGACCAACCACCACCTCTAAAAAAGGAGCCAGGCTTTGGAGAGGTTACATACATTAGAAGAGACCCAGCTTACAGGAGTTTTAGTTTAGCAACTGGAGGTTTTGTAGAGTCAGAGCTCTCTTTTACTCCCTCTGGCCACCTGAAAAGGGGTGTCATGACCTCAATGACAAGTGTAAAATGCTTGAGCAGCAAATGGGGGAGGAAGTGCATCTGGAGCATTCAGTCCTGGCAAGGGACACACAGGAGAGCCCTGGGTCAGGTCTCCACAGGGAAAGGGGTTAGAAAAAGGTATCCAAGTCAACATCAGGCAGTGGAGGCCTCCAGTAGGAAAAGTGGCTGTAATCTGGGCATGCCAGACCAGCACTCCCGCTCTGTTCCAGGGGAGGGAAGATGAGCTCCACCAGCTCTGACAGCCGCTCATACCTGTGGGGGTAAGAGAAGTTGCATTGGAGTCATGGGGCATTTGTTTGCTTTTCTACACCCCAAGCTGCTTCTCTGGGTTAAAGTCAGGTTACCCCACAGATGCTGAGGAATAAGCACAATGCTTACGTTGACTTGTGGTTCTTGGTGAGCTCCTGGATCAGTTCTCCCTTGGGATTCACTGTGAATATGCGGCTCTCTGGCAGCCCCACTTGCTTGTAAGCATTGATATCCTGCCCAAGGAAGGCCAGCACAGCATGAGAGCTGCAGAAAGGCACCACCACCCAGCTTGAGCCCTCCCTCTGCCCCAGGAGACCCACTCACATGGGGCCTGTTCCCAAAAGCCGCATGGAAGGGACACGTTGAGGCAAACAGGCTTTGGATGTCCTTCAAGCAGGCAATCTTGAACACATCTGACTTCTTCTCAATCACCTCCCTGCAGCACAAGACACACGGTCAGAGTGGCATCAGCTGGCCAGGACTGCAGGCAGCCAGGCTGTCTGGGGCTCAGGGAAGTGATCTGGAAGGCAGGCAAGGTTTTGTGCCTCAGGAGTTTCACCATGAAGCTCCAGGGAGGGCAGACAGGTGCCTTGCTGCCTCCCACAAAAGGCATCGTGCACCAAGGAGGGCAGAGCAGTCTGAGGCTGGGACATCCCTCAGCAGTGAGCTGGGGAAAGGGGTGGTGTCCCCAGGGACACAGGAGATGAAGGAGAGGACACAGTACTTGCGGAAGGCAGAGAAGAGGCTGCTGGGGTCAAGCAGGATGGGGCCCCTGGGGAGGGCATAGCCTTGTTCATTGACCCACTTGAGGTAGCCTTTGGTGATGTTGGCCATGCCAATCGCCCTGGCTGAGCAGTAGAGGAATTTGTAGCCATTCCTAGAGAGAGCACAGGGAGCCTCTCTGAGCTGTGTCCTGGGCAAGGCATTCCCCTGCTTCAAGGAGGAGGTGAGTACCAAGCCTGAGCCCAAACCTATTCACCCCTTCAGCAAGCAAGGTGGTTCCACGAACAAGACAAATGCCTTATACAGAGACCTGTGCTAAGCCAAATCCCCACCTGCCTCACACACAGGAGGGGGTCCCTACACCACCCTCCAGGCTCTCCCCAGCAGCCACACACCCACTCAGCTGCACAGGACCCATTGCTGCTCAGCACCCACACACCCAGACAGGACACCCAGGCAGCAGCACTACCATCCCACCGGGCTGCCTGGGGATAAGGGGGGACAGTACCCAGCCCTTGCAGGCCTCCAGGACAGAGGGCAGCTCAGCCAAGGCAGCACCAGGGTGGTCAGAGGCAGCTAAAGTACCAGTCCTGTCCCTGCAGCTCCCAGAGCATGTTCCTCCCAGGGCTGGGATGAGCCATTCACAGGCCCACAGTGCCTCTCAGTGGCCACAGGGGCCAGGGTCTGAGCTGGAGGCTCTGTGGGGACAAACTGCTGGTGTTCCCCCTCAGGGGTTGGTCCTCTGGGCTGTGGCAAGCAATCGCTGGGGACCCAGAGAGGCACCGGCACCAACCCAGGGCTGGCAGTGCTGGGGAGCCCCTGCCACCACTCAGGTAGTCTCATCTTGACTTCAGTGCTCAGATACATCTTCCAGCAAAGCCTCCACCAACGCACTTCTTCCAGAGAAGGCAACCGCAGCATTTGCTCCCAGGGCACCCCGTGCTTTCACCCCCCAGCATCATGTAGGCAGCACAGCCATCACTGACAGCAGGTAATGAGGCTATTCTGGCCAGTATCAGTGAGTAAGAAGCCCTGACTCTGACTCCCTCAGTTTCCTACTTCCCCTTGGCCTCAGTTGATCCAATACCTACAGGTGGATTTTGTGGAAGAGTTTCACAATCCCATGATGAGTCCAGTCTTTACCCAGATGTGGCAAGATGTGCCCAAGTGCATCTGACCTAGGAGGAAAGGACACTGGGTTAGCGTGATCCAACCTGGTGGGTACCTAACCCCAGAACCATGGGTTTGTGGTCCCTCCTGCACGCTTATGCAAGCCTTTAAGGGACACTCTCCCATATCAGGGGAAGACAGGGATTTGAGGTAGGAGAAAAGCCCTTTTACTTGGTGATGGTGCCGTCGATGTCTGAGATCACCACCTTGTCGTCCCAGTTCCACAGGTAGATGGTGGCCTCGCAGCGACACGTGCCCTGGTACTGAGTTGTCACACTGAACACCACCTCATTGGGGCCATCCTGCAGGTTCAGCCTTTCCTGGGGCAGAGGGGCAGCAAAAGTGTTATACCAGCACCAATTCACACCAGTCCAAGGCTTGTCAGAGGCCAGACTACCACCCAGACAGGCCAGAGATCCCAAGCCTCTACATGGTGGCTACCTGCAGAAAATACTTGGATACCCTATAAAAACACTAGGTCAGGAGTAGAGAAATTCTTCTTTGAGGGTTGTCTCACCTCTACACACACAGAGGCAGCGAAGGCAGAGGAGTAAATACATACAATTTGTTCAGAGGAGAGCCGCAGGGATTTCTTGTAGGTTGTCAGAGGATTTTCAGCAGCAGATTCTATTGCCAACATGTCCCCATAGTGCAGAGTCTCATCATCACTGAATGACTCTTCTTCCTGCTGCCTACAGAAAGAATAGAAGAGCTTGGTTGGACTGGGATCAGCTGGAGTCTTAAGAGAGCTTTCTGCACTCTTATATTAGGTAAACTTGGGAATAAATGGTCACTGAGGAGAAGAGATCAGGAGCATGCAGACTCCTGAAGGTGACCTGGGAGGGAGGCACTCACATCTGTGGAGCAGAGTCAGGCTGCAGCATTCCCTCACTGGCTCTCCCTGGCCTTGGCTGCTGCTGCAGGCAGAGAAGGGTGTGCTGGTTTTGGCTGGGATAGACTTAATTTTCTTAACAGTGGCTGGTATGGGGCTGTATTCTGGATTTGTGCTGAACACAGTGTTGATAAGAGAGGCGTTTTTGTTATTGGTGAGCAGTGCTTACACAGAGCTAAGAGCAGGAACAGGGGCTGCTTTGCTTTTCTTTCACTCAGAGCAGCAATGCCAGAAGAAAGGCAGCAATGCTCCCCCCCTGCCTTCACAAGGACACTGCCCATGGAAGAGGAAGCACAGCCTGGTACTGTGGTGGGGCAGGGAGATCAGCATGCACACATGGTGCCTGGAGACCTGGCATGAAAGGAACACGGCAGGAGGCCTCACCACTACAAGGTCCATGTTACTGCATCACCAGGCATTTTTCTGCTGCTCAGGTATTAACAGACCCAAGGGGACAGAAACAACCTTCAGAAGGCACCTTGCCAGGTCCTGAATGCCCTCATATTCAGAACCAGGCCCTCCCACGACTCTGCTGCTTCTCTACCCCCAACCCCTGCCAGGCACTAGAATGGTGCTTATCCCCTGGGAACATGGTTATTACATACACTGCCACAAACACACCTCCTCTGCTGGGAATTCTCTCCTCTTCCAAAACCACCACCTTCTGCCTTTCTTGTGCATCTTCTCCTTCACCAGTTCATCGATAATGCCCTGTGAACATGGCAGAACAAAGTATAGAGTCAGTCCTCAGCCCAGGGAGGCTCAGCACAGGATCCTCAGGCCCTGCTGAGAGTCAGGGGCAGGAAATGTATTGTACCACTGACCTCAGGAATGTTCCTGTGGAAAGCTTGCAGAGACAGGACCATGGGAGCAGCCACTGCCCAGCTGTAATACCTGAAAAAGTAAGAGGAATGGGCACATCGCTCCTGGAGTGAGGGCTCTTTATAGATCACCAGCCTGCAGCACAGCCACCTCCTCTCCCACAGCTACTGCAGTACAGTCATGCTCTGGGATAGAGTCACATTCCTACAGAAGAGTTTCTGTAAGAGCAAAGGGGCCACACTGCCCATCATGGGATGAAGCAGCAGGAAGAGCAGGCCACTCACTTGTTGTTGATCAGTATTACCAGGTTTGGGTCATTGACAAGCCTTGGATTCTCAGCAAACTGCTGGTAGGAAACCATGTGCTCCATGAACTTCTCTGAGGGGACAGAGGATGTGTCATGATAGTGGTGGACATGATGGATTTTAAGGCTGCAGGTTCCCCCTCCCCTCTCACCTACCATGAGAGATCTGCCTGCTGCCCCTCAGGCCCCCACACAGTGACAAGGCAACTGCAGGCATGGAGCCAGAGTTCATGGGAGTGTCAGCAGGCAAGCTGGATGGCAGCTGGACACACAGAGGGTTGCTGGGGTCTGTCACCGGCTGCAAACTCTGCTCTTTGTCACTACCAGCAAGAGAAGAAAGAGTGGTGACAGCAGACAGTAGTTTTAAATATACCTTCATCCTTTGTGTCAAGGGAATTGCTCAAGAAGGTCTGAGCTTGGCTAGCTGGGGCAACTCATACCTCCTGGGGAAATAAAGAGCCACCTGCTTCTCATCCAGGTTGGAGAGGTCTTCCAGGTAAACACCACTGGGACTCAAGTGAGGACTTCTTTTAATGGATCCTCAATTCACAGACAGAAGAGAGAGAGATTAGCTGAATCATCTTTCCAATCACCACAACATCTATCAAGAAAGTTAACAGCATTTCCCTCAATCATATCCATGTATCATACAAACAGGGCAGCCATTTTCCTGCTGGAAAAGTTGTCATAAGTCAGCAGCAACAGAAGTACCTCAAGACACCTGCACTGGCATGGCCCTTTAATACACTGTCAAGGTGGGCACATAAATGCTTCCCCTGTGATCTACCCTGTGACTTGGCATGCTCAGGATGAAGACACAAGGCAGGCCAGGTGCTGCCAGACACTTCAAGTTAAGGTACAGCCTGTACTGCTGAGAAATCTTCTAAGCATGCAAAAGCAAAGACATCCAAGGATGGACTTCAGAGAACATAAGGCAAGAAAGCCTTCCCAGGAGCTGAGTGGTCACTGAAAGGTGGAAACCTGAGGGATGAATCTTCAAAGCAAAGGAGCTGGTTGCACAGCGAGGGCAAAGCAGAAATACCCAGGACAGTCATGAAGGCGTTACACTAAACAAACAACCCAGGCCCTCATCTGAGACAGGCATCTGCAGGCTCAAACACCTCTTCCAGCAGCACCAGTCATGTTCTCACCTTGGCTCCTCTGCCTCTCTTGCTGGGGCTCAGGGCCTTCCGAGCCTGCCTGCCTTGGAGCAATGGCTCCCTCAATGGGCTCCACATCTGGCTGAACCTTTGGCACAACACTCCCATCATCCTCCTGTTTCTCTTGGGGGCCTGAGGAGGCCCCCAACAAGTTCTCTGCATCCACAGCACAGGGAATGCTGTTTGCATCCTGGGGTGCAAGTGTTGGCTCAGTAATGGTCACAGCCAAGGAACAGGGTATGTCCTGAGGTCCTGCTGGACTTGGATCCTCTCCCAGACTTTCAGAGGTGGCAACAAGAGGGGTTTCCTCATCCACTGGGACTCGTGTTGCAGTGATGGAGGTTTTCACAGTAGCAATGGTCTTTGTGGATTTGGCTGATTCAACTCGTTCCAATTTATTCACCTCAAGGAAAGCAGAAGAACAGGTTTGATAATGGGAAGTTGCCCAAAGTATCAGACAGAGGAGGACAACTCTCCTAAGGCTGCCTGGCCACAGACTCCTCCACTTTCTGCAGGTCTGTCTGACACACATTCCCAGTAGCTTCTGGAGAAGATCAAGAGCAGAGACTCACCTGAGGGAGCCTTCCCCAGGTCCACTGCATGTGGGATTCAGCCCCCAGAGCAAAACCATCCTGTAGTCTGATCTCCAGTTCAGAATCACTTCTGGGAGAAGATAGATGACTCAGCATGAGGCTGGAAGAAGAGAAAGTGATATGGCACCTCACCTACACTATAGCCACATGCCCTCCTATCAGCACAAGGATGTTTAGGGCCAAGCACCCTGTAAGGCTGGTTTCTTATACAGTCAGTTCTGGCCCATAAGACTGCCACTCACAAAGGATCAAGACCTATAGAAGCTGAGGCCCAAGTAAGCAAAGTGTTATGCCAGCAGTTGTCCAGAGCAGTTCAGCAGCAGAGCCCTGTGCATGCAGGCTTCTCACATCTGTGACCATGGCCCTCATGGCCTCTGAGCTTTCCTCCAGCCGTACCATTTCAATCCAGGAAAACCCTTCTCTCCTGACACCTTCGAGTCCCTTTCCTGTACCACTTTCCCAGGCATGAAGCCCATCCCCTGCTCTCACCAGAGCTGAGCAGAACACCTGAGCTGTCCATTACCTGTCTGCAGAGGCCAGCTCCCCGTCAGAGTGTGAGTGCATCTCTGGGGACGGCAACGACTTGGTTTCTTCTTCAAGGACATCAGCAAAGGGCAAACACACTCCATCACTGCAAAGGAGCAAAGAGGTCAGTTGTGCTACTCTCAGGCACCTCTCCAGAAAGCTGGCAATACACAGCCTCACCATACCCACTGGCTTCCTACTCCACCAGAGGCTGGGCTCTAACTTGAAAATGCTTTTCCCCTGTTTCAGAACTGCTGGGCATCACCAAGTGAACCCACAGGCTTGACCCACCCTGCCCAGGTCACCTTGAGGCTGGCAGCTTGCAGGACTCCTCCACGGGCATCTTGCCTTTGGCCTCATCACAGCTATCAGACTCTGACTCCAACACCTCCTTCCTCTTGGGCTTTCTCCTTCGTCGCCTCCTCTTGTGCTGGGTCACTTCAGCGCTGGTGGCCTCCTGCCCATGGGAGGGCTGGGCAGCATCCCTCAGGGTCTGCTCCATGGGGATGGGGGATGTGGAGAGGTGGGAGGGGATGCTGATCTGCAATGGGGACAGGGAAACAGCTCATTAGCTCCCTCCAGTAAGCTCCTTTCCAGCCTGGCAGCTCCTTGCTCTCACCTATGGAACATATTCCACCAGCACAGCCAGCACCATTGAGCCCTCAGCTTGGGATTGGTTTAGTGGCCTGGCCTAACAGGAAAGGGTTTGTACATACAACTTGTAAATAAAAGAAGAGCAATCCAGCCACAAGTTAAACACATCTCTAACACAGGCAAGGAGAGACAGGCAGGAGATGGCACCACGAGACCAGAATTACAAAGGCTGCAAATGGGATTCAGCTCTAGAGCCCTGTCCTGCTCCCAAACCCAGCCCAACTAGCAGAGCAACCACAAGTCAGGCTGGCAGAAGAGCTGCCAAGATTTCTGGAAGCCACAACTAGCAGCCTGCCACAGCATCTGTCTCATTCTCGTCCCTGTCACAAGATCCCTCAAGAGGCCAAGCTCCAAGATATCTGCCTGGCTGGCCAGCAGCCATGCCCATTGATGGAGATCAGTCTTGGATGCAGACATTTGGTCTAGTACTCCCTCAGGGTGCTCCACTGCCCAGGTCCTCCACACTAGTTGCAAGGTCCTTTGAATAAAAACCTTTCCAGACACAGAAAACATCAGAGGGAACAATGGAGTCACTCAGGAGAAGAGCAGCATTCCAAACCTGATCATCCCACCTCAACTCTGCACTTCCAGGTAGTCACAGCAGAACACAGACCTGCAGCACTGCTACGTCACCAACCTTATTCTCCTCTGACTCCTGGACAAAGAAGGCCTCTCCATTGTCTCCCAGCTTCATGTGCAGATCCACAGGCTCGCCATTGATTTCAATGTCAACCTAACAAGGGGCAGAAGCAGCTGTCCATCCAAACCCACTCACCCACTGAAGCACAGAGGCACTTCCCCACAGAGGGGACACGTTGGGCTTGCTTGCTGACAGCCACCCAGCCTTGAGGGAAGGAACCTCCCACTGTTTTCCCAGGAAGCACAATTCCTCCTGGAAGAGGATGGGTTCAATTAGGAGGCATCACGTCCAAAGCTTGGCAAGGACTCCTTTCAGCAGGGTTCCCATTCCCCTCAAAGTTTTTCCATAACCCACAGGTTATAGAAGATACTGAGTCAGGAGATGCTGGAGAAGAAGCATAGCCCTGGGGAAAGGAACCACTTACCACCTTCTCCTTGGAGCGCAGCACTCCCAGTTTCCCAAAGCGCACATGAAATGGGGAGCACTTGAAGGAGTTATCGGGCTGCCTCACCACAACCACATCGATGCAGCCTGTCAGGGTTGCAGGGTTCAGATTCTGGTACAGCTCCTTCACTGTGCCAAAGACGGACCCAGCCAGCCGCCCCACGTAGTTCATGGTCTGAGACTACAAGTGAGAAACAGGAATACACTCAGGTAGGGAAAGAACTCCAGCAGCTAAGCATTTACTCTATGAGAGTCACGACATAACTGCAAACACAGCCCCATCATGGGGAAACTGAGGCAAACACCTGAAAAACCTTGATGAGGATCAGCCAAGGCCTCTGTGAGCACCAGAAAACAGGACAGAAGCCAGAGCAGAGCATGAGTTATTGCATCCAGCTTGGAAGAGAGATACCTTTGCTACTGGGATACACCATTGCATCTGACCCTTGGGAGGGCAAATACAGCTATGCTCCACAGTCAAGCTGTCAACATCCCATTCAAACTAGAATTTGGTTGGCAGGTGGCCTCCTGCCCTGCACTGTCCTTAAAAATTCCCAAACAACTCAGGGCAAAGAGGTGGGAAGTCCTAGCTGCTGCACAAAGCCCAAACCTAACATTTCCCACTCGGAATGGAAGGCATCCCACTCAGGTACGGTGGAATTCGCCAGACATGGCCCTTGTTCAAGCCAGAAATCTCTGATCTCCACATCTTGGCCCTTGACACTATCATCCATCTTCCCAGGGAATCCCAGCAAAGGGGCCATGCTGCCCAGAGGACACTCAGACAGCTCTGCCATGCTGTTTTCACAAGACTGCACTCTGATGTGGTACAGCTCCTGGTTTTCATTAGGAAGAACACACAGAAGGGAAGCCTTTCCTGCTTCCTGCTCATCCCCTTGACTGCTCACATCCTCCAGATGCTCACTCCCTGAGTGGAGACAATTCCTCTCCGCCATGCTGGAGCAGAGGCCTGGCTGTAAAGCTGGAGATGCACATGGTCCATGCTGGGCTCACAGGACAGCCATGCCTCCAGCCACACAAAGTGGCACACACACCCTCAGGCAGGTCCTTTTCCTGCAGTCCACCACCGGCAGCTGCCTCTGGTCAATGCACTGAAATCCCTGGAGTATTTCCTTGCAGATCTCTGTTGGGTGGCTGGGTCTTGTTCCCAGACCTCGGGCGAGAGGCTTGCTCTGTTTGCTCAGCACTTGGCATCAGAGTGACAGCAGCATCAGCAGGGCAGCAGTCATGGTATCAGCACGTCACACCAGGGGCTGGGAACCCCAGAGGCGGAGCCCAGCTCCCCCAACAGCCAGCTCTGCACCCCACCTTGTTCCAGGCAGAGCAGGAGGGCACAGGATGACCACGGATGAACTAAAGGAACGCTCTTGTGTTGGCAGAACAGCCAACATCGTGTTGCACCCCCAGCGGCTCTCAGCACAGCACACACTCAACCCAAAGAGTGGCTGGAGAGAGTTGTTTCCTTACCCAAAGGGATGAAGACAAGCATGTGCCCCCCGATGAGTGCTCTGCCCCAGCAGGTACCCAGCCTCTCCGATCCGTTTTGCACAAGCTCAGCCCTGTCCTGCTCCCAGACATCCCTCCTGGAAGGCAGCCAGTGTGGGCAGACGTGGTTCCTGCTCCATGCTCTGTCCCCCACCTCTCCCTGACAGCCAGGAGCAAGCCCAAAGCCCAGATGCTCCCCGGGGGATGATGGCAGGGAAGTGCTAGCCAGCTCCCGAAGCTTCGGTGCCTCCCTCAGCTCTGCTGCGAGCAGAGCCAGGGTCACGGGGCCACCACCAACCTGCTGAGCCCAGCTTTCCCAGGCACTGCTGCTGGGGCAGGCAGCACTCCAGCTGCCTTCCCTGCTGTGCCACAGGGCTGGCAGCAAACAGGAGAGAGCTCCTCGCTGCACAGGGAGGGATTTTTGGAGAAGGAACAATCCAGCTGGCCCCAGTGGTGCCAGGGCAGTGCTAATGGCCTCATGGCTGGGATATACACTGATACAGAGCTAAAAAATACATGGGGAAAATCCTGGGCAAGTAAACCTGCACAGCCCATAGGATTTGGGGTGGGAGCTTGGAAATTGTCCCCAGAAATAACCCCACATTGAGCATCATCATGGTGAGTGCAGGGTGCCAGACCTCAGTGTAACCCCGCAGCCAACACGTGCCAGGGCCACGTCCCCTATGCAGAGACAGTGTCCCCCCGTTGCCTCAGTGGGCAGCTGCTCCCTCCCCAGGCATCTCATTACTGGGGACCACTCAGAATGGCTCTGGTACAGATTTTGGCTCAGAGAGTTTAACTCTCCATGGGCCTCATCCAGGACAGCTGGAGGAAGGCAGGGAATGGAGAGAAGAGGCTGTTCCCTTGCAGGCCTCAGCCCCACCACGGATGGACCAGGCCTGTTAGGGAGGTGAAAGGGAAGCCTTACTCTGGAGAGAGATTAATATCTAGACAGGGCAAGAGAAAGGGTTTTCAAGTGACATTCAATAAATAAACCCTTTAGAGGATAAGGCATCTCGAGGCCTGAGCCCCCAAACCTGCAGGACCACAGCCCTACCCACGCAGCTCTTGGGGAGCAAGAATGGGACAGGCGACACAGCTCGCACCCACCTCCACAGACACACAGCCTCCCAGAACAAGCCAGATATTCCGCTGACAGCACCCTGCCCTGCTCCTGGGCCGGAGGAGCACACCCTGCCCACATCCACCCTCCCACCCAGGCCCTGCCCGGAGCCCCAGCACGGCCTCGGACACCGCCAAACCCCGCGGGCTGCCCCGCCAGCAACACTCATCCACCCTCGGCTCCTTCTCTCCCCACTCCCTCCTTCCTCTCACCTGGAAGAAGGAGAGCCCTTCCCTAAACAACACCCAGGCCCCGCGCTGTCCCTCCCTAAGAGGGCTCCCGGGAATGCGGGGGTGAATCTGGGAGGCAGCTCCCACCTGCGGCTCCTGCAGCTCCGGGCACGGCCGCCTGTGCTGATGGAGGCGCCTCCTTCTCCACCCCTCGGCCCCGCAAGGACATGGAAGTCTTAACAAGACATAAAGGGAGGGAGAGGATGGCCAAGCCCCCGGGGCTGCTCTGCCCTGCACCGTCTCCAGTGGGGTGGGAAAAGAGAGAACATTGAGAGAAAAGCAGCGGCTTTAATAAAACTGAGGCTCCCCGGATCTCAGTGGGTCTGACAGCAATGGGGAGGCAGTGCAGGAATAGCCAGGGGGAGTCAGGTGAGAAACTGAGGTTGGTGGGGATTTTTGTGCCTCACAAAGAGTGAATTGACTCCCACCATCTCTGGCTCTGGAGCAGGGATGTGGGTGGGGTGGGCTCTGCCCTGTGACCACCCAACCCCTCTGTAGGTGAGTCTTCAGCATCCTCCCCTCTGCTGGGTTAAGGAGTGATGGAGATTGAGTGATGGCAGCTCCTGGTCTGTGCATAGGAGCTGGTGGCACTTTAGGGATGAAGGATCTTCTATTGGTGTGTGTGCAGGGCTCTTCCACCCATCAGTTGTGGAGCTGACATTGCAGGGAAGTGCCAAAGCTGCAGGGTTGCTGCTTAGGACCACTTTAGTCCCTAAGAAGAAGGATCCAAACCACCCTCATTTGGCCCAGCTCATGGGTTCATCTGCAGAGTTGCCATGTTATTCCCAGGCAAGCTCTGTTACCTCCCTGTGCCTCACTTTCCTCAGTTGTGCCATACTGTTAAGGCTGATGGAATTGGAAGGGATGGAGATCGCCCTTGTGCCCATCCAGCACTAAGAACAGCTTGGACATGAGACTGTAGACCCAACATGAGAACTTTCCTGAAGGCTGTGACAAATCAGCTGAGGAAGGAAGCCTGTTTTCCAGCAGCTTAGTGTTTCTGAGAGCTCTGCCCCTTGGTGAAATTGGACTGAAAGGAGCTATTGTGGGTGGCCAGACATGGCAGTGGTCCCCAAGGAGGGTGGGCTGGCACTGCCAGCACTGGCTGCTGACCCCAGAGCGGGGGGTGGCTGCCACCAAACCCTGCAACCCATGGTCAGGCCACCAGGCACTCATGCCCAGAGGGGAAGGAGCCCCTGGAACCTCCATCAAGACACCTTGGGTGCCTTAGACTAGTGCTCAGTGATGCCACTGGAGTACATCTCACCCAGGACAGTGGGTTACACCCTGAAAGCCCTGGGGCTGTAACACAAACCCCAGGGCTGGAACACAAAAGCAAGAACATATCTGGCCTGCAGATGTGTGGTAACTAGTCAAAAGTGCCGCAGAGGATGGACACTTCAGCAGAGGCCATTTCAGCACAGGACACCATTACTGCCTCAGCCAGCTGAGTGCATCCTCAAGTGAGCACCGAGAGGGAAGGCAAAGCCGACAAGAGCATGTGGGCAGCTCAGCCTTGCTGTGGCTCCAAGCCACCCCCCTTTGGACACAGGAATGAGCTCCTGGCATTTGGACACTGCAGAAGTACCTTCCCCATCACTTACCTCCAAGGCTACTTGTCCAACTGTTTTTTCCCACCAGCCCTTATGCCTGGCTCCCAACACACTCATCTTTGTTTGTCCTCCCAAGTCCCTGCAGCAGAACTCCAGCTGTGCCATGGCTGTGCTGTGTGATGACTGTTCCTCCCTCCATCCTACCCTGCAATCCAGCCCTGGGGCCTTTTACTTCCCTCTTCTGTCTTTATTTCTTCTCCAGAAAGCTTAAAGCACTTTTAATTGCCATGGTAATTTTTTGCAAAGCCATAAAATTATCCTTGGTTCCTGCCAGCTGCTTTTCATACTCCTTCTTACTCCCCCTTCCTCTTTTGTGGAAGACAAGCTCTGCAGTTCCATCACTCCCTAGACTTGTAACCCTGAGCACCCCAATTTCTCTGTGCATCATCTTCATCCTCCCAAAGGAGCTGCTTCAGCAGGGAGATGTTTCTTCCCTCTTTTGGGATCTCCACAATCCACAGATGTTCACAATGAGCCTTTGCAAAATAAGACAGATTTTTTTATTAGTCAACTGAGATGCAGTATTTTCAGCTCCTTGGATTCTAAAAAGCTCACACCCGCATCCACCCTGTCAGCTTTTGTCCTGCATCCCTGCATCCCAGTGCTCCCCACCTTCCCTGGATCACAGCCTTCACCCTGCACTGCCTCGTGGGCTCTGCTGTCAACCACAGTGCTGGAAGTCACAATCCCAACGTTTCCAGGGCCTCTCCAGAAAAACTGCATCCATCCACTCGGCTGTTGAGAGCACCCTGGCACTCCCTGCCCAGGAGACTCTTACATTTTCCTCTCTCCCCAAGAAAACAAGTCATGTCTTCAGTCACAGGGTGGGAGAGGGGACAAGCCATGTCAAAGACACTTGTTTTTCCCCTGCTTTGTATTCCAACAGCTGCTGCAGCCTAGCCAGGCTCCAGGGTGGGAGTTGATGAGGGTTTTGTCTCCTCCCTCAATCATCACATTATTTCTTTGAGATTTTCCCATCTTCCTGATCTCATCTTTGAGCAGCCTGGCAGTTCCCTGGGATATTTCTCCTTGGATCCCCACCTTGCTGTCTGCCTCTTCATGGGCCCGGGGTGAAATATCTGGAGGGAAGGTGGACAATCTAACTGTGAGACAGACTCAGGAGGCTGGTCAAACCACCTGCCTTTGTGTTGGCTGAGACCTGACACAGCTCAGCTCATCAAAGATGCTGCAGAGGACAAGAGGGGAACTGAACTGACAAAAAAGGTCTTGCTTTGCTGTGTAGACAAGCAAAGCTGGGGCTGGGACAGGAGAAATCCAGCCACAGCACTCAGCCAGTAGCTGGGGACACCAGTTCTGCTTGATGGCTGGAAGCCTATCTTGCCAAGCCACTGCAACATTCAGATCCTCTTCCCACCCCGGATCCAGGAAGCTGCATTATCCTGCTTCCTTTCTCACACTGGAAGGATGTGCCAGGACCTCACTGCTCTGTGGCACAATCCTCTGAAGGACACAAGCCTGGCTCCTTTCTCCCTGGGTCTGCTCTGTCTTTACCTTCACCAGTGCCCTCTTACACAGGGGTTTCCTGAGATGCTGTCACAATCCTGGCAGTGGCCAGGCAGGCTGAGGCACAGCTGCAAAGTTGCCTTTTCTGGAATGCTGTGCTCTGAACAGGATGCTGCAATCACCAAATAATCTGGTGAGAGATGGCCACAGTCACTGGGCTGGGTGCCCAGATGTGGGATTGACAGCAGTCAATTAACCCATCAGCTCCAAGGTCCCTGTGCCAGGCAACTCCTGGAGCAGCTCCTGCTGCTGGCAGGGCTGTCATCCCTGACTGACATCCTTCTGCTGTGACTCTCCAGGGAATCCCTGTGAGAGACTGGGATATGAAAGGGCTTTCCTGTTATCACAGCCTGATTTCCCAGCAGGGAGAAACAGGCTTTGCAGAGCAAAGGGAGCTCTGGGAAGGCTGGCAGAGCTTCCTGACCCTCAGCTGGCTGGGCTGGGGCTTCCTTCCCTGGATCAACAAAGAGCGCCAGAGGCTTGTGAAAGCAGTGATTCAGCAAAACAGGATGAGAAGAGAGGCAGAAATACCAAGTCAGCACAGCTGGATGGCATGAAATTCCCATCCTGTGAAAGCCATGAGTGTCAGCTCAGGTGTCCTATTCTGTCAGGGAATGGGGACAACTCCTGGAAATCCAGCTGTTGCGCATGGCAGCTCTGGAGTCAGGAACACAACAGGAAAACAGTGGTGATGGGTTTTGTTATTTTCTTCTTTCCCATTCCCAGAAAGATCACATCAGACTGGCCTGGCATGTGATGGAGTGGGCGGGAAAGCCATTTTGCCTGAAGAGAAGGAAATGCCATCCTCGGTCACCAATCAAAAGCATTGAAAAAGCTGGATTACAGCCGCAGGACTGGTTGAAACCACCCGTTCTGGTTTAAAAACATGCTCTGCTGATTTGGCTCCTAGTTTCTGACCTGTTGGAAGTTCACATTTCTTCTGTAAACACAAAGGGTTCAAGCTTACTTAAAAAGAAAAACCAGAAAGCTGCAATTCCCACACAGTCATGTGGCTTCAAGAGCCAGGGCTTGCAGAGAAATCCAGCCACTCAAAGCAGGATTGCTGACAGCCCCAAGCACAGAACGGTCCTGAAAAATGAAGGCGCTGAACTGAGAGCCCCCAGCTTTTTTGTCCCAGCTGCTGACAATCCAGCGGGACCCGCACTCTAATGACAACACTTTAGATTAAAGTGACATCGTATTTACATCAGCGTAACCATGAGCAGAGTCTAACCATCAGCCCTGACTCCAGGAAAAGCGAGATGACGTGCACATTTAGGCAGCTGGAAAATCTTTTATCTTTTGTCCAAAAGCTGGTGTCTGATTTCAAGACAAGAGCTTTCCAAGCCACGTTTTATTTAAAAAAACACTCGGTGCTCGGTTCGATCTCGCAGCAGGCTGTGAGCGATGCTGCCAAAGCCTCGGGGATGCAGCGCTTGGGGCACTCTGAGCACCTTCCCCAGCTCGGGGGGCGCAGAGCCACTCACCCCATGGCCAGACCCCCCGCCCGGGTGGGACAGACCGTCCTTGCCGGGGGACTGGGAGTGGGAAGCGGCTGGGAGGAGGAAGGGGATGGGAGTGGGAAGGGGATAGGAGTGGGAAGGGGATAGGAGTGGGAAGGGGATGGAAGTGGGAAGGGGATGGGAGTGGGAAGGGGATGGGAGTGGGAAGGGGATGGGAGTGGGAAGGGGATGGGAGTGGGAAGGGGATGGAAGTGGGAAGGGGATGGAAGTGGGAAGGGGATAGGAGTGGGAAGGGGATGGAAGTGGGAAGGGGATGGGAGGGGGAAGGGGATGGGAGGGGGAAGGGGATGGGGACTTCCAGCCACCCAACCATCCCTGCCGGGCTCCCCCGGGAAGGAAGGGCTGTCTGCCCTCCCCGAGCTGCCCGGGGCTGTTCCCGGCAGCGCTGATGGACATCTCGGACGGAGCGCACTCGCCGTCCTTCTCCAGCCCCACCGGGAGCGCGGCCGAGCCGGTTCCGCTCCCCGAGCCGGGACGAACGGGATCCGGCAGCTCCACATCACCCTCCCCGTGTTCAGTGCTGGCTGGCGGGGCTGAGACCGCACCGGGGGCAGGCACTTGGCCGCGCATCCCGATGCACATCCCCATCCCGATCCCGATCCCTGTCCCGACCCGCCCGGGGTCCCCCCGCGCGCACGCGCGCCCGGGCCCGGGTGCGGTGACGTCACCACCCCCCCGCCGCTCCCGGCGATAGAGCCCGGCTGATGCCGGTGTGTGTCGCGCCCGCCCGCCCCGCGCTCCCCCCGCCGATGCCTGGGCTCGGCGGTGCCCGCCCGCCCGCTCCGCCGCGCTGCGCTCGGGGCCGGGCCCTCCGCCGGACCGGACCGGACCGAGCCCAGCCCGGCCGGGCTGCCACCGACCCGCCGCGGGTGAGTGCCCAGCGCCCTGCGCGGCGCGGAGGGTCCCGCGCCCCGCGCTTCGGTCCCGCCCGCCCCCGCGGGACCGCAGAGCGCCGGCAGGTGCGGGAACCGCGCCCGGGCCCCGCACGGGGTCGGGACACGCGTGGAGCTCCGTCTGCCCCGGTGCGCCCAGCCCTGCCCGCGGGGCTGCCGGGGGGACCCCGCGGGTAAAACGGAAATAATTGCAATTAAAAATCCCTCCCGGCTGCGTGGGGCGGCCCGAGACCCCTCTCCCCCGGGGTGCTCTGGGTTGTTTTTCCCAAAGTCCGGGGTTTTAGAGGAAGAAAAGTGCTGTTTTGCAGCCCTGGTGGCTGCTCGCTCCGGGGACAGCGGGGCAGCGGAGCCCACGCGTGTTGCAGTTGCGGGGCAGGAGGGTGGGCGCGGGTGGGGTTTGTTTGGCTCCAGGTGTTGCAGCCGTGCCGGGTTTGTGCCTGGCCATGGGACAGGCTGGGATGGGAGCACACGCACCTCCCTCTTGGCACAGGTGGGATCCGAGTGGTTGCTGAGTGAGGTGCCTGTGAGAGCTGTGGCAGAGCTGGGGCTGAACCCCAGATTTCCTGGTCGATGCCTTCCTTGCCTGGCTGGGGATGGTGGTTGAACCTCACACCTTTGGGCTGCGGGGGTAAAGTCCTGCCTGCTCCTGCGCTGCCAGCCGGGTGTGTGGCCAGGTGCCAGCCAAACGAGGCCTCTCCGCTCCGGCCGATGGATTTGGAAAGCAGAGATTGTCCCTTTGGATGGGACATGTGTCCAAGGTGGAGAGTGGGTGTGTGCCCCTCGGCTGTCATGTTTGCCTGTCTAGCTGGCCTGTGTGAGAAGTAACCCCATCCTCCTGCTTAGGGCACTCTTAGTCTGTGCCCTCAAATCTTAAGCAATAAGATTTTTCCAAGGAGTTCTCTGCTGTTCTGATTATGAGATGCGAAACTTTTGGTGGAGAGGTGGGTGTTGTAGGTGATGTGTCTCGTTAGGCCATGTGACGTACCTGCAAAAACTCAAATATAAGGCTGTGTTTTTCCATTCCTGTCCCACTAAGGGCGCGAGCTCAGCCCAGCCATGGGTTTTCCTCTGCCCAATGCTCTAGGGTGGCTGCAGTTGGACAGGGAGGGTTTCCCTGCTCTTCTCCCTGACCACCTGCTCTGGCTGCAGTCCCCAAACAAGAATTGCAGTGTCTTGAGGAATGTTTCTTCATGGATAGGAAGCCAGAAGTTTACTTTGTTATCTGGAACAGTTTATTCTAAGCTAATCTCTCTTTAAGAGACGAGAAGGAGGGGATGCTCGGAAGCATTTTATTTACCACAGAAGAAAACAGCAATTTAATGATAACTTCTATTAACTAGGTTGGGTCTGTGACCTTGATGTATTTTACAGCTCGGTATGCGTAGCTGAGAAGAGGGAGCAGACTGTTTCAGTCTGTTTATTGTTTCCTTTTAGTTCATCCCAGTAACTCCCAGTGCATGATGCCCACACAGTTCTGGAGTCCTGACCCACCTTTGGGGGTGGGAAAGAGGAGACTGTTGGGTAGCATTTTGCCTCAGATACAGCCTAGTCTGTAGCTGGTGTTAATTACATTGTAGATGAGTTGGGGTTTAGCATAGGTTTTTCTGACAGGGCTCAGCCTTCGCAATTCTTGCTAGTAGGAAAGCCGTGGTAACTTGAGGCCCCAGGGTCACTCATGGGAGCTCATTCCTGTCAATAAAATCCTTGTTGTAAAGCCAAGTGAAACCAGTCCCGTGGGGGCCACTGGCTTTTGTCGGGGAGGTGCAAGGATGGATGCAGACAGTGCTGACAGCCTGGAGCAGGTGAGTGGCGCTGTGAGTGAGAGACATCTGGGTTGTCAGTGTGGGCAGATTTTAACTGCAGTGTGGCTCTGGTTCTCCTTTATACAAATGTGTTCCCTCGCTCCGCAGGCTTTCCCTTCTCCCCTCCAAAAACAGAGTCCCCTTGTGTATGCAGACTTTATCATCTGCCTTGGTTGCTATGGTGTTACAAGTAAAAACAGCTCCTCTAGTAGTTCCTGGAATTATCTACAACTTGAGTTTACAGTCCAACATGAATGTGGGTCTGTGTCCATCCCTTGTCCAGCCTTTCCTTGTCTGTGAAGTGGGAAGGGTCCAGAGGCAGAATGGTTTGCAGGGCAGGCTGTGTTTTGGTCCCATGGGATCTCTTCCAGGTTCCCAGGCACGAGGATCCCACTCCTCCATGCAAGGCTGTTGCATGGGTGCGGTGCATTGCTGGTTATTCCAGAATGCAGGACAATGTCTGGGGAGTGATAAAATCTGCTCACATTCATCCCCTCCGGGGCCAGGGCTCCCTGCCGAGTGCAGACAGGGTGTCAGCTCTCACAGAAAACTGTTGGGAGTGGAGACAAATAATTGAGGGTCTGTGGAAATTGGTGCAAACAAAAGGCAGAAGATGAGAGCAGAAATCTCCCCCCATCCTGCTCAGTCCCCCCATCCTGTGCAAGCAAACCCCTGTGGGCTGGCTTGTTGCTGCCCACTTTGCCAAGCAGGTTCCCTCCTTCCCATCGACTGATGTTTTATTCCTTTCTGTCTTTTCCACATGATTTGCATGCAAAAAGGACGGGGGAGGTTCACCCCGTGGAGAGGTCCTTGTTATGCTCATGGTTAATGTAAATTATTGTTCTTACAGGGAGCTGGTGTGACCCTGGAGCAGACGGATTTGGTTGGTAGAGCAGGAAAGCAGAGCCAGGTCCAGGTTCTCCCCACTCTGCCTGTCCTAAAGGGAGATTTGCCCCGTGTATATTCAGAATCACGCTGAGTTATCTCTCTCTTGCAGCAACTGCATGAGAGCCCAGGATGATTATGTTTGTAACTTAGGCACCTGTTCCAGGTGGAATGAGTCTATTCCTGCTATGGAGGCTGATTTGGGAAGACCCTGCTTTGCTTGTGCCTGATGGTGTTTGTGGTGAAGGTCGGCAGCCTCTCCCTCTGCAGCTGTGATGGCATTTCTGCTGTGTTGAGTAGGAGAGGGGTGATGTTTCTAATTATAAAGAAAAAAAACAAAGTCTTGTACTTCTCCCTTTCTTTGTTTGTTTTTTCTTTTTTTTCCCCCTGGACAAATGTTCTAAATAACAATGCTTAAAATGCAAATGGATTGAGTTTGTGTGAATCAACTGAGAAGGCCTGGTTGGAGGAGGACTGTGGTGGACCCAGAGGAGCTGGTGATGACACATGGCACAAGAGCAGAGCCGAGGCGGTTGGGTTGTCACCAGAGGCAGTCACAGCCATTGCAGCCATGGCTCATCTCCACGTGGAGGACATTCTCAAAGGCCTCATGGTTTCTCTTTCCCCGTTCAGAGGGATGCTGTGAGGGTGCCCTCTTCTTGTCCTACAGGCACAATATGGGGACATTTAACTGAACGCCCTTTTATCTGCATGCTCTCCACTCCTTATTCCTACTTTTTTAAATTAGAAATAGAAAAATTGGAGAATGAGCCTTCTAAACTGTGTCCAGTTGCAGTCACGGATGCTGTAATATTCCTCCTGCTGCAGGAAATCACTGCCCCTGTTGCTCCGGCCAGGCCCCTCATGTGTTTTAGCACTTGCTTTGGGAAAAAACATGAAATAAAATAACATGTTGAGGTTGCAAAAGTTTCCATTATGGCTCCACCCAAGCACTCCTGCCCAGTAATGCTCAGAAAATTCAGTCTGGGTGATGGTGCTGCCTTAGTGCTGGACTGCTTGGGGGAAGGGGGTAAGCTTGAGAGGGCCATGTCAGGAATAGGGTGGGGAATGAGCTCTGGTGTTCGGCTTCTTAATAAAGAGGCTGGATAGGACAGGTTTAAGTTATCAGCCCTCAAAAATTAACTGAGCAAGAGGCAGATGGGTCAATTGAAAGGGGCTTCCAGGGAGGAGAGGTGGCTCTTTGCTATTGTGTCAGTGCCTTTTATCTCCTCTTCTCCTGAATAAGATGTTGTTACCAGGCTGATTTTGTCCCACTGGTGTAAAAGGCATCACTTTGCTCCTGTGGGAAGGATAAGAAGGGAGCCAGTCGCTCCTGGAGCCTGGCTTGGCATGCAGGATGCTTGTGCATGCTCTGCTCTCATGGCTCAATAAGTAAAGAGGTTTTCATGGAACTTATGAAAAACTTCTCTCCTGGAAATAGGTCAAGCAAATATTTATTTGCCTGAGGTGTCATGCCAATGTTGCACAAATATTTGAATGGGTAGTCATTTTACTTTTTCCCTGCTTTGTTTCTTCATAAGAGCATTCAGCTTTTTCCAGGGGTTTAGAGATACACATTAATAATTGTATGTAATCAGTCCTGTCTGTCTCTCTTCCATCTGCAAATCTGTGTTTCTCCTATGGGCACAAGCTCTGCGACTGCAGTGCTGTAAATCAGAAGCTATGACACTTTTTTTCTTTATATCCAGATCCTTATCAGAAATCTGGGGGGGGGTGGGTTGTTGTTCTCTGGAGGAGTCTCAGGTCAATGATGGGCCTTTGGGCTCTTGGCAGCCTTGCAGAGGTGGTGACCTCCCAGCCAACACCTTAAGGATGGTGGCTTTGGAGACCATGATGGGTTTGATGTGATGTCATTTTTCACAGCCCTGGTAAGACAGGTGTGTTTGCTCTTTGCATTTAGGTTAATTGGCTCTTACTCTTAATTGTTCCTGTGTGTGGGGTGGTCAAAAGAGACAGGTCACCCTGATGGATGTGCTGGAGGTTGTTGGAGCCTACTGTGTGTTGTGCTTTGGTTTGTTAAGAAGAATGTAAATGCTTTTCAAAGGTATCCTGCTCTTTCTTTCTTAACTAGGAATCATTTCTATGTCAGAAAATATGTAAGACAAGGGGAGTGTCTCTGTTTTATCGAGGCAGAGCTAACTTAAAGCCCCTCAACTGTGCAGGCAGGGGGCAGGTGGGCTGTGGGCTGGGCTGGAAGCAGATGAATGTGAATATTTCATTTAGACCATAATCCACCTGGTTGGGCTCTGCTCCCTCGGCCCTGTGTGCGCTGGGAAGTGCAGCAGATGTTTCAAATGGCAGCCAGTACTCCTTGCTCCAGTGTTGGCATTTCCATGTTGCTTTACAAGCAGGAAAGATGGAGACTGAGGGTGATGTATCTGCAGGTTTGTGGGTCCTTTGCTTAGAGGATTTTCCCCCTCTGTTGTTGATGTCTGTGTTGATTGTGTGGTGTTGTCCTGCTCTCCCGGCCCAGATTCACAGTGCTGAGCTATGTTTGCTCTGCCAAGTGCTAGCATAATTTTTGGAAATTTGGCCCTGGGAGTCATGGGAGTGCTTAACAGAGCTTTAGAAATGGAGGTGCTTTGGAGGAGGCATCTTTGGAGTTGGTGTACTGGGGGTTAGTTTTTCAAAACTCCTCTCCTGTGAGTAGTCATTGTGTGTCTACCTGCTCCTAACCCTTTCCCAAGCTCCCTTTGCTACTCCATGCTCTCCTAATTTTGCTTTGTCACTTGTGGGTTTTCAATCTTTTCTGCTCTGGCCTCACCTGTGTGTTTTCTGGTTCTCTTTGGCATTGCAGGACATTTGCTTTTCTTTCCATCTTCTGGGAAGGTCTCAGAGCAGCTCAAGTGTGCCCAGCAGTGTTTGGGGAGCAGGAGACTGGGGTGTTTAAAGGGATTGTAAAGCCTTCATGCTTCTTTGATCTTTTTGGCACCTAGGATCAGTTTTGTTTGGTTGGTTTTTTGGGGGCATTTTTTGATTGTAGTTTTCAATGAGATAGTTGGAGTGGAGAGGGTGGGAGTGAGAAACAGCTGCTTCTTTCAGGGGTAACCACAAATAAACAGCACTGCAAGGCAAACACGACATCCCTTGTGTGCTCACCCTGCTGCTGACAGCACTGGTATACATGGTTGTCCAGGTGAAATGAGGTGATAAATAATATTTGAGCTCCACTTAGCAAAATTAGGGATCTTTTTTTCCCCCCCAAAAGGGCCCCCATCAGGGACCCATATGTAGCCGGTAGACCTGATAACAGAACAAAGCGTTCCTTGCCAGTGGGTGTTTTGGACTGGTGTTGCTCTGTTCCCTGGGGTGAGGGTGAAGCCACCTCAGTCCATCAGAGCTGCTGATGGGGCAGGGACATCGTTCCTACCTCAGCCCAAAGAGTTTTGGCATCACTGACGCCTTGGCCTTGGAAATGGGGTTTCATTTCCCCCATGTGGGGAGGTTTTCTTTCTTAATTGCAAGTGTTGGCCAGGTGGAAAAGGGTAGGGTTGGTGTGAGACAGAGGAAGATGGGAGGAACAACAGAGGTGTTGAACATGAAAGGGTTGCAGTGGCTTCCCAAAATATCTGCTCTGGGAATTTCATTGCTGCTCTGCCCCTTAATGCTGGGAAACGCTGCCCTGTGCATCTGCTCTGCTGGGGCCGAGTTTGTCAGGGCATTGTAGAGGTGAGACTGGGAAGAAAATAAAAAAAAAAGTTGAATATAAAATGTTATTGATTTCTTTCTCCATTTTTTGGTATTTTTCTTCTAATTTAATCAATTCCCTACTGTGTTGTAAATTCCAAATGTGAATGGGAAATAATCCCACCAGTACAATAATTAGCATGTAACCAGCAGATGAAGAAAACCCAAACTGCTGAGCTGATTGGTGAATACTGACTGTTTGCCGAATTAATTTCAATAATCACATTTCCCATTAAAAAGAAGACGGGGTGGGGAGGAAGTCTTAAATTTTCTTCAAGATCAATGTAGCGAAAAATGGTATGTGCAGTGTAGCTGTTGTGCATGTGATTAGAAAAAAAGAGCCGAGGGAGGTCTTTGGAGCTGAATTGCAGCAACGAAGTATTGCTAATTCTGCAATCAAGAAGCTCCATTTCACCTGCTTTTTTTGGGAGGAGAAATAGAATTTTAAGTCAAATATCCATAATTTTGTGTAGGTGTGTGACAATAAATAAAGAGGAAAACATTCCCTCGCAGTGGTGCTTTGCTGCAGGATGCACAAACAAGTCCACTGCAGATCATTAGTAGTGAAATATGTTTATTGTGCATCCATCCAGATCCCAAATATTTTGTTGTTGTGCTTTGGAGGGAGGAGTGGAAATTTGTGTTTGGGAAGGGGTGATTTCAGAGCATCCAGGAGCTGGGCACCCTGTTGGCACAGGGATCTACAGTCCTGCTCTTCCCTGCCTTCCTCTGTTGCTTTTTTAGGCTGGCTGTGCCCTGAAGGTGGGTGGTGTTTGGAGGAGGGAGAAATTATCTCTCAGCCTTGATACCTCCATGGTGTCACATCCAGACAGCATCAGGAAAGGTCACCTCTGCAGAGCTGTACCTGGCAGCTTGTGTAATTACACACTTGAATTCACATTCAGGATTAGCAGAGATGATTTTATCTCCTAATGATGTTTTTTCCCCTCCTAAAGAAGCTCCTGGCCGTGGCCACCTCGCCCTCAGGACTTGTTTTCCAACAGCAAAGCTCAGGTGATGCTGCTGCCAGGTGTTGGACCAGAGCATCAGTGTGGAGATGGTTTTTGATTACATTTTAAACTCAATTTTAGGAACATTTACTGAGTTGTGATACAGTTTGGTGCTTGTAGGCTTGGAAATACTTCATTTAGAAGTGGAGGGATGGTCTGCAGAACCCTGGCCCTACAAGTGTTGGGTCTGAGTGTATCACACTGTGCTGCAGCAGCAAGAAGTGTGTGTGATGGAGCAACCTTTTCATTAATGTGAAATGCTTGCTCTGGGAGGAAGCCGGTGATCCAGTGTGCTCTCTGCTCCTGGCTTGGGGAATGGCTGCTGCCCAGGGCCATCAGTGGTGTGACAGCCAGGAGGGAGAGCAGGTCCCAGAGAGCATCCCTGGTGTGTGGCACTCAGGTCCTCTCCCTCCCAAAGCCTCTGGATATGGTGGCATGTGATATTATTGTCATATGTTATTTAAAAAAAAATTAAAAAGCCTGGCCAGCCCAAGTGCTTTGAAACAGTATCTGTTACTTTATCAATTCCAGCACGGTGTGCTGTGGGAAGAGTTGCAAGCAGATCACTCTGGGATTTTCTTTGCGTATTTTCCTAATGTTAGAGACAGTCCCAAAGAGGTTTTGCATTGTTTCATTTCCCTTCCTCACTTGATGTTTTCCTAAAAATAAAAGCTAATGTCAACAATCCTACAATAACCAATGAGTGAAAATGCATGTTCTGCACACAGCATTTTTTTTTGGTGTGTGTATGAAAAGCAAGATTTAGCTGGTAATCACGTTACTAAGTATGGATAAAAATGTGTATTTTAAACCACCTCACTGATGGCTTTTTCTTTTTGCCCTTTAAAATGCCATTAATCAAGTTAGAGACTGGAAATACATGAAACAGAGACTGAGAAAAGTCAGTTGAGGTGAGTAAACAAGTCAGCTTTTTTTATGAAAGCCCAAAAAATGGCCTGCTGCTGCCGCATGTTAAGGATACCTTAAATACACAGTGGCCTTCAGTGCTGACAGGCATCCCTAACACCTTTTATAATAAACCTCTAATTATACCTTAGTGACTCCATGGGTTCTCTGGATCAACTTGGGAATATTGCACTGAAATCAGAATATTTATATTTTCTGTGATTGATGGATGACAAGATTTAAAGCTGGACCTGGTGAGTCTGGTACAGAGTGATGTATTTGTCATTTTATATAGAGTTGTGCTTGCTGCTGTATGATACTATTTTGGGGTTAAACTCTGCATTTTGGGAATTACTTCCTGAATGCATCAGCGTGGATTCCCAAATCCAGACCCCAGCTGGAAAAGTGTACGAATGCTGGTCAGCCCCTGCAGCCCATTTCTACCTCCAAGTGTTTGGCTGTTGGATTAAAGCCCAGCACTTAGAACCAGGGACTTCAGTGAAAATATTGGCTTTTTAAAGAAAAAAATCCTCCAGAGATTTGTGGTTATGGAAAAAACTGGAAAATAGGAGTTCTTGGGCAGAGAGTGGCAGGGAGATGCATTAGCCTGGTTGTTTTCCAATATCCCAGACTGGGAGCCAGTGCCATGGGATTCAGAGCCTGACTTATGGTTGTAGAAGTTGGCATGGCAGACCCTGGTAAGTTGATTCTTTTCTCCTCCATTTATTTATTTCTTCCCTCCTTTATTTTAATACCGTCTCCCAGGAGATCCCAGCTGAAATCTATTCATTGCTGAGATGTTTCTTTTCCCCTGTGTCTGGGTTGGCTGTGGTTGTTTCTGGCAGGAAGGGAGGAGCAGCAGGACAGGAGAGCTGTGCTTGTGTTGGGGGTGTATGTCCTGCAAAGGGACTCTGTAGGTGTTACACACATGTTGTGGTCTCAGCCCCACTTCCACAAAAACAGCAAATCAACCAGTCCATGCCACTGGGGCTTACCCTTCTCCATCTGGACCTGTGTGTCCCCTGGGCTTTGGTGGACCTTCCTTTCTGGGTCAGCGTGGGGTTTTATTTCCATTTATATTCCCCCTGTAAGTTGGGAGGTTTGTGAGACAGCTGATCTCATGTTAAAGGATAACCTCAAACAGGTTTCTGCTGGTGTAGTAGCTCTGTAGAGGTCTGGCAGTGCTAAGGGATAGTGAGAGATTATGGAGGCAAGAATAGAAATATAGAATCGATTGGGTTGGAAAAGACCTCCGAGATCAAGTCCAGCCCTTGGTCCAACTCCAGTCCCTTTACCAGATCATGCCCCTCTCTGGGCAGGCTATTCCAATGCCTGATACCTCTCTCTGGAAAGAATTTTTTTCTGATCTCCAACTTCAATTTCCCCTGGCAGAGCTTGAGCCCATCGTGCCCCCTTGTCCTATTGCTGAGTGCCTGGGAGAAGAGACCAACCCCCACCTGGCCAGAACTTCCCTTCAGGCACTTCCAGACAGTGCTGAGGTCACCTCTGAGCCTCCTCTTCTCCAGGCTAAACACCCCCAACTCCCTCAGCCTCTCCCCACAGCACTTGTGCTCCAGTCCCTTCTCCAGCCTCATTGCTGTTCTCTGGACCTGCTCCAGCCCCTCAATCTCTTTCCTGAACTGAGGGGCCCAGAACTGAACACAACAGTCAAGGTGTGGCCTCACCAACCAATATGTGGGGGTGAGGGAGAACAGAGCAAGACCTTCTGGGGTTTTTTGACAGTATTAAACTGGCTGGATCATGGTCACATACCCTGTCTGGGCAAGCAAAGCATCCCTGCTCAGCTGAGCTCCAAAGTCCATGTTTCCAGCCATGCAGGATCTCCATGGCTCTGTTCCCACCCATGTAGCTGAGCCCTGGCTGAAGGGGTCCCAGGGACAGCTGCTCTCCCTCTTTGCAAAGCATTTGTTCTGATGGTGCTTCCAGGCCTGAAGTTCACAGCGTAGTTTCCACCCAAAATATTCCGAAGTCACCAGTGAGACACTGCAAAATCCTGAGGCTGGATCAAATCAAGTGATAATCCATCAGGGGTTTCATCTGCTTGACCATCAGTCCTTAAAAATTTGGATCGTTTTGCTCTCCAGCTTGAGAGGTTTTTCTCCAGAATTGTATCTGGACATTTAATCTTTTAGGTTTGTTTGTTTGTTGTTTTTTTTTTAATCCTGATCAAATCTGAGGTTCTCATGACCCTAAGAGCCAAAGCTTCTCTTAAGCTGATGCTCCCAACAAGAGCATCTTTTCTGTCTCCAAGTATTTTAGAGCTCGTGATAAAATTGCGAGGCTTTGGCAGTGCCCATTTGGGTGCTATTTGTGTGCCAAACCCTGCTGAATACATCTTTTATCACAGATTTGTAACAGTAGCTGTTGGAGGAGAGCTTCACGGGAGAAGCTTTCAGAAGAATGCTTTTGTAAAGGAACACTCCTGTGGCAAAAAAAAATAGTCTTTGAGACAGGGGGAAAAAAACCCAACGAAACCCAACATTTTTCATGTGTTCATGTTGTAAAATTCGCCCATTAATTTGGACAAATAAAGTTGTACTTCCATTTCTAGACAATTTTGTTTGTCCTCTTTGTACAAACAAGCAGTGTTGTGCTCCAGGCATTTTTTGAGGAGGGAAAAAAATAGACAGTGGATTCTGCTAAGAAATGCTGAGTTCCTTGTTTTGTGTAACTCTCCCCAGGCTGAGCCCCAGCCAGGTCCCTGCAGGAGCTGGAATCGGGACCCAGCTGGCACTTTGCTCAGACTGGGCTTGTCTGTAGTGTGGGGAGCAAACTGGGAAGAGCCAAGATGGGTCTGCTCATCTGTTCCACTTCACTAGATGGAGAGTTTAAGGAGAAGACAAGAAAAGTAGGTTTCTGAGCAGCAAATGTAAGGGATGGGGATCTGGTGTGCTCAACTCTTCTTTCTGCTCTGGATCCCACTGACCTTCCCTTTGTGTTCACTGTTGACTTGAGCCATGTCCAGTCTTGGCAGGAGCCTGGTATTTCCCAGTGGCATAAAGCTTGTCCTCCCACATTTGCCTCACAATTCTAGATGCTTTTCCTTGAAAAAAAGGATTTTTCTGCTTTAAAATTATGCTGCTGTTTGAAAGTGTTTTGGGTGCTGTTTTACACCTCAGGATGCTCTTGGTGAACATCCCCACCCAAGGAGGAGGAATGTGGTGCTTTGATCCATTTCCAGCTTTGATTTGGATTGTCATGCATTGTTCTTAAGTGGCCATTTACTCTCCTTCCCATCTCTTTGGCACAGAAGCAGGAGAATAAAACATTAAGAGAGGAATGTGATTATAATCCTGTAAAAGCTGTCAGAGGAATTTGGCAGTGGTTGCAGCCTGTGAGCATAATACATAATATTATATTCATTTTTTAAAATGATTAGATTTCAAGCTGACAGTTTAAATGACAAATCACCTTTAAAAGATACTGTGGACAATGTAAAAACTGTCAGTGTGGTTTTTTTCTTTGTTAACCGTGGAGTTTTCAAGATCTGTGCACCCAAAAAAATAGGAACCTTTGCCTTTTGCCAAGCTGCATGTGGAAGCTGAGAGCAATGAGGTCCTTCATATTAATAATTTGTATTATAATAGCATTGTCACTGCTGGCTCCCAGGCTTTTTTTATCCCAGAGTTAATAGCAGGGCTGCCTGTCAAAGGGATTTTTTTTTTGGAAAGAACTAATTTTTGCTTTTGTGTCTCCTTGCTCCCACAAACTGTGTGTGAATGGGACCAGTAACTGCAGCTGGGAGTGGCTGGAGATAAGGGCAGAGGAACTGTTTGGCTGTGTTATTGAATGTATTAACTGTTTAAATATGTTACTCGGCATGGAAAGCGGATCCCAGGGGACTGACAGAGTTCCCTATCCCAGAATATCCCAGCTCACAGCAGGAGCCGGGGCTAAAGATGCCAAAGGCTTCAGGCGGTGCAGGAACAGAGCTGTGGCTTCCCACGTCCTGCTGTAGGCTTGGGACTCTTGGATGAAAGGGAAGCTGTTTCAGCAAGCTGGATAATCATATGGATGATCAGAGCCCTGACAGGCCTTGAATAAAACATGCAATAAAGTGATGATTTCTGCTCTCAAATAATAGTAAAATTTAGCCAGTTTTGTCCCCTGTGGTCCTTGGAGCATCCTTTGGGCAGTGAAGTGAAAATGAGAGGAGTGGGAATCTGTTGTTTCCTTCTCTTGGATGAGAAGCTGGCTGTCATTTGCTGAGCTTTAATGCTCCATGCTGTATATGTCTGTTTTGTTAAAGTCCAACAGGACTTGAAATCCAATAGGATTTGAAATTTTTAAAACTCTGCAATAAGAATTTTTAGCTTAATGAGAATATTCCATAATTCCTTCTCTTTGCAATGGAAAAAATGATTACAGTGGACATGGATTGGACTGTGTCTCTATGTGCTTGTAAATTCTTGGAGACTGGACATAAAACTCAGTTGAAAATAAGCATCAGCATCAGGAGTAGCATAATGCAGAAGGATGGGGGAAGGTGTCCTTTTCTGGTTCTGGCAGGAGAGAGGAGAAGAGTTTGGCTGGAGGAAATCCAGAGAGTTGTAAGGAGATTGACTGGTCTGACCAAACCTGAGCTGTTTGGCCCTAGATAGGGGAAGAGGGAGGCAGGAAGCACCACCTTCCTTTTAGGCACCTGAAGATGTGCTTGCTTTCCACAATCACAGTGGGTAGAGCGAGAGGTCATTGTCCTAAAATTGTAGGGAAAAATTTCAGATTAAATACTGGGCAAAATCAGGGAAATACTTTCCCTAAAAGTAACAACAGGATTTGATGGTCTGAAAAGCTTGTGGAGCATCAGTTGTTGGAAGTTAAAATGGCTTGGAAATATCTTGCTAGGATTTCTTGATGGTCATTCTTGTACAGTGAAGGTGCAGTTTATTCTCCTGCAGTGGGAGTTGTCTCCTGTGCTCCCTTCCTGCAGTGCTGGCCTGGAGCAATGAGACTGGAGAGAGTTATTTTCAGTCTACAATAATCAGGAATTGAGAAGTGTTGTTCTGGGGCTTAAATTTTCAAGCTCTTAAAAAGATTGAAGTGAGTAAACATACTGTAAGTTTGCATGCCTGTCTACGAAAGCGGATGTTGTCTAGAAATATTTTATGCTCTTTGGTTCTAAAATTGAATGTTATGGATGTTAAACTGTATGTCTTGCCTGTCTGGATGGCACAGCTTTTCCAGGACACTGGTTGACTGGATTTGGAAGAGATGGAGAGGTGGGTGAGTGATGTTGCCTTCAGTACAGCTTTAAAGATATGTATGTAAAGTCAAGCTCCCAGCTCTGTTGAGGTACTGGAGAAACAGAAGCTGCCACTTGGGAGATTCTAAATGGTAACTTACCAGTTCTTTAATTTCACCTTGGTAATGGGAACCTTTTAAAATCAGTATCCGGCAGCTGAGGCTGCTGGGCTGGGCAGTCTCTGCTGGTCAGTGTCAGAAGGTCTCAACATGTCTGAGAAGTTTCTTCCACTTGCATTTTTGCAGGTCAGAGCTGTGTTCTGCAGCATCCTCTGCACATTCTTTCCTCCCAATAGTCTTATCAAAGATGGTAGTTTGATGACAACTTCTCTTTCTTTTTCTGTAGGGAACAGTCATTTTATAGTCAAGAGCAGGGAGCAGATCTGTGCTGTTGATTCCAAACAAGGTGTGAAATCTCAGGCCAGCACTGCTAGTCTGGGGGAAGCTTTGCCCAGGTAAGAGAGTTAGTTCTTCCTTGGCTGCAGCTGTGGAGGACAGAGAGCTGGGCTTGGGGCTGCCCTGTCTGCTTGTGCAAGTCTCAGGTCGAACCAGGCTTTGCTCAGCAAGGCTTTGTTCTGGAACAGCCTAGTTCTCTTCTCAGTCACATTAAAAAAATCCCAAAATAACTGCTGTTTAAAAAAAAAAGAAAAATCTGATGTGGGGTTACCAGGTGAAAGGAAAACAGAATAATCCCTATTTTTAAACCTTTGCAGTGGATTTGACTTTGAAATGTTCAGCCCCTCAGTGGATTGCTGTAGTAGTGTGCAGTAAGGTCGTGGTGGCTGAAAACAATGAGGGCACAGTTCGCAGGTGTCACGCACAAGATAGTTTATTAAATCACTCCATGAAGAAAGGAAAAAGGGAAAAAATAGGTAAAGGTAAAAGCCCACTAACTTCAAATTATACAATATATATTGTACAATCCCCCACTTAGCCAAGTTCTGTTCGTTGTATCACAGTGTCTATAAACTTTATTACAGCTTCTAATTGGATGTTACTTTCTGCACAGATGTTCTTTGCCATGATAAATTTATCTCTTGAACATTCCTTTCTCTTGGGCAGTTTCTCCCAAAACCTTCTTATCTCATTTTGTTTTTGCTAGCTCGCTGGTTTTTCTGACAGTCTTAATTAAGTGCCAGCTAGTAGGCCTCGGAATCAGTTTGCAGCTCCAAAACCTTTCCTAACTCAAAAAATCCTTATCCTCTCAGATTGCTGCCAGGAGGCTGGTGGTCCTCCCTTTTCATGAGTCTGCTGGCCCAGCTGGTTTGATTGTTATGGTGTTAAACCCCCAGATATAGGAAGATGACTTATTCTCTGTGTTGAGGCTGGTATTTGGGGAAGATATTCTCCATCCTGGAACTGTTTGCAGGTTTTGAGCTGCTCAGTCAAGCCTGAGGAAGCCGTAAGGATGGCAGTGGGATGGTGATGATGGTTGGTGGCTCTGGCAAACAGTGGAAATAACTGAGACAGAAAGACCTGAGTGTATCTTGGCTCTTGGATGCTGTAATTTTAATATCTGAAAGAAGTTAGGGAAAAAAAGTGTGCCTTGGTTGTCCTTGCTGCTGCTGCTCCAGTTTCAGTGATCAGCAGCTGAGCTGCCTGCATGTGCTGCTCTGAGGAAACTCCAGTCCCTGCCCCCTCACCCCAGCGCTCTCTGTGTTGTTCTACTTGAACCAGCAGTTCCAGAGAATTCAAGGAGGAGCTGCCAGGGTAATCATGGCTCATGGTGCCAAATTTGCAGGGGCTTTACTCCATATTTCAGAACAACGTTTTGAGAGACTCAGATTTTTCTGTTCCTCCAGCTTAAGTTTCTGTTTAAGCCACCTTTAATTTCTGAAAGCGCGAAGCTGTTCAGACTGCTGTGATCGAGGTCACTCTTTAATTTGGGTACTCTAAAGAACACAAAATCTTGTTTGTTAAATTCTTAGGCATATGTTGAGTTCCTAAAGGAGTGTGTGAATGATATTAAACCTATTATAGCAGAGGGAGAGAAGCAGCAGTGTTACAGAAGTGGGAGATAAGCAGTGGGGCTGTGCTGTTATCGCTCCGTTTGGGAGGTCATTGCGTTGTGCAAGTTGATACAGGACATTTACACAAATTGCTGGAATAAAAACCCACTCTATCAGCAGTATAATGTTTGTTTCTTATTACATGTTAAACTTTTTCTGGCATAGCAAAGGTTGTCACCTGTTATGTCAAGGTCTCGGCATTCAATGCTGGGGCCTTTCCAAGTGTGCTGAAACCTAATTGGTTAGGGATAAGCCTTCCCTTCATTGTAGGGGAGGAAGAAAAGAAAAGCGAGGAAAAAAGAAAAAGCTGTGGCATCTAGCAGGCATTTAGAGCATTTTTTCCTTGTTCTCTCAACTCTTGTGATTTGCCAGGCTTGGAGCTGCTTTTTTCCCGAGTTCTGGGCTTGCTTTGTTTTTCCCTTGAATTAATTTGGAAAAATAATATACAGCAAATAATATATAGCAAATAACATAGAGCAACCAGCACTGCTAGTCTGGGGGAAGCTTTGTCCAAGTGTGGCTCTGCAGCAAGGAGTGTCAGGACATCTGAGTGCTTAGTGAGGGAAAACCTTTATGTGTCCCTTTATGTGTCCGATTCCTTTGCCTTTTTTTGTTTTTATTCCTCTCTTTTCAAGTCCTGCTGGGTTTGTGTCTGTGATTATAGCCACAGTGGAAACATCTTGTCTGCAGGATTTTAGATGTGTTTGGGGAGCACCTCCCTGAGTTGTAAATGCATCTGTGTTGGTTATTTGGTGAAATCTCTCCATGCCACTTATTCACTTATTTGTTTTAACCCAAGAAGCTCAGTGGTTATGTGCGAAGTGCCTGGTCAGCAGGATCTAACCTGAGAAGGGGATCACTGGGCTCTGGCTTTAGGTACTGGAGCACATCATGGCCGAAGCACAGGGGCACTTTATAGAATGATTTGTGTTGGAAGGGACCCAAAAGATCATCTAGTGCCACCCCCTCTGCTGGGGGCAGGGACATCTGGGACATGTCACTGGGAGAAGAGAACCTGTCACTGCCCATGCTCAGGCAGGAGCAGCAAACAAACCTGAATTTTCCTTTACTTGGGCAGTCTCAACATTATTTTCCTATTTTCCATCCTTGTTATGAGCTCTGGCATACCTTTTTCCAGGGTGACTGTTTTTCAGTATGGTGTTTTCCCCCCGGTCTGAACTTAATCCCAGAAATCCACTTGGCTGGTTATCTTTTCAGACAGTAAAGTTTAGAAATTATGAAATACATGAGGCTTGCTCTGCTGCTTCTCCAGAGCTGAGGGAACAGGGACTGGATGTCAGGGGTGGGAAATGAAGGGGAGAAAGGAAGGCTGCAGAGCAGCAGGTTATATTTAGCTGCTGGATGTGGCAGTGACAAGTCAGGGTGCTGTGGTTGCTGCTCTAAATATGTTCTGGCCAGCTGAGGTTTCCAGTCCTGTAAAGGACCAAAGCCATGAGCAGTGGCTGACAGCTGGACAACAATGTCACTGGTTTCCAGCACAGCACAACTGGGGGGGTTTACTTTTACTGGGTTGAAAGCAGCGTGCTTGAGTGCATGGTGATTAACTCAGCCAACTTGGTTAACTGCTGATAAATAGTGACTTTGGTAATTGAGTGGGGAAAAATAGTCAAAGGTGGGTGTTTGGTGTGCTTCAGTGAGGATGTACTGTGGGAGCACAGTGGGGTGGGTGGCAGGAACTGAGAGACACCTTAAACTGATGAGTGTTTTATTTTTGCTTTTAGTCTTTGCTAAACTTCTCCTGTGGAGGTGCAAGAGTAATTTTTAGTTTAATATTTTCTCTTCCAGCCCTGAATCCCAGCACAGCTGGAGCGACTGCAGGCACTTTAAAGATGTGGGTGAGCTCTGAGGAGGACCTGGAGAACGACAGGCTGAGAACGTGGTCCCTTGTGCAGGTGGGTCACTGCTGCCACCTTGGGCTCCCTGTGTGGTCTGGGCTGTGCACCTTTCTGTCCTGTGCAGCCTGGACAGAGAAATGTGGTGTATTCCAGTGTATCTCAGGGTTCTCCTGTGTATGCTGTTGGAATCTGATGGCTGAAGAAAATGATCGTATAATGGCTGGCTCTGTTACCTTGAGCTCAGTGGTGCTCTGTGGTTGGAACAGGTCTTGGGTTGTGTTTCCAGGTGTCCCCTGGAAGGGGGCAATTTTTATTTTTCCTTCTGAATATCACTCCTTGGACAGAACAGAGTTCAGATGTCCTGTGTGTTTGTACTTTTCTCCTGGCTGGAGCTCCTCTCTGTATGCAAGTCATTGATTTATTTTATTTCCCTGCCGCTAAGAAGCCCCCGGTGTAACTCACTAGATGTCCATCTGTCCCATGGTGTGTATGAGGGGTCAGGAAGAGTGATACTTTTTCACCTTGGCTTCTGTGGGTGGAAGAAGCATGCTTGGAAATAACACTTCAGTTTTCCATTATGCTGTTCCAGACTTTTGAAGAAGAAACTGGGTCTCACAGCAGAGCCAAGCCATTTTATTTGTACAAAATGAAACTCTGTAGCTGAACATCAGTGAGCAAACTGGCAGGGAAGTTTTTCACCCAGTTCATGGCTCTGTGATAAATGACAGTGTCCCCACAGAAATGGAGATTTTCAAACCCCAGAGTGATTTCTTCCCATCTGATGTGCCACATCTGGAGACTGCTTGTTTCTACACTTTATTAAATAATCAGCATTGGGAATACAGTGACTGGGCTGATGCTGTTTGCTGCAGCTTTCCTGACATACTTCCAGTTCTGCAGCCTAAATGTAGCCTGTTAAACAGGTAGGAATAAACTAAGGGACTCAGAGGCAGCATGTGGTGTGGTGGGATCCACGTGCACTACCATCCCCCTGAGAGCTGTCCTCCTTGAAGTTCCCTCAATTAATTTTATCTAGGAAGGTCCTCAATACCTTATGTCAGTAATGGTGCAAACGCAGTGAATGTTGTGGTTCTCTGGGTTGTCTGACTGTTACAGATGGAGAATTCAGCAGGAGGAAGAAGGTGAAGCTTTTGTAGCTTTGCTCTGCCTTCATAAGCAGAGTCAGGGTCTCTTGGGAGGGAGAGTAGAGAGAAGGGAATTAAATTTTATATCCCTTGGTGTGTGCCACTGAAAGACAGTAATAATGCATGTGAAAGGTCCTTGGTAAGTGTGAAGGTTTCCTTTATGTTCCACCTGCAGGAAATCATGTTGTTCATTACTGAAGGGCTCTTACTAGATGCTGATCATGGCCTTGCAGCAAATTGTGCCACCCCACATGCTTCCTCATGGTCCTGTGCTGACCACGGTGGCTTTGCAGTATCTTCTGAGGGAGCTTTGAGAACCAAACTGAGGATCTCTGGTCTAGGAGTTGGCCTCTTTCTCTCCACTCCTCCTTTCACCCCTACCCTCCTCTGGTGTCCTCTCCCTCCCAATTCATTTGTTTTCAAAATGATTGTGCTATTGTGTGCATCAATACATGCATGGCCTGTCTTGTTTTTCTCTTGGACTGAAAGTGCAAAGCAAATCTGTTTATGGTTTTGGTGAGCTAATTCTTCCCCACCCTAGATTTTTTAATAGACTCTTTCTTTACCAAGCTTGCAGAGCTCTCAGGATGTACTAAGTAATGGGAAAAATATGTTGTGTGTTAACCTTCCTTTTTTGTAAAACTTTATTTACAAGACCCTATTTCTAGCAGTGTATCTGGGAAGTGACTATCTGGCTGCTGAATCAAGTAGAAAACCTTGAATTAGCAAAAGCAAAGTTTAACGAATTTGGGGAGGAAATGTTTTGAGTGCTTTCAGTGCTTGAATTGTGGAGCAGGATCTACCGAGCTGTGCTCAGTTGTCCTTTCAATTATTTATCTTCTCTTCCTGCAAATCCCAGTTCTCAGACTTGGCTATTCCCTGGACTGGCTGTTACCTTCAAACAGGCTCCTCCAGAGCAGTTGCTGGCTCAGACCTTGCAACTGAAGGTAAGAGCAGTGAGGAATGCTTGTAGCCTGTAAATAGTCACTTGGATTAAGGGCTTGCTATGTCAGTGGTGTGTTGGAAATGTTATTTTTACCTCTTGATTTCATCCTTCCTGCGAATCAATCTCAGACCTGCCTGTTTAGGTTGACAACCTTTTCTACATCCTTGAGGGGGTTTGCAGAGCTCTGTGGTGCAGCGTTTCCACCAGAGTGTTTTGGCTGCTCAAGGCAGAGCTTAACTCCACTATGGGAGCACTAGAGAGACCCCAGGGACACCAGTGTCCATGATGTCTGACTGCTGGCTTGGTTCCTTATGCTGGATTTCTGCTGTAGTCTGCCCACCCCATTGCTGCACCTTCGTGCCTCAAAACCTGGCTGTGAGTTATTTCTGTTTCAAAACTATGAGCTGCTTGTGGCTCTTTGTGAAGATACAGGGCTTTGTGCAACCTGGTCTAGTGGGATATGTCCCTGCCCATGGCACTGGATGATCTTTAAGGCCCATTCCAACCCAAAACCATTCTGTTGTTCTATGGCCATTACATGTGCAAATGAATTTCTCCAGCCTCAGCCCTGCAGGGGTTGACTGAGGCCTCTGGGTGCTCCTGTAACATAAATAAGCAGGAGTTGGATTTCAAAGCAAGCAAATTTTTTACATAGTTGATGTCATGCCTCTTCAGCCCTGTGTTTAGGGCCCAAGGATCTGGAGGCCCACAGCTGCTAGTTTGGTCTTGTTGCTAATAACCCTCTGGAGGTGCTTCTGCTGAGCTGGTTCTTGCAGAGGTCTGGGGGGTTCATCCTGACCTGATGGTGTTAGGAAAGACAGGACCCATGGTGAGAGAAACATGGTGCTTTCACAAAACTGGCTGCTCTGCATGAAACCTCTGGTCCCACCTGCAGCATCGAACGTCTTCCTTGCTGGGGTTCGTGGTCTGGTGGTGTGGAGTGACAGCAAGGTCTTCTGGTGAGTAGTCTTAAGGCAGAATGGGCTGGGACCCTGCTCATTCATCTGCCACCAATCATTTCAGAAAGAACCTCTGCTCTGTTGGTGAAGAAGAGGTGGGGTAAAGATAGATTTCATTTCCAGACCCAGAGAGAAATTTTCCCCAGTAGCAAATGTTCCCCTGCAAATCTGCAGCAGAGCACATGGAAAGAATTCCCCACTTGAAGGCTTTGCAAAGCAGAATTGTCCTTTATCCATGTGATTTTGTGGCACTTGGTGCTTTTTTCTGTAACAGTCTTTGTGGAGGTGAGCTTCTCTCTGTTTTTTTCTTTCTTCTCTCTTCTATTAAGCCTGTGGTGTTTGGTGCTCCTTAGGAAGGTGGTGGTTGGGGATTAGTAGTGATTAGTACTCCTCATTCCCCAGTCAGGTGGCTGTAGCTCTGAGCATGGAGCTGTGAAGCCTGTCTTACCTCTCATTTTCCTATCTTCCCAATCAGTATGTGTCTCTGAAAAGTTTCCCAGCTTGCAGCTGAGATGCAGTTTTCTGGTTGCCCTTGCATCCCTTTCTCTCATCTCTCCTTTCCTATGCCTCTTTCTTACTGACCTGTTTGCTCAGGACATGTATACAATATCAGTGTGACAAATTAAATTGCTTGTACTCAGAAAGATGAGGCCACTGGATGCCTAAATGCTGCATAAACTTCTTGGCTAGACCCACACTAACAGTTTTGACTCCCCCTGCACTGTATTTCATGAAAGGCAAATTCCATTCTGCGTGACCCTTTCCAAACCTATTGCCCAACACTTTCACTATTTGTCATCAGCTGAAAGTTATCTGAGCGCTGTAGATATCCACAGATGTGGTTTGATTGTCTGTTGTACTAAAACCCCCATCTGTGGTCATCCTGTGTCAGGAGGGTTTGTGCTTGCTGTTCCTTTTTGGGTGTGCAAGAGCTTCTTCCCGTGCTGGAGGCTGGAGGGGGTTGGGATGTGCAGTGGTCCTGCAGCCTGGGCTCTCCTGTTCCTCTTGGTTCTCCTGTTCCTCTTGGCAAGGTGAGCTGTCCCCCAGGAAGGCATCAGGGTATGTGGGGAGCTGGTACTTGTGGAGCTCCAACAGCAGGAGATTCCCAGGAGCAGCAGCCTGGATGGTGCCAAGATGCCTTCAACCAGCCCTGCCTGGCAAGGGTGCCCTGAGGGCATGGAAGGCTCCAGCAAAGAATGTGTCCAACCTCTATGAATGAATGGACTGGGGAATACTGAGAGATGCTTAGACAGGTTTTCTTTGGGAAGGGAAGGAACTGTGCCCATGGCCTGTGAAAGGCTGGATAAAGTCCTTTTGGTTGTTTTGTAGCAACAGTCACTGGTGCCCTGTCAGGTTCAAGGAGAGACTTTTGGATGTCTGGCTTGGTGCTAAGACTGCAATATTCTGTTTCATCAGAGGTATTTATGAATGAAGATGCAAATCCAAGGTGAAATGGTGAGTTCTCACTCACTGGAGGCCACCCTTCAAAACAAGGTGATTCACTGCAGAGGAAAAACACCTTCTTATCTGCCAGCTTGATCTGGAGCCTTGTGGTGGTTCAGCTGTCTGCAGCACTGGGGGGTTGTCTGTTCCAGCACACCGAGCATGCTGCAAGTTTTATTTTGTTTCCACAACAGCCCTTTGAGCATGTAGGGCTGGAAGGGAAACTCATCATAATTCACTGTGCCAGTATAATTCAGTGTAATCTCCTGGCAGTACAAAATGGGAGGATTTCTGACTAAAGGTGACCCATTAAAGGGTGATTTCTGATAACGAGCTAGTCTGGGGACTCACAAGTTCTGAGTTTAATTACTTACTATGCTAAAAGCTTCCTGTGACCTTGGGCGAGTTATTTAAAATTGTTCTTTGCCTCATTTCCCTTTCTGTAACACTCTGGTGACAGCATTTCCCTTCCAGCCAGCAGCTGTGTCACTGGGAAGGTGGTCCATACCCATATCCATAGCTGATGTGTGATGAACGTGGATGGAGTACAAAGCATGACCGTTTAATGGGCCTTTTTGCTGTTCTCCTGAGAAAAGCAGAACAGGATGATCCACAGAAATGGTTTTATTCGTGTCCAGAGAATATGTTCCATGAGATCCTGGGACTCCCAGCATAATAACTGCACTATCTTCTTGTGCTGAGAACCTTTCCTTAGCATTGCTCTGTGATTCCCCTTGGTCACGTAGCTGGGTTCAGTGGCTTGTGCAAGCTTTTGAGAAGCAGCAGAGTGTAAATTGGGGTCATCACTTTCATCTTTGGTGTTAATATTTCGTATGAAATTTTAATAACCTGTGCAAGAGGCATGGCCCAGCAGTTGGGAAAATCCATCGCTTTTAAACAGAAGCTTTGCTTTTATCTACATTCTACTCTTTCCAAAAACCAAAACCCCAAACCCTTTCTTCTTCAAGGTATCCTGAGTCACTGACTGGCATGCCAGGTGGGATGCTGTGAGGCTGGGCAGCTGGAAGCATATGCTCTCCAGGGCAGGGCAACGTGCTGGGGCTGCTGGAACTGTAGATCAGGAAATGTAGACCAGGAACTGTAAATCTCAGGCTGCAGGTGGGTCTGTGGCTGTTCCCTCAGACTCTGCCTGTAGATGGAAACTCTTCTGGAGTAAAACTGTCTTGAACAGCAGGCCTGACACTGGTAAAAGGGGAGAAATTGAATTCTAAATGTAGAGGATATGATATCTTCAAGCACTTCTGCTGCTAACCACCTTTTTTTCCCCCTCTCATGGTTCGTGTGATCCTCATGCTGGCACAACACATGTTTAAGGTTGTGCATTTTCCCCCCAAGCTGTGTCTTTTAATTGTTCAAGCCACTTTGTATATGGGAGGGAGTGGACTCCAGGGTGCTGTGTGACTTCTAAGAGCCTTCAAAATTGTTTCATGGAGGATCTTAGAGCTCTGGGAAAGACTCAGCATGTGTGTCTAGGTGACAGTCTAAAATGCCATGGAAATAACTGCTGGCAGAGGAAGGGAGGGATGAGGAGAAGGTGCCAGGCAATGAAAAAGAGGCTGGCAGCAACTTCATAATGTAGCTGAACCCTGATGAATGGTTTCAGAACATGGGTGTGCTCTGGGGCACAGCAAGTGGTGCCTTGCTGACTGTAACCTGAACATCCATGAGCAAGGAGCTGCTGTCCCATGGGATCTGGCCCAGGATTGCAGCTTGAGTCATCTAAAAGGTGAGGGTATCTCCTTCACTAGCAGCATTTCACCACTCACCAGCACTTGCCAGGTGGTGATGAGACTTGTGCCCAATTTTAGAAGTGGGGAGGGGATGAAGAGTATGGATAGGAGCAGCTGGCCCTGAGTTTTGGGTGCTGCCCTTGCAATTGCTTTTGATGTGAAAGGATGTGGCATAGAAGAACCCCAAACCCAGTGGCAGTGTAGCTCTCCAGTGCTTTGAACAGTGCTGTAAACTACTTTCTCAACTGTCTCTGGAGGGTGTGTACAGTGTTAGAGCAATAATTCATGTAGAGTTCACTTAACAGACCATCTTGCTCGCTGCTCTGCCTGATCCTGGTCACTCAGGAAACAGCTCCATGCAAGGACTCTTGTGATTGATCTGAAGAGTGTTGCCCTTGAGGCGTTTCTCTGCAGAGCTGCACTGTCTGTGCCTGGTGTGACTGGGGATGAATCCTGCAGACTGTGAGTGCTGTGTCCCCCAGCTGCCCTGGCGCTGGAGGCATCTCTTCGCTTAATCCTTTGCCCCAGTGGGTGATTATGGGCTTGTGTATGAAGGGAGTTCCTGCTGTCCTGAGCTTTATCCAGGGTGACACACTGTCATCTTGGTGCAGTATCACTAAGAATCTTCCAAGTCTGCTCAATCCCAGCCCAAGGAAGAAAGCGGGTGGCTGGAGGATCATGTTCTCCTAACCTGACTGTGATTTGCACTACTGGCCTAGAAATGAAGGGCTCCATCACGCCATTGCCAGTCAGTCATCCTCCTTCCTGTGTTTGCAAGCTGCCTGCTGACACAGCATAAATGTCATTTTTACCTTGCTGTCCCCCGTGCTGACTCCTGAAGTTCAGTTTATCCTGCTGTTTTCTTAGTTCTGCAAAACAGAGTTAGTAATGTTGCTGTGCCCTTCACCCTAATGATGATGATGAACATTTTAGACTGGTGTAATGAGACCACCCTTCATTTCTTTCTGAAAAAAGAGGAGGAAGGTTTAATTTCTGTCTCTCGGAGGCTCTAACATGGGCTGTGGTGCCTTTGGTGGTGCAAACCAGGACTATATTTCTGTTATCCCTGGCTTGCTTTGCAATGAGAACTTTTCCAAGTTCAGTTGAACGGCTGGGAAATTTTAAATTCCAGACAGATTTTCTCCAAAGGCTTCAGGTTAAATCAGCTCTAATGAAATGACTGTCTTCATGTGGAAAACTAATTTATTTTTTTAATGGACTCTTTATTTGATTTCTTTCCCTTATTTCCATGGAAGAATATTGTTCCCAACCTTCACCCTTGTATAAGTCATGCAATCGCTTGTGAAGGATGGGATGGTTTCAAGAGGGCAAAATGCAGCAGTCAGTTCTCCTGTAAGCACTATAATGGTAGAAGAGAGGCACAAATCCTTCCTCTCTTTTCTACCATCACTCCCCTTTGTCACCTGTCTGCAGGTCTGATTGGAATTAATAAAGCAGCAATTAGTAAACTGTGCTGCAGGACTGCCCTGACCTGGGCTGGTGGGGTGGTTGCAAGTATCTTTGCTCTTGTATGAAATGTATAAAATATTCAGAAAACTCATCTAATACAGTAATTGAAGATGTACTAATAGCTTCACACCTGGCTGCATGATTTCCTCAGGTTGTCATTTCTGTGGGTGTATTTTTGAAGCTTGTGGCCAAGATCAGTTTGGTATGGCTTGGCAGTAATGGGCATAATGGCAGTAATTTGCATAATGATAGTAATTTCCTTCTTATATCTTAAATTTGGTTTATAAGACCATGCTGCAATGTGACTTACAGTTTCAAGTATTTGTCTCTGTTGGCAGTTGGCAGTGTATTAGCTGTGACTTTTTACAGAAATAAGTGTTCAGTGTTGGAGCTAAATTGAATAATATGGTGGTGTTTGTATCTTAATCTTCCAAATAGCTCTCTTTAAGTTTGCTACATTGATGTCTGAAAGGCTTAAAAATAATAAACTCCATTGTACAGAGCTTTGAATACAGAGTGGAGGCTTAGTAATTGCTGGCCGTTCATGGGTAGACTCACTGAAACATGGCAAAGAGGCAATTCTCTCAGCATGCCTGAATTTTTAAAAGAATCTCCTCATACCGAGGCCTTGTGATGCACAAATTGATGAGTACATCAATATTTTGAATTAAGGCTTGTGAGAGACCTCAGTCCAAAACCCCAAACCCTTTAATTGGGTCATCATATAATTTTAAAACACCTTTTGTCTTCCTCTTTAGTCTGCTGGAAACTGTTTCTATCCCCAGCTGTTGGGCAGGGTAGGTGGAATAGGCTCATCTTCCAGTCAGCAAGAGGCTTTGATAGCTGGTTGTCAGCAGAGACTTGAGGTTCTGAGCCTTTGTCCCCAGTAGGAAGATGAGAACCCAACTTTGTGGCCCTTATAGGAAGGGGGAAACCCCACAAATAACATGATGGTTTTTTACAGTTTTTAATGCTTTCTTAAGGACTCAAGTGTCAAAGGGAAAGCTCTGAAAGCAGGGACCTGGCTTTGGTGGTCTTTCTCAGATGTCTTTGTTCCCCTTTATTCTTGTGAATGAATTTTTAAATGAGGAGTTGCAGAGGGCAGCTAAGGAAAAGGCTGGGTGGACCAGCAGACATGATTTAAAAGAACAAAAAATAAGCAGGAGAGGGAAAGGAGGAGAACATGATTTGTTTATCACAACTGAACTTGAAACTAATTTTAAATGTCTGTCTTCTGAGAGTAAGGAAATTCCTTTAGCTTCCAGCAATAAATAACTGGGATGCTTTCAGCTCACAGCTGACCTGCAGAGGATAGGGAGTTTTCAGCTAAACAAATAGTCTCTCCAGTAAGGACAAATCCAATCCAAGTGTCACTAAACAGCTGGAGGAAGAGAATAGTCCTACAGGGTTCATATCACAAATAACCCTTGAACTTCGTTCTCTGTCTCTACTTGCTGTCCAGAGTGTCTTGACAAATGGTCTTGAACAAATACAGTCCCAGAACAGAGAGAAATAACCAGGATGGTGTCTGGCTGGCAGGTGTGTGATCTGGACTCCCAGATCTTGCCCACTGGGATCTCAGATCAAGTTCCAGATCCATTTGTCTCTTACTATCAATCTGAAAAGACACGGTGAGTATTTTGGAGAAAAGGGAGGTTGTCCTGTGAGAGCTCTTGGGGGTCAGTGGTTGAGGATTTGGTGGTGGGGACGATGCAGTTCTCCATACCAGATCTTTTTGGCAGCTGTCTGCTGGAGGACCTGGTGTTGGTGAGGAGGACTTCTGAAGTTCAGCTTCTCCTGAGGCACATCTCAGCAAAGAGTTTGGCTCTTAGGATGCCGAGCTCTGTTAATGGTCTGCCCTTCTCTATGCCAGCAGGGCCTGTCCTGTCCAGTCCATTTGGGACTTCTGGAAGTCTGTCACTTACGTAGGTACTAAAAAGGAGTTGAACTTTTTTTGAAACTGATGTTCCAGCTGAAGGAGCTGAACACTTGCCAGTCTGACCATATGCCTGTGAAGTCTTGGTGGTTCAGTGCTTTGGTCCAGGGTATTGTCTATTTAAGGCAATGGAAGAGAACCATGTGCCACTCTAGCAGAGTAGGTATGTGAGCTGTAAGCATCAGGACCAAATGGTAATTCTGGACTTAGATGGTGTCCCTAATTTCCCTCTTCAGTTTTAAGTGGATGCAGCGTTCTTCACTTACAGCCTCAACTGTTGTGTTGTATTGTTGTATGGAGTTGAACATCTGCCCCTTCCAGCCACAAAAGTGGCTGTGTTCCAGTGGTGGGTGGTTTCTTTCTATTCAGGGATCCTCTGAGGCCTGGAAAAGCTTGAGTATTAGGCATGACATAGTGACAACTGTTACAGATCCCCTTGGCTCCCTCCTTCCAACATCTGTAAAGCCAGAGTTGGCCATCTTGGTTAGTCCATGTACACAGTGCACAGAGAAGGCAGACCCAGACCCTTCCAACTGCTGCCACTGAGCAGGAGTGGGACCTGTCCATCTCAAAATGTTTGTGGTCTCAGCCTGTAGCAGAGGAGAGGGAAGAGCTATCATCAGCTCCCTCAGGAGGGCTGTGTTGCTGGGACCACAGTGCCAGGGTTCTTTCCTTCTCAGCACCCTGGCTTGCGATGCTCATCATCCAGCAGCTCCACCCTGGCTGTGTTGTCCTGCAGAGTGGCAGGGGATGGAGCAGGCAGGGCAGCTGTGGCACCCAGCAGACCTCAGCAGCAGCACCTTAAAACATTTAAAAATATTTGGGATGCTAGACCAGAGCCAGGGAGGGTACACAAGGTGCCTGTCTCCCAAAGGTCTCTCAGCCCAGTGTTTGCTGCAGCATTGTTCCAGTGATTGACTGGAGTTGGCTTGGCAAAAGCCTTTTGAATATTCATTTGGCTGACAGGACATGAGTACTGTTGCTCCTTGAAATCAGCTTGGGGAGGGGAAGCAAATAAGACTGCCTTTTTCTCACTACTAGTGCTACTTGAACTCTCTCAAATGCCTGCTTCACTTGGATAAACGATTGCAAAGGCTTCAGCCTACCTAACAAGCCTGCTCTTGTAAAGCAGAAATTATAGTGCCTGCATACTTGCTATCCTCATTCAAAAGCCCATTCCTCATTAATATCACTTTATACATATTATTGCAGCTCAAAAGGCCATTTCTCTTCTCCCCACCCATTTCCTTGTCTGGCTGTGACATACAGGAACTACACCCAGTGCTTAACTCGCCTCTCCTGACCTTTTGTAACTTGGCTCCAAACTCCTTTTTTTGGGTCTTTTGCAAAACACTGTCAGAAGGGAAAAATCCTTTGTTAAAACACAGCCAACTCCTGCCTCAACGTGGAACAGTTTGTTCTGCTGAAAGAATGAGCCAGTTCAGTGAGCAGAAAAACATTGCCATAAACCAGCGGGCTCAATAAGCTGCAAAAGCCATCGGCTGCGCGCGAGGTCTGAAAGGATGACTCTGGAGCAGGATCCGTGGGGATGGAAAAAAATAATCCACGATCCCAACCTGCCAAACCCCGTTTCTTCATGTTCAGATGAAGTATTCTGCAGTTGTCTTTTTGGTTATAGCAACTGTACGTGGGGGAATGGCAGCTGATGTCGAGCCAGAACGTAACGCAGCTCTCGAAGCTGCATATTGCAAAAGGGCACGGGGGATGAAGTAATCCAGAAATGCTCAGCTGGGAAGGGGCTGCAGCACTCGTAGTCATCAGGCTGTGCTGCAAATGATCAGTTCCAAGCGCCTCTGGTACTGTTTAGTAGCTTGGTTTAGTCCTTCCCACCCACATCTTGTTTTAAAGCTCTGGACACTCTTTATTTCCCTGGAATTGCTGCGGATCTGCCCCTTACATGGCCGCTCCGTAGCTGGTGATCAGCCTGGCTTCAGCAAGCGTTTCTTCGTTCCACAAGGGACTTGGATGCTCGGTGAGAAACCTGTGACAGGCGTTTGGGTTTGTGGCTCTGCAGTGGGATTGTTTCGGTGCTGGTCTAAAAGCTGACACTGGTTTTATTTCAACAGTAAAAGTTGTGCTGGCATTGAGAGCTGTGATTCCTGAGTCTGGGGTGATGGCTCTTGAGTAGGGTCACCCATATGGAGGTGGATGTGCAGACCTGGAGGTGGGGTTGTGAGCAGAAAGGTGGACTCTGAGGCTTCCTCCAAAATGCCTCCTTGGGATGGGACAGGCTGCAGCAGCGCTGAGAGCACAGTGGGCTGTGGCCATTGGGTGCTCACACCTTTGAGCTCCACACGGGCTTGGGCGAGCGTTCCCTGGTGATTTAAAAGACTTGAGTATCTTTGTCAGAAATTTGACATTGACTAAGATCTGTACCTCTGGTTCTTATTCATTCCCCTGAGCTCTCTGATAGATTTTTGGCTTGGAGCCAGTTCAGCAATTTCGGATAATAGAAACACAAAGAAGTGCATTTTAGACATAACCTGCCCCTTTTCACTGGCAAAGCTGGTCTGCCAAAGCTGGTCTTGCCCTACCTAAATGGTGAGTCTTGGTAATAATAAGCTCTAAGGGTGGGGTCACAAGGTGTGTGGCACGTCTGAAGGTGGTGTGGCAGGATATTGGTGACCTATGAGGGGCTATTTGAGATGCTTCAAATAGCTTGTGATAAAACTGAAATCACAAATAGAGTGCTAGCAATGCCAGCAAAGAGAAAACCTCCTAGAGAAAGCATAAGGGGCTGAAATGGGACCTCCTGTGTGTTTTATAAGCATGACCATGCCGTTCTGTTCAGGCACAAACTGCCCCACTGGCATTCACTGGCTGAGTGCACGGTGATGGGAGACCCAGATAAGGATGAGCTGAGGGACTACTTGAAGCTTCATTAGTGCTGTGTGGTGTCCTCTGCTGGTAGTGCTAACCTTGGAGCTGGTTCTGTCGAGACATGATTTTCTGTCTGCTGGACCTTTTCCTTTGGGGGAATGCCAGGAATGTTTTGCAACATGGATAAAATGTGAGGATTGAAGCTGTGGAGGTGGGTCCCTGGGATGCTGGGACTGAACTCTGCTAAGGTAGTGTAACACGGAGCAAATCTGTAATGAAGCCTCTATGCCAAAAGAGATTATTACTTTTTTGGAAGATGTTAATGGTGTGATTGCATAACGTTTATTTTGTGCTCAATCAAATGGATGAGGGCAGAGGAAAAGGAGTGAATTAATGTTAGCGATGTTCAAACAGAAGCACGCAAAGCTCCAAGGGATGATCAGTGGTTTTGTTTGGATGTGTGTTGTGGTTGTTTTTTATTCCTCACATTCTCCTGAAATGTAGCACACAGGCTTGTCTCTAAGGGGGGCACATTGCCAATAGTCTAAAGGTTATATTATCCCAGTGACCTATTTTTATACTGTAATCGTGTTCTGTTTCAGTCAGCCCTTTCTAACCTTCCATCTTGCTCAGTTTTGTGCTTGTGTGGGGAAAAAAAAAAAAGCAGAGGTAGCTGCCATTAGTCCCCAAGTGCTGAGGCATCCTCTGCCCAGGTGCCAACACACAGGTGAGGTGCTGCTGGTAGGGGAGCACCAGAGCAATCCGAAATGGGAACAGCTTGGAAATGGGTGACAGCTTGAGACGGGGATGAGGAGTGTTGTGGGGCAGAGGAGAGAGGTCTTCTCTTAAAGGCAGATTTTAAATGGAGAAGTCCAGCAGTTTAGAGAAGGGTGAAATTTTAATGAATAGCTCTGTTTAACTGGCCTAAATGGAAAAGACGCTTTTCTGCTCTAGGCCTGCCAAGGAATGGAGAATGAATACGATTGTTCGGTCAACCGGCTTCCACTGCATTTAGGCTGTACCCGCCGTTTCAAAGCCAGGCTTAAGCTACAAAGCAGCCTGACCGGTTGGTATAAAGAGAAATTGTTCCTTAGTACAAATGTTGACTGTGGTGCTGCTTGAAGCTCAAAACTGCTGAAATTTGTGCTTGTGTTTGTACATTTTTGCAGCACAAAATAGTAAGATGTGAAGAGGCTTTTCGTGCCTGTGTGGCCTCTTTGGGATTGTGGTTATTGTGTTCTCCTTGTTTGTGTTGAAATCACCTGAGGTCTGAGTGCCTGCAGGGTTAGTGTGGTACCAATCTATTCTGGAGGGGAAAATCTCATTGATGGGGACTTGCAGTCCTATATGGGGTTAAACCCCAAAAGAATTAAGTGTGTCATGAGTTTGGTCTGGATTATGAACCATACTCTGGGTGACAAATGCTGTCTCCAGGTGCCAGTCCTGGGCAGGGGCTGGAGATGTGTTCTGGGGCTGGGGTGATGCTCTGCTGCTGGCATTTTTAGGCTGCTGGAGATGTTCCCATCCTGTGACTTCCTCCCAGCTGCAGCCTTTGCAGAGATATTCAGGGAGGATGCTGAACTCCCACTAGCTGGGATGCACAGCCACAGACTGGAAACGGAGGAGCTCAGCCCTGTCAAATCTTGCCTTTTGTTCTCTGTCAGAGAGCTGTGCTGGCTCAGCTAAAAGAGAGGTCCCATCCACACCTTGGAAGTTTCTGTGCAGAGGTGGTCTGTTCCCTCTGACTGTGTCCATCTGTATTGAATCATGGGGATGTAGCCTGGAGAGGTCTTTACTGAGTAACCAGAGCCTGTCCATCCACACAGTAGTGTGTCCCTAGAATGGATTGGCAATAGCCCCCACCGGGCATGTTTTGGCAATAAATTAATCAACCTGGTGAAACTCCTACATGGCTTTTCATGAACAGACGCCAAGTGGAGAATGAATGTTAATGCCCAGCCAAAGAGAAAGAGTCCCAGGACTGCCATGGCTGGCAACAGGGTGGCCACGGAGCTGTTTTTCCTTCCCTTCCCAGTACCCAGTCCCAGGCTGAGCTGGCACCCAGTGCTGCCCCAGGTAAACGGGGTGTCTGTCATGCTGGGGGGACCTGCTGCAACACATGGTGGGATGTGTGGTGGTGGGAAGGGGAAGGTGACTCAGCCCTCAGGTCTGGCTGCGGCAGTGAGCACCCAGTTGCTGGTGCTGGCCACAGGAAAAATTTATTTAATGACCTTGCTAATTGCAGTGGGAGCTGGGAAGTCATGTGTGGAATTCCCAGAGACGTGTGGATGTCTTCTGGACCTGGCTGGAGATAGAGCCTGATGGGGAAAGACAAAAACTCAAAAACGTCAACTTTTTTTTTCCTCCTTTCATGTTTTTTCCCCTCTTTTCCCCCACATGATGCTATCAGCCTGGCCTGCAGAGTTTCAGTTTAAAAACAAACCGCTTTTATTTAAAGTGCCAATATTGTGCTTGGCTCCATATGAGACAGAAACATCAACTTTGTCTCTGACCTGGGGAGCCTGTCTGCCTGCCTAGCAGGCCCTGAAAGTGTTGAGAAAACTGTTATTTTACGTCTATTTTGGTGCTGATTTTTTTAAAATATAATTTTTTATTAATTTCATTTTATTTTAACGGAGCATTCACTCTTCAGCAGAGCACCAGAGCCCACAGAGCACGTAGCCATCCTTTGTGTCTGCATGGAGCTTTGTCCCTGGTGTCAGCATTGGCACCCGGGAGCTGGCTGGGCTGGGGGCAGGGGAGGGCAGCTGTCCTGGCATCTCTGTGCCCGGGTGGTGGGGCTGGATCTGCTGTGTCCTGGCTGGTGATGCTGTGCCTTGTGGGTTTTCTGGTTGTTGTTTCGAGGCGAGGTTTGCAAAAGGTCACAAAAATTAATCTTCTAACTGGGGACCTTGGCACTGTGCAGGAGGAATGTTTTGCATTAACAACCTAACTCGTTAATTCAGTGAAACATTTAAAACCAAACCAGTTATATCCAGCCAAGCTGGAAAAAGCTGAAAGTTCATACTCAGCAGTGCAGATTTCGAAACCTCCCTTTGTTAATCTCTGCAGAAGTAAATTTTCTGCAATTGCAAAGCTCACTGTGAGCAGTCTGAGCATTGTTTCCCTCAGTGGAGGCAAAGCTGCTCTGCAGAGTGTTGGTGGTGTGTACCTGGAGCTGCTGATGAGGCTGGGAAGGGTGCTGTGCTTGGAGGAGAGAGGGTTGGTTGGGAGCATTGCAGGAGGGGGTTGATCGTAGCAGTTCTGTAGGTTTTGGGCTGTCCGTAGCAGAACTGGTGCCCTGTTCCCATGGATTGGGATCATGGATTTTACAGTTTCCATTTTCCTCCTCTGTCGTGATTTTCTGAATTGCATGTAGCCAAAGTAGCCTTTAGGCCACCTTTCTTTCTGATATTAGCATCTCTGTGAGCATCACAGAATTAATTTGACTCTGCTTTAAGTCAGCTTTCCCTCAAATTTCCAACAGCAGTGACAGGCTTAGATGCACCACTCATTTGCCTTGCTTACTCTGCTGCCTTGCTGGGAAATTAGCAGGTATAAATGAAATAAACCCCATGAATTTAAGTACAATTCCTTTGTCTTCCTGGCTGCAAGGTAGCTCTTCCATTCAGTTAATGTCTTGTTGATCCAGTTAATCATAAAACAATACATAGGAAATAGATTTCTTCACTCAGGTCTGTGCAGATGGATCTGAGGCATCTGCAGGGGTGGTTTATCTACGGAGATTAGATGTAAGGATGTTTTTCAACTGATTAATTTTTCTGCCGTTAATTTACCCTATCCATTAAAACAGCCTCACTTACTTTAATGATGAAGAAATAGTTGAATTATCCGTTCTGTTATATATTAGCAGTGTATTAAAGTATTAAGTGCATTCCAGAAGGTGAGCAGTGAATAAAACACGGTCCCAACATGTGGTTATGCAACTGTTCCATGGAAATGAAATGGACAAACAGTACACTTGATTAATTTTTTTTTTGCCAGTAAATTGCCACTGTGATTCACTTCCAGCTAAATTTGCAATCTGTGTTCTCAGGTGGCATTAATATTGGAGCCCTGCAGGAGAGCTGTGGTGGCTGGGGCTGCTTTGATTGCATTTTTAAGGAAAGTTGTTGGAAAGAGCACAGGGTTCGATGCAAATGTGCTGGTAAATGAAATGCAGAGCTTTTAGGTTCTCTGTAGGTGGGTCAGGCTGTTCACATTTACCCAAAATAATAGCGATGGAGTGCTTGGGAGAGGCACTTTGTTAACAGGGCACAATGGGGGGCTTTGTGTATTGCTGCTGCTCTGTATCAAATTTACTCTGTTGACAGATAAAAATCATCTTTTTTGATATCTGGCGACTCCATAAACCCTAGGTAAGATCCATCTGGGACTCGAGCTGTCTCAGTAATGGGAACTTGAACTGGATCTCTGTCTGGAGTTTGCTGGAAAGGAAGAAGCTTGCAGAGTGCCCAGCGGCTTCTCTCTGTGTAAAAGTGGCAGGATAAAATGAAAGAATTCTCTTTTGCCATTGCCTCCCTGAGATGAAATTTCTCTCAGCTGTATTTTATAGTTTTCAGGATGGTCTTATTGTTTTTTTCCCTAATTGACTCGACTTGGAAAGGTCATTTCGCCCTGCTGGACTGTGTAATATTTAACTTAGCATCAAAAATGAGGATCTCAGGATTGGTGTCAAATGGACACTGTTCCCCTCTCAATAGCACAGCCCATTCATAGCCATCCAAGTATTCCACTTGCTAATGCTAATGGATAACTTTCTGGCCCTCTGCAGAGGGAAGGAGTAACCACAAGAAGGTGGGATGAGAGTGGCATAAAGCAGGTATTGAGACATGCAGTCCTCGCTGTCTAAATCCAGCTCACAGCTTTAATACCTGTTTTATTTATAGATACTTCTAAAAAAGTTATAATTTCTTGCTCTTCACAATGCTTTAGCATAGCAAGCAGTCTTTTCTGATGCCAAGTTCAGTGATGACTAACACTATTTACAGGACTGTTTTGTAATCTCAGATCAGCCCACATTAACGGGAAGTTACGTTTTCCCATCAGTCTTTCAAACGGTGCCTGAGAGTTGCTGAGGCCAGAGCTGCCCATCCAGGCTCTCCCATTTGGAAAAAATTATGTCATCTTTCAGAATAAATAAAAAAAAAAATCCAATAAAGTTAAGGAGGTCAAATTGTACTTCCTCCATTCCAGATTTTTTTCCTTTTTTTTTGTTTATGAGGGCCTTTCATTCCTCTGTTCTAAAAACGACGGACAAAACTAAGCACAGGAGGTATTGCATAAGCACCACCAAGTCATTTGCCCGATCTGCATTTCTCAGTGCATGAGATCAGCTCCAAATATCTGATCTGAGAACGCTACTGGTGCACAACTGGTGTAACTGATAGGAGTTACCTCTGTGAGTCATCCCTTAGGATGGTAAGCGATTTTTTTTTAAGTTCAAGTTTTTATGAGTGTTTTTATGAAGCTCTGTTGCTGTTACTGTAAATCCCAGAAAAATCTGGCACAGAGTCTTTGTAATATGAATCAGTGCCTCCATATGCTTCCAAGTGACCTTGCAGTCTGGAAAAATACAGTTTTAGCCCTCTTTTTAAGAGGGGAAAAAAAAGGCAGAGTTGCTGTAGAAAAGGTTGACAGAGGGATGTCCCCACCAAGCAGGTGATTCCTGGTGCCAGCGACTGCAGCTTTACTGCCCTTGGGTCATGATCTCGGGCACGGAGCATTCACTGTGCACATGGAGAGGTTACATCAGGCCAGGAATAAGGTTACGGCCAATGTCCTGCCCAGTTCTCTGGCCTTCCACAGGCTGGAGCAGTTTGGGATCTGCTTTAGTTTCAGGGGGCAATAAAAACAAAAAACCCCCAAACAACAACCCCAAAACAAAACACCAAAAAAACCCCCAACAAAACGCCAAAAACAAAACAGAAAAAAATACTTCTTTTTTTGTTTCTTTGTTTGGAGTTTTGTGTGGTTTTTTTGTTTTTAAATGTGACAAATCTCTGGTCATCCCAAGACCAGCAAGATGGACTTGCACTGACAAGAAATTACACTTTCTTAGGGAAGATCCCCAGTGCGTTGAGTGGTGTGGGTGCCAAAAGCTGCAGAGGGGGTGGGAGGGGAAGGCTGAGGACCAGGAACATTTTGATGCTGCCCTTGAGTTTTAGAGGCTCTGCCTTCTCTTGCAGCAGCAGATGAAGGCTCACAGATGCTGTTGAAACAGTAATGAAGTGTGCACAGGGTGGGAAGGGAATCTCCCAAATGCTTTGAAGGCTTGCTGAGCAAGGAGAGCTAAAATATGTGTTCCTGTCTGCAGCCTCCTCGCTCCCTGCAGCAGAGCTCTGGGTGTCTGAGGCAGAGGCTCTTGGCACAGGTGCAGTGCTCTGAGCTGGCAAGAAACTTCCCAACGGGACGGATGGAAAATGCTGATTTTGAAGAAACTGAAGTGTTCTGTGGGGAATGTGCAGATTTTTCATCAGGTTTTTCTGATGGAAAGCGGGTGGCTTTCCAAGGTGACCTTGCCTGGTATCCCCTCCTCTGTGGGGTGGAGCTGGGACCCCGGGCACACAGGGAGCCCAGGCTTTGCTCTCCCTGCCAAAACACCATGGATGGGTTGTGACACCATGGATGAGTTTTCCTCCTCAAATGAGAATTTGATGTAGGCTGCAAAACAGGCGTGTGTGTTTGTTTTTAAACTGGTAATTCATTGGCTGTAGGTGTGAAGATACAGTAAATCCAAGGTCAGGTTAAATTTTTCAAGTGAAAGAGACTGAAAATGACTTATTGAAGGAAACAGTTAAATACCAGGATACTTGACTCCCAGAGGAACTAACCTCTCCTCCCTCTCTTTGTCCTCAGGTTCAGTGGCAAATATGAACATTTGTCAACATTTAACAACAGTTCCTTGGTACATCATGAATTTGCTGGAATCTGGACCGCAGAGCACTTGCAATAGTGCTTTTTAAATTTGAATTTAATTTAAATAAAAGAAAAATAATCATCTGGATCAATCTCAGTGATGGCTAGCAAAAGGAAATCCACAACTCCCTGCATGATACCAGTGAAAACACTGGTGCTTCAGGAGACTGAGCAGGATGCTGCGGAAGATGATCGTGAAGGAACACAACAAGAGGCTCCTGTGGAAGGGGCAACAGGGAGTGATGTTGGTGCCAGTAACAGTAATAATGGAGCTTTGTCCAATGGGCACCGCAGTATTGCCGATAGTGACACTTATATCTGCAAGTCTTGTGACTTTGGATCTCAAGACGTTCATCAGTTCTTTGGGCACTTGGACTCTGAGCACTTGGACTTTAGCAAAGACCCAGCGTTCGCGTGTGTTCCGTGCAGCTTCCTGGCAAACAGCCACGAAGGGCTCTCACACCACAACTCGGAGTCACACGCTGGTGAGACAGGCTTTGTCTGGAGAGTGGCTAAGCAGGACAGTCGTACAACCGTGGAGCAAAGTCTCTGTGAAGCCACCAGCAGCCACGACCTTCCAGGAGAGGTCCCTGAAGAGGGGGCAGACGGCCAGTCTGAAATTATCATTACCAAAACCCCCATCATGAAGATAATGAAAGGTAAACCCGAGGCCAAAAAAATCCACACACTGAAGGAGAATGTGTCAAGTCAGTTGGGTGGTGAGTCGGAGGTGAAGGATGGGGAGCATTCGTTCCCAAACGGGTCTGTGCCGGTCAGCCAGCCCATGGCAAGTTCCACAAAATCCTCCCACATAGTGAATGGCTCCATCATAGGAAATGTGCCTGTTCTGCAGGCAGGTGTTGCACAACTTGTGTCGCTGCAGCAGCAACCCCCATTGCATCAGCAGCTACCTACATCCAAGTCCCTTCCTAAGGTGATGATTCCCCTGAGCAGCATTCCAACATACAATGCAGCCATGGACTCCAACAGCTTCCTGAAAAACTCTTTCCACAAATTCCCCTATCCCACCAAAGCCGAGCTCTGCTACTTGACTGTGGTGACCAAGTACCCAGAAGAACAGCTGAAGATCTGGTTCACTGCCCAGAGGCTGAAGCAGGGCATCAGCTGGTCACCAGAGGAGATTGAAGATGCCAGGAAGAAGATGTTCAACACTGTTATTCAGTCTGTGCCACAACCCACCATTACAGTTTTGAACACGCCGCTGGTTGCGAATCCTGGGAGTGTCCCCCATCTTATCCAGGCGACTTTACCAGGCCATGTGGTGGGGCAGCCGGAGGGGACGGGGGGGCTGCTGGTCACACAGCCCATCATGGCAAACGGGCTGAAGGGCACCAGCTCCTCCTTCACCTTGGCAGTGACTTCTGTCCCCAAGCCGCAGCCGGCGGCGCAGCACAGCACGGTGAGCTCCAGCAGCGCCTCGGGAGTGAAGGTGGTCAACAGCGCCCAGTCGCTGCTCACTGCCTGCCCTGCCATCTCCTCGCAAACCTTCCTGGATCCCAATGTCTACAAAAACAAGAAGTCCCACGAGCAGCTCTCAGCCCTGAAAGGCAGTTTCTGCAGAAACCAGTTCCCTGGACAGGCTGAAGTTGAGCGGCTGACAAAGATCACAGGCTTGTCCACCAAGGAGATTCGAAAATGGTTCAGCGATAGGAGGTACCACTACAGGAATGTGAGAGGTGGCCGGGCCGTCTTCCCTGGAGACAGTGCTCTTGATTCCCTGCCTGAAATCACCTTTGATGTCCCTCCCAGAGGAGCTGAGCTGAGCCCTGCAGCGGCGGCAGCCACGCCGGCCCCTCAGCACCCACCACGACGGCAGTCGTGGCACCAGGCGCCCGACTTCACCCCAACCAAGTACAAGGAGAGGGCGCCGGAGCAGCTGAAGGCCCTGGAGAGCAGTTTTGCCCAAAATCCTCTTCCTGCAGAGGAAGAGGTGAACCGCCTGAGGGGGGAAACGAAGATGACGCGGAGGGAGATCGACAGCTGGTTCTCGGAGAGGAGGAAGAAGAAGGTGGTGGAGGAAAATAAGCAAGTGGAGGAGGTGACTCAACAGCAGGAGGAGGAGGAGGCAGAGAATGGCAGTGGGGAAGGGGAGGACTCTTCAGACGAGCAGAGGGCTGCGAGTGAAAATGGCTCAGTCGACGCCTCCGGCACCAACCCAAACTCTGCGGAGCGGAAGGTGAGTCCCATCAAAATCAACCTGAAGAACCTGCGAGTGACCGAGTCCAACGGCAAAAATGAGGTACCGGGGACCGGCGCAAACGAGAAGGGGGATGGCAGCTCCAGCAGGCCGCCCACCCCTCCCAAAACCAAACTGAACTTCAAAAAAACTGCCCAGCAGCGGCATCTGCTGAAGCAAATGTTTGTGCAGACCCAGCGTCCCACGAACCAGGAGTATGACGCCATCGTGTCCCAGACGGGCCTGCCGCGGGCCGAGGTCATTCGCTGGTTCGGGGACAGCCGATATGGCTACAAGAATGGGCAGCTGAAGTGGTATGAGAACTACCGGCGGGGGGTGTTCCCCCCGGGGCTGGTGGAGGTCAGCCCTGCCAGCCGGGAGGTGCTGGAGGACTACTACGAGAAGCACAAGGGGCTGCGGGAGGAGGACGTGCCCGGCCTGTGCGAGCGCTCCCGCCTTGGCGCCCAGCAGCTCAAGGTGTGGTTTGCGATGAAGGCAGAGGAGGAAGGCAGGGGCTGCGGCTCCGAGGAGGCCTGTGCGGGCAAGGCATCAGGGAGCCGGAAAGGGCCGTGCGAAGCCGGCGCGGAGGCGTCGGAGAGCAGCGAGGCGTGGGAGCCGGTCGGGCTGGAGGGCAGTGCCGCGATCTCCGATGCCCCCGGCCCACCGCCCGCCACGCGGCTGGGTAAGGTCCCTGCCTTGGCTCCATGGCGGGGTTGGGTGGGCAGGGGGCACTGGGCCTGTCCTGTTCGGTAAACAGACTTCAGGGAAGGGTTTTGTGCTTGAGATTTAACTGAGGAAGCGGTAAGAAACTCTCCCTGTGAAGAAGCAGGGAAAGGAAGGAGGATGAGGAGAGTTAAGCAGGATGACACAGGTGCCACCACCTGCCTGCCCCTTTGTGCCTTGGTCACTGTGTGCTGGCATCACTCAGAAGCCACATCCTGGCTTTATTTCAAGCCTAAGTAAGACAGTAGCAGTGTCTGGTTCTTTTACGTGCCCTGTGGGAAAACGACACGTGGATTTAGGATGGGGATGGGTATTTGGGAAGAAGGATCTGGCTGCTTGTCCTGTGCCACTATCTCCTCCATACCCTGACCTGGGCTTGGGCAGCCAACACAACCCCTGCTTGCCCTTCCCTCTCCTGCTGCCAGCTCTTGAGATGTGAGCATCCTTGTTTGGCATGGAGCAAGGCTTGGGTAGTGAAGATTGGGGGCTGCAAGAAGGGAGAGGACATGGAGGGCTGGTGTTTCCAGCTGCTGGCCCTACCCCTTCTCCAGGACTCAGGGAAGAGGTGTGTCTGTGCATGTGTGTGTGGAGGAGAGGTGCTTTCCAAGCCTTCTGTGGGTTCTTCTGCACTGCAGCTGGGGACAGCTTCCTCCCTGGCAAGTTCCCACCAAGCGCTGTCCCTGTCCCACCATGGTCCATACATGTAGCCCCTCACTGGCCAGCTGGGATCTTCCCTGGCCTCACTGTCTTGCTTTGGAGCTTTGCACACACCTCTGCCGTGGCTGCAGGTCTTAAAAAAATATGTTATAAAATTCAAGTAAAATTCATTGCTTCCCTCGTCCATCTAATTTGGAGGAGGTGGGGTATGGGTGTGCATCACCCCATGTGTTTTGCTGGGGAGTGGTGGGTTTGGGGACTGGTAGCGGGGCAGCTCTTTTGCCCATGCCAGGGACATGGCAAAGCACCCTCCAAGTGTGGCTTTGTGCCACCCAGTCCCATCACCCCTCATGGCACAGAGGCAGGAGGGGTGCTCTGCAAGGATTCACAGCTTTGGACTGCTGCAAGCTGCATCTCTCCTTAGCCCTGCCATGGGCCAAAGCCCAGATGCTCTCCCACAAGGATTTTGGGTTTCCTGGCCCCTCTGAATGGGACTAGCTCTTTTCCACAGCTGACTACACCAAGGCTCCCAACTTTGCCCATCCTGAGGGCACTTCTGCACCCCTTTCTCCCCACCGAGCACCCCACCTGGGTTGCAGGCCCTTGCGGTGAGCTGGAGCATCTGACACCTCTCTTTCTTTTTCAGAAACAGAGTGAACTGGAACCACCAGCCCCGGAGGATCCGCTCTTACTCTTGAGAAGAAATTTGTGATCTTTAAGAAACCCACGGGCCGGCCTGAACCAAACCTGAGGAGCAGGATGTGGTGATGAAGCACTGCCATAAATGAGACCTTTGAGTGCAGCATATGTGCAAAAACTGGGCACTCGGTGCCAAGCTCTCGGTGGCCCAGCCGAGGACACGGCTGAGGGCTGGCACAGGCAGGGGCTCAGCTTGCACCAGGAAATAGGATGCTCCTGTTTGCTTTCCAGTGACAGACTTTCAGATTTCATATTCATATACCGATGCCTACAGCTGCCTATACAAGCATAACAAATCTCAGACATTGTGTAAACAAGGTCATTGCTTAGATATGGACTATCATGGCATAGTACTTGTTTCTTTTTTTTTTTCATCTGTTCGTTAAGGTGTTTGTTCTCTAAAGGTTGGCATGGCTGCATCTATCCTCTTTGTGGTCCTTGAGCCCTGGCATTGAAGGGCTTTGTGGGCACACAAGTGTTTGTGTGTTAGGAAAGGAAAGGGATCTGAGAAGAAAACTGCCAGTCTTGAATTTAAGAGCTGAGTGAGAGTCTTATCCCTACAGAGGAGGTTATAGTCAGCATTGTTCTGATAAATAGCAGGTTCCCAGACCCAGGCAACGCAGCAGTTTGGTGTCATTTTGTCCCTTGCTGGCTAGAACACTTTCCCTTGTGCTCCTGGAGACTGACTGTAGCAGGCTATTAAATCTCCAAGTCTCTCTTTAATCACTGAGAACTAGCACATAATAATTTTTGCATCCTGACCTGGAATCCTTTTCATTGTTCAGAGAGAACAGGCTGTTCTTCAGAGAACAAACACAGAGAATCGCAGCGTGGCTGTGAGTGGTTCAAGTAATTTTTGTCTCCAAGGGATCAGTGAGACAGCAGCTCTGCTGCAATCAGGAAGTTTCCTTCTTGCAGCCCTACATGGCAGGCCCTCCTGCAGCACTGCTGGTGACTTCGAGTGTTTGTTCCAGTCTTTTTTTCTTTCTTTTTTTTCCCTTTTTTTTCCCTTTATCCAGGCCATGTGCAATATTTCTGGCAAAATAGCAAAATAAATTTCCCAGTTAACCTGCCTGCTGCCTGGTACCTGTACATTTTTAATGTGTGTTGTCCTGTGTGGTTGCTGTGTGATGCAGCTGCTTGAAGATTTATTTTTTTAAATATTCTCTTCTGATAGAAAACAGGGTCTGGAAGGGAAACTTGAGCTGAATAGTCCAGCCAAATGCTGTGTCAGACCATTCTGTCACAAGCTAATCAAATCCCAGCCCCAAACTGGTTCCACGTCTTGCCTTCACTTTTGCTCTTGGAAGGCTCTTCCAGAGCTTTGCTGCCTTTGAGTGGTTAGAAACTTTATTTAAGTTTCTAGTTTGAATTAATTCGTGGCTGGTTCATTCCTGGTTTGTTTTGGAGCCAACATTGTCCTTTAACTTAAATAGTTTTTGGTGTTTATCCGCTGATGTATTTATGGAGAGTAGTCATAGCTCCTTATTTTTGCCAAGCCAACTCAGCCAAGCTTTTTCAGTAGAAGTTTTTTATTTAGTGAGAGCTTTTTAATGTGGGAGACTTTATTGTTGGTGGTAAATGATATTTATTAGGAGGGTGGGTAGCAAACCCTGAAGGATCAGATCCAGAGATTTACAAAAAATCTGGTTTAAAAACAAAAAAAGCTCTTTCAGAACCTCTTCCAAAGATGGTGTCTGATTTCTACCTTTAATTGCCCTTGCTTTTGCAATTCTTTTTTTGTCTCCTCTTTAAGAGACTGCCTTGCTCAGCTTCTAGAAGGGGTTGTATCTGCTCAGTGCTTTGGCAGAGGCTTCCCCTCGCCTTGTGGAGTATGCTGGGTGCCTGTACCTGAGTTCATAGGGCTCCCTGATGCATGGGGATGATCTCCATGGCCAAGTGTGACCATCTGCCTCAGATGGAGATGACCTGCACCCCAGACTGAGCTGGGGTGATGTTTTGGATGCAGCCACTCACACTGCACCCATCCCATCGCGGTGAGATGTACTGTGCTGTGAGCAGGGGTGGCACTGACTCAGAGCACCCTGCTGTGGCACCAGGCTCCCTAAATTTCTCTTTAGAATCACTACTGATGGTCATGGCATGGTTAGAGGTGTGACCAGCAGCCATCCCACCTTGGCTTTGTGTTGGCTCATCCCCTCTGCTCCCCTTGGGGAGCAGGGGTGGCTGCACTGCCGAGGCAGCCAGAGCCCCAGGGGTTCATCTTCATGGGTGCAATCTTGCACACCCTAAAATATCTCAGGCGATGGGAGAATCTGGGTGGTGGTAGAGCTGGAAAGCAGATTTGTGAGTTGTGTGGCCTGGGAGAATGGGTGTATGTACAGTGTCACCTTCAGAGAACAAATACAGGTAGGTCAATTTACTCTGTAGTGTCTATGTACATGCAGGTTTGTTTAAGTACACATATATACAGTTCAGATATGCCATTGATTCTTTATTGCATTAAGATGTACATTAAAATGTACACTTTTACTAACTACTTGCTATATAAATATGTTGGAAGTGTAGTTTGCCCATTCAAGGTGATTTTCTGTGGGATTTTTGGTGTACACTTAAAGGCCTATGGCTAATTGGAAGAGTGATTCCCCGCTCCATCTACAGAAATGCTTAAGGACTATGGTAAGAACTGGTCCCTTCAAATCATGTTTCCATGCACTAGCTGAAATATTTTGGACTTGGATTGTATTCAGCAAGTTTTCCAGAATAATTGAAAAGAAGTCTTGTGAGCTAGAGGGAGAATTTCCCGGTGTACACAGAAAAACCAGCCTTGAGGGTTGGAAGCTGCTGAGGTTTTTGAGCTTTGTCTCCATGCATTCATACAAGCACAGCAGGAGTTTTCTTTCTTTTGGGTCAGAGGAATGTTTAAAAGTGGTTCCATGCAGACTCCCCTCAGACGTGGCGACGGGGCTGGCAAACGCCATTGCGTGGGGAGGGTAAGATTTAGAGACAAGAAAAAAAAATCAAAAAGTGATCAAGTTCCCTTTCTAACTCCTACATTCCTTGTTATCTGCATTTTTTAGTTGACTTGAAATCTCCATAAAAGTATAAGCTGAAGATTTTTGAGGGTTTAGCTCTGTGGTCCCCTGTTTCTCTGTGGTGAAGGAGAAGCAGGTGCCATCTCCAAACAGATTCTGTTTCAGTGCAGGACACTGGAAATGTGCTTGCATCTGAAACTGAAAGGAAAAATTGAGAGGTGGCTTGACAGTCCCAGCAGCAGCTCTTGTGGTGTTAAGAGGAAGTGTCACCACAATTCTACACAGTGTGTGAATATTTATCATCATCTAATCAAAGATGACTATCTTGACTTGAAAGGAAGGGTGTAAGGTCGAGGTGATGTAGCCAGCATCAGTAAGGAAGGGAAATCATACTCTCCACCTCCATCAGCTGTGTCTGAGCTTGGGCTTGGCAGGCACAGCAGTAACCATCATTTTTAATCCATGTGAATCTTGTTACTTATGTCTCTGAGACTGCTTAGATTAAGGGCACAATCCAATTGCTTAATAACCCAAACCCCTGATTTGTGCCAGCACTAGATGTGGCTCTGTGTTCCAATTGGATACCTTATTTTTCAGGTCCATAAAGAGCATCCTGGAAATAATTTTTTTTATTTCTTTCTTCTTTTTTTTTTTAATTTTTATTTTTAATGCAGAACACTAAACAAACCATGATCTGCAGGCTCCTATTTCTGCTTGCCTGTGAGGTGAGAGCTGATGGACATCAGGCCTGCAGTGTGGTGGGAGGATGGGCAGAGGTGCTCGGAGGTATTTAGTGTGGCTTCATGTCCCCTCCCTGCCAGGGGTTTGGGTTGGTTACCATGAGAAGCCACCAGCAAAAGCAGCAGCTGCTGCAGCTGTCAGAGAAACCCTTAACCTGGCTGGGGAATGCTCTCACAGGAGCTGCAAGATACCTGCTTGGTTAAATTTTGTTAAGTGTCCCTTGACTGTTCAGAAGAAGGAAACTGTAGAAGGCAGGTTATTCATTTAGGGTTTGGGAGGGGGTTGGTTGGGGGTTTTTTTGTTTTTTTTTAATTGAAAAGCAACAGTTTGATCACATGTAGAAGTGTTGTATTGCCTTCCCTGCAGTCCCTCTCTTAGGGACATAACAGATAAAACCTGATCAGAAGCTGGGAATCAGAACAGAAAGATGATTTGCAGGACTTAGGCACAAATTAGAATGTTGACAGTATTTAAAATACTTGTAAACTGCTGCTCTCTCCTGTTGCCCTGGTAACTTTGTCTTTGCTCTTTTCAAATTAATCAGAGGGCTGATGTGATTCGGCTCACCTTTAACCTCTGGTGTCACTTCTCGGCTGATCCCAAAACTAGCAGGGTAAGATTTGGCAACACTTCACGTGGAACGTGGAAGAGGATGAGGCATTTGCAGGCTATCCCTTTTTTTTTTTTTAATTGGGAAGTTTAGTTTCTGCTGTATGTTTTACTTGCAGTGGTCCTGCCAGGAGTGCTAGATTAGCATCACAAATTTTAAAGCAGAGCAAGGGAGCTCTGTTACCTGAGCAGTGATTTTTTTATTTTTTTAATTTTGTGTTTTCTGGTTATTGCCCAAGTGCTCTGTTGGCTGACATTGGCCATATTTTAATGGCACAATTAAAGCCCCTTTTTCCCTGTACTGATGGAGGGTGGTGTTAGGAGGACTCTTGCTAACTGGTGCTAGTGAAGTTTGGGCTAGGAATCCATGGCATAGAAAACTTTTAGCTAAAATTGCACTTTCTTTCTGCCCCATCTGGCTCGTGGTGGTGTTATGGGTACGTGGCTGTGATTCCCCTTGCACATACTAACATTGCACTAAAAGAGAGACTTTGGGAACAGCGTGTTGATCACTTTGTTTCTCAGCAGACCACAAAGTCAGCCTAATGGGGTCTCTTTTTTTTTTTTAATTACTGTTATTTAGAAATCACGCTGGTGCTGAATGACCTGGAATTTTTGCTTGGATTTATCCAAAGGAAAATGTAATTGTAGCTGCAATGGGACCTTTCATAAGGGTGGCCTTGCAGTGAGGGAGCAGAGCGCAGGCTCTGCTGTGTAAACAGTCTTTGTACCGGGGAGGTGTGGGGGGCTCCAGTGGGGTTGTTACTGTGTTTTTTTTTCCAGACCACAATTTTAAATGGTCATCTTGGAAATTGTGTGAAACAGGAAATAATTTTTACTTTTGGTAAAGGTTTTAAAGAGGAAAAAAAAAGTGAAGCTGCCTGTGATTGTGGGCTGTAGCTATTATTAGGGCTAGGGTAGCTTGTACCTGCTATGGACTTTACCTGCTCTTATTCTGAGGGCAAGAACTCCCTGTAGCAACAATGCCACTTCTGAGAAGTGAACGGCAAGTTTCCCTTCCTTTTGTATATGTGGATGTGAGGGTGGGCGAGGGGAAGAGCTTGCTTGTACAGTTTGTTGAAATGAAACCAGACATTTTTGGTTGTTCCTAAATAAAGAGTGTAAAAGACAAACATGAGTTGAGTGGTGCTTGCAGTGGGGTCGGGGGAGGCCTGTGGTGGTGCCCAGGGCATCACAGCAGGAGCTGCCCCATGTATGGAGAGGGATGGGAATGCTCCATCACAAATGCTTGCCCTTTGTTTTTAGGGCATGAAAACTTATCCAGGGGATAAAGCCATGAGTGTGTGACCAAGCAGCATGCTGAGCTCAGACATGTCTGTCTTAGGAGTCCTTCTTCATCCTGGGGTGCTTGCCCTGAGGCTGGCTCAGAACTACATGGTCAGCTGTAGCAGATGACGTTATTTTACCCTTTTGAATGAAAAATATGAAACCTGAGGCTGCTACTTATTTTTCTTCCCAGCAGCTGTAACCCCTTTAAATCCAGGAGGCAGGAGGGAAGAGTGCAGCCTCCCCTCAGGAATGGCTGCACTCCTGCTGTGCAGGGCACAGACCACCAGACACCTGAGCCACCACACACATAATACTGACACTTTTATTGTCGTTTAAAGCTAGAGCGGCCCCATAAATGTAGAGTTTCACTACTGGACGCTTAGGCAGTGGCTATACAGGTAGTAGATCCGATGCTGCCAGGACCACAGGTATGTGCTGTGTTGGTTACTGAGGTATCTCCACTGCCTGTACTGCTGGAACAGGAACAGCTGCACAGCGTCTCCGGACTACAGGCAGAGCAGCAGCACAGAGTGCTGGATGGGGGTTTTTTGGGTCTCTCCTTGTGGTTATAGACAGTTTGGTCTCTCACCTCAGCAGCTGGCAGCCTGTCTGCACCGATGTGCTTCATTAAGGGCTTGGTGGTGAAGGTTGGAGGGTGGGTTGGGGTGGGGGGGTTTTTCCAATTTTTTTTTTTTAGTTCTCCACTTGAACACACTTCAGCAGAGAAACTGGAAAAGCTGCCTGAAAGTAGGCCATAGCAGTGCCGTTTCCATAGAAACCAGTTCACAGCGTGCTGTGAGATTCACAAGCACTGGAGGTGCTTTGCCCGCCGGGATGGGCTACAGCCGGTTGTCCCCGTTGACCCGGGTCCTCCGCAGTACCCTGCAGGGGACACAGAGAGGGCACACAGCTTAGCCTGACCAAGGGATGACCAAGGACATTCTCTGGTGTCTGAAGTTGCACACTGGAGGAAAGTGGGAGGGGCTCAGCCACATCTCCCCTGCCTGAGAAAAGCGGCACCAGCTGCAGGGTGGCAGCTCCTTGTCCCACCCTACTCCCACAGACCTCAAAGCAGTAACTGTGCCAAGCACTGGGACAACTTTCATGCTGAAATTTAGGGTTTCTGTGCAGCAAACAAGGCTGCAGCTCCACTCTGGGTTATGGGGAGGCTGCATTCATCTGCCCCCAGCCAGGAGACTAAATGCTGGGGGGGATTCGTGCTGGGAGGAGCCGAATGGCATTACCTTCGCTCCCGGCTCTCGAAGTGGTCAGCAAGCTGCTCCTGTGACACACGGAAATCCTCAAAAGGCTGTTGGTACCGTGACTCAAAGGACCCCTCTCTGCCTCTGCTTGACAGCAACTGACTGGAGGCATCCCCTGCTCGTTCCCGTAGGGCTGAAGCACTGAACAGGTTTATTTCTCCATTCTCCTGCTTAGATTATAAAAAAATGCAACACTCAAGGGACTGGGATATCAAAGTGTACATCCTGCAGTAAGGGTTAGCTGCCACACAGGGTGTCCAGGGCTCACAGGGGCTTGGGGTTTGCAAAATGCAACTGCTCCAACAACCACTGCTGGCTGCCACCAGTCTAATTTTAAATGAAAAGAACCATCTGTCTCTGAAGGAGCCCTCTCCTCCACTTATGCCAACACAGACAGCCCCAGGCCAGCCAGGTCCATGATACTGAACTGTTACTTCCCTGGAGAGCAGACAGGCACTGGGATGGAGCAAAAATCTGCCTCCTCCAGCTTTTGGTGAAGGGATTTCCAGGCAAGTCAAACACAGTCGAGGCTGGACCCTGCCTGAAACACTCCAACTGCTGCACAAAGCAAGCCCAGCACTTGCTGTTCTGCTGTGCATCACTATGGAGCAGCATTGGGAATTCAGGCCAGGCACTACTGAGTCTTGCTTCTCCAGCTGGAGCAGGACAGCAGGCAGGGCTCACTGCCCTGTGGCACAGTTGCCTTCTCATCTGTGACCCCAGTCTCACCTTGCTAGGGAAAATGTCTATCTTGACCAGCAGGGAAGCCAGCTCCAAGTTCTCACTGTAGTTGTTCTTCAGGGGAACAGCTCGGAAACCTACAGCAGAGACAGCCCTGGTGTCACTCATGGGACAGGTGACTTGTCAGTTCCCTGGCACAGAACTCAAGAGGGGGTTCTTCTCCCAGAAGACCGTTCTCTTCTGCCCTTAAGAGCTGTGGCTACCCCATCCCTGAAAATGTTCAAGGCCAGGTTGGATGGGCCTTTGAGAAACCTGGTCTAGTGGAAGGTGTCTCTGTCCATGGCAGGGAGAGTGGAAGGAGATGGTCTTTTAGGGTTCCCTTCCAATCCAAACCACTCTATGATTCCATGATTATCCAACCCATCCCAGTCAGGCCCGAGGCCTCTTACCAAATGGCTTCTGCCTTCTTTTACCTGGTTGGGGATGTGATGTGTCATGGGGAGAGGAAGAACTGAGCCAGCCTGGGGCATCTTCTTGGCTAATGATGTGAACTGGTGAGGACCACCATGACCCCCCTCCTTGCTTTCCCAAGCGCTTTTACCTGTCTTCAAGCCTTTCACCAGGAAGGTGGCCTGAGCCAGGAAGTTCTCATCGCTGAACATGTCCTCCTCATACACCACAAAGCGCAGGAAGGCAAAGTCAGGGTTGCTGACCTGGAAGTGGAACTGCTTTGGGGTCCAGAGGGGGTTCAGGCCATTGTCCGCTGCTCATAAAACATAGTTGTCAGTGGGCAGCCCCCACCATCCCCTTCCCACCAAGACTGGTGCTGAGCTTGGGGCAGTACAAGGGCAGCTCCCGGGCCAGGTGTTTCTGCAGAACCCACAGTTCACACCAGGGCCTGAAGTGCTGATGCATCCCTCTCCTTTCCCTTCACTAACCCACTCACCCACGATCTCGGTTTTCTGCTTGGCGTTGTCATACTCAGCACCAGACACCTCCACCTCCACGAAAGGACAAACAATGCCCCTTCCATTTTTGGGAAGGTGCCGAGCCCCCAGGACCTGGGCAGAGAGCAGGACACACTTCTTAAGAGACAGGAGCAAAGTTAAAAAAATGTGTTTGCGCACTAAGACATCTTTCCTAATAAAGCACCCTGGCTCTGCTAATTGGAGAGAGAAGCGACACTGACAGCCAGCCCAGCACAGCCTCTCAGAGGGAAACAGCTCCCACCTCTGGAAGCTGCTATGGTGTTCCCAATCGCCAGTTTAACTTGTAAGCCATAAAAAAGGTAGTTGAACTGCCCCAACTTCCTGCCTGCCACCTGAATAGCCAGGTCAGGGCCACAGCAACCCTTCCCCAGCCTGCCCAGCTGGAACTGGGCTCCAAGCCAAGGGCCCTTCCCTGCCCGGAGTGCTATGCTGGACACCCTCTTTGCTGAAACTTCTCGGCCCTCCTCCCTTGGTGTGAGGATGAAAAGGACCTGGTCTCTGCCACTGCTCTGCCTCCCAATCATAGCACAGTCTGTGCTCAACTCAAATGATAACCTGCTTCCTCACAGGAGAAAGAAATTGCAGCTCCCTCTTGCTGGTGGCCATATGTCGCTCCAGTGTGCTGTCGGCACACTGCTGCTGCAGGGGAAGGACATGCTGCCAACGCTGGATCATGTGCTTTGAGTCATGCTGGGCTCGAGACAGCTTCTCCATCCGTGAAAGCTGGCTTTGGTGGGGACAGTAGGCAGTTTTGCCTGAGGACAAAAGCCTGAGCCCATCTCTTAAAGGCGACAGTGACTGCCTATGGTACAATGACTCGACACCTGGTGGTTGCAGCTGCATCCTGAGGTGCAGGAAGAGCTTGGAAAACAGATTGGGCAAGGAAATGATGCCAGGGATTTTTAGGGAGACAGTGGATGTGGGGTCAGTGGTGCAGATGGGACACAATTGAGTGTCCTCATGGGGAAGGGCTGTGCCTTTCTTAGGTGGAACATTCTGAAACAGGTGGCCTCAGAGGAAACTTGTGAGCATCTACATGTAGGAGCTCCACTGCATCCTCCTCAAGGTTTGCATGAGCTGAAGGGATTAGCAAAGGATTGGCTGACCCACAGCTGTGCTCTGAGACCACTAGGTCAGGCTACTGGGACATCACTGGTCCAAACATGAGAGCCACCTGGTTTGGCACAGACCTCCAGGAGTTTTACCTGGCAAGCTGTCCAACACCCCTGCAGATCCCCTGTGGTACAGCTCCATGAGCTGAAACAGGAATAATCCAGCTTCAATCCCACCATTTATGAAGAAAAATATTCAACCATCCTCTGGCACCCGTCACTCACAGCTGCCCCCCTCTTACCATCACCAGCAGTGCAACACAGAAAACAGGGTGAAAAGTTGACTTCAAGCATCTTCCCAAGAGGGGACATAAGCCAAAGGCTGATGGAAACATTGAGCCCAGAGGAACTGAGTGATAAGGAGGGGAAAAGATACAGCTCGTGTGTTATCCTGTGGGAGCCATCATGTCCTTGGCTGTCCCAGCCAGGTTCTGGGTACAGGGATGTCACCTCAGCAGCTCGTGGATGCCACCTGCTGGCACTGGGCCCTGTGCCAGAGGGATCCCGAAGGGAGAATCCAGAGATGCTGTGGATGCTCCTTTCCAGGTACCCTCAGCAGTACACGGGTCTCCCTCTTCAGGGAGGGCTCTCTAAGCCTGTGCTCAGGGACAGCTCTTGGGAAAGGCTGAGGGATTTGGTAAGGAGCAAGCAGCTGCAGGCAGAGCCAGGAACCACAGAAAATACATCCTATCACCCCAAATCTGTTATAACCCCCTGGATCCAATCCCTCCCCACAGCAGGAGGAGGTACTGACCTCAATGGAGATGGAGAGCGGTTCGATACCTCGCAACGTGCTCTTGTCGAAGGGGTCAAAGATGTCATCCCGCATGTTGCTTGGCTGCAGGACATACCCACACTGGCCACTGGACATAAACAAGGCCTGATTCATCTGCATGGGCTTGTCTGGAGAGCACAGGCAGGAGATGGAAGATGGAGGAGACATAGTGTCTTTTCCACAAGATGAATCACCTGAATTATTGTTCCCTCACAGGAAGCCCTTGGCAAGGGGACTTGGCCCATCCTTTGGCAGTTCCTGTGCTCCATGACCTCACTGCAGCTTGTGCACGTGTTGGGGACATGGGGTGATCTTCTCATGTGCCCAACTACCCAGTGCTCCATGGGTCACCTCCTCCTTTTCCTCCCCTCTCCTTTCAGCTTTCCTTGTGCTGACTCTAGTGTTTGCCAAACCACCCTGTGAGATGCTTGAATTCACAAAAGGAATGAAAAAGCCAGCAGGAAAAAAGAGGCAGGTCGTTTGCTGGTGTGTGGGTGAGCTGAACAGGCTCACAGCAGGGCTTGGCAAGCACCAGCAGGGAAAGGAAGGCCGGACTGCATAGCAGGAGCAGGAATGGAAGCTGGGGAAAGGCGAGAGAAGCAGCCAGCTGGACTCAGACCATGCAACCAGCTGGTGTCTAACCCTGCAACCAGCTGGAGTCCCCAGGCTGGGGCCGCACCATCCCCTTTGGCAACTTCTCTGCCTGCCCTCCTTGTCACCAGGGACCTGGGAAAACTCCCTGCCTCCTCTCCATTTCATCTTGCTCTCATGGCACAACCCTCAGGCTCAGCCCAGGTCCCTGGGTCAATCCAGCCCTCTGGTGCACATTTCCCCTGCAGCAACCACTCTCCTGGACATGAACCCTGGGTCTTGCTGCCTGCAGAGCCCCTCCCAGGCCCCCATTTCCAGGAGCAGGTTAGCAGGGGTGCAGGCAGGTGGATCAGAGGAGGCCCAGGGCACCCCAGGAACTCACTCACCTGCCTTGCCTACTGCCCTCACCTGGGGTCTGGAAGTTGAGTGCTACCAGCTGGCTGCCACAGATCCACATTGGCAGGGGGTCGTAGTTGGAGGAGTCAAGGCGCTGGCCCTTGGGGTAGATGCGGGAGAGCTGCAGGCGGTTGTACTGCAGGAACTTCTTGCCTTTGATCTTGTTGACGTACTTTTCCGCCTTGGTCTCGGGGAAGGAGGACATATCTCGGTAACAGGCTCTCTCTGTGCCAATCTCTGGGAGGAGACAACACTGTGTAAGCCAGAAGAACATTCCCCTTTCAGATATTTAAACCACCCTGGGTTCCTTCCTAACACCATCCCCTCACCCTTGGCTCAGCCACCACGGCTGTGCAGATCCTGCTCTGCCCTGGTGGGTGTTTGCCAGGTGCCCAACTCCAGTGGCTGAAAGCATTGACACAGCTCTCAGTGATCAGGCAGAATGTTCCCCAACCCCACTCCATCAGCTGCTGCTCTGGTTGGTGACAAATATAAGCACCAGAGGGATGGGGAATAGAACTTTCACCCTCTGTAAAAGGATGTTTCCAGAGCTCCAAGCTAAATTGGTGCTTTGGACACCTTGGACACCTAGCCCCTGCTGGGTATAGCCAAAGCAGCACCTCAGGACACACCACAGGGTCTGTAATGCCACAGTGACTGCCTGTGATAGTCTCTAGCCTGGCAGATACTCACTCTCTTCATCGAAGGGCACAGGTCGGCAGTAGACCACCAGTTCTGAAAGCTCCAGGGCAATCTTCTTTCTCCTCTCCATCATCTTCCCTTCAGAGAGCTGCCAAGAGAGGGTGGGAGAGGTGTCAGGCCAGGTAAGAGCAGTGGCTTTGGACAGCCCAGCACATAAAATGACCCACACTGCTTGGTGTGGTTGCTTCTGCTGGCACTGTAGGAACCACTAGCAGGTCTGCCAGGTCTGCATGGGGACACCACAAAACCCCCATGGGAAGAGCCCTTGGTGGGTCCTATCTCCTGTCTGGAACAAGACTGGCCCTGGTACCAGCACAAGGCAGCTGTCACCTTGCCACCCTCCACAGATGGAGATCCCCCACCTCCCAAGGCTGCAGCACCCTCCCAATTGTCCAGTCTTCTCAGATATTCAGCCTGAACCTCTCAAGGCATAACATGTGGAGATGACTCCTTGCCATACTGTCAGAGATTGCTTCAGCTTTGTCACCTTTGTAACTGCACTGCCAGCCACTGCAAGCTGCCACCTCACCACACCCCCACCAGCCTCCACCTGGTCCTTACCTCCTGGAAAACCCAGGACATGGCAAGGAGATGTCTCCCCTTGCCACAGGCTCTCCAGACTCACCCGTGCATCAGCTGTCTGAGCTGCCTCCCGGATCTTCTTCACCCAGTCCAGCAAGTCCTCGTGTGTATCGGCTGCCACGTCGAGGGACAAGCGCGACACTGAGGACATGCTGATGGAGAAGACGAAGAGGCGATTGTTCTTCCCCTCGGGGCGGATGGCTGCGTGGGGAGAGGGAGCAGAGGGCAAGGTCACACCAAATGCTGAGCCAAGCCTTTGAAGCACAGAGGGAGGAAGGGAAAAGACAGACACAGGGGCTCATGGCTGCCCCCAGACTCTTCAGCGACAAGAAGGTCCCATTTCTGGTCATTGGAGGCAGCAGACAGAGCCCAGGAAGTGATAGGTGAGAATCAGAGTATCCTGAGGGGGCCGAGAAGCCTCAAGAGGCCTTTGTAATGCTCTCTCTCTGGCACTCACCAATCTGGCAGGAGGGCACATCCAGGACGCCTCCAAGCAGGTCTCCCAAGGGGCTGTTCTCATCCAGCTGCTGCTGGGAAGGAAGCACAGGCAGGATGGTGCTGGGCATGGTGCTGGGCAGAGCAGCCAAGCTCGAGAGGCACCAGCCCTGCTTGTTCCACTCATCGACATACTCACCTCCCGCTCTGGCTCCAGGCTACTTGGACTAGTAATTTCCTCTACATAGTTGGAAGGGAACCACAGCTGCTTCTTGCCACCATAATCTCCTCTCCACCTGGAAGGGAGGAAAGGGAAAGCATCAGCACCTGCCATGGGACTACAGAACATCCTGAGTGAAACTCAGGGGGACAGGCAGCTCCTCTGTTGTCTGCTTTTAGGGTTTCTGAGACTTTGGGACTGTTCAGCTTGTGGGCAATCCCCAGACAGACCCACTTCTAGAGAGGACACACTTTTGTATGGTGTAAGGTTTGACCACGTTCCTGAGGGAAAAGGGAGGCTCAGGATCAACTCACCAGCCTCCTTCCTGTTTCTCCACATTCTGGATGATGGCATTTTTGGTGAAGGTGAGCTCATCCTCCCGCTGTGCCTTGTAGTCAAACAGGGCTTTCACTGCACACTGCAATGAGGAGGGGTCACATGAGGCTGGGCAGGGGATGGACACATGGACAATGAACCCAGGGGTGAGACATCACCTCCCACTGCAGGTGTGTTTGTTGAGGAGGCTGCGAGGCATGCTGTGTGCAGGCAGCATCCAACCCTGTTGCCAGAGGCTGCTAGACCCTAATGGCACCTTGCAGAACAAAAACAAGATCAAGGTCCCCATTTATGCCAAAGCAGAGCTCACAATGCTGGTACAGCCCTGCACAGGCACCTTCTTTTGTCCCAGAGACACTCATGGGGGTTTTTTGAGACTTCAGAACAAGAGGCAGTCCAGCCTGGGAACCTGCAAGTTCAACTTCCAGTGTCACTCCCTTCATGGTCTAGAAATGAGTGTGCAAAATAACCCAGCTCTTGGAAAACGAATAGACACTTGTTTAACCCTCAGGTCCTTCAGGTTGTCCCATCCAAACACTCAGAGCATACCTTGAAGGTGGGCATGGGGTTGGCCTCCACATAGAATCCAGGGTGGCGTCCCTCGTAAAGGGCTCCATAGTCTGGCTCCTGTGGAAGCAAAGGGCCAGTGGTTACAGCAGTGACTGCAGGAGAACAGGTCCCCCACCTTGGAGCAGATATGGAGAGAGCCCCAGGGAAGGCAAAAGAGCAAAGATGATGCTGCACACAGCCCAAGCCCAGACTCCCAGCCTGACTCAGAGGGGCAGCAACAAACCTCAGTCAAGTCAGCTCAAAGCCCCAAGAAGTGAGGGCTGTGGAGCAGAGGGATGGCTCACACGCCACCACTTCAAGGCACCAGCTCAAAAATGACCTGTCCATCATGCCCTGGCTTAGTTCTTCCAAAGGCCTCCCACACTCACTGCTGTCCCGATCTTCTCCAGTGTCTCCTCATTGATGGGGTATCGCAGCTTCATCTTGCGGTACAGCGGGTGCTTCTCATAGTAGCTGATCAAGTCCACCAGGCTCTCGAACTCAGAGTTGCCCAGTAGCACAGTCTGGCCCTCCTGCTGCACCCGGCAGTGCTTGATCTTCCCTTCCGCCCTGGCAGGTGGAAAGACAGAGAAGCTGCTTGGCATCTGGCAAGAGAAAGTCTCCGCCAAAAGGAGGACACCCAAGGAAAAGGTGTCCCTGGGCTGATGGCTGAGGAAAGCCATCTCCCATTCAAAAATGGGAGGAAGAACGGGGTCCTAAGGGCTCTCAAGGGGCTACTGGACTTATTCAGGGCCATCTTGGAACAAGAAGAGCGCTAGGAGTGCTCATGTCTGGCTGAGGGCCACTCTCCTTCTCTCTCATACACACCACAGCATCCCTGCCACACCTCCCATGCCCACCACCCTTCTCCCAGGGACACACCTGAAGGAGATGGCATAGGAGCTGGGCTCACTCCTCTTGCGCACCAGGAAGGCTCCGTCGCGTGGCACCCGCATCAGCATGTGCTCGGCTTGGGCCCGGGTGAGGTTAGCGTGGTACCACCTTTCAGGAAAGACACGTCAATGTGCACAGGCCTCCACACACCCAGCTCATCCCACACCTCTGCCATGGCACATGGCTTCCTCTCAGCCCCTAAAAGGCTGCTTGAATCCTCAAAAGAAGGACAAAGAGCAGAGAACATCATATACAGGACACTGGAATGGGGCAAAGCCCTTTAGTGATGCATGGCATGGGCATCCCAACCAAACCCAGTATCTCCATGCTTTGCACTGATCCTCCATGACAATCAGCTCCATGAACAACAAAGCTGGCCAGCGTGGCTGCTAAGACAGAGCAGAAAGTGGGGACCAGAAAGCCCCACCAAAGGAAGAATGGCTGAGGAGAGATCTGGGAGGGTTTCCCATGGGTCCCAGTTGCCCACCAGACACAACTCCCCCTCCCTAAACAGACACTCACTCTTTGCTCTCATGGGCATTGGTCTGTGGCACTGGCTCTGTCAGCCTCATCTCAAACTCATTGCACCTCAGTGGCACCCCCTGGTAGTGGGTGATGAGGTCGTAGAGGCTGTCGAACACCAGGTTGTCCGTCAGGAAGAACTTGGGGCTGCCGGCGTCCTGCCGTGAGTGGATCCGGCAGTGCTGCACCTTCCCGTTGCGCCTGTGGAAGAGGGAGAAGGGTAAGTCATGGTTGTCCATGGAGATTTTGCACCTGCCTCAGGCACGGCTACAGCCTGACAGAGCATTCCTGTCCCACAGGAGAGTGATTGCATAAGGATCCCAACAGACTTGACCCTTCTGCACCGGGAGAGGGAGCTGATATGATGCTGGGGTGTAGAAAAAGAGGTCGCAGACCACTGGGGAATGTCAAGAGAAAACTACCCCCAGAGCAATACAGAGCAGCAGGGCTGGTGCCCAGAGCCCTCACCAGAAGGACAGGGTGTAGTCCCCAACAAAGGTCTCGCTCTCTCTGACAAGGAAGGAGCCATCAGGGGCCCCCGTCTCGATGCAGTACTCGGTCAGCAGCCGCTCCGCAATGTGCCGCCCGTCACGTCCCGCTCCCAGCTTCCCGTGGAACCACTTCTCTGTGGAGTGAAGCTCGGTGCTATTGCTCACCTGGCAGGGGAAAAACCCACCGTCACAGGTTACTGAGATGTGGTGCTTTGCTCAAGGGTCTTTCAACCAGGACTAGCTTCTGACTAGTCCTGAAGCAGCGCCCATCCTTCCCACCACAGGACCTCCCCCTGAAGTCAGCTGGCACTGACAACACTCAGCCCCAGGGGAGCCCTCACCTCCTTCTGCTCTTCCTCATCGTCGTTTCCCTGGTCGCTGGTTGTCTCCCCAGAGTAATAGATCTTGCTGCTGGTCAGCACAAAGTAATGTGGGTTCCACTCCTGCAATGAAACAAACTCTGGCAAAGAGACTCCCGAGGAAGCACCAAGCTGGTCTATCCCCCATCCATGGGATTGGCTCTTCCTGAGCAGCAGAATCAGAGAGGGATGATCAGGTTTGTGAAGGACAGTCACCAACAACACTGAATCCAGTGAGTCACAGGAGCTTCCACAACATCTTCCAGATCTGAAGCATGGATTTATCAGTAGCAAAAACTGTGACAGGTCTCATATACAAAGTGACTACAGATCACACTGCAGACACGCCAGCATGTATTAAAAGGTGATGATCAAATCACAAACAAATCAATGCAAAAAGAAAACACTCTGCAGGGAATCACCACAGGGGCTATTAGAGGTAAGGACACCAGAGATGTTATGTGGATTTACCACTGCACTTTATTCTTTTTCCAAAAAACCTGTTTCATTTGCTTGTGGCTTTGCATGACAGAGCCCCAGCAAAGCAATGGTGCTGAGAAGTGGGCCGTGTGTAAGGAAATGCACACAGTAAATGAGTGCTTGGTGCTTTACAGAACAGAATGTGCTTGCTTAGGTGTCAGGTGTGCAGGCACTTGGTAGGAGGCAGGGCTGGAAGCACAGCCATCACCAGAATTTCCTGCAGCACAGATCACAGGCTGCAGTTCCTTGGCCCAGAGCTCCCTCTAGCTCAGCCTTCTGCCTCTAGCAAGGACCCACAGGAGATGCCTAGGGAAGAGCACAGGCGAGAGCTGCCATAAAACTCCTCCAGCCTTCAGGGACGTCTGAGAAATGGGAGAGACTAAGAGACTCTTCGATCATTTGCACCACAGCCCTTTCTTCCAGCACACACAGTGCCTGTTGGAGCCACCCCACCATTTATGGAGCCCCCAGAGCAGGGACACGGTGACAGCAGCAGAGACGTACATGATTTATGGGGTCTTCCAGGTAGAGAATCCCATTCTTGATGGAGTTGCTGATGTCATTCTCTGAATACATCACGGATGTGGGCAGCTCCTCATAAGCACTGCCCTCTGCCAGCTTCTTGTGCTATGGGATGAAAGAGCAGTTCAGGCACCTTGAAGGGAGGCAGGCACCCAAAAAGCAGCATGAATTTTCTGGTGAACAGCCCTAAAACTTCAGGTCTGCTGCAGTGGGTTCCACCAGATTAAAAGGATCAAGACCCATGCCAAAGTGATCACTGAATAGCACTAAAGTCCCACTCTTTCTTCCCAGAAATGATTCCTGCAGCAGAAATACCAAATTTCCCCATGCTCTCAAGAAAGACAGCACCCACCTGCTGAGCTCGTTTCTCAGCAGCTCCTTTGAAGCAAGAGAGCTCTGTCCCCAGTTGGTTTTAGCATCAGGTCTCCACTTTCAACCCTGTACAGCCAAACATCCTCTTCCTCTGCCTCTTCCAGGGGCAGGTCCCACCCCCTCACCCCATTCTGCCCTCATTCTCTCACTTATGAGCCTTGCTGGGGATGGGAGTTCACCTTGATGAGAATCTTCCTCTTGAGCTGGTTTGGAGAGGGAAGGCCATCAGCAGAAATATCAACTGGTTTGGTCAAGAGCATGTCCCCAAAGACCTTCTTGAAATTCTGAGCCATGTTCCTCTGCTGAGCAATGCTGCAGTGGTCCTCGATGGACAGAATGACTGGAAAACTGGGAGAAGAAGGAGAGTTATCAGAGCCAGCATGGGGTCTGGATGCAACCAAGGACTTCTGAGCTCTGTGTCCTCGAGGATCAGCTCCCATCAACAGTGATCCATGTTGTCTTCAGTATCCAGTGTAACCACCCTTTAGGAATGTGTCACACCCCTGCTGGCAGCGCATGTAGTGGAGGACTGAAAAACTATTGGGGTTTATGCAAAGCCCTCCCTCCCACAACTTTTTTCCAGGAAGTCTCCCTTTAGCTAGGAGACACGGCACACTTTTTTTCCCACCAAATCCCAGGCCTTATGCTGGATCTCTGGATAAAAGTGGGCTTCACTTTACTACAACCTTGGCTCTACCCTTTCTCTGCTGTGCTGCCTGAAGTCCTGCTATACTCACTCAGAGGTGACAAAGGCATGCTCCTTGATAGTGACTAAGACATCAGAGAACTTGATCTTGGTAGTTAAGGTGTGTCCGTGGTAGATGACAGGCATCCCATCGGGACCATCCCAGCAATCCACTGAAAGAGAACAGAGGCAGGACACGGACATGAGACGGACTGAACTAAGCGCTGGTGGCTGGTGAAAGCCCAGATTCCCCCGGGGGACCAAAAGCTCAGGTAAGGTAGCACCCAGTCCCACTAAGCAAATGACTTCAGCCCTTTCTGTACATCTTGATAATTGTCATGCCACTGGCCACATCAGCCTTCCATGCAAAGCCTTCCCCAGCCACCACAAGCTGTCAGGAGGATGGAGACAGAACTCACGCTCGATACAGCGGCATCCCATGCGCAGGCAGCGGGCGTACGCCTCCAGTGAGGACTCGCTCGAGAACTGATCCCCCGTCAGGTACCTTCCAGGTGAGACAACACATCAGCACAACAACCCACTCACTGTGGGCATGGGTGTCTGCTGGGACATCATGGACTTTCCTGTGCCATGCAGGGAAAGGCAAGTGCAGTGTCCCTCCACACCTGTCACCTCCCCCAGGTGACGGGCTCAGCTCAGTCCCTACTGAAGGGGCTGCCAGCACTACTCTGAGGTCCAGCCCTGCTGCTGGCTCCTGAGCCTCAAACAGTGATACAGTGTTGGTGACACAAAGAGACCCCTGTATCAGGCAGGAGCCCAAGAGCAAGGTTAGACCAGCTCTTTAAGGCAGACAGGAGCTCACTGCCTGCCCTCCAGGCTGCTCAGCTGGCTTAGGCTCTTGGTCCTTTAAGTCTGGGCTAAGGGGCTGCCACTGCACCCCATGAACAGGGACCACAGACAGAACCTGTCTGCACAGAAAGCAGTTCCTGTAAAATTCTTCCAGCAGCAGAGAAGAAAAATGGCCAATGGCCTGACAGGTTTTATCACATCTGTCCCGAGACGCTATGGGAGATGCCATTGCTAATGATGAGAAATTGCCAGACTAACAGCTCAGGACATGAAGGCATCTGAAGGTCTTTGCAGATGTGTGCTACTGACAATGTCTAAGCAAAACACTGATTGTTAAATGACAGAGGGAAAAGTGGGGCACCAAGAGGAAGGTCTCTTATGTACTGACTCCTGTTTGGAAGTCTACTTGACCCACTGCTGCAAAATTGGGAGAATCCCACCCTGGCATGTGAAGAGGATGCTGGGAGCAGCCAGGTGGAGAGAGCCCTTCCCTAATCCTTACGTGTTGTGTGAGGAGGAGATCCAGTAATGGGAGAGGGGGTTGTTCATGTTCTCCAGACACACCATATCCAGTTGTGAATTCCAGATGCTGTTCTCTTTGGAAAACAGGAAGGTGAGAAACTGTTCAGGAAGAAACAGAAAGGTGTTAATGATGTGGAGGAGCCTGTGCTGTGGTTTAGCTTCACACGCATCTGCCCTCTGTGGCAGCAGCACAGACTGACCAGGGGCCACCCACACAGCACACAGGCTACCTGAGCCACAGTGCTTGAGTAACCACAGCCTGGGTGTTACCGCCTACCCTCTGAGCTGTGCCAGAAATCTGTGTGCCAAATCCTTTGACCCAACTGGAGACAAATGAGTTGCTCTGCATTTCTTTTGCAGCTCACATGGCTGGCAATAGCTCACTAAGGCCACGTGGGTCAAGGGACCTTGGCTTGGTCCAGAGTGCTGTTGACATGGTCAACTCTGGTTGATTTTATTATTTTCTTTTCAGCTCCTGTTGCTTTGAAAAATCCTTACATGCCTCAAAGCAGCACTAAGCCAAATGCATCCCTTTCCTCCCCCAGACAAACTTCCTGATGAATACTCCCAGCTGCACACGCTTAGCACAAGAAGAGAGCCCAGAAGTCATTCCCTTCACCAACCAGCTTTTGTATAACACAGTGACCCCCCCACGTCCACCTCACAGGGCCAGGCAGCTCCCAAGAGCTGTGATCCTTCCAGCACCACCACCCACAGCACAGACAGCAGAGCTGTCACACTGCAGCACACACTGCATCAGGGATGTCACTCCCTGTGTCACCCAACTCCACACACACCACACTCCAGGTGTCTTACTTCATCCAGTGAAAAATAAGGCTCGTCAATCTCCCTCAAAGGGTCTCTCAGAAAGTTGAACATGAATTCCTGTACCTGAAGAGTATCTGCAGCCCAGAGCTCCTGCAAATGCCAGGAGAGACATAAAAGAAGTAATTTCAGAAAGTATTATTCAAACCCACATGCAGCTCATCCAGCTAGAAGCTTTAACCATTAAGGAGGCAGCTTTTGATGCAAGACCATCTCAGCTGTCAGCACAAATGCTGGATAACACACAATGAAGAAATCTGCCCTACTTTTAAGTGGGCTTAATTTTCTCCATGCCATGCATTTTTCCCTCCGATAGATCCTTTGTACACATCTGTCATCTCTCCTCCTTCAGCAGCAGAAGCCAACCCAGCTTCCTTTGGCTCTCTCTGTCCCTGGGTTTCGCTCATTAGCCACCAAAACACTGCATCTCTCTGCTGGTTAACTCCCTGCTGGCTGCAGACTACAGGCAGGGAGGTGGTGGTGGGGCAGACCAGGAGGCCCCACATTTTCCCACAAGCCATGACAGTGCCAGTCACCCCCAGCCTCCTGGAAGAGACCAGCAACAAGACAGGAGCATGGCAAGACCAGAGGGTCTGTGCAGCCCATGAATGCACTGCTTGTGCCTGTGTGCATGTCTGTGCATGCTGTGCTTGCTAAACAACCCCAAATCACTTTGAAATGGAAAGGTCAGCAACTGAAGCCATCAGCTGCTCCTCAGGAGCTGCTGACAACTCTGAGCAGACAGGATGGACATGGCTTTTTGGCTGCTGCACACCTTTGGTAACCAGCCAAGGTCACAGGAACTGGGTAAATCTCTAGTGACCAGTTCCTTCCCCCTGGGATCTCTACTCCTCCCAGACCTCCTGGTTCCTTTTCTGACCAGGGTGTCTGGCTGAGGACAGGTTTGTCCTCTCCAGTGTTCCCCCTGCAACAACTTCCTCTCCAGGAAGGATGTGCTCAGGTTGTGTCCATGCCAGGCAAAGCACCCCACAACCAAATCATCCCAGCTCCACAACAAGGTTCCCCATGGAACATGGGATCCACACTGATGCCAGTGCCTACCCTGCTGTCCCTCCCCATCGCCTGTGTTGAGCTCACCCTCTGGTACTCCAGCAGGAATTTCTGCAGCTCCAGCAGTGACACCCTGAAGTGCTCAGACCTTTCTCCACCCCTGAGAAGCAAAGAGAGAGAAGCTTCAGTCACTCACACAGCACATCATGTGAGATGCCATCTGTCACCTCCATGGCACATGCAGCCAGATGTGCCCTGAGCAAGAAGGCTGCAGCAGCAGAGGATGGGCAGAGAGCCAAGGAGACCATGACAGCAAACACGGAGCAACTGAGATCAGATGTCCACATCTCAGAGCCAGGGACTGCTCCACAAACAGTCAAGGATTCACACTTTCAAGGGCACAACAACATGAAACTCTGGTGAAGAGCAGCAAAAATCATCAGAGGTACAAAAAAAATAGAGGGTCTGGCTTATACAGGAGTGAAAAGGTGCATGGCAGTCTAGGGGTGATTCCAAAAAGGACAGACCTACAGGTATCCAGAACATATGGACTCAGGGAAGCAAGGCACAGGGAATCAAGGCAAAATTCAAAATACTGGTCTATAACTACACCAAACCACAACAGACAGCCAAGGGCCATGCTGGGCACTAACACCACAAAATCCAAAAGGGGACTGGGCAGTGGTGGCTGCCCTGGGCAAAGGGAAGAGCTAGATGGTCTGTCGAGGGTCCAGCCAACTCTTTTCTATGGTTATAAGAACAAAAGGAAGGAAACCATTGGGAATTACCTGGACAAGTTAATAAGTCTTTCGCTCTTCAGCTCCTGGGTCTAAATTCAAGCTCTTTTTATCATGGCCAAGGTACACAGAGGGCAGGGAAGGGCACAGCTGGCAATGGCACCGGAGACACTGCCTGGGGGAGGGAGGGCTCTGCTGCCACCACAAGGACAATCCCTGGGAGATGGCTCCATGTGTGATCATTTCACATCACCAGCTGACCAGAGCTGGATCTCAAGGGGATGTCTGGGAAGAAAAGCCCTCACTGCCCTGAGCTGAAGTGTCTACAGCAAAGGTGCTTGTTCAGAGCACAAACCCACAGGCACTGCGGTGGCAGGAGGAGTGCAGCATGTCTCATCCCAACACACTGCTGCAGGTACCAAAGCATGACATGAAGAAAAAGAAAATAGCCCCTTTCCCCAGCAAATGCAAAGAGTTATCCACCTTTCCAGGAATGGGACATCCATCTGCAAAAGAAGAAGCACAAGCATTAGGTTTGCACTCAGTAACTTCTTTACTCCCGTGAGATAAGAGCTCTCCCCAGCAGCAGCAGAGTTCAAAAGGCAATTAAGAGAGAATGCCCAGTAACAAACATGGTCTTTCCTTCCCTTTTCCACCCTTGGAAAATTCAGCTCTTACTGTTTTCTGGGCGTTGAACATCAGGCTACGGTAGAGCTGTGCAAACTGCCCATAGGTGATATCCCCATTCCTCTGCTCCACATCCTAAGGAAAAAAAAAACCACAGATTTTTTACAGGGGCCATAGGCAACTCCACATTGACTGAGGAATGTCTCTTTCCACCAGGATTCACACAGAAAAAAGGAGGAGGAAAAAGCCAAGATCTGTCCAGACTTTGCCTCCTGTACAATGGTGTCGAGTTGTGCCAGGTTTAGATTGGACATTATGAAAAATTTATGGAAATAGTGGTCAGACATTGGCACAAGCTGCCCAGGGAAGTGGTGGGGTCTCCATTCCTCGAAGGATTCAAAAGACATGTGGATGCAGCACCAGGAGACATGGTCTGGTGGTGGACTTGGCAGTGCTGGGTGACAGTTAAACTCAATCTCAGAGGTCTTTTCCAACCTTAACAATTCTGACTCCATGACCTCTGTTGGGGCCAGTGGGACTCTGCAGTGTCCAGGACATGGGCACACCCTAAGATGATTTCCACAATTCCCCAAGCTCACCCACATGAAGGCATCACCACACTGATAAAAGCATCATCACTTACTCGAATAGTTACAAAAAAGATAATTTTCTGTTTGCCAAGAGCATCTGAAGTGTCTGGAAACTGCAAGACTCAAAATGTGTGCTCTCTTCAGATACATCACTCTTTGGCCTTGGAGTTCCATGCTGGTGGGAAGAGCTGGTCATCATGGGATGACCCTTCATCCCTGGGTCTGCAGTGATGCTGGCAGAGCATCTCTTGGTGGCAGTGGGTTGCAAGACTCAGGATACAGGACCTGCTAGCTGGTCTCCTGTGCTTTACTTCACCAGCACCAAACCCAGAGCTGGAGCCAGGAGCAATGTGGGGAGTGTGGGAGGCAGGGTGGGGTAAAGAGAGGGTGCTGGCCATAAATGGGCCAGGGTGTGGCACCCAGTGGGAGCTGGCACCTCTTCAGTCACCACTGTGGGTGGGGGCCCTCCCAGGAAAGGCTGGGAGCCTCTGCAACATGCAAACATGCCCTGGGAGTTTAATCACCACCAGAATTTGCACAAAGGTAGGTAATAGGCTGCCAAGGGACCCCAAAGCTGAGGGGAAGAGCGAAGGGGTCACACACTCACCGTGAGTCTCTCCCGCAGGAACCTCATGTTGGGTACCCGGTAGTTGACCTGAGACAGCATGTTCTTCAGATCCTTGGCAGAGATTCTGGCTCGGCAAGGGAAAAGAGGGGAAACGTGTTCAGGAGGTCTGAAATGGAGGGGTCTCATCCTGGAGCCAGGACACCACATGCACAGAGTGGCCATGCCCAAAGAGGCATTGGCTGTGGCACACAAGGGTGGATGTGTGACCCCAGAAGGATGTTGAGGTTGGGACCAAAGGCAGAAGAGTGGGGAGCACGTGAGGAGCAGAGAGAGATGTCTGCACGTCAATGGGAACCACAAATAACTCTTTCAGGTTCCTGGCAGTGCAGGGCGAGTCCCAACACCCTCAGCCCACTTGAGCCGATGTCACAGTGACACACAGCACCCACTTTAGGAGAAAAACCAGGAAGAAGCATTTTTCAAGTATCTGCATCCTAACATGGATGCTGGGTGACCAATTCCATTTTAAAACCTACTCCCTGGCCTGCTGGAGGAGGGCAGGCTCTGTGATCAGTTTGGACTCAGCTAATTTTATCCTAAGAGGAAAAGAGTAATTTTCAGTGTATAGCCACAGGCACAGCAGTGCCACGTCGTGCCCAGCTGTGTTCTTCCAGCCACACATGTTGCTGGCACAGAGCAGCCAGTGTGGCTGCCCTCCCCTGGAGGCCCCTCACACCAAACATGCCAGTTCCCGGAACAGCGAGAGCTCCAGTGCCAGCCTTGAGCAGGATCCTGCAGCCAGGCAGGCAGAGACAGGCAACAAAGAGCCCTGGGCTGTCCCTGTCTGCTCTGGAGCTGTTCCCCACATGGGGCAATGGACCTGCAGGAAGGAAAAAAAGTAGATGCCTTCCATCTCCAGGGTTCAAGAAATTGAGAGGTCTGTGTGCAATCATTTTCTGGCAGCTCCTGACTCAAAAGCAAGTCCTGGGAGTCCATCCCTGCAATTGCAGATGCTGCTTTGCCCCCCACTGAGCGCGTGGGAGCCCAGGATCCTATAGGATGCTCCCTCATCCCACAAAGCATAGGGCAGGTCTGACCCTGGAAATCCTTATGGCTTTGGCTTCCCTGGCTATACCAGAGAAGATGCTGACATACACTCTGTGAGCCACATCTCTTGTATGTTCTTCCCTGAAAGTGGGGTGATCTCAAACGCCACAGGAAGGAGGAGGGATGGAGGGAGCCCTACAGTGAGGGAGAAACCGGCTGGTGTCAGGCTCTGCAGAGATGAGGGCCCTGGCAGCCAGCGGGACACAGAGAGCCCTTGTTCCTGGACTCAGAGCTGCGGGGACCAGGACACACACACGGCCACAGTGGGACCTGGCCCAGCTCCCGTGCCGTGCCCAAAGCCAGCACCCAGCCGGACAAGGACTGTGCAGTGTCCTGCCACTCACTGGCAGGATAAAGAAAGAGAAACTAAAAAAACAAAAAACAGCTGGCAAATGGCCCCAGCCTCCCCTTCTCACCCAGCTGTACGAGCTGCACAGCCAGTGGCACACACTCAGCATGAGCTGCAGCTTTTGTACCTCCACCTGCACCTCCATCTCCCCCAGCAGGTGAAGTTACTCCAGGGGCTCAGGGTGAGTGTTCTGGTGAGGGGAGCCTGTCCTTTCCCTCCTCTAATACACCCAGCATCCATGTCCATGTGCACAGTGCTGTGTGATCCACAAGGCAGCTGTTCCCAGCTATGGGGTCCTGGGTAACAGGGAACTGGGTGAAGTGAGCAATGAGAGATGTCCTCACATGTCAAGGATCACAACATGTAACAGCTGTCATGGGACCCCTGATGGGAGACCCAGAGTCCCCAGGACCATCCAGCAGCAACCCCTCCTTGGTGAGGGCCTGAGACTGCAAAAAACCTCATGGAAATAGAGCAGGAGGAGCTGGAACAGCAGGACCAGCAGTAGCCATCAGGCTGGAGCGCCACTGGAGCCAGCACTGAGCTCTGGTGATGCTGGGCTGTTTTATAGGACATGGTGGACCAAGGCACTGCTTGTTGATGTGACAAGAGCAGCCCTGTCAAAGCTGTGACCAACATTTTCCTCTCAGTTTCAGAAGGAGTACGGAAGGATTTTATTTACTGTGTGTTATTAATCATGTTAAAGGGCTGGAGACCTTGGCTAAACAGCTTGGTAGTATTTTCAGACTAGAAAGTAAAAACCAAATAAACAAACTAATTTTTTCTACGGAAGTTTTTTAAGGTTTCATGACAAACAGGCCAAAGAACTGATCCAGACCTCTCACAGGAGATGGAAACATTCCCCTGCCAGCCCCCAGTGCTGTAACACCGCTCCCAGCCATGGGCAGCTCTCCTGGCCAGAGGTGAAACAGTCTCCTCCACAGCAGTTTGGAAAAAAACCCCAGCATCCTGTTATCCTCCTCTTTCCACCTAACCTCCCTTGGAAAAACAAATACCCAAAGGCCCAGCAGCCAGTGAAAACAGTCAACATCTGCCGGCGTGCTGGAAGGTACGGCCCGGCACCCAGCCGGGGAAGGCGGAAAGGAGAGGGAAAGGCTCCGGCACAAGAGGGCTGGGGCGTGGGGTACACAAATGCTGGGAATGATTTCTTCAGCTGCCAAAAACCTGTCTGTCCTGGAAAGGATCAAGGATGGTCTGCAAAAGAAGTGGGGTTTTTTCTTTTTTAAAAAGAAACACAACTCACTGTTCCCTTTGAAAACCCATTTCCAGGCTGGGAAGCAAAATCAAGGAGCTCAGCGACACTAAATTTAATGGTGAAATGCCTCATAAGGGCAAAGATTTAATCCAAGAGATGTGTATGTCCTGTAGCTGCTGACTCTGCCTTGCAGAAAACACATGGATGACTTGTAAAATGTTTGCAAAAGGGCAAGACCCCAAATCTTTCTGCATTTCCCATCTCTTGCTGTTTTGCTCCTCTTGCTGCCTGGGCTGGAGCAGCAGCTCTCCTAATTAAGCGTTTTGCACTGAAAGCTCTCCCCATAGTGGACAAGTAAGAAATATATTGGATTTTGCTGCCTTAATTCTGAGTTCTAATAGAAAGATGATATTCTGAAAAACAAGAGGGATGCAACAAGCTGGCTTTCAGCTCTGCCTCAGGCAGACGTGTCTATACATGCAATCTCTTTTTGTCCTGTTGGGATGCCATTTCAGAGTTTTACTGCATAACCAGAGGAGAAAAAGGACCAATTAATTCTATTTCTCCTGCACTCATCCTCCAAACCCCCCATGCAGCCACCCCTGCACCTGACTCAATGCTCTCCATCGCTCAGTTAGGAAACACTATGCCCAGTCACCACTGAAAACCAGTACACTGCACACACAACCCCAGTCTGGATTTGAAAGGTGTGTGGCATATGCAGAGCAGCTGCAACAGATTAAAGCTCCTCTCCTTCCCTTTCTGCCTCTGCAAGGATTTATCCCTCCTCCACAAAATCCCTGTGCACCCAGCGGTGCTCTTGTCACGCCACAGTATAAATCACTGCAAAGGCAAAAATGTCCAGTGCAGCAGGATTTTCCCCAGGCAACACACTCCTGCTCTGCTCCTGGACAGGTTGGATTTAACTCCTGGCAGCCCGGCAGCAGGGCTGTCTCTCTGTCCTGGAAAGGACCAGGCAAGGACAAAGCAGAGGATGCTCCAAAGATCTGCCTGATGCCCAGTGAGCTCTGCCTGGGCACCCAAACATGCAAAGGGGGCAGGTGGGACCCACGTGTTCCACCACAGCCAGGGGGCATGAGCTGATCTATGAGTGATGTCTCCAGCACTGCCCTCTCTGGAGCAGGACTGGAGGAATCTCCCTGCCCCAGGGGAGCACATTAACCTGGGAATCAATGCTGAAAGGTTAATGTGCTCAGTAAACACAACCGGGCGGGGTGGGGGGTGGAAAAGCGTGTCCCAGGGATGAAAGGAGACAAATAATAGCACCTCAGAAAAAGGAGACTGGCAGCCAGCATGTGGAGGGGAAAACTGGAAGACTGGTGATGGAACTCACCTCCCTGCCAGGGAACTGTCCTTTCCCTTATCTCCTCATGATGAATCATGACCCAATTCCCCTCCCTTATCTCCTCATGACAGGTGCAAGCATGACGTTTTACCTGCTAGGACATCACTAAGCATTCACCCAAGAAAGAACCCCACAAACAGTGGCCCTGCTGCAGCCCATCAGCCTAGAAGCCAAGCAGTGGGATGATCCATGGCCTCATGGACCTTAGAGAAGGAGAATAAAAGAAACAGGGTGGAGAGTAAAAAGCATAACACAGTTCAGCCCTGATGGGATGCCCCAAACTGCCTCTTGTCTCTTTGATGTCTGCTTCCTTGGGTGGTACCAGCTGGGGGGAAGGTGTTTCATAGTTGTGGGCTCTCAAGGTGTTACTGGGTCTAAACAGCTGGTAAATACGTCAGGGAAACAAAACAGCTTTTTTATGCTTTTTTAATTCAGTGAAAATCAGCCAGGGAAGTACTGGGACTTGGATTAAGGTTCCTTGGAAAAGAAAATGAAAAGCCTAAAGAAATCTCCCCAAAAAATTCAAACAAAGGCTGTGGTTTTAAGTCGAAGTCAAACTCTTCCAGCTTAAACCCTTCCATGAACATGATTGCAAGTTTCTCTGTCCTTACCTGTCTTCCCGGTTGCGATCCAGCGAGTAGAACTGCTTACGGAGCCACCTGACCGGGAAGGCACAAACAGGCACACATTTAGTCACAGCTCCTCAACAAACAGCCTGTGTGGTCTGCTACTGTCTCTGGAAGATGCTCAACTGCCACATCATCCATTCCCACAGACACCCTTCCCACCAGAGAACCTGGCTCTGCTCCCTTCCAGAGGCAGCTGACCCTGTTTTCGTGTAGGCAACTGCCCCTCTTTAAAAATGTCTCTGCCTGAAAGTGAGTCCACAGATAAAACAAAAACCAAAGGGATTTGGTTTCATATGACTCTGCACTGAACTGCTACAGATCATACAGGCTGTGCACACACAGAAACATCAGTTTCATGGTAAAGTTCCTTCTCCCTGATGAATGTGAGATCAAACTCTGGGACCAACAGGATGAAGCCTCAAGAGTGCAGAGGCAGAAGCGTCAGGTCAGTGTGGCTCAGAGAGGGAATGAGATGTCACTGTGCTCACCTTTTTCTGTCAAAACAGACAGAAAAGGGAAAACAGAAAACAACAGCAGGACAAGGATGAACTTTCCTCACCTTTCAATCTGCAGGGGGGTGGGTGCCCTCAGAGTGTCTGCCACCAGCCAGTTCAGCCCCTTGATCCACATATTGACCTCGTCCTCTGAAGTAGCTGTGAAAAGTGCACAGGAGAAGTGGGAGGAAGGGACATAGAGGCTGATCACCAACAGAAACCTCTTGGGAATATCCCCAGTACCTTATATCTCCTATTCCTTGCTTCATTCCCTTTCTGGTAACATTTCCCTGCTCTGCAGATGCTCTGGCCACCTTCTTTCCTTGCCAAGCTCCTGCTTCCCTGCCATGGGATGCACATGGCTGTCTGGACCTCCTGCTCCTGCATGTCACGCTCTCTCATCCTTCAGTTCCCAAGAGCTGAGGGTTATCTTTGTCCCCAAGCAGTAAAGCTCTGTGTGATATGAGGTACCAACCCTGACCTGGCACAACCCTGGGGCCAGGAGTGCTTTACCTTGCAGGCTGAGGGTCTTCAGCCGGAATTCTGTGCCATAGAGGACCACGAAGCAGTGAGAGTGGTCTGGTCGGAAACACGGATCCTCCAGGTACCGGTCAAAATCACGTGAGTTTTTTCCTGGACGAATTTCTTTGATTTCACGAATATCCACTAAGAGAAAGGGAAAAACAAAAGGGGAGTTCAGTGAATAGTCTGAAATTCCCATAAAAGAGAAGGAGAAGGAGGGGCGCAGATAAAGTGGTCTTAGTCATCTGAAGAGCTGGGTTACCACCCATTACTCGATGGCAGACCCAGGCATGCCTATGGCACTGGGGTACCAGGCTCTGAACAGCAAACTGTGTTTCCCTGGCTATGCTGGAAAGAAAGGATGGGATGGCTGCACTGACTCAGCAGAGCTGGTAGATGTCTGGGGACAGTGGGCAGGTGCTGCGGGCTGTGCCTTTCAGAGGGACTCACTGCACTCAGGCAACAAATGACCGTCATGGCAGCCTCCTGGTGCTCTCCCACCACTGCTGATGGCACAGGCCAAAGAGGCACCCTCAGCTCTAACACAGTCTCATCCTCAGCACAGGCACAGGTGCCCAGGTCCTCCCAGAGAAGTCACCTGCATTTCTCACCTTTGGCAAGACCTTTTAGGAGCCCCAGCACAGCCCCTTCCTACAGCTTCCCAAGGAAGTTTTCCCAGCCACCACCTTCTTACTTCTGTGTTCCCCAAAAATGGCTGGATGTCTCCCTCCCAGGGATCCCTAACACGAGGCAGGTGTTAATGCCTAGAGCATTAATGCCAAGCAAGGAGAAGGAGCTGAAGAGACACTGGTAAGGTAAGGGTGCATCTCACAGCCTCCCTACCCAGAGGAAATTCTGGCAAAGGACTTGTACTGCCACAGAACAAACAACAGCAGCAACATGGCAAAAAACCCAAAAAAACCATCAAAACAAAACCAATCCAAACCCAAAAATCTTTGCTTCCTGGAAAAAATAGTTTCTTAAATGGTTGTGGGTATCAAATAACAACATTTCTGAGTCACATTTCCAAAGCAGATGATGCTTCTGAGCAATGCGGGATGGAGATTACTGCAAACCTGGCATGTAATTCATCCCAATAAAACTCCACTTACTGCACTCACTGTGGATTGACTCGCCTTTCATTTCAATTTCCTGCAGTTTAAAACTAGACAGAAGTGTGACCTGCTCATCACCCACAGCAGCCACCGACAGCACTAAGCTGCATCATGAGAGATGATGCTCTCTCCAAACCCCATGGCAAAGCAGACACAGGGATTGACTTTGGGAGGACTTATAAACCACAAGGAACATGGGATCCTCTCTTGGCAGGATACACCAGGCAGCACTGTGGGTATGCATCTGGAGATGATGGCAGGCTGCTCATTGCTTGACACAGGACTTATCTAGACTGACCACTGTATGGATTTTGGAGGTGTCTCCTGCAGAGCCAGGAGCTGAATCTGATGATGCTTGTGAGCCCCTTCTAGCTCAGGATATTCTAGGAATCTAACAACCCTCCAAAGCTCATCAGCTGGTGACAAGAGTACAGAAAGACCCAGTTCCTTGGGGCTGCAAAGGGAGGACAAACAAACTTCCTAAAATTAACAAGGGTGTGACTTTTTCAGGAATCACTTACTCTTTGGAAAGGAGCACGCTGAAAGTTCAAACATGCCCTACCAAAACCTGCCCATGTGCTCACATCCTTAGTGATACAGCAGGTTATTTCAGCCCTTAAAACCTGGAATCACAGTTCAGGTTTTTGCATCCAGGACATGCACAGTGGGAGTGAAGGTTGATCCTATCTTTAGAGGATGCAGGGCTTGACCAATGTAATGGGAAAGAACGGGCAGAGGGGTTTTACCAGGCAAAAGCTAATGAAGGAATGTACCATGCCCTGTGCTCACCTCCCACTGCATGGAGCACCAGCAGGTTAGTAAGTAGTAAGACAGAGCTGTTATTACAAAGAGCATACCTAAAATCCACCCAATGGAGAGTCCCAGAGCAAGTGAGGTGCTTATCAATGACAGAAGCATGCAGGGAATTCCTGGGGCAAAGGGCAGCCTCCGCAAGGATCATACACTCACAGGGAGCGGGGCAGAAACCTCCAGCCCACGCAGACTTGCAGCTGCTTGCTCATCGGTCTCGTCCTCCCAAACATGCTGGGGAAAGGTGCTTCAGGGTTTGGTTTGTGTAGCCCTCTTTTCACCACAGAGCAGCACTGACTCAAACACCTTCCCAGTCCCCTCACAGTATGGAAGGAAATGACTATGAGCAGAAAGCAGAGCAAGCAGAAATGCCACCATCCCAAACAAGCGAGAGCTGAAATGGTGCTTCCCTGCACTGATCCCAGCCTCCATCCTGCTGCAGGTCCTCCCTCTGCCAGCACAGGACTGAGAGCCACCACGCAGAGGGGAAGGAGGGACGTAGGTCAGAGATGCACCCTCAGCACCAGGCAGCTCCCCAGTGAGTGGTGGAATGGGCTCTGTGGCCTTGCCCACATGTCCCACCATGGGTCTGCACCTTGGGTCCTTGCTAGAAAGGCCTACCAAGGATGTGGTCATACACACAGGGATGAACATCTGATGGGGCTTGAGCCCCGCAGGCCACACACATGCCTAGGAAAGAGAACAAAGGCAGGTAATCTGGGTTGACCCCAGCAAAGACAAGGCTGTCACCAAGGTGAGCCACATCTCCTCCTCTCCAGGCTACCCTCTCCCAGAGCATGCTGTGGGAGACAGAATATACAAACAGGTCTTCATCCCATGCAGGATGTGGCAAGAGAAGAAGAACTTGGTCCCACAGCAATGGCAGAGGCCAAGGGAAGCTCTCTGATGGAATATGATCCATGCTGCGGCTTGACAGGTCTGGATGTCCCAAAGCAGGAACCAGCAGCAAGCAGCGATGACGAGCAGCAAATGAGATGTGAGGCCTGGAGTGAGCTGGCTGTCCTCCAGCCCTCCCAGGCTGGAGTCAGGAGCAGCTCTAGGAAGAAGGCACTGAAGCCCATCCAGACCAGAGATGGTCTGAGCTCCCCACACAGTTCCACGTTGCACACTGAGCATGCTGTGGCTGCACAACCAGGTTCCATACAACAGCCTCCCAAACTTCCCTCAGCCCACTGCCAGCAAAAACAGCCTTCCCTTGCCTCCAGCACTGAAAAAAAAAGGGACATAGTCACATTTTTGGGCAAACAGCCTTCCTTTCAGCAGGAGTGAGTTGCATGAGAAAGAAAAAACTGACCCCAGATCCACCTCCCTCACCATGTAAGAAAAAATCCCACCAAATTACCCTCTGGTTACATGAAAACCAGATCCACCCTTGAAGTCATTTAAAACTGAAACTTCATCCAAGACTCATTTACCCGCTGATGGATAGGGTGTTGTAACATGTAAGGATAAGGACACCCTGGAACGGGCTCTGAGAGTTGCAAAATCACCACCTCCAGAGGATTTTTTAAAAGATGCATAACTGACTAAATAAAAAAATAGCTGTCAAAAAGGACATTTAGCCAGATTACCTTCCAGGATGGGTTTACTGGTGACAGTCTCCAAGCAAACATCCACCCCTTCAACAGGCATTGCTGGGTGCATGTCTCCTTGGGGACTAACAGGGCAGTGACAGCCACACGGTCACTGCCAGACCAGCCTGACCTCAGCTGGCTGACATGAACTGGTCCTGCCCCAGGGCAGCGGAAAAGCCTCCAGCCTACTCACTCTGGCAAAAAAAAGAGGTTAAAAAAAGTCTTCCTGCTATTTAACATTGTGCATCCCACTGAGCACAGCCATGTGGTCATCCCCAGGCTTCCCATCACTGGAAGGGGCACTGGGTGGTCAGGCCCTTAAGGAGAAAGAAGAAAAAGACACGTAAGTGCGTGTGGGTAAAAAGTAAGAAAAATCTATTATGCAACAGCATGAAGAATAAAGTAGTGCCTTATCCCTCTTAGTATTTCAGTGGAAGCCCCCCTGAGATGGATATTCAGGCCAGCAATGGATATGAGGAGCTGCAGGAGCCTGGAGGAGGATCCCAGTCCACCTTCTCCACCCTTCAAGCAGCCCTGCCCAGCCTGGTCTGCACCACACCGGCTCATGCCTCGGCTCTGCCGCTGCAACCCAACACCACTCTACAAGAAAAACCCAACCAAAACTCCCCCGTGGGTTCAGGGGAACAGTCGGGCGTGCACTAAGTGCTTCTCTGGACAGGGGCCAGAGCCCTCAGCACCTCACAGTCTGGAGCCGCTGCCTGCCCTTCGCTGCTTATCGAGCCCCTTCCGCGTGCAAAGCTCAGGGCAAACCCCGGATTTGTCCCTGCACAGACCCGTCCCTGCGTCCTCCAGGGCTGTAGGAGGAATTGGGCACACAGTACCATCTGAGCTGCAATTTGGTTGGACTGTAGGAATTACGGTGACTCTTAGGAACATGCACATTTCACCCATAATGAACACAAAAAGTGGGGTCCTGCCCATTGTGCCCCCTCCGCAAGAAGCCAAATAGCCACTCCAAGCAATTAGGAACAGATTTCAGAGGGAGGAGCTGTGTGTCTCACATTAGTCTTGGTTTTCAGAGTGACAATAGCTCAAGCTCTCAACCCCACGAGCTTCCCTTAATCGACAAGCCTAAAGCAGACAGTAATAGTGAATTGTCTCAGCTCAGAGACACAGCGCTGAGGTTACTGCATCCCCCTCTCCTGCCATCAGCGCTGCTCAGCATCAGGTATCAGGTTTCCAGAGGACGAGTCTGTGCCATTAGCAGATGGCTTATCCAGACAGGACAACAAGAAACCAGCTGAGGCCTCTCGTTTGACCTTAACTGGTTTTTCGGAGGGCAAGAGGCATGGCTGAGGCATCCAAACACCAAACCAGCAGTGCCCTGTGCCCCAGCAAATCCCTCACCTCCCACGAACTAAAAAAGTCCATGTTGCCCTTTCAGTGAGGCACCAAAAACCCTGTAAAAAAGCTCTCTCACTCCCACTGCTGTATCAGGGAGGGACACAGTCACCCTTGTGTCCAGGGGACAATTGGGTCCCACTGCTCTTGTTGCTGAGCTGTGCCTCAGGTTGCTCCAGTAAAGTGCTTCATCTCACCTGCATCAGCAAACAGCAGTTTTTCCTTTGAGCCACTGGATTTTGTTATGAAGCAACTGTTGCAATAGCTCTTCCCTAAAGGAGCAACATCCACGCAGAGCACACCTTGGGAGTAAAGATGCTGGGGGGAAAAAAAATAAATGATGGGCTGGAGATGGGACAACGGGTTGCTCCTAATTAGCCAGTGTGACTGGGACTAGCCTAGATCCCGAGTCAGATCCTGGCTTACCTCTCCGCGATCCCCATCACTCAGCATGGAGCAGGAGGATTTGGCAGAGAGCTTGAACACCATCCTGGGAGCTGGCACCTGGGCAGATGTGCCAGCAGTGTGCACCAGGCCACCCAAACAGGGCAGGCAGGGACCCACCAGCTACTCTGTAGGCACCAGTGCTTCCTGCCTGTGCCTCTGGCTGCCACTGCCTCCCCTGTGCCCCTGGGTCACATGTCCTGTGGCTTTTGAGCCCCTCTTCCTCCCTTTGATCCCTCCCCAAAAATCCTTATCAACTGCAGAGGAAACTAGAGGAGATGTGCAGGGAGATTAGGAGATGCTTCGCTGCTGCATTGCTCTGTGGGTTGAAGGAGAGGATGTGAGGAACCACCCTTCCCTCCTCCATGCCACACATATACCATGCTAGGGGCCAGAGCAGGGAGGCAGAAGTCCTGCCCAGACATCACCCAGCTTCTACAGGGCACGGTGGACCTCTCCCCAGGCTGCCCCAGACCTGGCTGCTTTGCCAGCATCAGCCTCGTGCAGGTGGCCTTCAAGAGCTCTCAAACATCCTCCCAACACAAGAACCTGAGGCAGCTGTGGGCTGGCAGCTGCCTGTCCTGTAGCGTCAGCACATCTCTCCCGCTCACTCTCAGCTGCAAGAATATATGAGTAAAAAAACCAAAGCTGATTCCCCAAGTGAGCGAAGCAGGATGCTGCCTCTGCCCACAACCACTGGTGCACAGCTCAAGGAGACAGGCAGCTAGATGGCAAACACCAGGCAAGGGCCCCAGCAATCCCTCTCCTGGGAGCTTTGAGGCTGCCCCATGTCCTTCACAGAAATTTTGTCTGTGTGAAGCTGTGGAGTTTTGTATCAAAGCCCAAACTGGGCATTCAGGGCTGCTGGTTGTACCCACTGCCACATGCAAGACTGCACTCATGAGAGCCCTGGACTTGTTGCACCTTTACCACACAGAACATGGGAACACATTTCCAGGCCAAACAGAAGTAGAGCTGCTCCAGCTGGGGTAAAGCCCCAGTTTTTGCTTGCACAGATGCTGCTCTGAAGGTGTTGGTGTCCCTGGCCCTCAAGAAATCAGGCTGGCAGCAGCCAGCAGAGCAACCCTTCAGTCATCAGTCCGGTCTGTTTGAGAGGCACAAGCTTCCACTGACTCAACTGGAAAGGGGAAGCTCAGCACTAGTACTCTGGACAGTATGTCTAGGGAAGACTCCACAAGCCATCCCAAGGTGACCTTTTTCCTGCATGGCATTGTGGGTTCCATCCCCCTCAGCCCTATCTGGGTGAGAAATGTAAAGACCTTAGAGTAGCACAATAAACTGGAGGGAGGATGGAATGAAGACCTGCAAGCACAGCTACTCCATCCTGCCTCTGCCACTCTGACTCCCTCCAGGGTGGACACACAACTGTAAGGAGATAAAGTACTGCAGTGGGCAGGGATGGATCAATGGGGCACCGATACAGAGCTGTGTCTCAGCATGGAAGAGGGTGAGGAGCTCAAGAAAGCTGCTCCCCAAGCATCTGTCTCCCATGGAAGGGCCCAACATCCCTTCATCCCTCTCCTGGACTGATCCTGGGCTGTCAGACAGGTGGAGTGCTCCCACTCACTGCCAGCGAGGGGAAGGGGTTGGGACCAAGCAGACTGGCAAAACCTAAGCAGGACAGAAGGGCAGACATGGCAATCCAGCAGTTCCTGAGTGCACAGCTTGCCAGCTCACAGCCTGACAGCCAGGAGTTTGGCAGAGTCAATAAGGAAGTCCTGGCAGACATAGATTTGGGAACCTGAGGATCCAACAGCAGAAAGCTCTCTTTGGAGCATTTTGGGGATTTTTGCACTCAAAAAAGGTGCCTTCTTGACTCTTTCATGTCCAAGGGGTCATTCTCTGTCACAAAACAAATGGAGACAAGAGTGACCACACACTGTCCCCAGGGCAGGGCACAAAGGCGAGGAGTGAAAACTGAAGGACAGAAAAGATTTGTCACACTGGCAGCAAATGCCAGCGATGTTCAGATGCCGTGACTCAGTTTTCACCCACCCCACCAGACGACGCAATCAAGTTTCTGTGACTGCCATTTAACAACAGAGATGGCAGGACACTCAGTGGGCAGCAGGAAAAGGGTTTGTTCCAGGGCTTGAGCACCTCAGTACGAGGGTAACGTTGGGCAGAGAAGGATAGGATAAGGATCCCATCTGCTACTGAGCTGTTCAGGGTCACCACAACAGCCTGACCTCTTCCTAACACTCCACACTCAACTCAAAAGCTGTTCTGAGACAGCAAGGGCTGAGCATTTGCCAGATGTGATTTCCAGATGTGTGCCCTCCTCTCGATCTCCCTGTGTGCCACTGTCAGCAGGAAGAGGCCCCGAGGGGTGGATCTTCACCAATAACACAGGGAGGCATCTGCTCCTGTCACCTATTCCTCCTTGGACTCTTCATGAGAGTTCCCTACACCCACCAAACACCAACCAGAGACAGAGATACCAGAGCAGCTGTTGGTGAAAGCAAACCTGCTCTTGTCACAAAGTAGCCACAAATGGAAACAGTGACTCTTCTCTTCCCTCTCCACCAGATTTGCTTTATGTGCACTAAGCAGATAGGATGCTCTGATTGTGCTGGCTTCACTTTTCATTATCAAGACAAGACTTTGGTGGATAACCAGCCAATGGCATCATCTCCTTACAGCACCACCTAACTGAAGATCCCCAGGCACTAAGCAGAAACTACCCAAGACACACAGATAACATCATTTTCAGTTTATGTGAGAGAAGCAGGAGCTCATGGTCATGATGTGAAACCACCAGGGATTGGTTTTTTTCTTAATGACCTCACCTGAGATTTATTTGGTTCCTAGAACTGGAGACATACTCCTGCTTACACACCAACCTTTCACATGGTTCACACCAAACCTCATGTACCAATGCTCCAAAATTTCATGGCCTCATCTCTAGACCATTCTGTAATGTCCCTAAGAGCCTGAGCTGCTGGGGATTACAGGGACCATACTCCAGCCTGCACCAAGACCTTAAGAATAGGCTGACACAAGGCATTACAGGACATGTGACACACGGAAGAGGAAAAAAACCACCAAAAAACAACAAAAAATTTCTGCTGCTCTGTTGGGGGACAGAACCAAGTTGTGTCTCATCAGAGCCAACTCCCCATTGCTCTGCAAGCCTGGCACCACTCAGGGTCTGCTCTGGGACCAGGGACAAAGTCTTTTGGCCATCTGAAGTTGAGGAGGGATATGAACTGGCAAGGATCAACAGGACAAGGACTGCAGGCTTGAAGGTGAGAGGAGGTATCCAAAGTGCCCTGAGACAATGGCCAGAGGAACCAGAGGTGGATGGGTGATGCCTGTGGGACAAGAATCCAAGCACAGCAGCTCAGAGAGACGAGGCAGCAGGCTCTGTGTTCTGCTCTGATGAGCTCAGGAGCAGCAGAGCCTCATGCCGAGAAGGACCATGACAGGCAGTGCCCTAATGCTCAGGAAACAAACCAAGTTAGTCCCTGCCCCACCTGCCTGCCAGCTGGGAAGCAGCTTTATGGGGCAGAGACTTCCAGGGCAGGGAGCCAAGGGGGTGAAAGTCCTCTCGGACACCCCGTGCTCCCAATGTGTCCAAGCTCCCACCTGCAGCCACCCCCATTATCCAACCTGGGCTGAGGACTACACCCTCAGAGAGGGTGAGGGGGAGGAGAAGGAGGGATGAAGGATGCACCAGCACATGCAGAAGGGATGTCCTTTAATCACCACACGATCAGCACTTCTGGGAGCAAGTAAACAGGAAAAGGACTCTCAAGCAGCTGCTCTACCCATCATCCCTGTGGAGCACAGCCTGCAGTGACAGCCTTCCCCTGATGTCCCCTCACCGTGAACAATTCCCACCCTGGCTGGTCTGGCCATAGTAAAGGCAGATGCTCAAAGGGAACAGGATGGGGTTCTGCACGGGGAAATCCCAGCAGAAGAGGAGCACAGCAAAATTCAGAATGAATCAGAGGAGCTCCAGCAGAGATGGAGAGCAGGACAGCGCTGTGTTGGAGCAGCTCCCAGTCTTAAGAGGCAGCAGAACAGCCACAGCATCACTGTGTGTCACCCAGAGCACAGCGACACTCCCACACCCATCCCTCCAGGCACCAGGATCCTGGCAGTACAGGGGACAGACCACACAACCAGCTCCAGGGGGATGAGGTTTGGAGACAGAGGAGAAGGGCAACCCCTGTCCCTGAGGACAATTCACGGTGCGGGTCACTCCCCCAAAGACCATGGGTGAGCAGGCAACAGAGACCACATCTGCAGGAAGGCACATCTGCACACCCCCCCATGTGGGTAAAGGCTGGGGGCGAGCTGAGAGGCTGAACTACAAACATGAGGCTGCACAGCCCTAGGCTCCATGATTCCATGGCAGGAAAAAAAAAAGAAAGTCATATTCCAAGAAAACCAAAATAAATGCATTTGTAATGGGCTGGGGAGGAAACTCGACATGTAAAGCACAGTCCTGATTCTTCTGCCATGGCTCTTGGCCATTATATCCTTAAGGCCAGCAGGCAAAGTCAGCTCAGCACAGCATTCTACATCACAGGAGCTCATGTGCTGGACCACAACCTTCCCTGGGAAAATTTCAAACCAGAGCCACAGGCAGCCAGAGGTGCTCTGGGGCACCCTATTGACTGCAAGAGAATAGGAGACTGACCAAAACTTAAGAACCACAAATGTTTGTAAACAGAAGGGAGGAGCTGTGGAGGAATACAAGGGAGAAGCCCATGCCAGACTCTGGAAGGCTTACCACAGGTCCCCAGCCAGACAAGTTCAGGATCCCCAGTTCCAAATCAGACTGAAGAGCTACCAGACCACAGGGGCAGCAGAAATGGAGCTGCAAAGCAGTTTGAAAATCACAGAGACTTTCAGAGTTTGGGCTGACAGCACCCTGAATCTCTGCTGACTTCTACAGATTCAGAGTGGCCAGCTTTTGCTAGAGACACCAGCCTGAGGCCATCTGGGTTTTCAGGGTGCTCCACAATCCCGAGTCTTCCCACTGCCCAGTACATCAAGGTGTTTGATATATGACAGGGATATATACAAGAGACAGCAAGGTGCCCATGGATAAGGACACCTGGGACAGGAGGGAGGAGCCTGGCAGAGCCTGAAGCAGATAGCCCTGCCTGCAGCTTTCAGAGCTGGGAAATCTTCAGAAAGGGCAAGAACTCTCAGAAATGACAGTTTCTCACTTGAATCAATGTTGAAAAGTTTTCCCAGCTCATTGTGCAATGTAAGAATATTCAAAACTTAACGATTAAAACTGTCTCAAAGGATAGGTTTCTCCAGCACTGCAGAGACCCTTTGGGAATGGCTGCTCTCACTGTGTCTCTTCCTTAGGGCTCTCCCCAGTCTGGAAGACACCCACTCACCACTGTCTGATGTAACACCTCTGGCAGAGAAACCGCTCGGTGGAACAGATGAGCAGCGACACCAGAGCAGAGGAAAAGCCATGAGATCATCCACCCACCCACCCCCATGCATGGTAGGACCCAGTCACTGGCAGAGGATGTGCTAGATGTTAAACTGATCTCATATGTGATACCAGCAGCAGCAAACACAGCAACCAAGTGAGCCAATGAGCCTCACAGGTTTGTTGGGATGGCCACATGTTTTTGTGACCATCCCTGGATGTCAGATACCACATCACTTTCTCCATACAGCTCCACTGAACAAACAGACTTTTCTCCCTTTATCCTTCTCTAGCTAGGTATCCCTTCAGTTGCTCTGTTTCAGCATCATCTTCTACCATCCACTCTCCAAGCCTGTTTGACCAAAGGAAGAAGGGAGGATGTGGAGGGGTAACTTTTCAAAAACATTGTAAAGACATGAACAGTTTCTGATTTCTACTGCCCTTAAATGTCAGAGCACACTAGAAGAGTAAAAAGTCTTCTCCACCGACTTCAGACATTTCCTTTTACTGTGTGATAAGGTTTAAACTCAGAGCTACTCGGGTTTTCTGTGCTTGAAGCCCCACACCTCCTCACCACATGCTGCAAGCTCTTCCTGGACTCCCACACCCTCCTTCACTGTGTACACCAGGTCCTACCAAACCTGCAACAACTCGGGAACAGGGACAAACACAGGGGCTGGCAGGGCAACAATCACCAAGCCCAACAATGGGCTGATCTGAAAGAGTTCTGACAGCTCCTGGCAGCCAGTTCCATGGCTTGGATGAGATGCTCAGCACAAACTGATTGTCACACCAACCCCAGCAGCCTCCCACTTTAGCAAAGACAGAGTAGCTGGACACACAGTCAAATGTGCTCCACTTCCAGCAGCTTCCAAAGCTGCCATCCAGAGCCTGAGCTGCTGCAGCTCGTACAGGCAGGACTCAAGCAGAAGTTTGTAGGATGTAGCCAAAACTGTCAGGCAGTCACAACTGAGCACCTGCTCTGAGAACTCCTGCTCTATCCCAAGTATTGGCAAGTTTTACATCCCTAAGTCTGTTCCCAAGGGACACAACAGTCCCAGTGCTCTCTGGAGGGGAAGGTCCCAGACAAAAAGCAGTGCCCAAGTTCGCAGGAAGACAAAACTTATGTAAATACTGCACCGCACCCCTGGGCAACTCAGTGGTCAAACCTCCTCCACCATATGCAGAGTTTGGGGACAGAGACCTGAGCACTGCTCAGGGACATGGGCTTGAGCACTGACTCCCACCAAGGCTGCAGATGAGCCTTCCCTCCTCCATCTGCAGTCTGTAAGATATGCAGGAGGTCACAGGCCTGCTCACACCAGGACAGGCCATGGGCATCGCTGACAGTCAGCATGTCTTGCGGATGTTTGCAGTGCAGCCACTTCGATCAGATAACAGAGCTGAGCAAATGGCTCTGAGATAAGGATGACCATCCCTGCTGTGCAGGCAAGGGAGCTAAAACAAGGAGCAGTAAAGGGATCACAGACTGGGTTAGGCAACTCCTGGCTCAGCTCGGAGATGGGTCGAATTAAAAGTCCTGTAAGAAATCTCATGACAAAACTTCCCCCAGCAATGGGAGGTGATGGAGTTGAGCACAACACGGCACTTCTTTGCACAAACTCTGCAAAGCCAGATGTTCAGATCCAGCTTACTCAGGTGCTCCTGTGGCCACACATGTTGTCCAGCCAACAGGCAGGGAGAAAGCCAAGCCCTGAAAAACTTGGGTAGCTCAGGCCCTCGATGTAGGTGAGAAGTAATGAGCCCAACAACATGCAAAACCTTTCTAGCACATTTTAATTAGTGGGCTTGAACCCCACAAGCCAATTCCTTTCACATGGCTGACTGGCAGATGAAGGAACCAGATGGGTTCCTTCCAGGAACATGGGTGCAGGTACCACAGAGGAGCACTGGTCTCCCACCTGGCCAACCTCCAGCTGCTCTCCGGAGATTTTTTTTCTGCAGAGAAGCTTCTGAGATGCCAAGGGAGAAGGTAATTTGTGATATGTCACTACTGCATGAGTAGGGGTCTTCTGACCTGCTCCTCCTGGAACATGCTACCAAAAAGAAAAAGGGGCTGACAAAAGGATGTGAAGTGAGGGGAGAGGCTGTTTCAGTCTGGAGGTGAAGGCAGAGCAGAGCTCGTTTCTTTCCCCTGTGTAACACAAATACCCTCGTAAGCAGGAAGGGGACTGGTAACGACACAAAAAAACCCTGCACTCAAGAAACTCCCACAGCAGAGCGTCAGCAGGGGAAGCTTTAACCATCCCAACAGTCACAGCCACGCTCTCCCTTTCCCACTCCAGCCATTCTGCAGATCCCTGCTCAAAGCACCTCAGGGCAAGCTCCCTCCTCCCAGTCCTTGCCTGCTGCAGAGGCTGCATCCTGCATCCCTGGGTGGTGGAGCAGGGAGGGACCTACCAATGCAGGAGTCATCCCACACCCCTGGAGCAGCCGACTCTGAAGTTAGTTTATCCTTGAAAACCATTTCTCAAGAGCCCAATCCCCTCAACTTAAGCAGATGGCCTCAAAAAATATAATTAAAAAAGAAAAAGCTGCGCCTCGGTGGACCAATGAAAGAGGCAGGTACTTGGAACCGCTGAGGCAAGTCTGAGCCACACTTCACAGCCACTTTGCATTAATATTTTACAGCCCCTTTCTTTTCTTTTACACAAGCAACGGCCACAGGACTGAGCTCATTTCCCTGAAAGCAAGAATGCAACCAGGGGTTTTTTGAGGTAGCTTTTTTTCCTCCTCTCTCTCTCCTATAAAACAAACATCTGCTCCAAATTTTCAGCTCACTTCTTAGCAAACTCTCTGAATTTTCAAGGCAAACAGATCAATTAGAAGCTGAGTCCCAGTACTTGAAGGTAAAAACACAAGACCTTATATTAAAAAAAAAATTAATTAACACAGGAAGTTTAAAAAAATACAAATGCACAAATGACGACCAACTAGAGGGATTAGCTCTACTTTGCTTTGGGTGATTAGTAAAAAGAATAGAAAATTATTAGTGCTCTTCCCATCGTAGCAGCCAGGCCTTCTGCAGAGTTGATTAGCAAGAAAGCAATGCATTGGTAATTAGGGCTGGCTGGAACTCTTTGGCTAAAACCAAATATTAATTGAAAAAAAATGCCCTTTTTTGGCACAAACCACCATTTTGCAGTTTCAGTTTTGAAAATGCACAGGAGGCAACCGCTTTCCAAAGGGAAAGGCTTCCTGCACAGGGAAGCTTCTCCCCTCCTCCCCAGTCCTCAACTCATGGAGAGTCTCAGCACTTTGGAGCGAGATGAAGAGCTTAACGAAGAGCAGGTGATGGGTCCTGTCCACGAGAAGAGGCTCTTCATCCGGGAGCACAGCTGGCTGGAGGCCCTGCCCTGCCCTGCCCACTGCGAGCTGGAGCCGCTGACAGATGGAAGATGTGGGGGACACACACACTGCCAATCAACACACAGGGTCACTATGCTGTGCTCACAAAGCCCTACACAAAGGTTACAAAAAAGGGGATGATGAGAGGGCTGTCACACCAACAAGGGCTCCCCCCTCTCTCAGTACCCCAGCACCTCCCAGCTCATGGGCAGGCAAGGCTGGGCAGAGTGGTGGCCAGAAGGCTGTCTGGCTGCCTTTACCTCTACAGCATGTGTGGTGATGTCACCCAAGAACTTTAAGATCATCGAGTTCAGCCATTTACCCAGCAGTGCCAGGTCCACCACTAAACCACAATCCCAAGTGCCACACCTACACAAGCTCCTCCTCAGTCAGTATCCCCCTGGTCCAACCTCCTCGCTGTTGGGAGATGATGGCACACATGAAGGGCTTTGTCCATAAGTGCCAACAGTTCCTTCCAGAGGACAGCTCAGATCCTGCTTGTTTCAATAACTAACTTGAAATAAAGGATGGCCCATTATCTCTGGGCAAAGGAGTGTGGCCAGTGGAGAGATCAGAAGTATTGGCAGACCTGCATGTGCAGATATTGGGGCAACAGCTGCTCCATGGCATCTCCCACAGTGATGGCAAAGTTCTGAAACAAGCAGCACCACACCAAGGAAACATGGTAGTGACTGTGCCCAGAGCCCTCTCCTCCTGGCACACTGCAGGCTGAGGAGATGAGCCAGCTGACCCCCAGTTCCCTCACACACTGCCCACCATCCTGCCAGAGCCTTCCCAAGCTGCAGCCACAGGGACTGTGCTTGGTGTTCACAGGGACAGACACCTCTCCAGTACGTGGCCAGTCACAAAGACATGCCCAGAGTCTGAGAGCTCCATATGTGATATACTGTGGACACTCATCTGTTCTGAAATGGGTAAAACCCCAGGATCACTCCTACTTGGACAACTAACTTATGTCCAGCGGTCTCCATGTCTCAAGAAACACAGGACCATCCATTACAGACGCAGTTTTTGACCTATAGACTCCCAGACGTTGTCTGGTGAAGATGCTGTTCCAAGGGAATGAGCTGGGGGGGAATACATCAGTGTATTTGCCATGTGAAGTGGAGATGTCACACACCTGGCTTTTCCCAGGCATCCTTTCTCTGCCCAGAAAGTACATCCAGATAAAAATAGGGAAGCTGGCCAAGAACCTAGTGTTACTGGCCATCAATCCTGTGGCTTTGCCTTGCCTGCCTAGATACACAGTCACTATTTGTGTACACAAGTTGGTATTTCCACCTAGAGCTCCCACACTTCTGTCCAGGAAGTGCTAAAGCAAAGCTCTGCTCCTCAGCCCTGAGAGGGAAGAGGGGCAAGGGGATGGGTGCTGCTCAGGGTGCTGGGTGACACCAGAAGAGGGGACTGAGGTCAACTGTAGAGAGGAGGCCATGGAAAAAGCATCCAGCATCAGAGAGATGGGGCTGAAGACAGGGCAGCTCTTCAGGCTGATTTCCCTGTCTCCAGTGTGGCCCACCTTGTGCCTTGGGAGGGTCACACCACTGTGGGAACACCACACATGTGGAGGCACACACAGGGAACCCAGAGCCCGTGGCCATCAGCTCTCACCTGTGGCATGGTAGAGGAGTCCCCGGTAATTTTCCACTGTGACATTAAAAGCCTATCATCATCATCATTACCCACACAGTTCTGGTATAGAATTTGAAGTTCTCTGAATTTCCCCCAAGTTAAGGTCCCAGGTTACAGGGATGTGCCTCCATCTGCCCCCAGGAACAATCATGCACTCACACACTGGTGGGGACCTCTGTTCCCCCCGTGGGTACATGTGGTCTTGTAGACCCTACCAGAGACCAGAAACTCCCCAGCACAAGCAACATTTGCTGTGCTTTAGTTTACAAGCAACTTAAGCCCAGGGTAAATAGAGTGCCACTCTTTCCTCCCTCTCCCACTGTCTCATTGCCCCCAGAGGCCATTCTGGCAAAGGGATAGGGAAGCTTCATGTCCTGGTGATGCTAAAGTAGCCCAAGGCTCCCTCCAGTTCTGTGTGGAGACACCACTGGGCAGAAAGTAGAGGACTCCAAGGGTTTTAGGGCAAACAAAAGCCCCAAACTGGAAGCACCAGCATTTTGTGGTCCTGCCTCAGAGACATGTCTGTCATCTCCACATCCTTCCCTCACCCAAGTCTCTGGTACTAACAGCATCCCATCTGTCCACCCTGGGCCAGCAGCACTTGTCATGAGAGACAACAACCCCTCCTTGACCTTGCTGTGCCCCAGTCACATCCCTCAACGCAGGGAAGGCCAGCACTTATATCACATTTCCTTTATGCACATTCCCTCTTCCTCACCTCCAGCACCAAACAGAGACCCTGTCCTGCCTTTGCACTAGTGCACATGGGGGTGGGAAAGGTAATTTAAGAGAAAGAGCAGTAACCTGGGAAACCAACACTGAGGTTAAAAGTTTCCCAGTGAGGGGCATCCCTGCTCTCACCCCCTTTCCCACTCGTCTTTGTGGTTTGACACTCAGGTTTCTTAAGCATCCTTTCCTCTGTCCTCCTCATGCCAGAGGTTCCCATCCTGCGTGGGAACCCGGAGCCACCGTGGTGCTGCTGTAACAGCACCCACTACTCCAAGTGTGAGTCTGGCCCCATGCTCACCCGACCCTGTGCCATCGCTCTCGGGCAGATGTGCCGAGGGGAACGCAAAAGACGACGGAACTACAGTATTTTGGGTTGATTTTCCTACTTTTTGCCTTTTCCGTTCCATATCATCTGTTGCTCCGCGGTGCAACCGCAAAACGACTCACAACCAATCCTCCCTCTTTCTGAGGCTCCCTACGGCTTTTAGGTGCTGTTAGCCAAGGCACCACCCGGGAAAACACCTCGTTTATCCCTGGGGAAGTTTGGTGCCGAAGAAGGATGCGGAAAGTTGGGAGGCGGCGCTGAGCGGGAGCAGTGGCGGTACCGGCCCGCTCATCCCCTGCGCATCCCCCGCACATCGCGCAGCCGCCCCAGGCTGGGACCCGGACCCCTCTCCGGCCCCCGGGCTGCCCGCGGGGAGATGCGGGGCACGGAGAGCCTGGGAGTTAATTCTTTCCATTTTTCCCCTCCCTCCTCGCCACTCAGCCCCCGCCGCTCCCCGAACGGCGGCTCCAGCCCCGCACCCATCGCCCGGGGAACCGCAGCCCCTCTCCCCCCGCTCCCCGCCGGGCTCCCCCCAGCCCCGCACTCACCGGCGCCCTCGACCTTCTCGGAGCCGCGGCTCCAGGTGACCTGCCGCGTCTCCAGCTTCACCTGGAAAGTTTTTCGCTCGGGTCGCTGCGACTTTTTGGAGTAGAAGAGGGTCATGACGGTGCCCACCTCCAGGCTGCGGCAGAGCTGCACCGCCTCCGCCTCGCTGGGCGCCCCGGGGCCGCCGCCCGGCCCGGCCGCCATCGGCGCGGCGAACAAAGGGGAGCGGGAGCGCCCGAGCCCCGCCGCGCCCCGCACCGCCCGCCGCCACCGCGGGAGGCGAGCCGGAGGAGGAGGAGGAGGAGGAGAGGGAGGAGGAGGAGCGAGGAAGGAGGAGGGAGGAGGGAGGGAAGGGGCGGGGGCGAGGGGCGGAGCGGTCCCCGCGCGGGGGGCGGGTGCGGGACGTGCATCGCGGGGAGACTGCGGGGGACACGGACCGCAGCGGGCACGGACCGCGGGTTCTGCCCACTGCGGTGTCTCGGGGTGCCGGAGCATCCCCACGGTGTGGCCCGCGTGGGGAGGGGAGAGTGTGGACCCCTCTTGCCAGCGCTACAGAGCGCCCCGTCACTGCTGGGGGACCGGGGTGCGCTGCCCCGCCCAACACGCCCCATGTACCGGGGAGGGGGACCCTGGACGGCCAAGCACGCCTGGGGTGCCACCCTGCACCCCACATGCAGGGCGCACAGGTGACACATATGCCACACACCCCGCAGCGCAGTACATCATGGAACCCCAGCACGCAGAGCAGGGTTTGCGTGGGTTTCTAGCGTGGCACGTGTGGGGTTCCTGAACTGCATCCTGGTGGTTTTTCCTGGGGACAGCCCTCCCGGTATGGCTGCCGCTGGCGCAGCTCCCCGACGGAGCCGGGTCTGTGTCTGCCGCAGCTTCCTCCACATAGATCCCAGCTAGATCTGTGCTGGCGTGGAAAGTGGGACCGGGCTTGCAGGGCAGCCTGTGGCATCCTGTCCCTGGGGGACGTGTAGGGAGCCCTGGGTCTCTGGACATTCTTCAGCCGCTCTCTGGCCCCGGCTGGAGACCACACAAAAGCAGGGTTAGCGAGCGGATAAGCCATTGAATTAGGAAGCGTTTCAGAGCAGTTTGCTCCATTCATGTGTTTAAAGCCTGCAATTTCCCTTTCTATGTGCCCATGGCCTTCCTCCCCATGCCCTCCTTCCCATCAGGACACCCGGGGGCACGCTGGGCACTCAGGCTGCCCTGGGCTGGGAATGATGTCCCGGGTCCAGTGGCAGACGCATCTCTGCTCCCTGACGGGCAAGCAGCTGCCAAGGGCAAGCACAGCCCCACTGCAGGTGAGGTTGGAGGGATATACCCCACATATAAATGCATAATTATATGCATATATGCATATGTATACAATATATATACACACATACATACACACATCTGTCTGCAGGCCCATGGCAAGGCAGTCTGTGCTGAGCGGCTCTTATCTCACACCCCAGCTCATGGATGGGCCTGCAAGGGGCATCATTTTCTGAGGGGCGCATCCCCGAGCGCACTCCTCATATGAGCACTCCCTCTATCCTGCTGCTTCACTTGCCTCCAAAGGGACATGCCAGAGCACACACACATGTACACACATGTACACACATGTACACACACACACTCGGAGCCCTACAAGGTCATTTAGGGTCCTACTCAGTGTCTGGGCATCAAAAAGGCAAGGGCACACCAGGGGAAGTGCTTAAACCTGCCCTTATAAAAATGAGCAGTGCATGACAGCACTCTAAGGGATGACAGGACACTGGGGATGTGCTCAGCTGAGCCAGAGACACTGGATGGAGTCTGTGCTTGGTGTTGGCACAGGACTCTCAGCCCCATTCTCTTCGGGGTGAGAGGCTGGGGAAGTCGCTCCTGGCTTGTGTAATAGCCTTGCTCGGGACCGGCAGGAAGCAGCCGGCTCCCAGTGGTCTTAAAATAGATGAGCATTATGGGCACACCCTTGTTTTTGAGGGCAAAACCTGAGAAGAGAGCGCAGACATCAGGAAAGCAGAAAAGGCAATTCCCTCACTCCCCAAAACTGCCTGTTGTGCTGATGAAGAGCATCTGGCACAGTGTGTCCCCAGCTCTGGAGTGCTGGATGGCTGGGGCTGGAATGTGGAGGATGTGGTTTGTAATGAGGTGTCTGCAATGATATTATTTCTTCTCCAGGTTTGGCTAATCACGTTTTAGCCTTGCATTATCTCTCTGTGTCTGAGATGCTGCATGCCAAGGAATTACACTGTTTAATTTGACAGCTCATCAAACCATCTTTGTATGCCTGCTGCCTGCCAGCCCCATTTGGTGGTCCCAGCCCTGCACTGGCCAGGCTGTGCACAATTGCCCCCCACCCCTCAGGGCAGCAAAAACTTCTGTTACATTCCTGTTTTGCTTTTGAAGAAATGCCTTGGATAATATTCATCGTGGGGCTGTGAAGGGCTGGGGTTTCTCCAATCTCCTCTCACAAACACCACCGGTGAAAAGGGGATTTTCCCCTCTGAGTGGCCCCAGCACCTTCCTCCTGCACAGTTCCGAATCATGGGATGCCAACCCCCACATCCTGCAAAATTCATGGAGCAGCTGCATCCTCCCACCAGGAATAGGCTGACAGCCAGGTGACCTCCGGCTTAAGGACAGCCCCTGGCCATGCTCAAGGGCTGGGGAACAACATCCAGGGCCAAAAGCTCTGAGGCCACCCCACAGGTGAGTGTGGTGGGTCCCTGCAGCCCAGTCTGGGGACACCAATGTCTGGGAATGGAGACTGTTGTCCACCACAGACATGTCCCTCTCCTGCCCTGGGGACCATTCACTGAGAGGAGGTGCCCGATCCTCATCCAAGGGAGGGGTGCCTGGCATCTTGCAATCCCTGGGAGAGATGCCCCACTCCAGGTTATTTATTCATTCCCGCCTGCTCTGCACTGCCTGGGGTGGGTAAACGTGACACCAGCCTGTGGGCTGAGAAAACCACCATCAGAGAAACGCTTCCCTGGTGCTGCAGGCAGCATGATCTGGAAAACCAGCAGGGGAGGCGGTGCGGAGTCGCCTCCTGCCCAGGATGGTGTTGGCAGACGCAGAGCAGTGTTTTGCCGGGGATGGAAAGCAGACCCGCCTGGGGCTGTGGAGCTGCTGCGGATGCTGGCGCAGCGCCCGCCTCGTGCCGCACGCTCTCCGAGGAGCTGGGCAAAGCCGTGCCCACAGGCAGGGCTGCCTCCCCCCACACCCTCCTGCCCCTTCCAGGCATCACAAGATCCCTCTGGATTACAACCGGCACCTGGTGGGAAACCCATTGCAGCTCCAGGCTCCCTGTCCCTGCTCCCTTGTGTTGCAAGGGGAACACAAGCTTTTTTAATATCCTGAATTCACCTGGTTTCAATTTCCAATCCTGGAATCCTATAAGACTTCAAGGGGGATGGGGCTGCATCCTGCAGGGTTTGCAGCCTCCCCTTGGCTGTCAGGCCCTGCCTGTGGGCTCACCATATGCAAGATCCAGTTTCATCCTACATTTTGCCCCCTCCACTGGTCACGTCACCATCACCTCAGCCTCCCTGGCCACCAGACCCGAGCCTTGTTGTGGGGCAGGAAAACCAGACTGGGGTGGAGGCACTGAGGCAGGCGAGGATGGGCACTGTAGCAGCGGTGGGATGCATAATGGGATGTGGCACGTTTGTGGCCATTTTCCTGTTTGCACAATGAGTCAATGGGGTCTGGGAACTCTCCATGGAAAGAGTGGAGTGTGTGGTCCTCACCCTGCTGTGCCACAGGCAAAACCACAGATTAAACCCTCTGGGCTTTCTGCCCAGGACAGAGCCAGCAGGGTAATGCCTGTGCTCCCCGGTGTCCAGAGGGACCTGGGTGCTCTTCCAAGGGCCAGTTTTGCACCAACATACTTCTTCTTGCTGACAGGGAGAGAGGCACAACACGCTCCAGCCTGGGACATCAGCCTGGCCTCCCATGCCACCAAGACTGGCCAAGGCACCTTGCCATGCCCAGGGAGAAAGTGGATCTGCCAGCAGTAATGTTGGGGTGGGGGATCTGTTCTGTGGGAGCCCATCCCTTCCCACTCCATTCAACATTTCCCTGCTCACCAGTGTAGGGTATGGGAATTTAATTGGCCAGGTTTGAGGCTGTATAAATAGAAAAGATATTTTTACAGGCTGCATTGTTCCAGGCACGGGCAGGTTGGGAGTACAATGAGCCCCTTTCCCTCTCCACTGGCATTTTCTCTGCTGCACCTTGGAAAGGCCCCAGAGAGTAAACGGGAACTCCTGCCAAACTGCGAGTTTGTGCAGCCACAACAAAGATCGCAGCAGGCAGCAGGAAGCCCCGCTCGGGGCTGGCTGCCCAGAGGCTCCTCAGCTGGCTCAGCCACCCTCGGGGGGGGGTTTGGGAGCCCACCCCCAGCACTGGGGTCACTGGGAGGTCCTTGTCGAGGAGCCAGGGCCCCAGATCTGCTCCATGATCCTGAACAACACCAGGCCTGGGCTGCTCATTGTCTGTGTCCTTGCTCAGTCTCCCACCCTTCCCAGCCACGAGGGGAAGGAGAGGGAGCTGCTCTCCCTCCATCCCCCTGCCCGGGGAGGGCTGCAGATTAATAAAGGGCGTCAGAGAAATCAGGCCAGGAAGCAGCTCAGGTCTTGCTGCACCCCCCGCTCTTGCTCTCCACTGTCCTGGTAAGGGGGTTTTCCCAGGAGCAGGTGAGGAGATAGCCCGTGGAAGGTGCACTGATGGTCAGGAAACTCACAGTGACCACTGGTCAGTTAGGGATGAAATGGAAACAGGTAATTCCTGCTGGGGCTGGGAACAGGAACTGGGCAGTGCTGGCAAGCTGGGAAAAGCTTGGAATGCACAAACCAACCCAGAGAAGCACAGCACTGTATGGGGAGCACAGATGTGGGATTCCAGGGAGCTGATGGACCACCTCAAGCCCCAGCATTAATGTGGTGAGCTCAGGAGCCAACAGCAGGTGCAGGCTGGGAAACAGTCCTACCAGGGCTCCAAAACACCCACAGTGTGACACTGTAGGAGCAGCTTCTCCACCCAGTGAGGGTCTGGCTACATGACCACACAACCTACCACAGAGCCCCTGTGACTCCACACACAAGCAGCACACCAGCTTCAGCAGCTATAAAAAGAATTATCCCTTCCAAGAGCCACAGCCAGGTAATGCATTTCAGATCCCTGGCATCATAAACTCACACTGTTCTCAACAAAACCCTGATGCAGACACCACTACAGGGTCAATCCCAACCCACCTGACCCCGTCCTGGCCTCAGCATCCTCTGCTGTACACAGCAGTGCCCAGCCCACTCTCTCCCCCAGCACAGTGACCACGGGGACCTCACAGCTCAGGGCCAGAGGTGAAAGAACACACAGACACCAACACTCAGTTAAGTTGTAGGAATTTATTTTAAATAACCTACAGTTGATTAAAAGGGAATTCATGATAAAAATAGAAGATACTTGTTGAGGAAAGGCTGCAGGAAATGGTCTTGCACACACACTACGCTAACAATGCCTCTAAGACTAATGATTATAGCAAAAAAAGGTTTCACATTAAAATTCTGCTTTTTAATTTTTTAAAATTTTTTTACACAATTACAAAAGAAAAAAATAAAAGCCCTAAAATCTTGATTATTTTCCTTTTTGGACCAATGCTCATTTCCCTCGAAATTTATTGACCTGTGAAACTTCTTTTTACACAATAAAATCTTTCAAGTAAAAGAGGGGAGCGGGGCTTAGAAAAAAAGGGGGGAAAAAAGGTAAAACAGTCTGACAAACCTAAAAAGTAGATAATTCTGGAAGTGTACAGAGAGTGTTCAGAACAAAGGGTGATGGGAACGTCACTTGTTTCCAATTTCATTTGTCCTCAAATTCCACACTCATCTCCCCATCACACGGCCCCCTCCCCCCACCCACTCCCCAAATCTACACGATCTTTAAGATCAAAAAAGAAAGAAAACTGTTTAAATATTTTAAAATAATTAAAAGAAATAAAAATTCACATTTAAAAAAAGGAACACTCAAGTCAGGAGGCCGAGTTCCCATCACAATTTGCTCTGAACAAATGTGGTGGATATTTGTAATTCATGTTCCAATGCCATGACTGTTTCAAGTGACAAATTGGAAAAGACTTGGGTACTTCCATGACTATAGTGACAGCTGTAACAGGTGCGTTGGGTTCCTTAAATTTTGTTTATTTGTTAAATTCTGAAATGGGGTGGGAGGGGGAGGGGAAGGGCAGGGGTTAAGGAGTCCATTTTCTATTAAAATATAGAAGTTATTGCAAAACCCTAACTGTAAAAACGCACCAATATAATTGGATTTTGTATACAGTAGCTAAAGATTCCCACGCTCTCAGTGTGATGGTGAATTTGCCTGGCGGAAGGTTGACAAATCCCCCATCCACTTGCCCTGCCTCAAGAGAAAACCCACACAAACCAGACAGCTAGATTTTGGATCTCTGAAACATTTTTAAATAAGTTGTCCATAGGACAACTGGCTCAGCTCCTTTAGGATATTTCCAGGTTATGCTTTCTGCAAGGTGTTGGCTGTTTTATCTGATGCTCACTTGCCCCTTTCCTCCCCCTTCCCCAGCATCCAAGGACAAGTAAGGCTCACAGTTTATCAATCTCCCTAAAAACCAGGCTACTCCCTTTTCCCATAAAATTCAGCTCAATAAAAACAGGTTAAAACTCATAGTCTTCCTCTGCCATGTCGATAGCCCAGGCAAATTTCTCTCGTTGGGTTTTGTTATAAATCTTCTCTATAGGAATCCCCCACTTCTTACACCTGCAAGAGAGGAGATGCTGTTAAGAGTCTGAGATAAAAGGGAAGGCCGCAGTCACTGTCCTCAGCCACAGCCCTCATCTGCTACATGGGGGGATGAGACAGAAGTGAAGAGGTGGAGTGGATCACCCCAGCACACCCCAGGTAGGTGCTTACCAAGCAACAGAGATCCTGGGATCCAGATAGTTGAGTTTGGAGGTGCCCAAAGCAATCTGCTTGTTCTCCTCCCTATCTGTAGCCTGAACCTCCAACTTCATCAGTTGCTCCTCAATCCTCTGCACTGCTTTCTTCTTGCTCTCCACTGTCCTGGGGTGGAAAAGAACAAAGCATTGAATTCCTAATGCCCTGCCAGCACTGTGGGAACCCAAAGGGACTCTGCTCAAGGTAAGCAATGCCACCAGCCACACAGGGCAGCTGTGTCAGCACAGATGGTGACATAAAACACTCAGCACATGCAATTAAGAATTGACATTTTCAAAGAGGCAGAGCAGGAATCTTAAGCAGCAGTTTTGTTTTAAAAGGTTGGAAGCAACAGCCTGAACTGTTCTGATGCTACACCCACTCCCAAACCAGCCCATCTATCCCTCCGGAACAGTCATGCTGTGATCCTGCTTTCAGAGCTCCCATAACTCAGCACCCCTGGGGCTGCTCTGCAGAGCCCACACGGAGCCTGAGTACATTGTCTGCTCCGTGGGCTTCCAGTGGAGAGAGCGGAACCCAGGGAGGTGCGTGTGCAATTAACTGTGTAACTCCTGGCTCCCCAGTAACACAGCCCTGCTGCACACTGGGTCACTGGGCAGCAGTGGGGTGGGTGAGCCCTGGCAGGTGCTCAGCTTGGAGGGCTGGGCAGGAGTGACCACATCACAATCTGCAGTGTCAGATCACTCCTCGGGTGGCCATTTCTTCGTGCATAGATGGAAGAGGGGAAAAGAAAACCTTCCCAAATCACAGGCCAGGAAAACACAATACAGGGCAAAGGACCCCTTCTGGGAACATTGCACAGCCCAGGAACACCAGCCTTACTTTTTAGACTTCTCATCCCTTCGGACCTTGGCATCAGCTTTGGCGCTTTTCAGTTCCCTCCTGGCATCAGCTAATTGTTCCTTCTTGGCATCAATCTAGGAGAGGCAAAACCAGACAGCAGCACTGTGAACAAGCTCCTGACAGCTGTGGCAGTCACCCCTGGGCAGCATGACCAGGGAGCAAGTTTGTGACCATGTTCAGAATCTATCAGGGGTCAGACCCACTTCTGCAAAACAATTAGGCTTCTGACCTTTCACTGTGCTGCACAGCCAAGTGTGGTGAGATATTCCCCTGAGAAAACACGGCTCTGCTAATTTACAAATACAAGGTGGTGCTGGGAGCTTTCTAACACAGATATAACCAATCAGGCAAAGAAATTGGCTTGGTCTGGCCTGACCAACAGCCCCTGCAGGTAGCTTGTCTGCCTTCACTCTGTCCTGCCAGTACCTCTGATGGTAACACAGAAGGATGATCCCTGTTCCCTCAGCAGAAATCAGCCCCAAATCCTACACACTGAAAGGTATTAAGGTTTCAGGCAGTTCTTCTCCAGTAAGTTTAGGATTCAGGGAGATTTAGCATTTTGCAGCCCCTGTTCAACCATTCCCCAAGGTCCAGGATCTAGAGTGGAGGCAGCCAGGTTAGGTGTTATGGAAAAGCAGGGGACACTGCAGTGCCAAGCCAGAACTCCTTGTTGTGAAGGTTATTCTAAAGCCAGACCAGGGACACACCTAACCCCTTTGGACCTCATGGCCTTCACCAGAAACAATCTGCAAAGGAAGAGGTCAAGTCAGAGGGGCATAATGTACTATGTGCACAGTGACAGTGCTCTGGGATTCACATAACAGAGGTGGATGCCCATTCCAGGCTCTTTACAAGACACAAATCAGAGCTAGAGACTCCTGCTCTGGAGTTTCAATGGCAGCAGGACACACAGCTATGGAATGAAGGGCAGAAAAAGGGTCTGGTCTTGTTCTTTACAAATGAAAGACAACTCAACACAATCCCTTCCAGCTCACTGCTCCTCTCCAAGGAGGACCATTTCTGATGCAGCACTACCCAAATCCTGACAGGGAAAAGCAGGCTCTGCTTCCATTTCACCCCAAATTAAAGAAGTCCTGAATCCCAATATACAGGACTTGGAGCCCTGCACTGACCCCAGAGCTGGGCAAGGGGGAGGTACCTTGCTCTGCAGGTTCATCATGGACTTCTCGAAGGTTTTGGGCGGAGCTCTCTGGTGGTTACACAAAATGGCCACCGCTCTGTTGGCACGGTTATAGGAGAGGATCTTTGCTGGGATGTTGTCGTCCGCTGGGAAGGACAGGAAAGGGGTGAATGTGTGGGTTCTCCAGGGTGTGCAGCCCCAGCCTGTGTCCCACCAACTGCAGAACTGACCTTCCCCTCCCATGGGTCAGTCTCAACACTGCACTCTAATTACAGTCCCAAGAGCCTGACCACATCCATCTCAGGCCCAAACGCCTTCTGGCAAAATTTTTTCATTGCCATTGACACCCTCTGTCAGTTCAAGAGGGGAAGCACTGCCATGCCCAGAGCAGAGGACAGCAGGACCATACTGTTCAGGACACTACTGGGCTTCACAGATCGACAAGCCCACTCTGTAAAGCTGCAAAGTGCAAGCCAGCCGTGCTCACAGCTGTTGTGAAGGAGTAGCTAAGAAATATGGGGCTGTTACAATTGCATCTGCCTTGACTGACATCTACAGCACCTTACAATTAACAGAAAGCAAACAGACTTGGTAAAGGACAGGCGTAACTTAGCAGGAACACACTGGTGTGCTCACACAAGTCACCTCCTCCCTGCCCCAGTGATGGTCTGCTCAATTACCCCAAAAGGTTGAACAGCAGCAGATTTTTTGGTCAGACCTCAGCTGGGTCCCAGCTGTACTGGGAGAAATGCAATGAGGAAGTGGTAAACAAATATATGACTTGTGGCTCAGGCAAGGAAGTCAGGTCTGTATTGCAGGGTAAGATCTGTTCCCCTCACAGTTTCAGGGACAAGACTTACGATTAGTGAGCTCTTTGAGCTGCTGCTGTAACGTGATGGAGGCGTTGTAAGTACGGAATACCTTGGCTGTCAGTCCCTCCATAAGGTCTTGAAGGTGTTTATTTAAGATACTGGTCTAAAGAAGCAGAAAGAAGATGAAAGTCAGCACTAGAATTGACCATGGCATTTGTGAAATCTCTGGACCACACAGCTCAAAGCTGGAACCTGGTGTGCTCAGACCTGACCACAACAGAATAGCCACAACATTACTGAAACCACAGGAAAAGTGAACAAAGAACCAACAAGTATTAGATTTGCTACAAGTACCACAAGTGGCCAAAAAAGATTTCTTCAGTGTGGAAGGTTTGGTTTCCAGTAACTCTATATATGCCTGAACCACCACAGTGCTCCCACAGAGGCAAGTGTGCAGATGGGGATTGCATCTGAAAATCTGTCCCCTCACACATTCATCATCTCTGAACTCTGAAAAAACCTCTCCAGGTCAGAGCCATAGGCTCACCAGGACCAAGGCCCATCACTTTGGGAACCTGTGGGCACAGACACCAGACTGAGACAGACTCTCAGTGCTTTTAGGCTGCTCTGGAAGAAAACGTCCACTGAAACAATTTCTGGAACAGAGCAGCTGTTCCTGGTGCGCTACCACCCTCACCATGAACTATGTGCTTACATTGAGACGGTCAAAGAGGTCATCCTCAGGCTGCTTGTTCTCCATGAATAGCTGAAGATTCTTAAACACCTGCAGAAAAAGAAAAACAGGAACTTGAGGCACACAGATCAGACAGTCCTGGGCAGCAGTAGGATGCATGGAAAACAATACTGCCAGGGAGCCAATTAAACTGTTCTCAGGGAACAGTGACGATGCTGGCTGCTACTTTCCAGCAGGCAAAGACCCATCCCTCAAATCAATGCTTGTGTTGCAGGTTCCTCTCCAGCAAAAGGAGTCCTGCACATTCAATGCCCTTATCCTCATGCCCTAGATCAAAACTGCAGGAGACCTAACAGAGGAAGAGACCTTGAGAGAAAGAAAAGCTACTGCTTTTCCCTTTCTCTCCATAATTACTCCAGCCACAGAGACCCCACAGCCATTTCTCATGGAGTCAAGCTATCAGAAACCAGCCCTTCTCATTGCTGCATTGTTTCACACAGTTTCATCCCAAACGAGTCTCACTGGGGTAGGGAGAATAGTCAAAGCATCTCTGATTATAACAGAGACCACAAATCCCAGCTCTGCACGCTCCAAATCTCCAGCTTCTCAACACCACACATTCATCTATAGACACCCAATATACAAAGATTTCTAGTTCCACAATAATCAGTTCCCCATTGTAAGCACTGAAGAGACACCAAGAGATGCCAACACCAATAATTTTAAACAGAAAAAAATGTTTTCTTCTTTAAACAAGGAAGTAAGAATTCCAGCACATGTTAATTTCCAGAGGAGCCATAGTTTGATTTTTTTCAGTTCTTTGACTCTGCAGGAGCCCAACATTTACTGCTGACTGTCATTACAATTACCACAGCATTACACATGGGGCATCTAACACACTGTGCTGACTGCAGAGCTGTGGGCCAGATGCAGAGCTGTTACACCCACAAAAACACAAGTCTTTTTGGGTAGTGCTCTCCAGGTTCACACTGCTGGATGGGGATTTATTCTGGAACATGGCCAAGCTCACAGCAAATTTGAAACTGGTGGATGACAAAGAAATAGAAGAACTGACATGGTATAACAGAAAAGTCTTGGCTGGTAGACACCCAGGTTCAAAAGCCAGAGGTACTACTCCATAGTCTCTGGAGAACCTAAGATCAAGACCCACCTCCCCTCCCTGAGAGCTCAGCTCCAACATGGAACTGTGACAGAGAAAAGAGCATCATCAAGGCCCAAGTCAAACTGCTGCTCTAGCAGTGCTGGCAGACAGTATTTCAGAATCTTTTATCCTGTTCCTTGTCACATGGACCTAAAACTCTACCACCTACAGGGGACAAAACCAACTCTGCTGACCAGAATGAGACCCAAGAAACTCTTCTAACAGTTATAGTTATGTTATGCCAACTCTTCATACTGAGACCACAGAGAAGAGCAGCAAGATGTTTAAACATCTCGTCTGCTGGGCTATGTCATGCCATCTTCCCTGGCACTGACGATAAAGAGGTGTAACATTAACAGACTTATTTTCTGGCTGGGTATCTCACCAGTGACAAAGCAACCTGTTATTGGCATCAAAACTGTGTTGGCCACATTTCTGTGCAGTTCAGTCTGTGTATGTGCTTGTGGAGATGCCTTACCCTTTTCTCAACAGGGACTTTGTTGTAGTATCGGATGGAGTCTTTTCCGAGGAAGTCAAACTCAACCACGTATTCCTGGCCATCCAGTTCAGGATGCAGCTTGATGTGCTCTACTCTCAGGGAGCAGCAGCCCACGGTGTCAGCTGTCTCTCCTTCTTCTTTTTCATTACCAGCTCTCAGGGCAAGCTACATTGATAGCAGGATAAGAGAGGTTAAGGAATTCAAACCATTTCCAGAACACAGATGTTGGAAACTTTCAGACACTGGCCTAGAATCAACAGTGTCCAGAGGAGAGTATTTCCTTTTTTTTTTAAGAGTTTAAGCCTAAATGTTTTATCAACTTTTGCTCATTAAGTAATTCAAACTGTGAGACAGTTTTCTGATTAAAGAAAATTAATTTCCAGAAGTGTGGGGTTTTTTTACATCAAACTGACTTCCATGTGAACTCTGCTTGAAACAAATTATACAGTTCAGCAGTTCATCTTCTAATATTCTTATTCACTGCACACTAAAAACACTTCAAATAGCATATAGGTTATATAAATTATCTAGAGGCTACACTTGGCTGTGTAAAAATATGCATTTTAACAGTACTGGCTAAACCAATGTCTAATTCTTGAAAAAAAAAATCTACAGTGTTCATATGAAACCACAATTATTCACATCAAAATTCCCCAGTTTAGATCAAACCATTTTGAACAAAACCTGTTAATTTAGCTGGGCAAGACACCCTATGTTACCAGGGAACAGCTCTCTGGGAATTGGTTTTATGTTGCTTTAAATGCATCAACACAACTGCAGTTTTCTTTACGCTGTGGTGAAAAAATTAGCATAATTACAAAACCTCACAACTGCAACCTCATACTGAAGAGGTGACAAACCAGCAGAAACTCCCAGCAGGAAAACTGAAACAGCTGGAGACAAAAGGCCCACACAAACTTCCCAGTAATTCAACTGGGCGATTCTGGAACCAGGCTGTGAATTTTGCCTGAACTAAACAATGCTGCCTGAAATAGCCACGTTCAGTACAATAGTATATTGCTCTGGATTCCAGGTATTGGGAAGGAAAAGTAGATGGGAGTCTGCCCACCAGGAAGTCTCAGGATACCTTAGTAACTGGGCTCAGTTCTGCCTTGGAGACAAACACTGAGCATTCCCAAGAATTCCCAGCGGAACAGGAAAGGCAGGGCTGTGCTGGGGAAGCAGCCTCACCTTGTCAATGAAGTACAGTGCCACAGCCCTCTGCCGTACTTTCATCTCTTTGGATTTCCAGTCTTCCCGATATTGATTCCGGATTTTATCTACACACTTCTTCAACCTCCGGGCTGTCTCATACTTCTGCCAGTCCTTCTCACCCTGCAGAGAAAGTTGGAATAGAGTCAGCATCAGAGAGCAGGCAAAGGACCAGTTCCAATCTGCAGCTCTAAGCTTTGCAAGCCTGTGTGTGCAAGTGGTCTCTCTGCATGAAAGCACTGAGATGTTGCTGCTGAGCAGCTCAGCTTCACGCTGTGCTGCCACACAGCTGTAGGTCATTCAGACTGCCATGATATTAAATGCTTCCATGGAAGCAACTATAGACACACAAAAGATATGTCTTCCCTGCCTCTCAGCATATAAATGGTTTCCTCTGCTTTATTCAGATGACACTTATGTTCCTTCAGCTGTGTAATTAAACACCCATAAAAGGTAAAAGCAACATCAACAGTTCAGCATCATTATTATATATTCAAGCCACAGCAAAAAGAGGGCAGGAAATTCACAAGGAACAGAGATTTTACTTTTTTTCCCTATACTTGAGGGACAAACTCCTTGTTTCCAACCCAGGAAAAAAATCTCTTAGAAAAAGACTTGATGAGAAGAGCTTAAATCCCTGCTTTTATGGACTGGATCCACTGACTGGTTATTTGCTCCCACAGCAGGGTTTGTTTTCCTTCAGTCATGAGCTCCTTACCAGCCTTCTCAGTCAGGAGCCTGGCCAGGTTTTTAATTTTACAATCAATTAACAACCCATGTTTAGAACTTCACTACCTGAACAGGCAGGGGAAGTTAAGGCCAAAAGTAGGGAAAATATCCACCAGAATAAGTCCATTCTTGGATAAATTGTTTCCTTTTAGGTTCACACTGGTTAAAGGATCCCTACTAGGAATGGCACAATGATGCATTGCAAGAGACATTTTCCAGATTTCACCTGCTCTCCTGGGCAGTAACTGTCTTGTCTCTTTTCAAGGGGAACAGGAGCACAGAAGCTTTCCTTATGCTTTTCAATCCCTGTAGGATGACATAGCAAGGCAGCTTTACCTCCTCTCTCTTTCCTAACCAAGAGCTACATTTGTTTTTTGGAGAGATGACCCAGAAGATTTTGGCTTTTTATTTTTAACTAGACTTTTACCTTAATTCTTGAGCTAGGGTTCAACATGATGTATTTGATAGAGCCTTGGATGTTCTCAGTCCATGACACCAGCCAGGTAACCTTGTTATCATGCCGGACTTCCTTCCATTTGTGCCCTGGTGGAGGGGCAGGGATCTTAGAATCCCTACAAAAAAACCAGAAAATAAAAACTATTTAAAGAAACTCCCACCAACATCAAAACAGAAAAAGAATAGCATCACACAAAGAAATGACAGGGAAAGAAACTGTGGAAACATAGGTATGTATCTCCACAAGCATGAAACCAAGTGAAACAAAATAGAGTCAAAGGTCAGGAATGTCACTGTTACCAATATGTACCTGCTGAAGAATGATAGTAGAGGTGGGACACACTTTGCTAAGACCAGCTTTTATTTGTGGACACATTGTGTGGACACTTATCAGGATTACAAACTGAAGAGAACCCCATCAAACCTTAGCCTTCAACGTCAAGGAAGACAAAGCAGGGCAACCTGAGAGAAAATTAATTTCTGGAAATACTAGCAAGAAAGACAGTTTAAGCAGATGTAGGCTGTAGGCGTGAGGAAGAAAATATGTTGACAAAGTTCTGCATGAAACCCATGATTGCCTTGTTCAGTCTTTGCTTGTATGACTCAGTTTCTTATCCATGTAAGAACAAGATAAGCAGCATCCCTATTTCTGCATGCTTGAGTATCAGCCCAGATAGGGTTTTAAAACATAAGCTCTCCTGTCTGGAAGCAAAGCCAAGGTGTGAGGCATGCAGTGCTCACTTGCTGCAGTTGATGATGATGTCTTCTGGCATGATGCGTCTCTTCAACATGCCCATTTTGGGATGGTTCCCACGACCTCGGAAGAGACCTGGTGGCTCAATCTTGAAGTTGGCAATCCTCTCCTTGTGGTTGTCCATCACACAGTAACCATAATCCTTCAATAGCCGCTCGTTCTCCTCTTTGATTTTCTGGAAAAAGCCAAAAGGAAAGATGGTTAAGGCACCACGCACATCTTTAAATGTCAAACCTTAAAACATTTTTATATTTGCACCACACTAATGCTGAAGACACAACCCAAAATCAGATCCTCATCATGGCAAGTGTCCCAGACTGGCCAGAAAAGCATTAATAAAAGGGAAGCAGCACAAACAAACTGGAAAAAGGGAAAGAATGTGTGAAAACTCTCTGAAAACTTCTATTTGAGATGAGTGCTGATGAAGGCAGCTAGAACTCTGCAGAACAGAGGCACGTTCCTCTACCCACATATCGCAGCTACAAGGGCAGCTACAGCACAGCAATGCTGCTTTATATTCTATATTTAGCATTTGGCATCCATCAGACTTTACATCTTGTTGTTTATGTATAAAAACTCTATGTATAAAAGATTCCTGTATCTGAACTGTGCATTGGAAAGCAGGCAAAGGAATGTCTCCAGGCTGCTACATGTCAAGCCTGTGTCAGCAAATGGTCTCATAAGCAGAACACAGTCTCCTAGGAAAGAATGTGCTGAGATTTCACTGCATACTTCTGTGCCTGAACTCCAATTATATAGAAGGAAAAATAAAAACATTGCAGCTCAAAATAAAACATCTGACCTATAGACAGCACTGCTGCACCAGCTAAGAAACTAACAGAAAAAGCCACTTCTGCTCCATTGTAAGAGCTCCCAACTACAGGAACTGAAGGGCTAACACGTATTTATCAAGTGGAAACAGCAGTAAGACATGGGCTCTCTATTTTGGTGGGATCCCTCTGACCCCAAAGGCCGTAATTTCAAGCTTCCAGGCCCCTCATTCAAAGGAAAACTACTAGAGTATTGCCAAAGGTAGTAATTCTCTCCCTACAAGCTACTATAGCCATGCTAGTGGATAATAAAGTTAATTTTTTATTAAAAAAACAGCATTAACTGATGCTTAAGATTTCTTCTCTCATTTTATTCACTAATGGCATTGCTTCATCTCTTCTACCATCCTTATCTATCCTTAACTGAGTATTCACTGCTCTTTATTGTCCAGGGACGAGTGAACCCATGGAGGCAGCAGCTCGGATTCTCCTTATTTACTTATGCAGTTACTTTACTTAAGCAGTGACTTACTTAACTTTATTTTCCTAAGCAGGATCAGCCCTATCAGTATCATTTCAAGTCAGGATGAAGATTCAGCTGTAAACACAGTCCTCTGCTCCACCTGAGGTGCACAGCACAGACTCCTACGTTAACATGAAAGCCATAATCTGATGTATGAACAGCAAGGCAGGCAGAAGAATGAGTACACAAAGATGTTTATAAGCCAGCTAAGAATCACGAAGTCTCCTAGAACTCCCTCAGGTACCTGTTTCTCCTCCTTGGACATCTGTTTCCTGGCTTCCGACTGAGCTTTGAAATATTGGCTCATGTGGGTGAAATCACACTTGCTGAGGCTGGTGATAGTGCTCTTCTCTTCAGAGGTCATTTCCTTGGAGAAAGAAAGCAGTGCTTTAAGTTTTCATACATAGTGAGGTCTCATCCATAGCAGAGCTGTCTGTACCCCAGGCAGCCTAAGCAGGACCAACAGACATGTTCTCACAATAATCCCCCTCAAGAATCCCCAAATTCTTGCACAGGTTCACTCCAGCTGAGGTCAAAAAGGAAAGGGCAAGAAGCAGAGCCTTTGGACTCTCCGTAAGTGTTGGGTAATGCTGCACCACTTTCCAAAGCTCTCTCACATCCAACAATGGCTGGAACTGCTGAGGGATTCAGAGAATAACCCAGACACCCAACCAAAGAAAGAGCATCAAACTGATCTAAAGGTTTGCTCTCATGGCTGATGACTGAGCTGAAGTTCTGAGTTTTAGGTCTTTAGAAGGTGTTTCCTTATTATAAAGCTGGCTCTTCCACAAGGCACTGAACAGTCAGATCTGCTACACCCCATCATGCTACGCCAGACATATTTGGTTTGGAGAAGCCTGACTTCATTGGTTTAGGAAGATATTTATTATAGGTGAAACTACAGGATAAATGGAAAATTTCACAGCTAAGATCTGAGGCAGCCTTTAGTTGCCTCAAGGTAACTTTTGTGTGCATGGACCAGAAATCCCCCTTTACTGCCCAGTGCTGAGGAGACACTGGCCATGTCTGCAGTCACTGCAGGCAGGAACAAGCATACCTTCCTCCAGTCCTTGAAGAAGTTTTTCCTGAAGATCTCCTTTGTAGTGTACTCATGATCAAGCATTTTTGCAAAGAATGTGGCAACTTCTTCTGCTTTGGTACTCAGCTTCATGACTTTACCTACAAAGAAAGGTTTTCTTTTTAAAGAAAATGGTAAACAGGAATCGAAGCCAGAAAGAGGCCACAGTAACTAACTGAAAGGATTATATTTTTGCCACAGAGAAGTTTTTCTTAAAAATGTTACATAATACAGCAAGCAAATTGAATGGACAAAGGAAACAGAGGAGCACAATTGCTTGACTTTCATCACAAACATTTTGAAAAAAGTTTCCTCTGGAATTTAAACACTAAAAAAAAGCAACAGCAATCTGATGTGAGACAAGTCCGAGGTGCAGGGCAGCAGGAAGGGGAAAAGGCCTGTTTGCAGGAAACCCTCTGCTGAGCCACCTCTGTGCTGGGTACACTCCTGGGGAGATGCTGCTGTTTGAAGTCAAACAGGCCAGGGATTTTATTAAATTCCACATTCTGGCACTCAGACATATGGGAAATACAGTCCCTGTATTCCCCTTCAACCCACGGAGAGTCTCTGCCTTGGAACACCCCTTTCCAGCCTTTAGCTATTTCTAGGCAGGAAGAGCCCTTACAAACAGGCTGGAAAGCAATGCCAAATATTGAACCCTCCTTCACTGCAGGGAAATGTGTCAAGATTCTGCTAATTGTTCCCTCAGCTGTGGGAACGCACTCCTGCATCTCCAAATCAGGCTCAAAAGCCAGTCATTTTTAAGAAAGATTGAGCTGTCGGAGAACGGAGGGGTCACATTTCAGCTCCTCTGCACGACTGCAGCACAAAGTGAAATTTCTGCAAGGGAAGACCAAAACACAAGGGAAAAGGGGCTGCTGCAACACTGAGGCTGCGGATTCGACATCTAACATTTCTATTGAGCATCTTTCTGGTCCAGATCACATTCCTGATGAAACATGGGGTGCCAGGGACCCCTTGTAAAGGGTTTTGCATGCAGCTCACATCTCCAGCTAGTTGTGAGAAATATTTAAAGTTCCAATGGGCTGGCAGGCAGTCAATACCTGGGGATTTTTTAACAACCATTTTACTGCACAAAAGTGAACACAAGAAAATGTTCAGTCTACACTCTTGGAAAAAAACCACCAGGCTTTGGTTTACTACATATTTTCAAAAATTGCATCATCTCCAAAATTAAAGCATGGGAGTCAGCTATAAAGCCTTAAGATCTATAAACCCTCGTAAAACAGGACTTAGCAAAAGGTCCTTCCAATGATGTGAGAATATTCCACAATTAAATTAAACCAACAGTAACTCTGCCAATTTTTGAGCTGTAACCTAAAATACCACATTTGTTTGCTTATAACAGGAAATGGGGGAAGGGAGAGAAGCAAGGGAAGCTCTTTTTCCAGGCCGAAATTTTAGTTTGAGAGAGGCTATTGAGTTAGTAACATGTCATGGGGCTAAAGTGTATGATATTTTTCCCAAATAGCTGAGGGCTCAGTCACCTTTATCTAATTACTTTAGGATATATTTCATTGGACTCAACTGCCTCTTTTTTACACAGGTTTGAGAAGACTCTCAGTAACACAGCTGGACATTTGAGGAAAAAAGGGATTTATTCCAGAGGTGTATTAAACTGCAGACCAGAGGGCAATCAGGGGATATGAGGAGCAGAAGAGACCACATGGCCATGACTGAAATACAGCTGCCACCACCTACACTCTTTATTTTGCCCCATCTAAAGAAAAATATGCAAGTTGGAGCCACCTCTGGGCTATGAGCTTGTTAACCCAGTCACTCAAAAAAGGTGGCTTTGGCATTTGAAGCTCCTTCCCCGAGTCAGTATTGTAGGCAGTAACAACAGCCCCAGCAGTCGTTGCATGAGATGAAAACAAGTGCCTCCAAGGCCAGGGACAGATTCCTCCAGTGTGAGCCCACAGCCACAGCTTCATTATTTGGCCCTACAAATCACCCTGGGATCATCTTGAAATCAGACAATGCCTTGTGAGCACAGACAGCAGCTCTCAGCAGCTGCTGGGCAAATTAGACATCTGATTTTTGTCTAGTTTCTCAAGGAAGACTTTATGTGATGTCTTTATCTGCCAGACTACCCCCTGCCCACCCCATGACTGTTGAGCTTTTTGATGAATTTCTGCAATGACAGAGGTAGAGGTTACAAAAATCCCTGCAGAGGTTCCATGAAATAGATGGCTAGACAGACGAGGAGCTTATTGCTGTCTGCACCAAGGGATAGCTACAGTGCAGTCTGCCCCTCCCCTTCTCGACAGCAGGGGAGACATCATGCATTTTTCAACAGAGGAAAAAACAAATTCCAACTTTGCATTAAGTTCTTATCAAACCCTAAGAAAGAAGGCTGCAGACATCCTTGATCATTGTGCCACTTCCTTGGAGTTGGTCCTTAATAGGCTGCAGTATGTTTATTTCCCTACACTGCTGCTGAAAATGA